>NC_143536.1:16141135-16815635 GCF_031878675.1 Megascapheus bottae
CACTGCATCCTATGCTTCCCAATTCCCAGCAGTCCTATGTTGTCTTTCAGAGACCTTGTCCCTGTCCCGGGCAAGTTCTGCTTCCAGCTTCTGCTTCTCCTCTGGCCTTTGCCCATAATCCCCATTTCCCCCCAGTTTCCCAGCTGTGCCTTTTGTTGTTAACCATGCTCAGCCCTGTCTCCATACTTCAGGGAACTCCCAGTCTTTGTAGATGAGTGTAGACATGCTTTCTGCAGGGACATCTGCCAGTGTGGGCAGACTGTGTGTGCATGCTTTTAATGTCTTGGCAAGTGTGTTTTAAAACAAGCAATTTTAATTTTAAGAGAATCCAAGTGAGCCTTTTGGTGCCTCGGTGACCATTGATGGTGTGACTTACGGATCTGGAACTGCAAGCAGCAAAAAACTTGCGAAGAATAAAGCTGGTAATGTGGCTTGCTTGGGTGTCCCAGAGACACGTGCTGCCTGCCGGATCTGCCTTGCCTCTTTGTTAAAGAGGGGTTAAGCAGCGGCGGCAGTTTGGGGGGTATGGGTGGGACACATTCATTTTATGTAATCATGTACTTTGATTTAAGGTTATGTTCCTAGCTGGGTGTGGTGATCCAAATTTTAGCACTTAGGAGGATGAGGAAGGATTTTGAGTTTGAGGCAAGGCTGGGCTATATTGTGAGACCTTGTCTCAACCAAGGGGCTAGGAATGTAACTCAGTGGTAGAACACTGATGAGGTCCCTGAGTTTGATCTCTAGCATTACTAACACAAAATAAGAATCAGACTTTTTGTTTCTAGCTACTTGGGAGGCGGAGATCTAGAGATCTAGGGATTTGTAGTTCAAGCCAGTCAGAGGGGGAGGTGTGTGTGTGTGTGTGTGTGTGTGTATTAGGGAGTACAAGGGGGCTGGGGGCAGTACTGGAGCTTGAACTCAGGACCTGGATATGTTCATAGCTAGTGCTCTGCCACTTAAGCCACAGCCCAGCTCCCCTTTAGGCTTTTTGGGAGTTAGAGATAAGAGTCTTATAGACTTATGCCCAGGCTGGATTTGTACCTTGATCCTTAGATCTCAGCCTCCTGAGTAGTCGGGATTACAAGTGTGAGCACCCAGTAATTTTTGTTTATATTTTAAATCTTTTAAAGATTTATTTTTTAAACTGATCAAAATATGAGCATGCTAAAGAGAGAAGAGGTGAATTGACATGCTGTCACCATCTTCAAATGTTTTTGACATTTATGAGGACAATTGATGAGTTCTTCCAACTCTAAATTAAGTTATAACTCATTGCATATGAGATCTTATCTCCAAGGAAGTTGGTGTTTTGTGGTTCAGACTCACTGCTTTTGGACTGTGTCCTTGCAGTTTTCATGTGCAGCCCTAGGGTAGTTGTAATTCTTTGACCAAAGCCTTTTATCTCAGCAGCAGCACTAAGGCTCTTCTGAGGAGTGCAGCACTTTGCAGAATGGGTTTGGATATATTTCTGTACCATCAGGTCTGTTTGAGATTTTCCCCACTGGCCTGTTGTCTTCCCAAGTAGGTCTGCTCTATATAGAGAAATAATCATGTCAGTTTTCTTACAGTCTCATTGGGTCTTGAGAGCAGTGAGAGCATTTTCTGGTCTTGGCAGTCAGTGTCCCTCGGTGCTCCTTTCTTACAATGGCAAATGCTAAAGACAGTGGGAAGCCTTTCTGCATTGTGCTTACTGTCTGTCCTTTTGCATGGTTGTCTTGAGCTTGCATACTCCACTCTGGTCACCAGGAAAGCCTGCTATTTTATAAATAATTATTTGTCTATTTATTTTTGAGGTGCTTAGGCTTTGAACCCAGAGTCTTTGCATGCTAGGCAAGTGTTCTATGGCTAAGCTACACTCCAGCCCTGCCATCTATTTTAGAGAGATTGTGCCTGAGTTTTTCAGTTCAACAAATTGAGTGTCAGTGAGGTTTCAAGCAGATAATATGCAGAATAGAACTTGGTCCATGGGTGGAAATGTCCTGGGGTATGGTCTGGGTTTTCCTAGGTCATTGACTTTGCCCATGTACTGACTTCCTTTGCCCAGACTTCAGCCAGCTGCTCTCTAAACATCATCACTAAGATGTCGTTTTTCTTGTTTATTTTATTGGGACAGTCAGATCTCTTCTGGGTCCGCTTGAGCCAGCCCTAGGATGTGTGTGTATTCTTTCCTCACAGCAGTGCATAGCATTTACTTGGATGCATCCTCATACTATGCCTTGTCACAACATCTCCTATCTGGCTACCTCTCCCTGCTCACATAGTCATGGACTGCATGTCCTGGTCTGAATGTTCCTGGGCTTCCCTGTGGGGTCTAGATTCTGCCAAGCTATTTTTTCATACCAATACGATTCCTTAAAAATACAGGTTTGTGTTTCTCCCTCACTAGCTACTAGAACTTCAAGTGTATAAGTTAAATATGGCCTGTGAAATTTCCCATAGCTTGTCTTACTGTTCCTATACCTCATGATGTGAGTTTTCTTTTGTCTTCTGATTGTGCCTGGAAAGTGCTGCTACTGTCCCTGGGCCATTGCCCACCTTTTGAGCTGTGGGGATAAGAGCAACATGCAGTTCATTCTGCAACACATCTGTCTTCCCATCACTTCAGGATTTTTCCCTTTTGTAGCTCGAGCCACGCTGGAAATCCTCATTCCTGACTTTGTTAAACAGACCTCTGAGGAGAAGCCCAAAGACAGTGAAGAACTGGAGGTGAGTGTTGTGGACATGACCTGTTGGGAGCTGCAACAAAGGCAGGTGTCTACTTCATCGGTCCAGTCCAGGGCTGTCTACACACCGTGCCTATGCCCTCTATGCTGGGTACAAAGTGTTACCGACCCTCCAGCTTATTATTGGTGTTTCATAAAGGAGGAAACTTGATTGTCTTTATGTAAACGGGAAAAAAATGTGTCCTCCTTAAAAAGAATTTTCTTAGGCAATATTTAGTGAGTTTTATAAATATATGCCACCCTGTATTGTCACGACTTAGATTAACTTTATGTTAAGTACCATTTAAAGTGATTTTCAAAAAAATTTTTTGTTGTTTATTTGTCAGTCCTGGGGCTGGAACTCTCGGCCTGGGCACTGTCCCTGAGCTCAAGGCTTTTGCTTCACTACTTTGAACTGCAGTGGCACTTCCAGTTTTCTGATGGCTAATTGCAGATACGAGTCTAACAGACTTTGGACTTTGGTGCCCAGGCTGGCCTTGAACTGTGATCCTCAAATCTCAACCTGCTGAGTAGCTAGGATTACAGGCGTGAGCTCCTGGCACCCAGCTGGATTTTTTTTTTTTTTTTTTTTTTTTTTTTTTTTTTTTTGCCAGTCCTAGGGCTTGAACTCAGGGCCTAGGCACTGGCCTTAAGCTTTCACATTGCTAGCACTATTTGAGCCATAACACCACTTCTAGTTTTTTCTGTATATGTGGTACTAAAGATTTGAACCCAGGACTTTTGTGCTTGCTAGGTTCCTGGCCTGGATTTTTTTTTTTTTTTTTTTTGGCCGCTTGATGAAGTTAATTTATATACCATAACACTTGATCTTTCCCTCACCTCCTTTTCTTGTGTCAGTCCTGGGGATGGAACTCAGTGTACTGTCCCTTTGCTTTTTCACTCAAGGCTACTAAGGCTACACTCAAGTGTTCTACCACTTTGAGCCACAGCTCCACTTCTGGTTTTCTGGTGGTTAATTGGAGATAAGAGTCTCAAGGAATTTTCTTGCCCACGCTGGCTTTGAACTGCAGTCCTCATATCTCAGCCTTTTGAATAGTGTGTGAGTTACCAGCACCCGCTTTTTTTTTTTTTAAGTGGTTAATTGAAGATAATATGCTCATGGATTTTCCTGCCTGACCTAGCTTAGATCCTTAGATCTCAACCTCCTGAGTAGCTAGGGTTATAGGCATGAGCCACTGGTGCCAGGCAATATTTGAACTTTTAAACTATGCAGTTGTATAATCAATATTGTGTGTGTATTTATTGCAACCATCTAATTTTAGAATATTTCCATAACTCCAGTAGGAAACTTAAAATCTGTTAACAGTCATTTGCACTTCTCAGTTACCAGCCCCTGACCAGTTAATCTGCTTGCTTGCTTGTTTTTTCATTGTTGTTAGTTGTGGGGCTTGAACTCTGGGCCTGGGCACTGTCTCTAAGCTCTTTAGCTAAAGGCTAGCACTCTACTACTTTGAGCCACATGGCTACATATGGTTTTCTGATTGTTTATTAGAGAGAAGAATCTCATGGACTTTGGGTATGGTGCCCAGGCTGGCTTTGAACCCCAATCCTCAGATCTTAACCTCCTGAGTAGCTGGGATTACAAGTGTGAGCCACCAGTACCTGGCTACTAATTTGCTTTCTGATTTTATATTTGCCAATTTTGAATAAGTGGAGTCATGCAATGTATGATTTGTTGTATCCGATTTTATTTAGCGTGCTGTGTTAGCTGCAGGTTTTATGTGTGTGCACACGTATGCCCGTACACTGCTACTGGGGCTTGAGTTAAAAATATCACCTTCTCACTTGCCTTTTTGCTCATAGTGGACACTACCGCTTGATCTATGCTTCCAGCCCACCTTTTTTGCTGGTTAATTAGAGAGGGAGTCTTATAGACTTTTCTTCCTAGGTTGGCTTTGAACTGAGATCCTCAGGTTTCAGCTTCCTAAGTAGTTAGGTTCACTGACACTTAGCTATGGGGTTTTATCAGAAATTTTCCTTCTGCACTGGTGTTTTGAGAATTATGGGTTTTGTTTTGTTTTTTGGTGGTGGGAGGTTGTTGGATCGCGGGGCTTGAACTCAGTGCCTGGATACTGCCCCTGAGATTTCAGCTCATGGCCAGTGCTCTACCACGTTGAGCTATAGCTCCACTTCCCGTTTTCTGGTGGTTAATTGGAGACATTCTTAAAAATTTCATGCCTGGGCTATATTTGAACTGTGATCCTCAGATCTCAGCCTCCTGAGTAGCTAGGATTATGAGTATGAGCCACCAGTGCCCTGTAGTTGTTTGAGATTTAAAATGCCTTTTCTGCTTATATTGAAATTATAAAAATGGGACTTGCTCAAGGCCCTGGTTTTGATTCCTAGAACTAGGAAAGGGGACTACTCCCTGAGCTTCTTTGGCCACAGCTCCACTCTGACCTTCTCCCACCGCCCCCTTAGTTCTGGGGCTTGAACTCAGGGCCTGAGCACTGTCCTTGGACTTTCTCAAGTCCAGAGCTCTGCCACATGAGCCTCAATACCACTTCCAGCCTTTTCTGTATATGTGGTTCCAAGGAATCAAACTCAGGTCTGCATGCATGTTAGGCAAGCTCTCTTACTACTAGACCAAACTCCTGGCTTGCTTTTGTTTAATTTTTAATCCTTCTTTTTCGATAGTTAATAGAGATAGGAGTCTCACGGACTTTCTGGCCTAGGCTGACATTGATCTTCAGATCTTAGCCTTCTGAATAGCTTGAGTACCAGCATCCAGCCTGATTTTTTTTTTTTTTAAACTTTGTTGGAGTTACTGTGTTTTGTGATTATATTAGTTTGCTGGGACAATTGTAATAAAGTATTAAAAGCTTGAGTGTCTTTTGCTACTTTAAATATCTTTAAATATAGAGACTGTTTTCTCAGATCTGTGACTAGAAGTTTAAAATCAAGGTACTAATTGGGTTAGTGACTTCCAGGAACTCTAAAGGAAGATCTCTTAAAAAGGAAAGAGGTACTATGTATGGCTCAAGTCTGTAATCCTAGATACTCAGGAGGCTGAGATTCTAGGATTGTGGTTCAAAGCCAGCTGGGCAGGAAAGTCCACAGGATTCTTATCTCCAGTAACCTTCTACAAGCTGTGGTAGAGCTGTGGCTCAAGTGATGGAGTGCTAGCTTTGAGCAAAATGCCCAGTGGGAAGCCTTTCTTCATTGTGGTTACTCTCCTTTTATGTGATCGTTCTGAGCTTGCACACTCCACTTTGGTCACCAGGAAAGCCTGTTATTTTATAAATATTTATTTATTCATTTGTCTATTTTGAGGTGCTGAGTTTTGAACCCAGAGTCTCTTGCATGCTAGGCAAGCACTCCACCACTAGACCATACTCCTGGCCCCTTTGCTTTTTTGAGACAGTGTTTTGTGTAGCTCAGATTGATCTAGAACTCATGAACTGCTTATCTCTGCCTCCAAAGAGCACTACCAAATTTGGGATGTTTTCTCACATTCTAAAATTTTTGTATCCATCTTTATGAATGGTAATAATATGTAAAATTCACTTTGTGTATGTCTTGTCTTTGTGTTGATATCGTGAACTGAACTGTTATTCTCATGAACTGAACAGGGAAATGTTTTCTTTTGTAGAATGTTTCGGCCTGGTCCCTAGAGTTTGGTCTAATGCTTGCCTAGCATGCACAAAGCCCTTGGTTTAATTCCTTGGTACCATATACACAGAAAAGGCTGAAATGGTGCTGTGGCTCAAGTGGTAGAGTGCTAGTCTTAAGCACAGGGAGGTTCAGGGACAGTGCCCAGGACCTGAGTTCAAGCCCCAGGGCTGGCAAAAAACAAAATAAAATGTCACAGGGGAAAAAAAATGTTTAGGCCTTTCTGAGCCTAAAATATTTTTGTCCCCCACCCCCACCCCAATATTAAGGTTTGAACTCAGAGCATCATGCTTGCTCAGCATCTTTACTTAATTCAGCTATACCACTTGAGCCATGGTTCAAGGGGAGGAGTTTAGGTGACATGTTATTGCAGTTGGCCTCAATTCACAATTTTCCAAGTCTTAAGTCTTCTGAGTAGCTAGTGTTATAGGCACTTGTTAGGCAGGTACTCTATCACTTGAGGCACTCTGTCAGCCCTATTAATTCCTTTTCACTGGGCCTGGCTCCTGAAATTTTCTTGATGGGAAAGTTTATAACTGCAGATTTGGTTTCTTGAATAGATTTGGGGCTAATTAGTCTGTTCAGATGGCTTGTGCCTTTCCAAGATATTAGTCACTGTTATCTAGACTGAAGTTCATCTCTAGTTAATGGTCGTTTTCAACCAGTCATTTGAGTTTCTCCTAGGTACAACAGTGATCATTTGTAGTTTACTTTTGCCATTTTTATGCATTTCTGAGCTAGAGCCTGTACATATCCCTAGCAGATTAATTCTTAGCAATGTGTGTGACCTACAGCAACCTTTTGTGGGTTCTTTACCAGAGGTTTCATGTTGTTTCTCTTTCCCCTCCCCGCCAGTCCTGGGTCTTGAACTCAGGGCCTGAGCACTGTCCTTGGGCTTTCTAAGGCTAGGACTCTATCACTTGAGCTACAGTACCACTACCGGCTTTTTTTCTGGGTATGTGGTACCAAGGAATCGAACCTTGGGCTTCGTGCATGCTAGGAAGTACTCTACCACGCGGTCCTGTTCCCAACCCTGGAATCATGTTTTTATAATTTTGAGTGCTTCTTTACCACTGTGTGTGCCTGCAGTCATGTGCCAATGAACTTGAAGCCCAAAGGTAAGCAGGTTTTCTGATGTTAGAATCAGCTGTTGGTTAGAGTAGGTCATAATAAGCCAAGGGTGCCACTCTTTGTTGGCTGCCTTGCTCGCCCTTTTGGATGATGTTGAGGTGTGAATTTTCCCACAGTGATGTGAGCATTTGAGGTAAGGTGTCCATGAGAGTTGGAGTTTCTGCTGGTGAGATGTACCTTCCTTTTACCACAGTGTCACTCATTGGAGCAAGGCAAGGCCAAAAGAACCAATTTCACTTTGGATAGGTCTTGCAGAGCAAGGTGTTGAATTGAAGGCATTTGGTGTAGGCTTCTTGTCACAGGCATGTCCCCAGGCATTTCTTTAAGCCTAGGCTCCAGGCCTCTGCAGGCCTTTCCACAACAGGCTGTTGGCTCTTGGTGTGTCCCTTTGGTGGTGTGCCCTGTTATTTCATGTCTGTTTCAAGCTCTTTATGCTTCCTTGTCAACTGGGAGGACTTAACTTTTGCTCAAAATTTTAGGGGGATTTTTGATCTGGCTTATGTCTTCCAAAAGAATATGGAAATTAAATCTCTAGTACTTCAGAATGTGGCCTTGGTTTGGAAGCAAAGCTGTTGTAGATACAGTTAGTTGGAATGAAGTCATACTACAGCTGGGTATTCCCTAGTACTCTTTTTTTTTTTTTTTTTTTGCCAGTCCTGGGCTTGAGCTCAGGGCCTGAGCACTGTCCTTGGACTTTCTCAAGGCTAGAGCTCTACCACTTGAGCCTCAGCACCACTTCCGGCTTTTTTGTATGTATGTGGTACCAAGGAATCGAACCAGGGTCTTTGTGCATGCTGGGCAAGCACTTTAACCACTAGGCCAAACTCCCTGCCCTCCCTAGTACTCTTAACAGGAAGAAAGGAAGGAGATAGGGGAGAGAAGACCATGGAAAGATTAGACTGGTGTTGCCACAAACAACAGAGCCTGTATTACCAGAAGATTTAGTCTTTCTGTGAAGCTTCCAGAAGATTGTGATCTATATATGTTGACTTTTGACTTGTGGCTTTCAGAATTGTGAGGGAATACATTTCTGGTGTTTCAAGCCAGTGTGGTGCAGTCATTGGTGATTTAGTTATGTGAATACTATAGATTAGCTACACAAGCTATGATGCCAGTTGGATCAGTGTTGTGTATGTAACCCACCATTGACAGCAACACCGTATCAGTGCATCACTACACTTTGTTACTGTAGCCCCCCCACTGTTGGTCTGTGTTCCATTATGGGCTGGACAATGTCTTCCATCCATCTTCTATGAGGTCAGCCAAAGATCGAAGCAGGGGGAGACACTGTTGCGTGCTTTTTATTCTGAGCCACCCATGGTCTGATAGACCTTGAGGCTGGCTACCTCTCTGAGCTGTGTAAAATATCCTCTCCCCCTTGAGTGGATACCTTGGTTCCTTGTTAGCCCTTTTTACCGTGCCTGTTCTTTCCTCTTAAGTGATAATTGCTTAGCTAGCATGACACTGTTGGAAACTGAAGTTCTCCCAGACCTTCTTGAATTCCCCAGCTCTGTGAACTTTCAGCTCTCAAGAGCCTTTTAACCTTTTTACAGTATCGATTATTCTCTTACAGGTTCTGTTTAAGGGTGGCATATTGTTGAATTTCTGATGAATGTCCATGGTTGATAAGAATTAGGTTGAAAAGAAGTGTCCCAGGCTGTCCAACATGTGCCCAGGCCCTTTGTTGTACTGTGATCAGTGAAGTGGGAGATGGTGCATGGTAGAAATGGGCAGCAGAGTATCTTCCACATTTGGTGGCTTTCTAGCAGGGATATGGGAAGTGGGCATGACTTTCTCAGATGAGGTAGTAAAGAGATCTGGAGGAAGTAAATTGTAGGCGGTCAGTTCTAAAAAGCCATGGTCCCAGGCAGGACTTATGAGTACCTGCTTTGTCTTGCAGTATTTTAACCACATCAGTATCGAGGACTCAAGAGTCTACGAGCTAACCAGCAAGGCTGGGCTGTTGTCTCCATACCAGATCCTCCACGAGTGCCTTAAAAGGTAGGGTGCCTCCTCTTGTTAGGTCACAGGAGCTCCTCTTGGCATCTTCCAGCTTTGCCCCACTGGTGGATGTATTACCAGTTTCCCTTGGGTACACAGGACCCCCTCAGCTTGAGATGTTAGCCAGAGCTCCCTGGGGTTGAAATGGATACATAATTTCTCACAAGCAGTTTGGGGAGAAATATGTTGGACTGAGAGCCATGGATTCTACACCAGCTACCATGTATGCCATCTTAGATGATACCACTTTATTGTCTTTGTTTTCTCTTAAAGAAACCATGGAATGGGTGACACATCTATCAAGTTTGAAGTGGTTCCTGGGAAAAATCAGAAGAGTGAATATGTCATGGCATGCGGCAAACACACAGTGCGCGGGTGGTGTAAGGACTAGTTCTCTTCCCCTGCTTTCCTCTTGGACTAGTGCTTTCAGGGTGTAGTTAGGCTTTGGCCACCTGTGGCTCAGTCCCCTACCATCACTGTGGCCTTAGTCTCAAGCCCCAGCAGGCAGAAGTTCCTTCTGAAGTGTCAGCTGTCCTTCCCATTTGCATCCTCTTTTTTTAGGCAACATCTCTGCTCTAATCTGTATCTCAATCAGCCACATTTTGAACATGAAATGACATCATTCACATAGGTCCCAGCACCTAGAGAGGCTGAGGTTGGAAGGGTTGCTTAGGATACAAATTGAAGACCAGTCTGGACAATATAGTGAGACCTTGTGTCAAAAAAATCTGAGTTGTTGGGTACTAATGGCTCATTCCTGTAATCCTTGCTACTCAGGAGGCTGAGATCTGAGAATTAAGGTTCAAAGCCAGCCTGTGCAGGAAAGTCTGAGACTTCTCTCCCATTAATCACCTAAAAAAAACCAGAAGTGGAGCTGTGTCTTAAGTGGTCGAGTGCTAGCCTTGAGCTAAAAAAGCTCAGGGTCAATGCCTAGAATGTGAGTTCAAGCCCCAGAACCACCATACTCACACACAAAAGCCTGAATTATAAATGAAAACTTCACATAACTACTATAAACATAAACCAGTTTTCCTACTCTTTAATGCGCATATATTATAGTTGTACAAGGACGTTTTATTATTACATTTTATACATATATACAATGTATCCCTATCATCATTACTCTCATCATTTTCCCTCAGGTTACCTTAAAACAATTTGAACAGGTTTCATTTTTTGTTTGGTTTTAGGTTTAATCATGTATTTGTTACTCTTTTTGTTGTTGTTGTTCATGGAACATGAACTCTGGGTCTGGGCGCTGTCCCTGAGCTCTTCAGCTGTAGGCTAGTGCTCTACCATGTTGAGTCACAGTACCATTTCCCATTTTCTGGTGGTTAATTGGAGTCTCATAGATTTTAGTGCCCCTGCTGGCTTTGAACCTTGATCCTCAGATCTTAGCCTCCTGAGTAGTTAGGATTATAGGTTTGAGTCACCGCACCTGACAAGACTTACTTTTGACTGGACTCGGCTTTAAAAAGTAGAAGCTCTCAGAGAGGACAGCTGTCTATTGACAGTCTGTTCCTGGCATTTTTCTTGGTTTGCTTTATTCTCTTAGCCAGAAATTTAGCATATTCTATTTATCTGAGCATGTTGTTTCTTCAGAGCAATAAGGTGGTGTTTGTGTTGCTTGACACGTGGAGTAATAAATGATGAATCTTGAGTCCTTTGGTCCTAGATTTTTTACCTTTTTCAAGGGTTTTTAATCATTGTTCTATTTTCATACATGCAGATAA
Source organism: Megascapheus bottae (assembly GCF_031878675.1). Taxonomy (NCBI): domain Eukaryota; kingdom Metazoa; phylum Chordata; class Mammalia; order Rodentia; family Geomyidae; genus Megascapheus; species Megascapheus bottae. The sequence continues at coordinate 16,152,336 of NC_143536.1, forward strand.
ACTACTTCAACTATATCCATCCCTATTTCTTACTTTGCTTACCATTCTTTAGATGGAATCCTCTCTTTCTGAGTGTGTCTGACTTTCTTTCCTTTATTCATTTTTTTTTTTTTTTTTTTTTCTGCCAGTCCTGGGCTTGAGCTCTGGGCCTGAGCACTGTCCTTGGACTTTCTCAAGGCTAGAGCACCATTTCCAGCTTTTTTCTATGTATATGGTACCGAGGAATCAACCCCGGGTCTTGGTGCATGCTAGGCAAGCATTCAACCACTAGGCCAAACTCCCAGCCCCCTTCATTCATTTTTTTTGTGTTTGTCTTAGTATATATTAGTTGTATGTAGAGATTTCACTATGGTATTTCAAAGATGTTTCTCTTTCTCTGACTTCTCAGCCTTTATTGATTAATAAGCTTTCAATAAGATTCCTGCTGCTCTCATAGTTCCACAGTGATTTTTTTTTTTTTTTTTTTGCTAGTCCTAGGGCTTGAACTTAGGGCCTAAGCACTGTCCTTGGCCTCAAGAGCTCTACCACTTGAGCCACAGCGCCACTTCTGGCTTTTTCTATGTATGTGGTATCGAGGAATATAATCTGAGTCTTTGTGCATACTAGGCAAGCACTCTTTTTTTTTTTTTTTTGCCAGTCCTGGGCTTGAGCTCAAGGCCTGAGCACTGTCCTTGGACTTTCTCAAGGCTAGAGCTCTACCACTTGAGCCTCAGCACCACTTCCGGCTTTTTTCTATGTATGTGGTACCAAGGAATCGAACCCAGGTCTTCATGCATGCTAGGCAAGCACTTTAACCACTAGGCCAAACTCCCAGCCCCTCCACAGTGTGTGTGGGTTTTTTTTGTTGTTGTTGTTGTTGTTTTGGCCATGGGACTTGAACTCTGGGCCTGGGCATTGTCCCTGAGCTCTTTAGCTCATGGTTACCGCCCTACCCCTTGAGCTAAAGCCACTTCCGATTTTCTGGTGGTTAATTGGAGGTAAGTCTCGTGGACTTTAGTGCCCAGGCTGGCTTGGAACCTCGAGCCTCAGATGCCAGCTTCCTGGGTAGCTAGGATTACAGGCATGAGCCCCCATGCCCAGCTCTACAGTGTTTTTAATTTGTTCACCCTCTGGTTTTCTATTACTTTTTCCTCTTCCTCTCATCCTCCTATATAACAAACCAGTTTTATATAAAGTAGAAGGTATTGCATAGTTGGCCCTGGGAAATTGCAGAACCACGTGTAGAACCAGCTTTGGCCTTCTGTTTACAGGCTGTTTCTGCATCCTATAAACTCTAGTCTGCAGTGATATCTATTCTTGAGCAGGCTGAGTGAGCATTAGCTACTCAGCCGAGCTGCTGAGTAGTATGACCAGCCTGGGCCCTGTCTTCCTTGGCTTGGAAAACACCCACTTAGAAAGTCTTGTGACTGGTTCTTCTGCCCAAGGTTACCTGCTCTTAACATATCTACACTTTTTAGGAGATGGAGTGGCTGCTGGTCTTCCAGGAAGTGTGAGGGATTTGGTTGACGCCATTAGCTAGAAGCCTTGGGCACATACCCTTACTTAGAACCTCTGTAGGGCAGTCTGCAGGATGCTGGCTATCTCCTGGCTTCAGGACTGTGAGTCTTAGGCACTCAGCACAGTGATGAAGCACTGCCCTTTTCTGGCATTTGGGGCTAAGGGCGGGCATATAGCAGGTACTTCTCTGTTTCAGTTTTTTTTGATTCCCTCTCTCCACCTTTGTTCTTCCTCTTTACAGGTAAGAATAAGAGAGTTGGGAAACAGTTGGCCTCTCAGAAAATCCTTCAGCTGCTGCACCCACATGTCAAGAACTGGGGGTCTTTACTGCGCATGTATGGTCGTGAGAGCAGCAAAATGGTCAAACAGGTAACCAAATCCTCATCATGGAGCTTCTATCTAGGTTGATATTTGGCCCATTGCTCTTACTTATGGCTACCTCTGCTGTGTGACACCTGTGGCTATGCAGGAAGAATGAGATTATTCTAAACTATAGCCTCCTGAACCTATGAGTGGTCAGTGAAGTGTGGGAACAGAACAGAGGTGTGTGAGAGAGAGGGGGAGAGAGGGAGAGAGAATATATATATATATGGGGGGGGGGGGGAAGGCAGGGTAGCAGTTTGGACGATAGGCCCTTGGCCCATCCTAGGGTAATGTGTCCTGTATTAAGTGAAGGATTCCCAATGGCCTTCAGTGGAAGGGTACTAGATGTAGAGTAGTGGAAGCTGTAAGTAGGATGACACTGAGTATTGTGCTGAAGACTTGAACCACCCTGCCTTGAGCTGAGTAAGTAGCCAAGAATGACAATAGCACCCCTTTAGGCCCCCTAAGATTGTGGCCTAGAGCTTGACCTTACTCAGGAGAGCTGAACAATACACACTAGTATTCCCATATTCACAGGGGATGGAACCTAGGGCTTAATCAGTGCTACACTAGTGTTCTTCCTCCAACTGAGCCTCAGCTATGGCCCACGATAAAACATTTTTGGTAAATGAGTTGAAATTTAGGTAAGACTTGTCTCTGTCTTTCTGTGCCTAATTCTGGGTTGTTATTGAAGGAGAAAGAACATTGCTTTAGGCATGGATGGAAACATCTTTCAGCTGTCACTTGGCCTTGTGTAGTCCCGCCACTGTGCAGGAGTAGCTCTGGCATCTCAAGGCACAGTGGACACCCACCCCTTCTGAAGACAATAAGGACAAAAGGACAGCTGATGCTGTTCTGCACATTGTAAGGTTTGCAGAGAGCTGATTGGCTGGGCTCTGTCTGGCAGTGTTCTGTTCTAGCTACAGTTGTACTCTTGTCCTTGTTCTGAAGGCTTCTGGTGTAATGAGGCCTGGCTGCCCTGTCAGTACAGGAGGAAGTGTGGTCTTCCCACAGAGGAGGAGATAGGTGAGACAACATAGCCCAGGCTGTCAACAAGGCAGGTGCTGTCATGGATAGGGTTTCTACACAGTCCTGTGCTTGCCAGGCCCTGCCTTATGTAATCATGGATATATTACTGCAGCGAAGTCTTGAGCACAGGCTTTGTGTCCCCAGGAAACCTCAGACAAGAGTGTAATTGAACTACAACAATATGCCAAGAAGAATAGACCTAATCTCCACATTCTGAGCAAGCTGCAGGAAGAGATGAAGAGGCTGGCTGCAGAACGAGTGAGTACTTCCAGTTGCACCTACCAACCCCATGTCCTCTCATTGCAAAAAGACGACTGCATCAGCAACCTCCCTATAACAGCATGAAAGGACAGTAGATCCTAGGAACCCACTCCTGGCATTCTGGAAATGGTTGGACCTACTTTCCAGATGAAATTATTTTAGTCCAGTTAGAGATCTGGCAGGCCATTCTTTGTGGTATGATTATGAGTTCCCGTTTGGAGTTAGGTACTTGAGGGCAAGGATGGAGTACCTGCCATATGCCTCAGAAATTAAGTCTAAGTAGAACTTGGTATTGGTGAAGCTTCCAAAAGTTGCCATGGATATTCTACTCTAAGGGCACCCTGTGTTACCTCCCATTCCCAGACTGTTCTCACAGCTTCTCCTGCGCATGCAGAGCTAGATCTGTTACAGATTTGAAAGAGCAAGTGTTAGCTGCTAGGTGGCCTTTCAGTGGTGTGCTCTCGTCTGGTGGTAGGCCTTGTCTGATGAAAGTTAGCAGGATTGGCCAGCTTGCCCTTGGATAGGAGATGGACTGTGGTAACTTGGGATAAATAAAATAAAGGACGGAGCTATCTATCTTAGGGATGGGGAATGTAAATCCTAGCTTGTAGGTGATTCTTCCTGTGGGTTCTGGTCGTCGGGAAAGCAGTAGCCCATGGTGCTCTGCCTTAACATTCTAGGCCTTCATAAGCACTGGGGTTCAGAGTCAAAGGGCATCCTGATGCTGGTCTGCTAGGCTCACCTTGCAGTTTATCCCTTCCTGAGCCATTTGCTGAGCCCACCTCTCAAACATTTCTGACCTTTGTTTTTCTAGGAGGAGACTCGAAAGAAGCCCAAAATGTCAATTGTGGCTTCTGCCCAGCCTGGTGGTGAGCCCCTGTGCACTGTGGATGTGTGAGGTAGGCGACACTAGGGGGACACCGGGGCTGCCAGCAATGCTGCCTGAGAGACCACCAGCCACAACCATTCAGTGCAGCATTGGGCCTCCAACCTAAGTTCCTTCCTTGAGGTGCAGTGCATCTGGGTTCATGCTTGGTCCATGGGGACAGTTGTGGCACAACACGCACGTCAAACAGTTCTCCCTGGAAACTGCCTCCAGTCTGACTGGATATATTTAAGGATCAACTTCACGTGACTGCACCATTGGAAGCTGATAGACAGCTATAGACCCTGGTCATATCTATCTGCTGCAGACTGTTTTTATGAAGGTTTTCATGAATTTTAGTACATAATATGCACTGACAAGAAATGGTACTTGGATGACAAATGAGATAATAAGGCCAAACCTTATGGCTCTGGCTGGCCTGTGATGCCAAGTGCCCCCTGTGCCCACAATTTCCTTGGAGCCACTGTAGGGACAGAAGATCCCTTATCTGCCTTCTGTGTCCCCTCTCCCCTTTTTAAATTTTTTTTTTTTTGAAAAAACAAAACAAGGAGGCATATTCAGACCATTTTGACTTAATAAAATTTTAGCAATGGTAAATACTCTTCAGATTTCAGGCAGACCATCGAGATGTCTATCCTCCTGCTGTGAGCCATGTTGTCAGGAAAGATGACATCCAGCTAGTCTCCCGATTGTATCAAGATGGCCTGCTGCTGGGCTGCAGTCCACTTTTCTGATCAAGTCTTAATGCCCTAACAGCCGCCGCTTTCCAGGACATTGAGGCCCTTGCCTTTACTGACCTCTGGCAAGTTTTTTTACAAAGATTTTTGCACAATTGAGTTCGTCTGTCCACTCATCAATTTTTAAAGCTTTTATGATATTTTAGAATTTGGAAAGAAACTTTTACAATGAAGAAGATAGATTTGAAATCATGCATTTTAGCAAGTATGCTTGTTTAAACAGGAACAAGTTCTTCACTGCAGTGTGATTGGTTAGGAGCTTGCTGAGCACTGGTTGGTGAATGTCCTACATCCTGGTGACAGTGGCCTCCCTGGATTTTAAGGGTACCTGCTCTGTACAGCCAGACTTGGTACCCAGCTAGGTCTTCGCTGGGTATCCCCTATGGATCAGTGTGTTCTTGTCAGAGTCCAGGGCACATGAGTATGTTTTAGGCCCTGGGTAGTAGTGGTCAGCTGTGGCCTGACTCCCAGTATCTGTTCTGGGGCTCTCTGCTCACACATGGGGCACCATTATCCTAGCACTAGGTGGTACCCCGTATTCCCTACTGTTTTGTCTCCCACTGTACCCTGCAGGTAGTTTTGATGGCATTTGCTGTCCCGAAGACAGAATGTTGCTGTGGGCCATCCACAGTTTATATTTCCCTTACCACCTGTATGACAGAGGTTGGCTTTTGTGTTAACTTGGGGGAAAAAAAATCAAATTGCTGTAATTACACTTGCTTCTGTCTTGCCTCCTGTCTGCAGCTGTGAATAGTCAGTTGACTGTGACTGTTGCCCTTAAAACAGCCAGATTTACCATTGAGAACCAAAGCTTTGTGCACACATTACCCTAGAGGCTATTCTTCTTATGGCCTCAAGGCAGGTGCTGCCATGTCTCGTGTCCTCCCTGTCTGCCCCATGTGGGTGAGTCCTGTGTACACAGCCGTGCTGTGATGCCAGGGAGTCTGTGCTACTGCCGCTTGTGTGCACTGGACTGCGGCTGTAGGGTGAGCCTTGATGGTCTGAACATATAAATCAAATTGTTCAAAATGGAACACCTGTTGTTTTGTTTCATTCTTCTGATCATTAAGCCAAGGGGAGGTAAAGCAGGGACTTTGGGGACCTGCAGTTATTCTAGGGTGCTGCTAGACAAAGCTGTCCCTGGGGAGTTCAACACAGCCAGCATGCCTCATGGTCACTATATGGAGGGCCTCCTTCCCCAGCTGTGGGCCAGGCCATCCACTCTGGTCCTGAGACTTTGCCTTTATTGTTTCTCCTTGGAATTAAACCTAAAACAGCCTTCCCTCCCAAGAAGCAAATCTTATCAGGTGCTATGCCTCTTATCCCAGAATTCTGGAAGCTGAAAGCACATTTGTGCTGCGTACCAAGATCCTTTCCAATGAAAAGCAACAAACTGCTGGGTGCTGGCAGTTCACGCCTATTACCCTCGCTTCTCAGGAGGCCGAGATCTGATGACTGCAGTTCTAAGCCAGCTGGAGCAATAAAGTTCATCAGATTCTTATCTCTAGTCCTCAGAAAAAACTGGAAGTAGAGCTGTGGTTCAAAGGGTAGAGGGCTAGCCTTGAGCAAAAGGGCTCAGGGACAGAGCCTAGGACTTGAGTTCAAGGCCCCACAATTATCACCACCACCAAAAAAACTACTCCCAGGGTCTCTGAACTGACTGATTCCCTGTACTCTTCAGGGAGGGGCATGGAGAGCTGCTTTGAGCAAGCAAGACACCCTCCTGGCTGTGCCTAGGCCTGGTGAGAAGGATCCCAGAAGTGACTGATGCCAGAATGGCTTCAAAAGGAAGACATTTCCCAGGCACCCAAGATATGACATGCATACTACCCCGTTCCTTTACACCAGCAGGAGGTCCTGGGTACCAGAGCTCTGGCTCTCATCAACAGAGACATACTTAGTTAAGCAACTGTTTATTTTGACCCTCATAAGCTCAATATCATAAGAACTTGGGTCCAAGAGTCCATCCATCCTTTGAGCATCAAATCAACTAATCCCTGATAGGGCAGGGAGGCCTTATACCCTATGACTGCACATCCAAGCAAAAGGGATTATTAAGCTTCCAGGATCTGTTCCCGTCATGGGCCCTGTTCTGGTAGTAGTTTCTGAAGCTCCCAGGGTCTAGGAAGTCCCAGTTTCTTGTGGAGTGTCGATATGAGGTTCTGGGGGAGGCTCAGCTGGAGGGTCTTCATGCCCTAGGACCTCTGTGCCATTAGGGTACTCCATTCTCTCAAATTGGATGAGCATCTCACAGTGTGGAGTTTGTGGGAATAGGTCCACAGCCACAGCCTTGACTGGTCGAAAAGGGGTGCCCTTCACCCGATTAGATGGGGCCCTGCAGAGGCTGTGATAGGAAGAAGATCTATGTAAGGCTACACAGAGGCTCCTGGGAGAGATGGATGAGTGCTTGCCCCTGGCCCCCTCCAGGGAGTCTGCCCAATACTCACTCCACAAAGTTGCCCATGGCCGCCCGAGGGTTGCATGAAACATACAGAAGCCTTTTGAGGTTCTCAGCTCTACGGATGGCCAGAATCACTTTGGAATCTGAGAAGACACAGACAGGTTAGGTCTTCAATACTACACTGCATGACCTGGCTGGCTGTCTCCCTAAATGCAAGTCACTCACGTAGGCCAGCTCGGGGTGGATCCAGGATAGCCACAAGTTGTCGGGAACCCAGTCTGTTCACCAGGGCGGGCACCAGGTCCTCAGCCTTTCCACAGTGGAACTCAACATTGTTCAACTCTGGACACAGTGACATAGCTGTCACTGGGCCCGCTAGGAATGCTTCCCACCCAGCTCTGTGACCAGGGCATGCAGGAAGTCAGCGGGGCCGTTCATTAAGAACCCCTGGAACCACAGTGCTGGTTTATGGATCAAAGGTTGAGGTATGCGATAGAGTGACTTGCTATCCCTGCCTGCCTGTGCATGACCCACATGTTCTTACCATTGGTCTGGGCATTTGCCCGGGCATCCTCCACAGCCTCTTGGCACAGTTCAATCCCAACAACTCTCTTTACCTTCTGAAAGGGAAAAAGGCACAAAGGATGAGTCCTTGCCCTAGAAGCTTCTTACAAACAGGATGGTCAGCCTATGAACGTTCAAGCTGGGTGTCAGTGGGGGACATGGGGCAGGGCAAAAGGTCTCACCTGTGCCAGGGCTAAGCCAATGGTGCCAGTACCACAACATACGTCCAGCACTGTACTTTCCTTGTCCAGTTGGGCCCACTCTTGGATGACAGTGTATAGTACCTCTGCAGCAGGTGTGTTGACCTGATGTGTGTGAGGGGATGTCATGTTAGGGTGTAGGCCTCAGTCTGAGCCTGAAGGCAGGCTAGTACCCCACAATACCTGGACTGTATCCTGCTGAGACCTCTGGGGGCCATTCCCCTGTAGCTCAGCTAAGCTTCCTTCCAACCCCCATCACACCATGCGGGGGAACACGGTTACTGGAGTCACTGGTTGCATCTCAGCTCAACCTACAGTTCTCCAGTAGTCCTCCACACCTAAAAGGGTCTCAACCCCTTACAGTAGTAAGAATAGGGCCAAGGCTTCCCTTCTATCAAATCCAGAGGGGGGTCCTACGTTGGCAAAATGTGCCCATTCTTCAGCCTCTCTAACAAGAAGATAGGGTGGTGCCTGTGGATACCTGTAATTGTAAGCAATCAGAGATCATCTTTCCTATCAAATACCTGACCCTGTGGCTTGCATATGGATGTTCTCCCCAAATCTGCTCCCTAGCCTGCTCTTTCATCCTGCCTGGTGTGTTGGTGCATTCTCCCCCTACTCTATGCTCACCAGGGATATGGCGATTACCTGGAAAAAGGCATGAGGGGAGATCCTGAAGGTTAACCCAAGCAGGTCCTCTTGGATGCACTGGTCCCCAGCTACATGCTCCAGGGGCAGGCCCTCCTGGCTGGGAGTCTTTCTATATGTATGGAGAAGCAGAGATCTGTCAATGTCACTGGCCTCTTGAAGAAACCCTTGTGTCCCTTGCTCAGCCCCTCACCGCTGTCCTTCCTCCACGAAGTAAAGGCAGGTCACCCCGCTGTCCTTGCCAGGACCTTCCATGAAGTGGTGCATCAGAGAGGCTTTCAGCCCTGCCAGTTCCTCAGGACTCAGTTTCTGGAATAGATGTTACAGAAAGGCCCATTAGGCTATGCCAAAGCTACCCTAGGCCAGGTTCCTTCCCCAGCAGGACCACCACCTGAGACCTGGGGGTGGAAGTAGGCAATGGCCATGGCCTGGCCACGGCGGCTGGTGCGCACAGTCAGCTGCTTCCAGTGGCCTGCGTATGTCTCAGGGTCATATGCCGAGTATGGGGTAGACCTGTAGGAGCCATGAGTGTTCTTGAGTGCCCAATGCCTGCCAATTGGGGGAGGGGGGAACAGCCTCCATGCTCCCGGTCCCCCATCCAACATGGACCCACCCCCTCTGCTTCCAGATGGTCTCAAGACTTCCCAGAAACCCAGTCCCTTATCCTCACCGGATGAACTCCTGGAAGGCTTTTACCACCTGCTTGGTTGCTTTGGGGATGTGCACAGTGTCAAAGGGGGATGCCACAGCACATGTCCCACCCTTGTACTTGCCAAGTCGACAGCCAACTGTATTGTCTTCTCCATCTACCCCGACTCCAACCAGAAACTCACACTTATTACGATATTCAGTCTGTGAGGAAAGGAGGCAGAGAAGCATCGGGCCTTACCTTGGCTGCCCAGCAATTACGTTTGGAAAGAAGGCCACAGTGAAGGAGACCCTAATTTCTCCACAGAGGCTGGAAAAAGGCAAAGGGACAGAGTGCCTAGCATGTGTGAGGGTCTGGGTTCGATTCCCAGTACTATAAATATACAGACACACACACACACACACACACACACACGACAGGATTGTGTGGCCACCCCAGTCTAGCCTGACCTGCTGGGGTGATGGCCTGACCCCCTCCAGTGGACAGCAGGCCTTGTTGTGCTTGTGCCTCTGTGTGAGCAGCCAGGGCAGCAGCGCGCGATTGGTGTTGCCAATTTCCCTGCAAGATGAAGTACATCCATGGTTGGATTAAGCCCACTGTCCCCCACTCACACCGAGCTCCTCTCTGGCGACCTCGGTAGTACCCCTTACTGGCCTGCTCATATTGCTGGCTTAGACCCTGGGGTGGATGGCTCTCAGTGCCCAGCACAGGCTTAGCAAGTGGGAGGAGCAGGGCTCTACTCGTGCTTTGGAGACTGTAATTCCACTCACTTGGCCAGTTTCTGTAGCACCTGCTCACACTCCAGCCGCTTCCGCTCCAGCTGCTCAGCATAAGGCACTGTCCAAAGAGGGGTCACTACGTCGGCAATTTGCGCTGTGAGTGGCTCACCCTCGCCTTCCTGCCGCCTCTTCTTGGCCATGGGGTCAGCCTTGGGCCGGGCCAAGCGCACGCTGAGTGGGCGGCCTTTCCAGAGCGCACCATGCAGCACTCGCAGGGCCTTGTCCCGCTCAGCAGCACTGCGGAATGTCACGAAGGCACAAGGGGGTTGCCCGAAGAGTTTGGTTTTGTGTGGCTGCAAACCAAAGCGAGCCAAAAAGCGGCGGACATCGCTGAAGCTGGCATGGCGGGGTACGTTCTGCAACTCCAACTTGAAGATCTCCGAGGTGAATAGGTCACCCCTGATGTAGCTGTAGAGTCCGGACTGGGACTCGGGTCCAGTAGTCGCCCCAGGCTCTGCTTCCAAGTCGTGGGGTGCGGGGGCTGCAGAGCTGTCCTCACAGCCGTCTTCCATCGGTTCCGGGCCCTGCGTGAGGACAGTCAAGGCCTAGGCTGAAGGGTACCACTCCCGCTTTCCTCCTTCCCTGGTGCATCCCCTCGCTCCTTATCTTCTCCCCCAGGGTCCCCACCCTATGTCTTGTCCCACCCGCCACATCTGGAACCCTCGTTTCCCTTCACTTTACTTGGTTGCTCGGCTTGTCGCTCATTGTCTGGCCGTCAGCAGTCTGTACGGGGCCTCACGACCGCCTCCTGAGCGAGGTGATCAGAGAGTCGGTGCGAAGCCGTGAGGCGGCGAGCCCTGAGCAGGAGCGGGACTCGAACCCCTACTGCTCAGGGCCAGGTCTCAGACTCGGGGCTACACCGTCCGCCCGCCACCGGCCCGCGCTAGCAGCTGGCCTTGTTTGGTCTTCAGTCCGCCAGCGCGTGCCCGCGGGGCCGAGTTTCTCTATGGTCCCGGCTTCCGATGACGTCACCGACACGCGCCGAGTCCGACGCCTGGATCCACCTACGCGAGGGGGTGCGCGCGGCCTGGGGACGGAAGTGCGCGCGGGGCCCTCTGGGAGAGCGCGCTCCCAGAGTCGACGGGCTGGCTGGGCATGCGCTCCAGGCGTTTTGGCGGGAAGCGCGGGGTGGGCCGGACAATGAAAGTGTCCGCCGGGTGAGCCAATAAAGCTGCGCTGGTTTTGAATCACGGCGCGTTTCCCGCCGCCGGGGTCAGGGGTCAGGGTTCGGGTCGCGGGGCGGAGGGAAGAGCGGGCGGGCGGGAGGCTCCGGCGCCAGACGAGGAGGATAGGAGCTACGACAAGTCGCCTAAAGGCCGCGGAGTCAGCGACGACCAAGACAGCCGGGACGCCGCCGCCGCACCCCCATGGCGGCTACCAAGGTGAGGCTGGGCCCAGGCAGGGACTGGGCGGGCCGGGGTGGGGGGTGTGTGGGGGGGCTGGGGCCGCTATCGGCGGCCACGTGGGCGGCCCGTGCTGCGGCCGCCGCCAACCCCCGCCGGCCTGTGAGCTCGGGGCCTGTGGAACGAGGAGTCTGGGCGCGCGGGGCTTTGGGGTCGGGGCACGCCGCGCCCGGGGCGGAGGCCTCCGGCCTGGGAGGGCTGTGGGGGCGCCCGCGTGACCTTGGGGTGGGCCGGAGAAACGCCATCGCCACCATGGGGCGGGCCTCGCTGGCCGGGGCCACGAGCGGGAGACCGGCTTCCTCTGACTCGGGACCCCGGCAATTCCCAATCTTCCCGTGGCCCACGCAGCACTCCATTCATCCGATCCTAAAATGTGAAAGCACCGACCGGCCTCCGTGGCGGAAGACCGGCCGGGAACGCGCGCGACCCGACCCGGGGCGGGGGCGGCGGCTTTGTTGGCTGCCAGCGTCTGTGTGTGTGTGATCGGATGGCGGCCGCAGTGCAGCCGCAGCGCTAGGAAACCGAGGGGAAGATGAGCAGCGGTTTGGGTTTGGTAGTGAGTCTGGAGGTTTCTTCCGTCTCACCGAAAGCACGTGTTGTGTAGGATTCAAATCCATATATGCCCACTAGCGTTCGAGGAACCCCAACGCCGGAGCGGAATCCCAAGGCGTGCACTACTTTTCTTCACAACGATCGATATCAACTTAAAATTTTCCAAGCTACGATTAAACATTCCTGGTAGAATTTTGAATTCTGTGTAGATTCTAGCCATCGTTGCATCTACTTACCCCTCTTGGTAAACCAGGCCGTGGATATTCCCCGTTGGTTAAAAAAAAAAAATACAAAAAAAAAAACTCCTGTGGTTTCTTTTTTTCCTTTGGAGTTCCTCATGTCCTTTGTTCTTCACTTGGCAGGTATCATCTTCGTCTTACAGATGAGGAAACTGGCTCACTGAGATGAGGGAGTTTCTGCTAAACCACTTTGCAAGAAACCCCCAAGTCTGTGCAAGGGGTTTTGATTGATGCTTGTAAATCTGGGAGTTAACTGAAATCAGTGCAGCCTGGTTTATTTATTTATTTGTTTTTAACCGGATGTAAGTGCACATCTTTTGTTTGTGTGAAAGGCTTAATTTCTAATTTGGGGCAAGGCCTGCTCTTGTTTTCTGGATGCCATTCAGCACCGGGGTTGCCTACTGTAGGTCCATGTGAGCTGTGGTCTCGAGCCAGCAGCGTCACCTCTTTGCTCCTCCCTGCACAGGAAAGTCATGAGGATCATGATACCTCCACTGAAAACGCTGATGAGTCCAACCATGACCCCCAGTTTGAGCCAATAGTTTCTCTTCCTGAACAAGAAATTAAAACACTGGAGGAAGATGAAGAGGAACTTTTTAAAATGTAAGTCGTCTGATACTGCTCACAAATTACCTTTGGGGTGATAAGACCAAAAAACAAAAATCTGACAAGCAGATTTTTGTAGAATATGTACCTGAGCATGGCTTTATTTATACCCCACATTTCCTTCAAAAATGTAATTAGGAAATGAATTCTACTCTGCGGTAGCGGAGATAACTCCATAGATAAATTCCTCCTCTTCCTTAAGGTGACAAGCCAAGAATTATCCTATTGTCTCCCTTGTTCTTGAGCAAAAGCCCTTGTAAGGCTTAATTCACATGATATTAACCTCTTCATGATTTCCATCTTGAATTTGAACAAAAGAAACCTGGGTTGGCTGGTAGTATTAAGGTTTTTATAAGTTCCTTGTCTTGGCCTGACTTGTCCAACTATGGCTTTTGGAAGAAGACGTGGAGCTGTGTGCTATTTAATCTCACATGTAAGTTCTATTCATTTGCTAGATCTTTGCCAGGTATTGCTGCTTCCCTGTGGTGTTCATGTGGAGAGGTTGTTGCTACCTCACTTCCAAGAAGCCATAATTCCCTTCTCTTGGTTGAGCAGTGAGACTTAGCCCTCTTGCACCACAAGTTTTGTCTTAATTCATTTTCTGTTCCTGTGAAGGTGTTACAGATTTGGGTCACATAGGTATACAAAAATTTTTCTTGTCAAAAGGTTTGGGGTTATAAAGTCTAAGAACATGATGCTGGGATCTGATGTGGGCTTCATATTACAACATGGCAGAAGTGTTATAACATGGTGAGACCTAATTACGGAGCTTGGGTTTTTTGTTTCATTTTGTGCTGGTCCTGTGGCTTGCTTGGTCTCAGGGCCTGGACACCGCCCTTGAGCTTTTCTGCTCATAGCTACTGATCTACCATTTGAGCCACATCTTTACTGCCAGCTTTTTGGTGGTTAATGAAACATGAGTCTCACCGACTTTGCTGCCTAGACTAGCTTTAAACAGTGATCCTTGGATATCAGCCTCTTTTGAGTACCTAGAATTATAGACTTGAGCCATCCAAGTCCTGTGCAATTCAGGTTTTCCTCTTGAAAAAACAAGAATGCCATCATAAGTCCTTGACCTTATTATTTGCTCCCCAAAGTCTTTCTCCAACAAATATCATTAACATGAGCTTCTAGGACAATAACAAACTGTTTGGTTATTTAGTGCCAGTCCTAAGGCTTGAACTCGGCCTGGGCCCTATTTCTGAGACATTTTGCTCAAGGCTAGCATTCTACCACTTGAGCCATAGTTCCACTTCTGGCTTTTTGGTGGTTAATTAGAGATAAGCGTCTCCATGCTGGCTTTAGGCTTTGATTGGATCTCAGCCTCCTGAGTAGCTAGGATTATAGGAGTGAGTAGCTAGTACACTGCTAACAGTGTCTTTTAATAGATAAATTACATGTAATAATGGTTATCAAGGTCATTTTGATTACTTATTGGTATTAGGGTTTGAACTTACTGGGCAAATGTTTGCTACTTGAACCATATTCCTAGCCCATGGTGGTTCCTCTTTTTTTTGTACTGGGGCTTCAACTGAAAAGTCTTGGCTTTTTCACTAAAAATTGGCACCCTAGCACTTGCTCCATGGCCCCATTTCTGGCTTTGGATGGTTAATAGAAGATAAAAGTCCCATGGACTTTGATGTCTGGCCTGCCTTTGAGTGCCCTAAGGATGTCAGCCTCCTGAATAGCTAGGTTTATAGGCCTGAGCCCCCCAGCACCTGTCCAAAACTTACTCTTAAAAAAAAATTGCTATGCATGGGTCACTTGTCACTTTTGATGATAAACTGTGGAGGGAAGATATGGGCACAAGATTTCTGAACTGGGTTGTAGTGCTGTAGAATGGCCTACTGGCTTATACTCAGTTGTATGAAACACTGATTTAGTTAAAGCTTAATGAAAGGAAGTGGGTAGGACTCTTTCCTTTCTCAAGTAGGCCCTGAATTAATGCTGTGGTAAGCCTTGGCCACTCTGGAGGGTAGAGTAAGGAAGGAGAGGATCCTGATCACCAAATCCTCCCTTCAAAGAAGGGTGCTGGAGAGGGCACTGAGAGCTACAGGTGCTCTTCAATCACTAGGGCAGGGGCCTTTCTCCTGAAGGCATTGTTCTATCTAGAGAATGCTATAGCCCCTGGTGGGGATTGGTTCCTCTAGGGTGACAAAGTGTTTGATGTTAGATAGGAGGCCAGCCAGTTGGGCCTTTGGGCTTTTTAGGGAACCTTGTGAGGACTTCCTTGACAGAAATGAGTTTGGAGGAGAGCAGTCCAGTGGGAGATGGACATGGACAAAGCTGAGTGTGGAGGAGAGAGGGTATTTATTAGGCCATTATATTCTTTTGGATGGTACTTTGTCTAGTACTTCTTGGAGTGGAAAAAGGGGAAGGGGGCTCATGGAAACATAGTCTAGCATCACAGAGGAGCATTGTGCCATATGTTTAATTCACAGAGAATGAACAACTGGTCTTTTGAGCACTTTAAGGGGAGCTGTTCCCCGTATTGTGTCTAAGCACTCACTGGTTTTTCTCACAGGCGGGCCAAGCTTTTTCGATTTGCTTCAGAGAATGACCTCCCAGAATGGAAGGAGCGAGGCACTGGTGATGTCAAGCTGCTGAAGCACAAGGAGAAAGGGACCATCCGCCTCCTCATGAGGAGAGACAAGACCCTGAAGATATGCGCCAACCACTACAGTAGGTTGCCTGTGTTTCCTGGAGTGGGTAAAATGTATCTTCTATACATGCTTGTGAACGAGCAAGACTTTTTTTTATTAATGTTGGTCGTGGGGCTTGAACTCTGGGTCTGGGCCACCACGCTACCCCTTGAGCCACAGCCACTTCTGGTTTTCTGGTGGTTAATTGGAGATTGAGAGTCCCATGGCCTTTAGTACCTGGATTGGCTTTGAACTGTGATCCTCAGATCTCAGCCTCCTAAGTAGCTAGGATTACAGGAGTGAGCCACTGCACCTGGCATGAGCAAGCCTTTAATGATGCTTACAGGACACAGGATGTGAGGTCCAGCCAGCTAGGCCTTTGAGGGTTGAATGCAGAGGCCCAGGTTAAGCTTCGGATTGGACTGAATGCTCCCGGATAACATGGGTATAGCTGTGGGGCAGGAGTCATTTTGGTGTGAAGTGTACATGCATATGAGGTGTCTGGGCATGTATGTGCATGTGTATGAGGTCTGGGCTTATGGGGATATCTGTGAGGCTTGGTTCCTTGGCAGTTGCCAAGAATGTCCCCAGAAGAAGTCAAACAAGAGAACAGGATTGGGAGATGAGCACTACATCCTCAGTGCCTGTGAGGTGTCTAGGCCCTTGGCAAGGAGTAGCCCTGTGTGGATCTGAGAAAGACCCCAGGAGGTGTGGCCTGGAATGATGCATCAGCTGGCTATCTCTACTCTGTTTGTTAGGATGCCATGCTGACCCAATGTGCTGCTTCTGGTAGATGCTGTGTACAGAAACACCTGCATCCTGTGTGGGCTTTCGGTGAGCTTGCCCAGTGCTAAGGTCTTCATTTTCTGAACAGAAAGTTGGTGTCTGGCAGTCCAGGGTTTCTTGTTCTAGACACATGAGGTGACAGAGGCTAAGGGGACAGAGGCATGAAAAAGACTTCCACTTCTCCCAATATAATAATTGTCTGCTCTAGCCTGGTCTTCTGCCTTACCCGTTAGTACAGTGAACATTGTCTTGGTTGGTATCTTTTTTGATAGCTTATGCTTCTCCCAAAGCCCAGTCAGCCTCTAGGGTATCCAGGTAGAGCTGTGTGTGACCAACAGTTCCTGATGCACATCACAGGCCCCCAGTAGAAGGAGAGGGTCAGGGCAGGTGGAAACCATTCTGGGTGAGCTGTAAGGAGGTGTAGGTGTGAACAGTGTAAGAGAGGCCCAAGGCAGGCTATAGTGGACAAGATCTCTCATTCCTGGTTTAGGACTTGATGTGTAGGAAATCATAGTTCTACCTAGAGTCCTTAAGGATGACTTCTGCCGTGGTATTCAGTCACTGCCCATTAAAGGGCACTAGGGATACTCCTGGCCTCTTGGGGACCATACTGATGGGTTGTAGCCTACAAGTTTGTCTCTGGACAAGCAGGGTCTCTTTTAAGGCAGCTGTTGGCTTGGTACTAGAATTACTCTTCTTATCTTCCTTTGGGTCTGTAATAGACTTAAGAGGCTTGGGATAAGCATGTTCTGAGCTATGACTATCTTATAACAGACCAATTGTTATAGGACCCGGGGACACCCACTGCTTTGTGTCCGTATCTCCTTGTGCGCTGTCCCCTTAGAAGATTGAGAATTGTGCTAGTCTGATCATGTGGGTGAGAGCCCTACATTTAGGCTTCTTCCCTTCCATTGGCCTCACTGGATGTGGACATAGATAGCCATGTGCTGAGTACTATTTGGAATAGTCTGGCTTTTCTTTACTTGGTACTCTGATGTCTGTGTCAGAGCCATGAGACTACATAGCTGGGGTTTGAAACAAGGAGCTGACGCTTGTTCTGCCTATGTGTGCTTGAGTAGTCTCAAGATGATGGCTCAGGAAACAAAATTGTTCTGGTATTAATCAAACGGTCATTTTCAGAGGTTTGAATAAAATCCACCAGATACCATAAGGCTTTGTTGTGGCTGGTTCTTTGACCCCCAAACTGTTTCTTGACATTGAAGGTGGATAAACATTGCTCTGTGGCCAAGGGGTGGGTGGGCTGGTATTTGTGGCCTCAACCATCCTCACAGGCTTCTCCCTTCAGTCACACCAATGATGGAGCTGAAGCCAAATGCTGGCAGTGACCGTGCCTGGGTCTGGAACACCCACGCCGACTTCGCTGACGAGTGCCCAAAGCCGGAGCTGCTCGCCATCCGCTTTCTAAATGCTGAGAGTAAGCACAAGTGGGACACTGGGATTTACCCATCTGGGGCTGTCTGCTTGCTAATACAGTGGTTTCATTGCAAGTAAACACTGTTGCTTGGGGGAAAATTGACAGTGACTGGGGTGTAAACTGTTGTGGCTGCTGTCTGGGGGCTGCATGGTATTTTCTCCTAATCTCCAAGGCATTTGCCCAGGCGCTCTGCACGTGTCCACTAAGCAGTCCTGATCCTGGCATTTTTCTGCTTCCAGTTCCCATCAAGCATGTTAAGCCTGAGCTCCCCTTGAGAGTTTCCTTCCTCTACTGCTTCTGTTGGGGTTTCTGGCTCTCTGGAGCCAAGGAGCAGTGATGTCCTCTTACAATCACCAGCAACCCTCCGAGACTGCAAAGGTTCACAAGTCCCAGGCTGACCTCTCCTCCACTGGCAGTGGTGAGAGTGGAGAGGACGCTCCAGTCCAATTTGTTGACAGCTGTGCCCAGGATATTTTATGGGTGCTGTGCAAGTGCTCCAGCATCCAGTCTGATGCTGGATGGTTGGGCCTTGCCCTCGTTCTGGAAGCAGGGCCATCCAGCAGGTCTTCTAGATGACTGACTATCAGAGCCTGGCAAAGAAGCTCCCCAGGAGTGATTGTCTGCATTGTTACAGGCAAATGAAAGGATAACCCACCCTGTCTTTAGGTCTGAAATTGGTGGGGGGTGGAGGGTAGGGGCTGTCTTTGGGCTCTTCATGCTGTCAAGGACATGTTGGTTCCACACTCAGGGCTCTTACGAAGTTCTCTCTTCACAGATGCACAAAAATTCAAAACAAAGTTTGAAGAATGCAGGAAAGAGATTGAAGAGAGAGAAAAGAAAGGTGACATGGAACCCTGGGTTGGGGAGCTTCCTCGCAGACTCACTCTGCACCTGGCTGCAGCCCCAGGCGGGTGCTTTTTCTGTCTGCCAGAGAAACAGTTCCAAGGTGCTGTGGCCCCCTTGACCTGTCAGGGTTGATACAGCTGCCTGGGGTACAGCTGCCTCATGTGAGACCCTGAGCACCTGCTTACAGTCACTGGTGTTTGAGATGTAGGAGTTGCAATTGTCAGGAGCCCACCAGGTTCTAAAGGAGCTTAGAGATTGTCTTTATTTTCTCTGAGAAGTGATAGTCATGAGACTATCTTTAAAGTCCATGCTGCCTTTGGTATAGCAGGTGACCAGAAGCCACCAAGGGCTCAATGGAAGACTAGCAGACTTTGTTAAGGCCTCTTGGGCCCTTCTGGGGAGGAGGGTGGCAGTGCTGGGGGGGGGGGACCAGGTAGATTCTGCTGTGTGCCAGCTAGAGCAGTGCTGTCTAATGAGCTGGATTTTGCTGTTTTCTTCCATACTTGCTTATGTTCTGGCAGGACCAGGCAAAAATGATAATGCTGAAAAAGTGGCTGAAAAGCTGGAAGCTCTTTCTGTGAAGGAGGCCGGAGACAAGGTGGAAGAGAAATCGGAGGAGAAGCAATGAGTTAATCTTCCCTCCTTCTTTTCTTTTTCTTTTTCTTTTTTAAAAAAAAAAAAATTGCCCTCCCCTTCCTTTTCAGTTTGTTTTTAAATTCTGTTTTGTTTTTACAAGGGACTTTATATAAAAGAACTGAATTCCAACATTCAAGTTTTTTTTTTTTTTTTCTAAGTTTTTACCCTACTGAAGATGACTTCTGAAAATCCATTCCCCAGTCATGTACTGTGCTAACTTTCTTTTCCATAGTGGAAACACTTATTTATAGTCATCAAAATAGTGAATAAAAATTGCCTTTGAAAGCTGGACAAGGTGATAAGACTGCATGTGTGCCATGACTGTGTCTATGCATGTACACACACAATAGCAGGTCTCCATTAACACAGTGATTTCTCACTTTGTGTGTTGTGCTGCTTTTGGTACAATATGTTAGAGTGACGGGACATTTGTTCTTACTGGCTGTCTACCTAGCCCTGCTGTTTGACCTCCTTAGTTTCTTTGAGGGTTATACTTAATATTCACAAGACTGCACTGGCTGACTCTGTTGTGTCCTTTCTGCCCAGGGTCCACAGCAGTTTGGTGGCTCTACTCCAGGAAGAGAAGGCTTACTATGTGTCAAGGGGTCTTGATATATTGAAATTGTGCTATAAGACATAAGTGGTACTTTGCTGTCCTTATTCTGCCTGAGCAACAGATGCATGTGAAAGATTGTCTTCCAAGGTCAGCGCTTAAGGACATAATAGACATACCACCTTTTTGCCTTGAGTTCTAATAGGCTGACTTTTATCTATCTCCTGAGATTTTTGAGGGGGGTAGGGGAAGGTATCAGGGGGCTTGAACTCAGCCTGGGCATTGTCCCTGAGCTCTTCAGCTCAAGGCTACCACCACACCCTTGAGCCAAGCCCCACTTCCCATTTTCTAGAGGTTAATTGGAGATAAGAATCTCCGGTCCTTTTGTGCCGGGGCTGGCTTTGATCCCTGATCCTCAGATCTCAGCCTCTTGATTAGCTATGATTATAGGCGTGAGCTACTGTGCCAGCTCTCTAAAGAGTTCTGACGTTAAAAAGGCCCCCTCTGGCTGGGGGAGGGTAGAAAGATGGGAACATCACCCTCTGCTCAGGTTATGTTGGGTACGTTTAAGGCATATCAACTGTTAAAGGTGCTGACGGAGACGGTGGTCCCCAGTCTCAATATCTCTACCGTGCAATCCACTATCTCGGCATGTTTCCAGGTGGACTCCCTTTGGCAGAGGCACTGAATAATAAGCCAGATGGAGTGCTTAATAAGTGTTGGGGACTGTGTGAAAAATGTACAGTTGTCCCTCTTAGCCACCCAGTGGATGCTAGAAACCTTGCAGAGTAAGTACCAAAGCCCTAGAAATACTGTACTTATTTATAGCTGGGCATCAGTCGATCATATCTGTTACAATCTTAGCTACTCAGAATGCTGAGATTAGATCTGAGAATAATGGTTCAGAACTAACCTGCACAGACAAATCTCCATGAACTAGCAAAAGGCCGGAAATGAGCTGGGCTTGGTGGTTCACGCCTGTAATACTAGCTACTCGGGGCTGAGATCTGAGGATCAAGGTTCAAAGCCAGCCCAGGCTAAAGAATATGAGACTTTTATCTCCAATTAACCACCAGAAAATGGGAAGTGGTACTGTGGCTCCAAGGGTAGGGTGGTATCTTTGAGCTGAAGAGCTCAGAGACAGTGCCTAGGTCCAGAGCTCAAGCCCCACAACTGACAAAAACAAAAACCCAGAGATGGAAGCATGGCTCAAATGGTAAAGTACCAGAATATACAGGTTTAGTTTACAAAGGCATAATGGGGATTAACAAGAACTAGTAACAAAATAGTCAAAGTAACTTGCAGATCTTAGAAACCTCAGCATAAGTTTCTTTTTGAATTAAAAACGAAGTAGATATACACTGAATGTGTGTCTCTTCAACTCTGCACCTGGGCACGCTATCCTTCAGTGCTCAAGGTTGGTGCTCTATCACTTGAGCTGAACCACAGCTTCACTTCTGGCTTTTTGGTGGCTAGAATCTCGTGGACTTGTCTGCCAGGCTGGCTTCAAGCCTTTCACATCTCAGCTTCCTGAGTATCTGGATTACACCTTTTCACTCAGGAAGTGAGTGCTGTCTCTCTGTCTCTCTCTGTCTCTCTGTCTCTCTCCCCCCCCCCCCCCCAGTTCTGGGGCCTGAACTCAGGGCCTGGGCACTGTACTTGAGCACTTTTGCTCAAGTCTAGTGTCCTGCCATTTGAGCAAACTTGGTGGCTCATGCGTATAAGCTAGCTACTCATGTGGCTGAGGTACTTATTTAGGATCACAGTTCAAGGCCAGACTACAGAAAAATCTTTGTCTCTAACCTAACAAAAAGTTGGGCTGGAGGTACAACTTGAGTTATAGAGCTGATTTTAAGTTGGCCAAGCAAGCCCAAGAAGCATAAGCCCTCTTAACCTGCAAGAAAGAAAAGCGGCACTTTCAATCCATGATGAATTTTGTCCATGGCCAGTGGAGAAGGTCTTGGAACCCAACTTGCACACGGAGGGGTTGACCAAGAGGGATTCTTGGAATGCAGTGAAGTAGAAGGCCCTGTTGGGAGGGCTATTATTTATGGGTTCAAACTCCACCTCAGCAACAACTTCAAGTGTCCCAACATCTTAATATCCTCGCCAAACCTGGAAGAGCACATTTCACAGGAATGGTGAAGGTGGGGCAGAGGATTCACCTGTGGTCTGGTCTGCAGGTCCCAAGTGAGGACTAGGCTGTGGTTGAAGTACGAGTTCGGGGGAAAAAAAAAATCTATTATTCCTGATGTTGGATAGCTTTGCATTAACAACACCAAGAGTTGGGTTTCTAACAACTCACAGTCTGCATACTCTGAGAAGCTAGTTGGGTACTTCACAGAGTATAAAGATGGACCCTCAGACCAAGCTTATGGAAGCGGTACGTTAGGGTGGCTGCTGTGCCACAGATGGGGGAAGACAGAAGAAACCCTTGTCCCATCCCTGATATCCATGTGGGATGAGCTCCCTTGGGTCAGGTTTCAGATTGGAGGATGCTAGGGTGCTAGAATGGCCATGATTGAGGGAGGCCCTTGCTGGGATTGCTGTGAAGCTTGACCCATGTTGCTCTCAGGCTGTTCTGTCTGGGGAGGCTAAGCACAAGTGACCAGAAGCCTACCCGCATCTCAGGCACCCTCTGATGTTACCAGTCCACCTTAAGTAGTAGTGCAGCAGAGCTGGCAAGTAGGATATCCTGGGGAGGGGGGGGGACAGCTTGGGCACCAGGCCGCTCCGGAGCTGGCAGTCCTGGCCCTTCCCAATGTTTACCTGCCTGGGGGGAAGGCTGGACCTTATCTCTCACCTTACAGAAGCTCTCCAGCCTGCAGCCTGGGTCTTGACATAGCGGGACCCAAAGATCTCTGTCTGGCCGCCAGGCTTGGGCCAGAGACAGAGGGGTCTGTGAGGTGGGCAGGGTCCATAAACAGCCATAACGGCTCTGCATTGTCACAACCCCCACCTCCACCCTCATGAGGAAAGGGGTTTGGCCCAGTCCAGGAGCAGCATGAAGCAGGGGCCACGGCCTACCCTGGGTGGTGTTTAGAGGGAGGAGCTGTTTAGGAAACGATCTGTGCAGACTGGCCAAGGAGAGGACCCGCGCGGAGGCCTGCGAACTGGGATCCGGGGACCTGGCTTTTCCCGCCGTGCCCACTGGACCTGAAAGGCCTCCCCGAGGGCCGCCCGCCCCAGACACCCGAAGCCGGCAGTGGCTCCACCCCCGCGAGGGTCGGGGAGGGGCGGCGGCGGGGGGCGGGAGGGGGATCCGAGGGCAGGTGCTCGGGGGCCACCGGCCACGCGCCCGCCGGAGAGGACGGGAATCGGCCGGGCCCCCGGCCCGCCCCCGCCGCGGCCCCCAGGCAGCCCGGTCCACCTTAAGGGGAGCGCTGACATCAGCGCGCCGCCGCCGCCGCCGCCGCCCGTGGGGTGGGATTTCCTTCTCCTCCTCCTCCGCCGCCGCCGTCGCCGCGGATCCCGCGCCGCGTCCTGCCCGCCCGCCCGACCCCGGCCCGACCCCGGCCGGCCCCGCCCGCCCGGCCTCGGGGAGGGATGCGGCGGCGCGGCGCCCAGGATGCCCCGCAGCCCCGGGACGCGCCTCAAACCCGCCAAGTACATCCCGGTGGCCACGGCGGCCGCGCTGCTGGTCGGCTCCAGCACCCTCTTCTTCGTGTTCACGTGAGTCGGTGCCGCGTCCCGGGCTCGGGAGGCAGAGTGGGGCGCCGTGCGTGGGGTGGGGTGGGGGGCGGGAGTGGGGTCAGGGGCAGCGCCCCGGTGCCTGGGAGGAGCAGGGGTGGGGCAGGCGGGGCGGAGCGCGGGGCGCGCGCGCTGCAGGCATGGCGAGCCCCTGGACTGGCAGAGGGGCCGAGGCCCCCAGGGTGCGTTTGTCCCGGAGCACCTGGGACAACCGAGTCCTGTGTGGAGACAGACAGCAGTGCTGGCTGGACGCCTCTGAGTGTGCCTGGCAGGCCCTCCCTGGGTGTGGCCGCAGCCCTTCCCTGGCACAAGACTCAAGAGGGGACGTGGGTCACCCCAGCCCCTGGCAGTTCTTGCCTGCAGCCGTGGGAGAGTCTTGGGTGGCCTCCCAGCTGGAAGCCCCAGGCCAGAGACAAAGTTGTTCTTGCGTAGGTGTGATCTGGCTTGTTTGCCCCGTGCTTGCCTCACAGTCACTGGCCACCCTTGCCCCCCCCTTCCCCCACCCCCCGGGTGGGCTCTCTTCCCACCCTTGGCTGCTCTCAAGACTCTGGTGGTTATCAGAGTTGAAGAATGCCAGGCTGGGCTGGACCAGGGACAGAAATTTGTACTGCAGTGGGCTGGCTGTGTGGGGCATCAAGACCTTATTGAGACCAGCCTCTGGTCTCAGCTTCTTTGCACAGACTGTTTCACCAGCCAGAGTGACCTGATCTTCTGTGGTCATGGAGATTCTCAAGGGATCAGAGGGTTTTAGGCTTCATGTGTGAGGATCACTGGTCTCTCATCCTTTCCACAAATCTAATAAGGGGTCTATACAGCCACAGTGATGGCCACCTGTTCCCAGGGAGGGGAGTCCCTGAATATGAGAGAACCTGAGTGGATTGAAGCCATCCTGATGCCCATTCACCTTCTAGGAGCTTGGCTGGGGTGGGGGTTGGGGAGTGCTGTGTGTGGCGGGGTGTGGGGGGGAGGTGAGGCTGAATTAAGTGCTTGTGGAAGCATGAGAGCCCCTACCTGGAAGCTGGGGTGGGGTGGGTGCAGGCTGCCAAGAGTAGGTTTAAAAAAGGCCTGTGTGGACGGGCTTATTTCTGGCTCTAGAGAGCCAACGTGTTCTTGTCACTCAGATGTTGCCGACTGTGGGGCAGAGGGGGTGGGCGTGGTGGTGGGGATTTAGGGAGCCAGGCCCAGAGGGACATATCAGAGCGCTCTCTCTCTCTCTCTCTCTCTCTCTCTCTCGCTCTCTCTCTCGCTCTCTCTCTCGCTCTCTCTCTCGCTCTCTCTCTCGCTCTCTCTCGCTCTCTCTCGCTCTCTCTCTCGCTCTCTCTCTCGCTCTCTCTCTCGCTCTCTCTCTCGCTCTCTCTCTCTCCCTCCTCCTCCTCCTCCTCCTCCTTCTCCTACTCTTCCTTCTCCTCCTCCTTCTTTTTCTACTAGCACTGGGGCTTGAACTCAGGTCTGAACATTGATTGACCTTTAGCTTTTCCTGTTCAAGGCTAGTGCTCTACCACTAGGGCCACACCTCCACTTCCAACTTTGCTAGTTAATTGGAGATAAACATCTCATGGACTTGGCTTTGAGCCTTGATCCTCAGATCTCAGCTTTGTGAGTAGCTAAGACTCTAGGCTGCCTGCTCCTAGCTTTATTAGAGCTTCTTGAAGGAATCGGCCCAGCTGAGTGCGGGTGTCTATTCCAGTTTCGTGTGCTGTCAGTGTTTTATAACTTTAAAACTAAGGGACGTTTCCCATGGAGAACTTTGTGAACTGCAGGGAAAAAAGTTTTCAAAGAAATCAAGATTGACTCCCAGATACCTCCCCTTTTCATTCTCCTGGTGTCCACTCCGCAGTACCTGGGTCACAAGTTGGCTATATTCGGGTTACTTACCTATGAATTGTGAGGTTACTCCTGTGAACTTGACTTTGAGTGTTTGTGTGTCTGTGTATACATGTGAGTGTATGTGCATCCATGCATGATGCCTGTGCTGGGGCTTGAACTCAGGGCTTGGGCACTGTCCCTGAGCTCTTTAGATAAAGCCTACCGCCCTACTCTTGAGCCAAGCCCCACTTCCCATTTTCTAGAGGTTAATTGGAGTCTCAGGTCCTTTTGTGCCTGGGCTGACTTTGAACCTTGGTCCTCAGATCTCAGCCTCCGGAGTAGCTAGGATTACAGGTGTGAGCCACTGTACCCAGCCTGTCCCTGAGCTTTTATATTTAAGGCTAGTGCTCTATCACTTTGAGCTACAGTACCATTTCTGGCTTTTTTGGTGGTTTATTGGAGGTAAGAGTCTCATGGACTTTCTTGCCTGGGCTGGCTTTGAACCTTGATCCTCAGATCTCAGCCTCCTGAGGAGCTAGGATTCCAGGTCTGAGCCACTGATACCTGGCTTGGTGCCCTTTTTAATTGAAACTAGGTTCTAGGATCATGGTGAGTGGCCTTGTTGAGTTGGACTCCTTTAGGGCACAGTGCCTCAACCTGTGTGTGGTCTGCTCCACCTCAGCTGGCCTGAGAGAAAGCTGTGGATGTCCCTGTGATACAATGGGGACTCAAGAGTGAAGCTGGATCCCCTGTGTGACTGTCATTTCATAGAACTCAGATGGCTCATTCCTGAGAAGGGGGAGGGCTGTGCCAATTCTGGGTAGGTGGGAGTTCAGGTGGGTCATGTTGGTTGGCTGTCCTCAGGGTGGTTTTCTTGTTCCCTCAGTTCCCCCTCCCATCATGTGTCTGGGCCTAGGCCTGGGCACCTCAGACAGGTACCCCAGAAGGGAAGCTACTTCTGTCCCTGCTCTTGGGGCCTGCTTAGGGTTGTGGCTTCTCTTCCATGGATTTTCCTAAATGGAAGGATCCCGGGGTCTCCACTTTGAACTCAGTGAAGTGAGTGCTTCCCATCCAGGGTAGATTCCTCTCACATATCCAATGGACGGTGGAGCCAGGCCCAAAGGGTCAGGCACCTGCTCACGAAGGAGGCAGGGCCATCAAGGAGAGGCTGGGTTTGGGAAATATGCCCAAATGTGGAGTGCAACCTCTGAGAACAGGGTACATGGTAAAGCCCTCTCCTTCAAGAAGCATTCCTGGGTTCTTGGTAGCACTTATGCCCCTCCTCTCCTCTCCCCACTCTCCATCCCCCAGGACCATAGAAATTCTTTTTGAAGTGTTTCAGTGTCAGGCTAGGTCAGGTACCAGGAGGGCTTCTAAGGTTCTGCCTCTGCCCTGCCTCTCCCTAGAACCAATTTTCAGAGAGACAAGGAACTTACCTTACTGAAGTTGGGACTGCCAATCCCAGAGCTGGGTTAGGCTATCTTGTCTCTGTCTGTAGCATCTAGGATGGCATGACTGGTCTCCCAGATGGGTCTGAGCCTTTTCGGTGCTTGGAGGCCTAGCCCAGCCACATAAGCCTATGTAAAAGAAGCTACAACTGTCTCCTTTGGGGGAGACATCTGAGGGTAGAAGAAGTTCCATGTGAACTCTCCCGGCATGATGCACTGTCATGACCTGGAGATTGATTCCCTGGCCTCTTGAGCCTCACTTTCCATCTCTCCAAGTGTCTGTAGGGTCTGTAGCGATGAGTGTAGCTGTTTCATAATCCAAAGGCCCTATCTGGAATGGTAGGGCAGAGTGGCTGTGACCTGGGAGTCCTGACTCCCCCCATGGGCCAGTGTTATTCTCAAATGCACACAGTGGCAATGAAGAGCCTGATTTAAATGAAAACATCTTAGTTAAAAATTTCCATTCCACATTTAGCTGTGGCAGACATTCTGTCCCCAAAACCCAGTCCCTCCTCCCCCATCTCTGGGCGGTGTCTCTCTGTTGGGACCTCCACCCCGGGTGGAGTCCACAGTGGTGGCTTGTGTCCCAGCCATGTCCCTGTGGCTCAGAAGTCAGGGCTGGAGGAGCGCTCTTGGCTCCAGAGCAGTGCCTTCAGACCCTCTTGGCTCCCAGGGCCAGTTGAATCAGCTAGGAAGATGTTGGTCCCTGCTCTGTTCACTGAAGCCTACATTGATGCCCCACCCAACACAGGGGCCTGAAGCCTGTCTGTCTCTTCCTGGCCCACTTGCCACTTCAGGACTCAAGATAGGGCTTGCACTGCCACCTCCTGGAGCCAGCCAGGGGACCACCCTGTAAAGCTAGGCTGGGGTGGAGCCCTGTTCCACACAGGTAAGAGGAGTCTCCTGGAGCCCATGGATTGAGCACTCTTATCTCCTTCCTGTTTGTGCTATCCATGGCAGTGGGAAGCTCAGAGAGGCAGAAGGGCTTGCAGGAGTGCCTGCAGTAGCCAGCCAAGCTGGGGCTAGCCAGGGTTGGGAGGGAGTAGGAGTAGGAGGACGGGTGTATCTGCACCTGTATCTATTCACATGTAACCATGTGTACGTCCCTGTGCATGAACACAAGTTCAAGCGTGCTTGTGTGGTATGCATATGTGACTTCCTGCATGCACGTGTGTCTCACATGTGGATGTGTCTGTGGGTGCTCATGCACGTGTGCTTTTGTGTCTGCATGTGTGCTAAGGGCTGAATATGTGCACACATACCTTAGGGCATGTTTACATGTGTTTTCCTGTGTCTATGGGCCTAGGCAGGCTCTTCCTTCTTGACTTAGCTCACAAGCTTTCTGAGTCTCACTCCTGCCTAGGTCCTAGAGAGCTGGCCAGTGGGCCTGACCCCCTTAGGAGGGATCTAGGCCAGAAGGTCCCTCACCCTTCTTGGGAGGGGAAGGAGAGATCTTGAAAGACAAGTGCTGCTCCTGAGCTCAATTCAAGCATCAGGGACTGGAGCTGGTTGGGAGAACAAGGACTCGGGTCCCAGTCAGAGAATCCCAGCCCCTTTTCCTGACACCCAGCTAAGACCCCTGGCTTCCCAGATCCTCCAGCAGCCAGTTCTCGCCCATCACAGGCTACCTCACACCTCAGTGCAAGTACCGCTCTGTCCGTGGAAATTTTCAGCTATGGCATGGTACTGCACCTCCTGGTCCCTGGGCTTCTCATTTAGGGCTTGGTCTTGCAGGGATATTGAGGCTCAAGGACACCATTCGTACAGCCTGCTCTATGGCAGGGAGCTCTAGTTATTGTGTCTACCTCACAGGTAAACGCTGAAGCCAGTCCAAATGAGGGCCGGGAGCGTGGTTCTGAGTCTTGTTTCGCTACAGACAGACTCTGAGACCTCTGATCTTTCCTTGTCTCTAAATGGGAAGATAGCAGTCACCCTGCTCTGCACGGCTAGGAGAACCAAGTGCCAGGTGCATGCAAGATGGGCTCCCTGGCTTTGAGGACAGAGCCAGGAATACCCTCCCTACTTAAGGGTACCCTTAGCATCTCACCATCCATGTCTGCATGTGCCAGTCCCAGGATGCCTTGGCTCTGCCTCACCTGGAGCAGCTGTCTCCAGGACTTAAAGCTTATTCGTCACTATCTCGAAATTCTCAGTTCTTTTTAACAAGGGGAACTACATTTTCATTTGCACCAATTGTGTAGCCTTGTAGGTTACAAGGAGTATGGGGAGCTTGCTCATTCTGCCCAAATAGGGTTGGAGGGGGTCCCCCGGCCCTCTGGTCTGGGGGGCATGGCTGGTTTTTCTCAGAAAGCAGCTTGTCCTTGCCTGTCTTCATAACCGTTTGGGGTGTGTTCCTGTCATGGGGCTCTTCTGGGGCTGCTGGGTGCTGTTGGATTGGAGGTCTTCTGTATGCCGGGGTGGGGAACGGGAGAGGAAGGCCTGTGAGGGGTCACTGAGGCAGGTGGCCAAAAGACCCCTGCAGTCCCAGTCACAGCCTGTGTCCTTATGCCGTGTGTCCACCATAGCCCGGAAGCAGAGGAAAGGGCAACTCTGTTCCTGGCCCCACGGAGGGTGCTGCCGTGGGAAGCTGTCTTTAAATAGCCTCTTGCTTTCCACTAAAAATAGTTGTGCTGCCATGGAGGTGGTTGCTGGGGCGGCGGGACTGGCTCCTGGCCAAGGCAGGCGTGGGTGCCTGGCGTGGACAGCGTGCGCTGGGGTGGCGGGCAGCCGCGGGCCTCCACACATCCTGCAGGTGGCCACTCTCGTGCCATGGTCCAGGGCAGCTGTGGGGATGGATCCTCACCTACCTGACTCCACGGAGGTTCAGAGTGTCCGGAGGGGACACTTGTCACAGCAGGGGAGATTCAGACCTGGAGCTTCAGGCCTGTGGTTAGGCTTGGACCCACTGTGAGGTTGAGGCTAGGGGCTTGGGGACTGGCTGGTTTCCATGGAGGGCATTCTGGGTAGGATCTGTGAGGGCTGGGGCAGACATTCTGTAAGAAGATAAAGATGTGCAAGGCTCTTCCAGAGAGACTGTGAGGGGAGCCAGGAGTCCTGGAAGGCTTCCCGGAAGAGGAGGCGAACTTGGAGCCAAGCAAGTGCTGTGGGGTAACAAGAGATGGGAAAGGGTGGGAGCCTTGTGCTTTTCCAGCATCTCTAAGCTTTTTTTTTTTGTGCTGCCATCTGGAAGGCAAGGTGGTAATTCAAAAAGAAGGGGCTATCTGGGTCACAGCCACTATCCTGAGGAAGAGTGTGTATGAGTGTTGGTGGGGGGTGGGGAGCGGTTACCCTCCATGAATTTGTTGACCCAGGTTGGAACTCTCCTTACCCTAGTGTCTTTCTGGTGAGGGACCAGGGTGAGGACTACGGCAGACCCCAGTTTCCTAGCAGTCACTGGCCTCTGTCTGTGGTAGCATGTGGATTTGGAGCTGATTTGCCATCCTGTGCACTGACTTCCTGTCCACGTCCCCCTCCCCAGGGCAGGGGAGCTGAGAACGTTGTAGCTGAGCTGGGAGGATCTTCAGGGTTTTTGTCGGGACCGGTCTTCCCAAATGGTGTAACTCAGGCTCCTGGGCTTCTCTGAGCCTCAGTTTCCTCAACTGAATTACGTTCTAGAGAGTCCACAGGGAGGGCAGTGGGGGTCTCCAAGCTGGTATTTAAGGAGCCTCCAGTGGTTGAGCCAAGCTGCCATGACAGCTATGGCCTCCTGGTGGCAGCCTCTCAAGCCCTGCTGGTGAGCACAGCTGCACGCAGCTGGCCATGCCATAACCCTCACACCTGGCTCTCTGCCCCACTGTCCATTGCAGGTGCCCATGGTTGACAAGAGCCGTGTCCCCAGCCGTTCCTGTTTACAATGGCATCATCTTCCTCTTTGTCCTTGCCAACTTCAGCATGGCCACCTTCATGGACCCTGGCGTCTTCCCCCGAGGTAGGCCTGCGCTGCAGCCGATCACCTGCTCGTTTTCAGGAGCTGTGTGAGCAGCTGATGTGGAAGAGACGTGGGGATTCCCAGTGGAAGGGCAGGGAGAAGACTGGGGATGGCCTCCCCGGCTAGAAAAGTCTTCTTCCCGCGCCCTTGACTCCCTGCCTGGCTCTTGATCTGTAGCGGATGAGGACGAGGACAAGGAGGATGACTTCCGGGCCCCACTGTACAAGAATGTGGACGTGAGGGGAATCCAGGTTCGCATGAAGTGGTGTGCCACGTGCCACTTCTACCGTCCGCCACGCTGCTCACACTGCAGCGTCTGTGACAACTGCGTAGAGGTGACTGTCCACCTGCACCCCATACTCCTCTGCCCAGGCCCTCCACCCATCCCTGTCTGTCACATGCCCTAATGAACTGCTTCTGCCCAGGATTTTGACCATCACTGCCCCTGGGTCAACAACTGCATTGGGCGTCGCAACTATCGCTACTTCTTCCTCTTCCTGCTCTCACTCAGTGCACACATGGTGGGTGTCGTGGCCTTTGGCCTGGTCTACGTGCTGAACCACGCTGAGGGGCTGGGAGCTGCCCACACAACCATCACGTATCCTTGATCCCTGTACGCCCCATCCCAAGGGCAGCATGGGCCAGTAACATGTGTTGCAGGGGAAACTGAGTCTCTTAGGGACGGTCAGTTGCCTGGGTGGGAGATGGGCTCCTACGGAGGGGGATAGGGCGGATATCCCTTGGTGGGAAGGGGAGATATTTGTCCCCAGGTACTCGCTCCTTGCCTGTTGCCAGTGGCCTTAACCTGCCAGCATGGCTGTCATGTGTGTGGCTGGCCTCTTCTTCATTCCTGTCATCGGCCTCACTGGCTTCCACGTGGTGCTGGTCACTCGGGGACGCACCACCAACGAACAGGTGCAGATCCTGCCCAGAGCTGGGCCTCGGGAACCTTTCGTGAGGTGGTTTGTACAGCCGGGAGGGGCGGGGCTCAAGCTGGGACCATCCTGCCTGTCCCCTTGCCCTTGTGACTGGTGGACACTGCAGCCATTGAGTTTGGGCTTGGGAATGACGCAGCTCCCTGCAGGGCTGACTCTGCCCCAAGCTGCCTCCCAGGAGAATCCCAGATGTCCCTGCCTGTCCCCCTGCCTGCCCTGCCCTGGACCCTGGGTGGCCAGGCTGGCTGAGGGGGTCCCGTGTCCACAGGTGACTGGGAAGTTCCGCGGGGGTGTGAATCCCTTCACCAGAGGCTGCTATGGGAACGTGGAGCACGTGCTATGCAGCCCCCTGGCGCCCCGGTGAGGCCCGGCCTAGGCAGGGGGGCAAGGGGGCCTATGCCGGGTGTGGGGTGGGCAGCCTCGGACCCTCAGCCTGGTCCCTCTCTACTCTTGGCAGGTGGGGCTGGCCCTGCCCTTGGTGTGTGTTCACAGCCAGGTCGCTTGGCCGCTGACCCCTCTGCCCCTGGCACAGGTACGTGGTGGAGCCACCCCGGCTGCCGCTCTCCCTGAGCCTGAAGCCACCCTTCCTTCGGCCTGAGCTCCTGGAGCGAGCCGCACCTCTCAAGGTCAAGCTTAGTGACAATGGGCTGAAGGCAGGCCTGGGCCAAAGCAAGGTGGGGGCCTGGGCTGGAATGGGAGAAGGGATGGGAGACAGACTCTTGGAGCAGGGACACAGGCACATTGGAGAGGCTAGCCGAGGGACAGAGATGCCAGGCTGGCTCCCCTGTCTGGATGGCAAAGACCCAGAGGAGGTGGAATGGGGAGGGATTGATGGGCAACTTCTCTAGAGGGGCTCCGGGGCGACAGGAAGAAAGCCTGTTAAGTGCTACGTCTCACCCAAGCCCCACCCACCACTAACCCTATCCTCCCAGTCCAAAGGCAGCCTGGACCACCTGGACGAGAAGCCACTGGACCTCGGACCACCACTGCCTCCCAAGATAGAGGCCAGCACCTTTGGAGGAGACCTGAAGACTCCAAGACCTGGCAGTGCTGGTAAGGTGGCGTAGCCACACCGGGAGAGGGGCGTGGATTAACCTGCATCAGACCCCACTCTGACAGTGGCCTCTCGCCACAGAGAGTGCCCTATCAGTGCAGAGGACCAACCCGCCAACACCTGCCATGTACAAGTTCCGTCCTGCCTTCCCCACTGGTCCCAAGACACCCTTCTGTGGGCCTAGCGAGCAGGTAAGGCCAAGCCCCACCCCTCGGGACACCTCCCAACTGGCCATACCTCTGGGAGGGCTGCACCTTGGGTCACAGACGGCCATGTACACTTGCACTACTCTACTGTGGACATTCTAAGCTAGGGTTACTTAGGTGGGGGAACAGGGTGCGGTGTTCTGGGAGGGGCTGCTTCTAGTCTTCTCAGCTTAAAATCTCTGTCCTTTGGTTGGCATGACC
Source organism: Megascapheus bottae (assembly GCF_031878675.1). Classification (NCBI taxonomy): domain Eukaryota; kingdom Metazoa; phylum Chordata; class Mammalia; order Rodentia; family Geomyidae; genus Megascapheus; species Megascapheus bottae. The sequence continues at coordinate 16,185,316 of NC_143536.1, forward strand.
CATAGGCCATGTGGGCAGCTGCATCCCCAACAGTGCATGCCCAGAGTGCCTAGAATTCCACCCTTAGTCACTATGGAAAGCCTTTGTGATTGGGGATTTGTTTCAGAAAGCACATTTACGTTGCTCAAGTATTCAGTTATTCATATTTACAGGGCAGTTAGTTAGTGTTCCCAGCAATGCTATCCTTAGAGGGCCCAGAGGCAGGACTGAGGCTCAGCCCATGGATCTAGACAGCTTCACCTCTGAGGACCTTTTCTCCTGGGAATCCATGTCCTATTACACTTAGCCCAGGGACCACTGGACAGGGTAATAGCCTGGGCCTCCCTGGCAGAGGTCTGGTCTCAGTAGGTATGCAGTAGTAGGCCTGTCCCATTGGGAGGGTCACCACTGGCTGGGGATGGGGGCTCTAGGAACCTTCTCCACATTACCTCGTTTCCAGAACTGACCTGTATCCTTCAGAAGGGACTAAGCATATCCAGGCCATGTATGATTTCTGTGGTCCTACTTACTCTGAGCACCCCCCCCTCATCACCGCCCCATCTAGTCAGTCACTGTCTATGGCTGTAGCTGCCTTGAGCTGGTGGGCCCTTGGCTGAGTAGAGTTCAGGACTGTAGCCCTGTGTAGTAGAGCAGCCAGCTGTGACCTGGATCTTTGTGCTAGCCTAGGCATGATCACAAGGTATCTCCCAGGGACTGTGGGTCAGGCCCCTCACAGCCTTCCATTGCCTCCTGATTCCCTGATTTCCTTCCACACTGGGCAGGAGAGAGGGGCACGGTCAGGACATGGGAGCATCTTGTAGTGTCAGTTATGGCTGCTGCATGGAGGATGTGCCTGGAATTGTAGTCTTCATTTGGGCATAGAGCCCTCGGTGGCTTGCAGGCAGAGTGGTGGTGGGCAGAGTAAAAAAAGTGGCTCCTTTACCCGCAGGTCACAGGTCCCGATTCCCTGACCCTGGCGGATGACAGCACCCACAGTCTGGACTTTGTGTCAGAGCCCAGCCTGGACCTCCCAGACCTTGGGCCTGGTGGCCTACACTCGGCCTACCCGCCGTCACCGCCTCTCAGTGCCACTGATGCCTTCTCGGGCGCTTTGCGCTCTCTGAGTCTCAAGGCTGCCAGCCGGAGGGGAGGGGATCACGTGGCCCTGCAGCCGCTGCGCTCTGAGGGTGGGCCCCCATCGCCCCACCGTGGTCTCTTCACACCCCATGCGTTGCCCAACCGAAATGGCAGCCTGTCCTATGACAGTCTGCTCAACCCCGGCTCTCCCAGTGGCCATGCCTGCCCAGCACACCCCTCTGTCAGTGTGACTGGCTATCACTCACCCTACCTGCACCCTGGGGTGGTGGGTGACCCACCGCGGCCCCCATCCCGTAGCTTCAGTCCCGTGTTGGGACCCCGGCCTCGGGAGCCCTCTCCTGTGCGCTATGACAACCTGTCTCGGACCATCATGGCCTCCATCCAGGAGCGCAAGGACAGGGAAGAGCGAGAGCGGCTGCTGCGCTCCCAGGCTGACTCTCTCTTTGGCGACTCTGGAGTCTATGACACACCCAGCTCCTACAGCCTACAGCAGGCCAGTGTGTTGTCAGAAGGTCCCCGTGGCTCAGTGCTGCGCTACGGCTCCCGAGATGACCTGGTGTCGGGGCCTGGCTTTGGTGGTGCCCGCAACCCTGCCCTGCAGACATCACTGTCCTCTCTGTCCAGCTCTGTGAGCCGCGCGCCTCGGACATCCTCTTCTTCCCTGCAGGCTGATCAGGCCAACAACAATGCCCCAGGGCCTCGGCCAGGCAGTGGCTCTCACAGGTCACCTGCGCGCCAGGGTCTGCCCTCCCCACCAGGCACTCCCTGCTCGCCCCCCTACTCGGGCCCCAAAGCTGTCGCCTTCATCCACACGGACCTCCCGGAACGGCCACCCTCACTGGCTGTGCAAAGGTGGGTGCTTGTTGGTCTGGGTGGGCTTCCCTGTGCAGGACAGACAACCAGCCATCTCTTGGCCTGGTACCCATGGGCCTGTAGTTATGGGTTAGTGAGCCTCATTCTGCCTTGAGGGCCCCTAGTTACCCTGGGTGGAAGTGATGATCTGGCTCTGGGTACATTGTGGGAGAGGAAGGTTGCTGAGTGAGCTCTGCATCTCGCGGACCCCCAGAGCACATAGAAGGGCCTTGGGGTATCTTTCTTGGGGAAATGTAGGCCTCCTTTAGACATCTGGCCACATGTGTCTTCAGGAGGCTGCAGCTGAGGGTAACACATCGCTGAAAAATCTTCCAGTCTGAGTATGTAGTCCCAGAAAGTAGGGGCCTCCCTCCTGCTTATGGATGGGGAGTCTGAGCCCCAGAGAGCAGAGGCTGGCTCCACGGCCCTGGGTGGGGTGGTAACAGGCTGCTCACAGGCCAGGTCCAAGTGGGAGCACTGAACTCATGAGTAGGATGTGGCATTGTCCCAGCATTGTCCTGGCTGTGCCCCATCCAGGCCCCAGCCGCCCTGAGTACAATCATAGATAAAGCCTCAGGGCGGTGTGGGTGGGCCGGGAGAAGCGTGCTATGCAGATGACTTGATGACTTGGCCACAAGGGGTGCAGGGGCACAGCTGTAAGTGGCGTGGCTCTTGAGTAAGGCTTCCCCACCCTACACTCTTGGATTTTTTTTTTTGGAGTTGGGGGTCAAGGAAGGGACAGCCAAGTGAGTTAAAGGGGCTCCTCCCTCTTAGTCAGAGCTGGCAAGGCCAGAAGGCAGGATGGAAGCCCTTTATTTTCCTTCAAAAATGTACCATCATGGACCGGGAGTTTGGCCTAGTGGTAGAGTGTTTGCCTAGCATGCACGAAGACCTGGGTTCCATTTCTCGGTACCACATATATAGAAAAGCTGGAACGGGTGCTGTGGCTCAAGTGGTAGAGCATTAACCTTGAGGAAAGCCCAAGGACAGTGCTCAGGCCCTGAGTTCAGTCCCCAGGACTGGCAAAAAAAAAAAAAAAAAAAAAAAGTGCCATGCAGGTTCAGCCTTGGGCCTCCCAGCCCAGGACATCGGGATGACATAGGACAAAGCAGTACCGAAGGGCTCTGGCCAGTATCCGCCAAGGGGGATTGATACGTCTGTCCTTTGACAGCAGGGGCTGCCCAGGTTTCAGGACACAGGGCTCCCATCCACGTCCGTGTGTGTCCTGTGACCCACCATCCTGTGTTCACTGTGGGCACTGTGTGTGTGCTTGTTTTAATGCAGGGACCACCCTCAGCTGAAGACCCCCCCAAGTAAGCTTAATGGGCAGTCCCCAGGCCTGGCCCGCCTGGGGCCTGCTGCTGGCCCCGTGGGGCCCTCCGCCAGCCCTGCCCGGCACACGCTGGTTAAGAAGGTGTCCGGCGTGGGCGGGACTACGTACGAGATCTCGGTGTGAGAACTGACTGCCACGCATTCACCATGGCGCCTCGGGGACCAGGAACCCCACGGCCGCTTCCCCCATCCCCACCGACTTCTCTGCCCCAGGGAGATGAGGCTGCCCACGCATGGTGTGGACGCATCAGCAGGAGAGAGAGCCCTGCCTCCACAAGCTTGTTCCCAGGCCGGGGATCTAGCCACCCATTCATCAGCTCCTGGGACACACAGGTTCCCAGGGGAGGCTGCGGGTCCGTGCTGCTGGTGCACTGAGGGGGACCCCAAATGCTTCCTCCATCACTCGAGCTCAACCCTGCCACCCATCACCCACCCTTGTCTCTCCCCAGGCCCACAGTCCCATGATCCACCATGCCCCCTTACAGTTCTGAACCTCTGACACCCTGCTGTTCCGGCTGTTCCTAATGCATTGCTTATAGTTTGGCAAGGTTGATGCTTCTGCAGGGGGTGCAGCCCTTATCTGCTCTGGGTTATGACAAATGGGTGGACCGATGGACAGACATCCAACTATGGCAGGAATCCTAGCTCCATGGTGTCCAGTCTTGCCTGGCCGCTGGGTTTGTGTCCCCATGTCTGTGTGCTGTGCTGCCATGCCATGTGTTAGCGCTCGGCCAATGCTGTCCATTTCATTGAAGCCTTAACTTCTGCTTTTATGCTCTTGTGGGAGGCCATGGGTGGCAGGTGGGAGCCAGCATGGGTGTTGTCACATGGCTGCCCCAGGGGATGGAGAGACTTGCAGTCCCCTCTCAAGGCCTCAGGCCCTCCTTGCCAAACTGGAGAATCCTCAACCCCAAGGCATACAAAGGCCCCGGCCCTGGCCCGGCCAGTGCCATGTGGAAAGCACATCGGGGAGGGGGTCAGTGCTCCCCTCATGTCAGGGACCTGAGTAAGCACATGGCAGCGTCTGCTTGCGTTGTGTCTGTTTTATGTTTTTATATTTACATCTATATATCTATAATTTTATTAAAAAAAGAAAAAGAGTCACTTTCATCCTTTCCTTGGGCAAGGCCACGGCTGTGGGTACAGGGCCCCAGGGACCAGGGGGAGGCCTTCAGGAGGGGTGGATGGGCTTCATGGACCTTTCTGCCAACTGTGTTTAGAGACAGACAGGCTGCAGCTGCTCCAAGTGGTGCTCAGGAACTAGGGGTGCAACCTAGGACCTCCAGCTGGCTTGGGGTGCTCTAGAAACAACTGCTATATGCCACCAGCAGGATTAGGATATGGCCCGGCTCAGCCTCCTTGGGCAGTGGCTGGGAGGCTGGGGTGGGGGTGGGAGGCTCCGGGAGGGAGGTGTGTCCCCAAATGTGTTCGGAGCCTTGGGTCCCACAAGTCTACCCCACTCCTACCCTGACCTCCACCTTTCTGCTTCTTTCTCACGGACGCCTCGGCCCACAGAGGGCGAATTGGCACCTGTAGCCATGGATGGGGGTGGCGTGGCCAGCCCAGGGGGACCCCTGGCCTGCACCTGTGCCATCTTGGCCGTCCTGAGGATCACCCGTCACTGCGGGCCCCTTGGAACCAAGCTGCCGGGGCACCCACTCGTGGGACCATGTGCCGTCTGCATTCGGCTGCATCCAGTCTCTTCCCCAGCCTCTCGGGGCCCTAGCAGGACACCAAGTGGGCAGCTCTGGGGCCCTGTACAGCCCAGCTGACCCCCAGGAAACCAGGCTGCTGTGGACCCTGATTTGAGGCTGAGGGGCATCCTCTCTCCCCCAGCCACATCTTGACTGACCCCACCATCTTGCCAGGGCCTGTGACCCTGTGTCCAAGTGACCTCAGGAAGTCCCCCCATCTGCTGCAGGGGTCCAGTGCCCACACTGGGGATGGCCCTAGAGTTGTTGGGACCAGCAGAATTCTTGCTCCAACCTTCTAACCCCCTCCCCTTAGCACTTTAAATGAAGCCACTTCCTCCTGGGGAGCCCAGGCCTCTGTGGGGTGAGCTGGAACGGGGGCCTCAGGTCACCCTTGCAGGCTACTGTACTCCCCCAAACCTGTCCCCAGCACATGAACAGATGCCTTAACTTCCTGGAGCTGTCAGCCAGCAGGGCAGGCCTGACTGCAGCTCTGCCCCTCATCCTCCCTCAGCTCCTGTCCCTGCCTCTGCTCTGCTCTGCTCTGGCTGAGCCTACCAACCCTGAATGCCCCAGGACAGAGCAGGACGGAGTCCCGCCAGCCCCTCTCTCCTGCACAGGGCTCCCTTTCCAAGGCCCACCCTGAGCAGCAACTCTTATTTCTCCCGTTTTGGGACAAGAAAGCCACGATGCTTCTCTCTATTCCAAAAGGTACTCCCCTTCCCTCAATTTAATTCCCCCAATAAAATTTTTGGTGTTTCCTTCCATTGCTCTGTCCATGGGGTTGGGATGGGGAGCTTGTTTGAACCTTGGGCTGTGGCACAAGGCTGGACTGGACAGGGACCCTGTGTGGAGAAGCCAGTAGCCCAGTGAGTGGCCAATGTACAGAGGAGGTCATGAGGGCAGGGAGTTAGCCAATTCAGGGTCCCAAAGACCCTGGGAAGGCTTGGTCCTGGGGTTGAGAATTAAGGACTCTGTTCCTTCCTTAGAAGGAAAGCGATGCCCTCTGGGGCCCCACACCCCCCCTTGCAGAGATCTATTCATGCCAGACAGAGTGGGTTCAGGTCAGGAAAGCCAGCTGAATGTTGGGGTTGAGATGGGGGCCCCACCCTACGAGACCCCCCCCCCACCAGATCAAATCATGGTACCAACAGCATCAAAACCTCTACTCCCTCCTGGTTTCCATGGAAACAATTTCAGATGCCAAGCTGTCATGACTATATGTCCAGCTGTAGGCCCAGCCCTCAGGACAGACCCTGCTTCCACCCTTCTCCGCAGCTCCTGGCGGGGATGGTTGCAGCAGTGCTGTGGGCAGGGGCGGGCAGCGCCAGTGGGTCCCTGGAACGGTGCCAGCCACTCAGCCTCTTCCTTGCTGGGGCTATTGGACCTCCAGCCTAGAAGGGCAGGAAGTCATCCACTTCGAGGTGCAGGAAGGGGCCCAGCAGGGCCCGGAGTTTCCAGACAGCAGCTCTGCTCAGCAAGGGCGGCACCAGCCCCTCGAAGGGTGTGGGGTCCACCACGTACACGTAAGCAGCGGTGCAGGCCAGCAGGGCGCCCAGCAGTAGCCTCAGGGCCAGCAGCCTGCGGGCGGTGGTGGTCAGGGGGCACGGGGTGCCTGCAGGGACAGTCCAGAGGGGACTGGGCTCTGCCTGCATAGTGACCTACCAGAACTGGCCCTTGACACCCTCGGAACATCCCATCTTCGGCCTCTTTTTCTGTTGGGGAGGGGGCTGTGTCAGAGACTTTCCCGGAGGGCCATGGCAGAGAGTGGAGACTTTCAGTTCTGGGGTACCCACGATAGACAAGGATTCTAGCCATATCCTTGTCCCTGATTCCCAGGGAGAGCTTTCTGTATCCATTGCCCACTTTGGGGGCTCTGTGTCTCTGGGGCCCTCCTCTCTAGAGTCCATTCAATCTGTACCCTCTGCCAATGCCCCCCAGATAAAAGGCTGGGAAGGGTGGGGTGGGGGCTCACCATGGTGCATGCTTTTTGTTGCTCCTTCCTGGCCTGAGAGCGGCACTGGGCCCTCTCCCTAGGGAAGCACACAATCAGGACCAGATACCCCTCATCCATAGTCCAGTGGTATGCCCTTAACACGGTAACTGGGAGGTGGGGCGGGGGGTTCCGTATTGGGTTCACACCATCCCTCCTGACTCAGCCCAGCCTCAGGTTCCCCACATCACCCCAGAATCTCTAGCTGAATGTCTTCCATCTGATCTAGCACACCCCGGATGTCTTTCTTGAGATTCTGTGGGCAGAGGGGTATGAGATAAGACCTCCACCCCTGACCACCCTGGCCACCCTTTTTGCCCTGCCCCCTTGTCCTCCTGCATACCAACTTTTGGGGGGACCTACCAGGAGTCCAGTGGCCTGATTGTTCAGGGCCATATGTACTTCAGCCACACCGTCCCACACCTGGGGGGCAGGGAGGCTGTGTCACGTCGGAGAAGCAGGACCCACTAATGGCTCCCCTTGTACCCCCTAACCCCTTCCTCCAGGCCAGGTAGGCACCTCAGTAATGGCCATCTTCTTCCTCTCAAAGGACAGTCGAATCTGTTGCAGCTCATTCTGTGTGGGGAGGAGGTTCAGTATGGGCAAAAGGAGTCCGGATCCCAGGCCCAGCCCCTCCCACCAGGGCCCACCTGGGACTGCTGGACGAAAGCTTCTTCACCCCGACAGAGCTCCTGTCGTACCAGATGCACAGGTCCCCTCTCCTCCAGGGTCCGGGCGCTGGCTGCTTCTGGAGACTGTGGGAGAGCCCCCCAAATCAGCTCCAAGGTGGTGCCTCGGCTTCAACAGTACCCAGGGAGTGTGTATTTCCGTGGGGTCCTGGGGCTGCAGGCAGGACTTACCCAGGCCACAGCTGTGCAGCTAGAATGTGTACACAAGGGCAGGAACTGTGGCCCCGGCACCAGGAGAGCCCCCAGCTGCTCCCGAAGATCTTGGTTCTGCCTTTTCTGAGGTTGGGAAGCAGAGAAATGGGGCCCCCTATCAGGACCTATTGTTAGACTGGCAACAGCCTGGAGCTCATCTAAGGGTTCCTCACCAAGCTGTGGTTCTCTTGTTCCAGTTGGCGGAAGGATTGTTCTGCACACCCCAGCAGTCCATTCTGGAGCTTTGAGGGGCCTGGCCTGGAAGAGGCTGGGGTTGCTCCTCCAACTGCTAAGGGTGGTGGGCAGGGTCTGGGTCCCGAGTTGGAAGATCCTCCCTGCTTCGGAGCCTCCTGTTCTTGCTCTGAAGGTGGAGGCCATGTCCACCTCAATCCTGTCTCCACTTCTCCTTGTCCTGGCCCGGATGGCTTTCTCACTATCTGCTGCTTCCTCTCTTCTTCATTGGTGAGAAAGTTCTCTGATGCCTTGTTCCCCACTCTAGGACCCCCACAATTGGCCCCAGGAGCTGGGAAAGGCCTTGTAGACTCCATTGACTGAGTAGAGGAGATGGGGACCAGGCAGGGCCATCTTACATATCCCTGGCATGGCTGGTCCAGGCGTCCTCCATGGTTGTTCGAGGCTGGGGCTGGGGGACATTGAGGCTGGGAGTAGACACAGGGACCCAGCGACTTTGGCCCCTCCATTCCTCCCAAATCCAGGCTCCGGCCTGGCTGACCTGTCCCTCTCTTTGAGGGCACTTTGGATGTTTCACTGGTTCACAAGCCTGTCTGGGGGAGGATGGTCATAAAGGCCTGAGTCCATCTGGGGAGGTCACAATGGGCGGGGCTGGGACAGCAGCCAGGCCCCTCCCACTTCACCCCTACCCTGTGGAAACAGTCCCTTCAGCGAGGTCCCCATCTCTGTTTCCCCCTTCTCCCCCCCTTTTTCCCTCATTCTTTTCTGAGAGAAAGGAGTGGGAGAGAGAATATATGTATCCTTAAAAAAAGGTTTTTTTTTTTATTCAAGGCCAGCTCTTGAGTGCTTCAGCCACAGCCTCACTTTCAGCTTTTCAGGTGATTAATTGAAGCTAAAGACTCCCTCCCCCCCCTCTCTCTTTCTGTCAGTCCTGGGGGGGCTTGAACTCAGGACCTGAGCACTGTCCTTGAGCCTCTCTGTGCTGAAGGCCAGCATTCTACCACGTGAGCCACAGCACCATTTCTGACTTTTCCTTGGTATGTTGTACCAAGGAATTGAAACCAGGGCTTATGCATGCTAGGCAAGGCCTCTATCCAGCCCTAAAGTATCTCATGGACTTTCCTGCCCAGGTTGGCTTCAAACTTCAATCCTCCGATCTCAGTCTCCTGAGTAGATAAGATTACAACGAGAACCATTGAAACCTGGCAATGGAGGAACACTGGGTCCTGGCTTGGCTCCAGCTGCTGAAAAGTGGATGGGAAGATGCAGTCAGACCTGATCTAGAACCTGCTACTAAGGCTGGTGAAGTCATGAGCCCACAGGCCATGACTGCACTGTACAGCTTTGGAGTGTTCTGTCACTTGAGAGTAGATAAAGAGATACTCGTGGGTCTAGAAGCATCTTACCCTAACTTCTCACTGGTTGGGTGTTAGGCTGGGGAGAAAGTCACATTGGAGAGAGGACTTTGCCTCCCATTCCCAAAAAGCTTTTGCTTGTTTGCCTTTCTTTAAAAAAAAAATTGTGCTGATCGAAGGGCTTGAACTCAGGGCCTCTTGATCTTGTTTGTTAGGTTACCACTTTGAGCCACACTATCACTTCTAGCTTTTTTTTTTTTTTTTTTTTGGTTGGTCGTAGGACTTGAACTCTGGGTCTGTGCATTGTCCCTGAGCTCTTCAGCTCAAAGCTACCACCCTACTTCTCCCTTTTTACTAGCTAATTCGATTTGTTGAATCTCAGCTCTTAGCCTCTCCTAAGTAGCTAGGATTGTAGGTATAAGCCACCAGTGCCTTTGCTTAACAAGAGAGATTTTTATTGACTGATTGGTTTTATTTATAGATTGGTGGGGCTTGAATTTAGGGCCTCTCCATCTCATTTGAGGGTTGTTTTTTTTTTTTTTCCCCCAGTCCTGGGCTTGAGCTCAGGGCCTGAGCACCATCCTTGGGCTTTCTCAAGGCTAGAATTCTACTACTTGAGCCACAGCACCACTTCTGGCTTTTTTCTATGTATGTGATACCGAAGAATAAGACCCGGGCCTTTGTGTATGCTAGGCAAGCATTCTACCACTAAGCCAAACTCCCAGCTCCTCATTTGAGTTTTTGGATCAAGTCTGGAGTTCTACGTAGCACTTGAGCCACACCTCCACTCTTAGCTTTTTGCTGGTTAATGGAACATAAGAGTCTCTGGGATTTATTTGTCCAGGCTGGCTTCAAACAATGATCCTCAGATCTTAGCCTCTTGAGTAGCAAGGATTGTAAGTATGAGCCACCTGGGCTCAGTGCCTGACCCAACCTAGGATTGTGAGGGCAGGAGAGAAGGCAAGAGAGAAGATTCTCGGGATTTCATGAGCCTCCTCTGACCCCAGGAGGCTTTATGCTGACTCAGGGTGTCTTGTTGGTTATTGTACAAGCCGCTTGACTCTCTCCCTCCCTCTCTCCCCCTCTTCCCTTCCCCTCTCTCTCTGTATTTTCAGTGCTGAGGATGGAACCCAGGGGTTTGAGGATGCAAACCAGGTACTCTACTGAATGATACCCCAATGGCCTGGCATTTTGAGAATCAGTATTTCACTGACGAAATCTTTTCAGCTTTTCTGGATTGTTTTCAATTCCTAGTTGTCAGATGTGTCAGATGGGCTTGTGGGGTTACTATATATTCTTTTCCTCCCCCACTTCTTTTTGTTTGTTTTCTAGATGCCTTTGTCACTGGTAAGTAGATTTCCTTGGATCTTAACTCTCATTCTATAGGGAAACAGTTATGTGTTGCTTAATGACAGGGACTCACTCTGAGAAATTTCTTAGGCAATTTGTGATATAGTATGCTTATACAGCCCAAATGGTACAGCCTCCTGCATACCTAGGCTACATGGTCCCCAAATGTGCTAACACCCACAATTGCTCTAGGGTCACAGTTTATAAGCCAACACAAGATTAAACACAAAAGAAAATGGTGCAATCAGAGGCACAATAAACATGAGACATTCGAGGGATGCTGCTGGCAGAACTCAGCAAAATGTTTTATAATAAATTCTTTTTTCTTTCTAACATCTATCATCTATCTGTCATCTATAATCTATCTACCACCTGCCTGTCTACCTACCTACCTATCTATAAAACACTTAAAATAATAGCAAGCAGAGTGCTGGTGGCTCTTGTCTGTAATCCTAGCTATGCAGGAGGTTGAGATATCAGTTCAAACCATCCAAGGGCAGAAATATCTGCAAGCCTTTTATCTCCAATTAACCAGCAAAAAGCTGGAAGCAGAGCCCTGTTACAAGTGGTAGAGTACAGCCTTGAGCAAAAACAAACAAACAAAACAAACACAAAACTGGAGTTCTCAAGTACTGAGTTGAAGTCTCAATTCAGGCACGTAAAAATTAGTAGATAAATAAAACCAAAAAGTATAGTAAATATATAAACTAGCAAACATCGTCATTTATTGTTATTGAATAATTGTATATATTGCATACATCTGATCAGCTAGGGTTTTTGTTTGTGTTGCCTCCTTGAGCTCAGGGCCTGGACACTGTGCCCAGGCACTGTCCCTGAGCTTTGGTTCCAGGCTAAGGTTCTATCACTTGAGCTGTAGAACCATTTTTGTCTTTTTTGGCTAATGGGAGATTAGTCTCACAGAATTTGTTTTTGTCTGAGCTGGCTTTGATCTGTGATCCTTAGATCTCAGCCGCTAGGCTATCCCAAGCAGCTAGGATTGCAGGTGTGATGTAATCCAGGACTGCATCTGGCACCTGGCTGCAGACCACGAGGCCGTGCCAATACCAGCTGCACCACCAATGTGAGAAGTGATGTCAGTTTCACTATAATCTTTTCATTTTCTTTTCTCCAGTGGTGAAGATGGAACCCAGGGCTTTGCCATGCTAGATAAACGTTCTACCACAGAGCCCTCCACACCCGCAGTCCTCTCCTTTACAGTCTCTCGGAGACACTCACTGTGCTTTATGTTCACTATGGATGACTACAGTGTGTTTCCATAGCTCTTGACTGTTTATCTGTGTTTTTAAAATACTCTTTGCAAGTCCTTCGTTAGACTTGAACTCAAGTCCTGGGGCGCCATCCCTGATCATGTTAGCTCAAGACTCTTCTACCACCTGAGCCACAATCCTGCCTGTGAGGCCTTGAGCTTACCGAACATCTTGTGAGATGTGTGTGTGTGTGTGGGGGGCTTTCAGAGGAAGAGCGGAGCCCCAGATCTGCAACCATGGTGGGCTTTCTACTCACAGGCTCGGATATGTAAATGTATGCTGCAATCTCTGCACATCTGTGGCCTGGATTGGGGTGAGAATGAATTGTGTTAGGACACAGGCTAGATACTAGAACTCTTATCCACATAGGTGGAAAGCATGGCCAGCCAGATCATGTGCTGTGTGTGTGTGTGTGTGTGTGTGTGTGTGTGTGTGTGTGTGTGTATGTGTATGGGGGGGTTGAGGCCCTTGTTGCCAGGCAACATGCTTCCCTGGACGCCAGTTGCTATGACAGCTGTTTCCTGCCCATGTTGCCATGACGCCTAGGTGGCCTTGGGGAGCCTGGAGTGGGGAGGGAGGGCTGCCTCGTCTACCCTTGCCCTTCTGTGTCCACGGGATATTAGGAAGGAAGGAGAGGAGGAGAAGCCAGGACTGGCCACTGGCATGGAGAACTAGACATCCCTGCCTAGAATTGGGCTGAAGGTGAGGGCAGGGACGGGATGGGATGCCCCTTGCCCAACTTATTGTGACCTTGACATTGAATGTCCTGAGTTCATTTCAGGCCCTGAATGGATAGGACTTGGAGTCACAGAGCCAGCCACAGTCTTTGTGGGAGAGTCCTTATTCTCAGCCTAGTCTTCTGGCTTAGCCCCACCCCTGTCTGCCAAGGGGATGGAGGGGTTTCGTATTCCAGTCCTCAGAGCTACTCTGTAGGAGGAATTGGGGGGGTCCTAGAATCCTTGGGTCCTTCCTCTTGTTGCCTGGATATAGCTAGGTGTGCAATTTCCTTGTTTCTGAGAGTCTAGAGGTGCAGGCAGACCTTGGCCAGGGCACAGAGGGGTTCTGAGTCATGGTGCTCTTGAAGCCAGGGGGTGGGTCCACATTGGACCCTGGAAGGGATGGGGCGACCCTGATCCCAGGGCCAAAAGGTATAGGCGGTGGGGCTTCTACTGGCAAATAGGCTCAAGCCTCTGAGAATTAGGAGTCCTTCCCTGTCCTGTACAACCTTGAGGGGTAGAACAGGCTGGGCTGGGTCCTGACAGCTCCTGGGAGGACACTGTGCCTGTGAGGGCCATCCAGGATCCCCACTTCAGAGGCTGAGGTTCTCTAAGTTGAGAGCATGCCTCAAGGCAGTCACAGGCCATTTGTCCCGGGTGATTCTCTGGATTCCCCGCTGCTCACATTAAAAAAACCACAGCCCTAGTAAATTACTGTCAGCTTGGAGTGTTGGAGTTTTGAGGCCTGGAGAGGCCAATGACCAGGGTTCTTATGGGTGCGCTGGACATAACGACACTGCCTAGATCCCAGAAGGTTCCCTTCTCCAGGATTCCAGCTGAGCCCAGACTCCTTCACTGTCCCCTTCTAGCTGGACTTTGGCCTCTAGGAAGCCAACATGAGAGAAGTACCTGATGGTCAAGATTCACCTCACTTGGGTCAGACCTGGGATTCCCACCTTGGCCCACTCTCTGCTGTGTGCCCAGCTTCCAAGGGCAAAGGAAACTGCCAGGCTATGAGCTCATTTGTCTCTGCACTCTGGCAGTAGACCTTCTGGGTCCAAAAATGACTGCAGGGCAGATGAGAGCTCCATCTCAAGAGGCCATAGCCTGGCTGGGGTCCCTGGGACAGCCAGCCCCCACGGGCTCCCAGTCTGGTGAAGGTGAGAACAGTTGATTGCAGTTTTCAGATTGACCACCAGATGGAACCCAAGCTCTGTGAACACGGTACCTGTTTCTGGCCTCCAATACCCAGAGCAGGTGGGTAATCCCCTGGAGACAGGGGAAGCAGAGGCAGCCACCCATTCCAAAGCTTTTGGAAAAGAGCCACTGCTGGCCAACTTGGGCCTGTGTTCTTTTGTGGGGGTGCTAGGCCTTGTAGTCTCAACTCCTGCCGTTTTGGCAGTGTTGCTTTCTCTGCTTTTTACATTGAAATTCTCCTGGGGAGGTGGATAAAGGTGAAAAAGGATCAGAAAGATAAAGAAGGGCTCAGGTATGTGTTGGGGGGGGTAGGAAGGTGGAGAGAGGGAGACAGGGAGGTGTTTGGTGGGCAGGGATTGATTCAGAGAGGGGAGGTGTGTGAGGAATGAGAGATAGGGATGAGTCTGGGAGCTGAGATGGGGTGGGGAGGGAGGGAATGGGGTTAAAGAGGTCAAGGAAGTAGTGACAGGTTTGTGGGGGTCGCAGAGCAGGATGAGGGAGGTGGAGAAGCCACGTGCATGTTTGCATGTGTGCCTGGGACAGTGCCCTGGGAAGGGTATTTAGTTCAAGTCCCTGAGCTTGGAGGCCATCCTGCTACTTCCTGACCTCTGCCAGTATCTCCAAGATCTCTGTCCTCTCCACTTTAGGCTCCCCATCCCTGGTGGAGATCTTCAGACCTTTAGGCAACTCCACACCCTGGTGGTTAGAGCCAGGTCAGGGGTTTGGACTCTGTCCTGGTGACATGGAGCCTCCATGGTATAAGAGAAGTAGAGGTGTGGCTCATGTAGTGGAGCACAATCTTGAGTGTGAGACTCTGAATTCAAGCCCTGCCCCTGGCATAAACCACAAAGAAGGGCATCAGACAGGAACAGGGGTGGGAGTGGGCAGAATGTCTGGAGGACGGATGAGGGCTGGATCTGAGACGGCGTGGGGTGGGGTGGGGTTGAAGGAACGGGGTAAGGCTTCCAGATTGGAGAGTGAGACTCCCTCAGCCTGGGTGCGCCATCTAGTTCCGAGCCAAGCCTCGTCTTCAGGCAGGGGTCTGATTCAGCATGAATTCTTGGCTTGTTTGGCACTATGATGAGGATCTCTTATAGCTCAGGGCACATGACAAGATGTGACTCAAGTGGCAGTCTGATAGTAGGGGCTCAAGTGCCCTCTTAAGAAGCTCTGGGTGATCCCATGGGCTACAAGGCCCTACCGTGGGGATGAGGGGTGCAGAGGGTGGGGATGAACGGGAGGGAATGGAGTGGGGTTCACAGGTGTGGAGTGGGGGAGTGCTCCTCTGGCTGCCTGTGGTCCTCCCAGGCCTGCGTCTCTGTATTTCCTACCAGTTCCACCAGAGGGCACTGCCCAGAGGCCGCCTGCTGCCAGGGAAAAGGTCCAGTTTTCCCAGTCTGTTCCAGGTTCCTGGTAATTTTGGCCTGTGGGTCCTTGACTCTGAATCTGCCCTAACATCTGAGATGGCAGTTTACTTTTTGGGTCTCCCTCCATTCTCCAGGAATCAGGGTCTTGATCTGTCAGCAGCACGTCTGCCAGGCAGCTGCTCTGGGAATTTTCTCTCCTGAGAGCGCGCGCGTGTGTGTGTGTGTGTGTGTGTGTGTGTGTGTGTGTGTGTGTGTGTGTGTGTGTGTGTTGGTGCTCTGGCTTAATTCAGAGCCTGGATATGATCCCTTAGCTTTCTTGATCAAGGTTGATACTACTATTTGAGCCACAGCTCCACTTCTGACTTTTTGGTGGTTAACTGAATATGAGTCGCTCAGGGGCTAAGAATGTGGCTTAGCGGTAGAGTGCTTGCCTAGCATGCATGAAGTCCTGGGTTTGATTCCTCAGTATCACATAAACAGAAAAACCTGGAAGTGGTGCTTTGGTTTAAGTGGTAAAAAGACAGCCTTGAGCAAAAGCTCAGAGACAGTGCCCAGGCCCTGTCAAGAGTTCAAGCCCTAGGACTGGCAAAAAAAAAAAGAGAGAGAGAGAGAAAAGAAAAAGAAAAAAGAAAATCAGACTGTCTACAAGGGCTGGCTTTGAACCATAGTCCTCAGACTTCAGTCTCCTGAACAGCTGGGATTAGAGGTATGAGCTACTGGTTCTTAGCTGTGGCTAGCTGGCCCACAGTTTCAGCCAGCACAGTCCTCATTGTAAAGACTTCCGCCTCTGGCAGACCAGCAAGAGCCACATGCATTTACCCACTAAATTTACCACTGCCACCATCACCCACCCACCCAACACACCAACCACCCAGCTTGGATACGGACCACTGGATCCACGGCTTTCCTGCTCCCCATTCCCATAGGCCAATCAGCTCGGTAGCCCCTGTGGGGGTGTGACAGCTGCCCAGCTGGTGCCTCCAGCCTGGGCACCAGGCCTTGCCAAGTAGGCTTTGTTTGGCCAAAGGAGGGGGCAGATGGGTGAAATTCCCCTGTTTGTAGTTCCGTCTCTCTGTCTGGCTCCTCTCCTCTCCCCTTTCCTCCAGTTTCCTGGATCATAGCCTACAAAGCTGTAGTCACCTGGCTAAAGAGAGGGGTGGCGTCTCTTAGACCTGGTTTTGGTGGTTACTGGACTAACACAACAGCCTTACTCAATCTGTCTGCAAAGAAGCTAACCACCACATTATCTGCCTACCCCTTGGCTGGTGGCCAAGTGCCCAAGTGCCCAACTGCTGCCCACTCAGACCACACAGCGAAGCCACCAGGCACCTCCAGGGAAGGCAGCACAACTCACTTTTTTTTCTTATAAGTCTCCGCATCGATGATAAAGGCAATATCAATCCCTCACCGATGCGCCGTGAGCGAGCACCCATATGAGAGAGACGTTTAATTTATCTCAGGAACTGGGCGCAAGTTATAAAAATGGTAATTTCTTGGAGATTCAATTATGTGTTTTCATTGTTACCCTCGGTAATCAAGGAAACGATTTTTAAAGATAGGCTGTAGGATGATACCAATCTTGGAGGGGACGATCAGGGCTGGGAGGGTGGGCTGGGAACAGGCGAAGGACGGAGTCTGCAGGTGAATCTGAGCTGCCAGGTGCAGCTGGGCCCACTCTAGCCCTGCCTGTTACCTGCCAATCAACGGGGCCACCCCAGAGCGCGGGGTGCATTTCTGGTGGAGAAGAATAAAGGAGATGACTCAGTTGATCCTCTCAGTTGCCAGAATGGGTGTGGGTCTTTTACCTTAACGCCTAGACCCGCATGCTATCCATCTAGAAAGCTGGGGGGATCCTTGGGGTTTCGACCTGATTTTTCCCTCAAGTGATGTCTAGGCTCTAAATAACATCTCCAAGATTAACGGTGCTGGCAGCCAACAGCACCAGGTGATTGGAAAAAGGGTTTTATGGCCCCTCGGGTGAAATTGAACTTGCATTTGACGAGTATTTCCAAGATGGGATTTTCCTCCCCAGCAAATGCAGCACGTTTCACATTAATTATAACAGCAGCGCCAGTCACTCATCATCCATGGTGGCCGGGGGCCACATTGGGACACAGCTGAGCTTGCTGCTGTCTGGGGGGTCAGGGCTGGGTCGCATCAGGGACCCCTAATCTCAGCAGACCCCACTGGCTAGCTCTAGGGAAGTTGACATTACCCACTTGGGTCGGGCAAAACAATGAGGGAAGGACAAAGTGTGGCAGAGAGGCAACAGGGAGATGGCACCCTCAGGGAGACTCAGGGGAGGAGCCTGACCTTTCCTTGCCGTGGAATCTGGGAGCAGTTGACTGTGGACCCAGTTTTGCCTCCCTGAGAAGCCCTCTTACTACAATTTCTGAACTGCTCTGACTTCTGCTCCTGCTGCTCAGTGCCCAGCCAGGGAGCGCAGGAGGCTTGGCTTGTACTTGGTTCTACTTGAAGGGGCTTCTAAACCTTAGCTCTGGGTCCTGGGGACAGCAGCAGCTACCTCCAGGTTGTCAGGGGAGGGGTGCTGGAGAATGCTTTGAGTTTGGCTAGGGGCTGGAAGGCAAGCTATCCTCTTCCACACTGCGTTAGGTGACTGTCACCTCATCCTTCACCCCACCTGTAGGGACGGTTGGGGGTCACACTGCAATAGAGAAAGCAGATGTGGGCAGGCGTGGACCTCCTGCGGGGGGGCTGGGCTAAGTGTTAAGGAATCCAGAAGCCAGGGGACTAGAGAAGAGAGTACTGTTCCCTGGGGAACCAGTGAGTGACAGAGTCTCCCAAGGGCGCCAAGCAGGATGGTCCCACTCTGCTCTGTCCTCTAGACATTGCAAAGTGGCTCTCCCTGTTGCCAGTGAGCCTGACAGGAGGGGAGGGGATGGTGCCTGGCATCCTGAAAGGGGACTTTTCCCAGAGTAATTACCTTCGATTCACTTGCAGTAAATACTAGGCTATTTTTCCCTTTCCAATAATTGCACTTATTTATTTTTAACTAAGATTAAATGTTCTCTGTAAGCTCAAGATATACTGACTGTCCTGTCAGGCTTGGTCAGAGCGCTGCTCCTCCTGCCTCTAGGGGAACCAGAGGCAGGCATGGTTGCCTCTCCAGGCAGGGATGGCTGGGTGGCTCTGGGAGGCAACTGGGCTTTAGTAAGTTTCCATCATTATTGCTGGGGCCAAACACACCACCTCCCGACCTCACATTGTCACCTCTGCCCCTTCTGTCACCACCACTGCCATGATCGGGATGCACCACCATCACCTCTACTGGCAGCATTAGCACCATCATCATTTCTGTCCCCTCTGCCACTACCATCACCTCCATCATCATCATCATTATCACCTCCATCATCATCACCAACATCACCTCTACCACTCCCATTACCACCATTACTTCTATTACCACCATCACCACCATCACCTCCATTATTGTCACCACCGTTACCTCCAACACCCCCCCCCCACCTTTCCTTCTATCCCCATCACCATCATCACCATCACAGCCACCACTGTTACCACCTCCATCTCCACTACAATCACCTCTGAGCATCACTCAGGTGGAGTTCCAGCCTCCATGGCTTCCCAGAGCTCAGGGCCCAGTCATTCCATGAGCCTCAAATGCCCAGGACTCCTCAGAGGCTGAGGTAGCCAAGCCTGCCATGCTGGCCTCGTGCCCTTGAGCCTCTCTGCTCCTCTGTGAGATAGGATGACGCAGTGCCCCCGGCCAGCCGGCTATGAGGGCAGCATGCCAAAATGCGTATGCAGGATGCCAGGGGCTGGCCTCAGGAGGGTGACCTTACTCCGTCATCTTATGGGGATCAGTGGGGTATGAGCTGGATGCTTAGGCCCACTGTGGTATGCAGCCATATGTTACATTATGGTTATAGAATGTCACCCAGTGTTACCTGCCAGATCACCTTCTAGGCTCTCTGCCCATCCGGTCATCCACATGGCCCTTCCTGTCTGCCCTGTGTGCTCACAGAAATTTCTCCTGTGGACTATTCCTGGGACACTGATCCATGGGCTAAAGCCACGGCTTCTCAGGACACCTGGGATCCCAGCAGGGCTTGGGGGTGGGGAAGGGGACAAGGACTGGACCTGGGTGGGACTGGCCTAGGACATTAGGGTCACTGTCACATAAATTGTTCTACCATATCCCCAGCACAATTTTCCCATGGGTATCTGGGCTGGGGTCTGGCTTGTGATCCTCATGTTTGACCACATTGCCTCTAGGGGTTTAGGGATCCTGTACAAGGTGGGGATGCTGGGAAATGGCCACACTCCTGGGCCCAGCCCATAGGAGGTGGCTAGAAAGGACTTTCATCTTTCTAGGCTTGCCCAGAACTCTCCCTGGGGCCCAAGATATTCTGGGTGTGGGCTGCCCTGCCAGGCCTAGCACAAGCCGACCTGCACCAGTGGGGCTCTTGCCCACTTCACCCAGGCAGGAGGAGAATATACGTTGGTGCATTAAACCTCTTTCATGTTTGGGAAATATTATTAACAATTAAAAATCTTAAATCTTGATGACATTCCCGATGGCCAGATAATTAATACAAGAGCAGATAATAATTACTCGATTAATAACCACATTTAATAGTTTTCTAAGTAATTAGATAAAGAGAAAGTTAAATGAGAACCCATCAAAGTTGCTTATACCCTTCATAGTACAGGCACCTTTGTACTAAAGGAAGCTATGCCACTGGCTACTGGCTATGCTTGCTTCTCAGTGCATTAACAGGCCAGGGTGGGGCTTTCTTCACACTGGCAAGGCAAGAATGCCATACTCGGGGCTGGGAATGTGGCGTAGTGGTAAAGTGCTTGCCTAGCATGCATAGTTCAATTCTTCAGTACCACATAAATAGAAAAAGCTGGAAGTGGCGCTGTGGCTCAAGTGGTAGAATACTAGCCTTGAGTAAAAAGAAGCACTAGGACAGTGAGTTCAAGTCCTGAGTTCAAGCCCCAGCACAGGCAATTAAAAAAAAAAGAAGAAAGAAAGAAAGAAGAAAGAAGTCACATTCACACCAAGAAAAGCCAGGGTATCTTCCAGCATTGGGCCAGGTGGGCAAGGCCTGCCTTTTCTCCCCCCTGCCTCCACCTCATTCCCTTTCTGTGGGGTTTTCCCTTTGTCCCGAAGCTTGAACGCAGGACCTAGACACTGTCCCTAGACAATTTTGCTGAAGGCCAGGGCTCTGTCACTTAGACCACAGCTTCATTTTCTGCCTTTTCATACTTAATTAGAGATAAGAGTATCACAGTCTTTCCTATCTGGTGCTGACTTTGAACCATGGTTCTCAGATCTCAGCCTCCTGAGTAGTTAGGCTTAAAAGTGTGAGCCACTGTCACCTGGCTTCTATTTCTTTAGGCTTGTGGGTGATCATGGAGTTGGATTAGTGGGTTGCCTGCTCATCACAGGTGTCTTGAATCTCAGGGTAAGTGGACTGGGGCCTCTTTGTCCACCATGGGCCAGCCTGTAGTTCTCCTGCTGCCATACCTCCTCTAGTCTGCCATGCTCCAAGATCCCCTAGGGCCAATGTACCAGTTCTCACTGAAGTGTGACTAGTTAGTATGGCCTCAACTATACAGTGAAGCTTTGATCTGCAAGTGCAGAAAGAGAGTTATTCCAGGAAGAAGAAGAGCCTACCTATTCTGCAGGCCCTGGGTGGTGGCTCAGAGCCTTTCAGGAACCCAGAGGTACAGACAGGATCTGGAGATCTGCCCCTCACACAAGCCAGTTCTCCTTATCCTGGCCTGATGATACATGCAATGCTGCTTCCCTTCCTCAGAACCTTCCCAGAATGATGACTACCAGGGGCTGGGACTGTCCTGGCAAAACTTGCTGTGAGAACCAGAGTAGACTGCCTAGCTAGGACTTGAAGGGTGAGGGACCAATCTATGCACCTTTGGATGTGGGGTGTTCATCCATGATTCCCTGAGGCAGGGGGAGGGGTGAACACAAGATATGGCCCATAGACCACCTGGGGGCTTGGTAGAATCTGATCCAAGCATCTGACTTCCAATTTCCCCATCCATAGATTTTCACTCAAGTGTGAATGGCAGTGTTCTGAAGGGACTCGATTCCATCACAAGGGTAACCATAGCTGGAGTGGAATCAAGATGGGCCCCAAATCAGGAGGACACAGGCTGACCAGGCTCAGTCTCCCTACAAGGTTCTAATTCCTAGGAGAAAGAGGATGGCCCCTGGGGGAGGCTCTTCCTGTCACATGATCCCTCAGGCTTGGGCCAGGCAGGTGTGAGTGCTGTCCCAGTACGTCCCTCAAATCACTTCTGTCTTAAGGTGACACCTGGATGGATAAACTGAGGCCCAAGAGAGTCAGTGCTGCCTAACGTTTGAAAGGCTCCTATAGGGGTTGTTGTACTCTGGCGAGGGGCACCTTTACCCCCCTTCCCCCCAGCCAACTCCCTCAGATCCAGACTCCCCTGACCTCTAGTAGCTGTGACTGAATGGGAGTGTCCCTTCACCAGGAAGGAGTTGCTCATTAGCCCTGTCCCAGGTCTCTGCTCTGGGGTCAGAGGCGGTGAGGCCATTAGCAGATCGCTGGCTCCTCTGAATCTGATTGCTCATTATAGACTTTTCCAAAGGGCTGCTTCCCCATGCCCACCCTCTTCACGAGCTCAGCCATGCCCTTCCTGTGCAAGTACCCACTGTGCTTGGTGAGGACCCCGTGAGTGCTCAGTGACTCTGTCCTCTTATGCCTTCCCTGCTTCCTCCCCACCCCCACTTCCTGTCACTGTCCCCACCAGCAGTCCCTCCCCCAGGGCACAAGCGCCTCATGAGTCCTCGGGGAATTTGGGATGAGACCTAGTGATTTAGTGGTCTGCACAGTTAGGCCTTCTCATTAATAATGCATTTCTGTTAATGACCTTCTCTCTTCAGTGTCATTAATGAGTCCTCTGCGTGGTGGATGTGGGAGGCAGCTGGTTAGAGAGGCTGGCCAGGTGGGGGAAGCCCCGTGTCTGTGACAGGGCGCCCTCTCCTGATTCAGGGGACTAAGTCAGCCTTCTTGATTCCTAGTAGCTTTGTGAGAAGCTAAGGGGATTGTTGGAACTGGCCAAAGGGCAGGTTAGGAAAGTCCACGAAAATCAGAGTCCTGGGGAACGATATGAGACAGTCTCAGTCCAGGGCCCAAGGGTTTCCAGGTGGCCTCTTGGTCCCCGCCTCAGCAAGTGATGATGAGCTGGTTTCCACCATTCCTCTGCAGCTGTTGGGAGAGGAGTCCTCCGAGGGGCATGGCTACAAAACTTCTAAGACTTAATTAAAATCAATCTCCAATTACTCAAATGCCATTGATTTGGGTCTCCACTGATGGGAAACATCCATGGGACAGCCACGGAGTGCTGACCTGGGTGTAGGCAGGCAAGAACTCACTGAGTCACACAGTCTGTGTTCTGGGTTTAGGCCACAAAGCCCTGGCTCAGCTCCCCCACCCCAACCCCAACCCTGGACTAAGGTCCTACCCCTACCCATTCAGAGCTTGCCTTTGCCAGGATCCTCCTAGATTGTCTTCCTGGCTGGGATTACAGAGATGCACCTGTACTTCATGCTTGACTTGTTGGTTGAGATGAGAGAAGGGAAAGAGGTCTCAATCACTTTTGTCCAGGCTGGCCTCAAACCTTGATCCTCTTGATCTCTGCCTCTCAAGTTGCCTGGGCTGGAGATGTGAGCCGTCCCATCCTACATTTCAGGAGCTTTTTGGATGTGCCTTTCTCAGGGCAGGTTGCCCTTGTGTGTACTTGAGACCAATGTCATGGGGGAGGGGATGCTTGATCAGCGCCCTGGGGGTCTCCTCCTCCACCAGCCTGAGTGAGTCTCATGGGGTGCTGCCCAGTGAAATTTGGGGTGAACCACTGCAGATGGGAGTGGCCACATGGCCTGTCACAAACTTCCCACTCACGTGGGCTTTGAGAGTCACTGGGCAACAGTACCACAACCTGTGTACGAGGCCCCTCTTGTCAGACCCCTCAGTGATAGCCTTCGCTGTGGCACCCTGCTGGCTCCACCTCAACAGGGCAAGATGGTCTAGGAAGAAGCACGTTACAGTGTTCAGGCACTGGGGAGAAGGGCCTGAGCCCTGCCCCAGTGCCCAGCTATGAGGTCCCCAGGACAGGCAGAAGGAAACCCCGTAACATAGTTAATGGAGTAAGGAGGACACAGAGGAGGATTGACTGAGGCCATAATCTGGGTTTTTGTTTTCCCTTTGAAAAAGAACTATATAACACTCAACTTGCTTGTCCTTAAAATAAAAAGTCCCATAAAGCATTCCCATAAATGCAACAAATACTAAAACCTCATGAGGTTTTGCTTATGGCCATGGAAAAGCCAAAGGCCGAGCAGAAGTGGAGGGGGTGGGAGGTGACAGGGACAGGGCTGGCACAGGTGTCCCAGTCTTTTCCTTTTCTTTTTTTTTTTTTTGGTGGGTGATGGGGCTTGAACTTAGCTTGGGTGCTGTCCCTGAGCTCTTCAACTATCCTTGAGCCAAGCCCCACCTCCTGTTTTCTAGAGGTTAATTGAAGATAAGAGTCTCAGGTCCTTTTATGCCAGAGCTGTCTTTGAACCTTGATCCTCAGATCTCATTCTCCTGAGTAGCTAGGATTATAGGTGTGAGCCACTGCGCCTGGACAATCTTTTTTTTTTATGTCACTATTAGGGTTTGAACTCAGGGCCTGGGTGCTGTCCATTTGCTTTTCTTTTTTTCTTCTTTTTTTTGCCAAGTCCTGGGGCTTGTCAAGACTAGCACTCTACCACTTGAGCCACAGCACCACTTCTGGCTTTTTCTGTGTATATGGTACCAGGGAATTGAACCCAGGGCTTCATGTATGCTAGGCAAGCACTCTACCACTAGGACCACGCCCCCGGCCCTGTCCATTAGCTTCAAGTCTGATATTCTACCGTCTGAGCCATAGCCCCCAGGCTTTTGCTGGATAATTAAGGAGTCTGAGGGGCTTTCCTGGCTGGGATGGCTTCAAACCTTGATCCACAGTTCTTAGCCTCTTGCGTAGATTATAGGTGTAAGCACAGGTACTCAGCTGGTATTCCAGTTGAAGGACTGACTCCACCCTATTATATGAGATAAATGCTGGCTGCTTGACTCCACATCACCATTCCATTGTAGGCCTAAACGACAGTCCCCACCTCCCCATCCTTAATAGCCTTTTCCATAACCTCTGTTTCTTTGCTCAACTCCATAAAAGCCCAACTCCAACCTCATCAGCTTGTACAGACCTCCATTCCTGGGGGAAGGTTGTGTCTCAATAAGCGTTGAAGATCGAGTCTGGCCTTTTTTCTTTCTCCTCTGTTTTCTTTTTTTTTTTTAATTTAATTTTATTTATTTATTTTTGCCAGTCCTGGGCTTGAGCTCAGGGCGAGTCTGGCCTTTTTTCTTTCTCCTCTGTTTTCTTTTTTTTTTTTAATTTAATTTTATTTATTTATTTTTGCCAGTCCTGGGCTTGAGCTCAGGGCCTGAGCACTGTCCTTGGACTTTCTCAAGGCTAGAGCTCTACCACTTGAGCCTCAGCACCACTTCCGGCTTTTTTTTCTATGTATGTGGTACCGAGGAATTGAACCCGGGTCTTCATGCATGCTAGGCAAGCACTTTAACCACTAGGCCAAACTCCCGGCCCCTCTCCTCTGTTTTCTTAACACCAGTCTCGTCTCCTGTGACCTCTGCCCTTTTCTTCTGGTCAGAACTTCTCATAGGAGAGGCACCAGTGCCAGGTTTGTGGGCAGCATGGGGACCAGCTTTTCAGGTCTGAAGGAGCAAAAATAAGGAGTTGAGGGGCTGTGGGCAGAGGAAAAACTTAGCACAGCTCACTGTGCTAGCCAGGAAGGGCCATGACTTCCAACAAGGGCAGGGGTGGGGCTCTGAGTATAGTGACACCTCGGGTGATGATGGTGCCAGCTGGGGGGCATGTACCAGTGAGAAGCCCCATACCAGCTGGCCACTCGTGGTTTTTCCTTTGCTCTTGCACCAAGTCCTTCCAAAGTAGGGCTTGCTTGCTTGTGCCGAGTCTTTTGTTGCTTTAATTAATGTCCAGCTTCCCGATGCCTAATTAAACTGGAATTGCTCCATGTCCAATAGCCGAGTGTCCCATTAGCTACAAGTTAATGCAACTGTCGCAGCGGCAGTGAAATGAGGTTGTCGTGTCTCCAAGGAGGGACGCGGGATGCACCTAAGGATGGCACAGCCTAAGCGTGGTCGCACACAGGAGCTGCATCACACTTGTCTCTGGCTGGCCCTTGTTGGCTACAGAAGGGGGACCCCAGGCCTGAAGGAAGCCCCCCCCCCCCCCGCTCCCAGTTTCTGGCACCCAGCCTGTTTGTTCCCTGCTGACTGATGTTTTTGGTTCTGGCTCCATGAGGAACCCATAACAGAATAAGAAAATGCAGAACATGTAGAAATTACAACAAATAAAGTGTGGACCCCTGTAGGCCAGAAATGTCTCATTTTCTCACAGTGCTGCCTGAGGAACAGCAGTTTTGCTCTCCAGGGTCTACCACAGAGCAGGGACTGTGGCAGGACCCTGAGCGGGGGCAGGGAGATGGACACAGAGGATATGTTGTGAGGACCCCCTTGTTTCTCAGGATGGGCTGCAAGGTGCCCCTCATTTCTCTGAGCTCCCTCACCTGGCATGGGCAGGAAGGCTTTGGACTGCAGACCTCAGGGTGGTTAGTACGGACTGCACGGGCTGTGGCCTCAGGTGCTGTGGTGTGATAGGAACTGGGGTACAAATGAGTACTGGGGAAGGCCTGGTTCAGATCTGTGGGCTCTGTTGTCTCCCCTGGCTTGTTCATTCCAGACCTTGGGACTGGGGCTGCCTCCTTCTTTGCCTCCTTCTCCCCCTCCATGTCCAGCCCAGCCCACGGGAGCCAAGGAAGACTTGTCTTAGGAGAGGGCAGCACATCTGAGCATGCTCCAGTGCTTGGTGACTGAAAGGATGAGGAACAAGCCCATGTCTACTTTGGGAAGGGGAGAAGGACATGCACCCGAAAGCTCTTGTGTGTTTGAGCTGCTGCTTACCCGGCTTCTCCTATAGGTACACAACAGCAGCCATTACCAGCCCAAATCTGGCCACTTTGATGAACAAGATTGGCCATGTCAGAGCTTCCCTGACAGCAGGTGGGTGTGGGGGCTGTGACCACCAGATTTCCACGGGTCGCCTCATTGTCCAGCGGCCATACCATACCCAGCCAGCACCCTACCTCACGTGCTGACCAGTGCATAGAGGGGACCTTCTGGGGTAAGGTTGGAGAGGAAGTTTCCTTGCCTCCCAGATGAAGGCTGAGCAGAGGAGTGGGTTGAGGAAGGGTCTGCTTCACTGGCTATGAGCAGAGCTTGAGTACAGTGGGTCTCAGAGGCTGACGTAGAACTTGGTGGCAGAACTTGGGAGCGGGAGTGACTCACTATTTGGGATGCAAGGCTGATCCTGTTTCTTCTGGGATGCTGTCACTGTGGGAGCCTGGCCGAGGTCAAGGTGGATTGTCTCCTCACCTCAGCATTCAGCCTGGCTAGCAACACAGGGTGAACTCAAGACTGTGCCAAGATCCAGCCTGCAAAGCCTGGTAGCATTTGCTTCCTGATCCTGGCCCTGAGCTTCCACGTAAAGGGACACCATGAAGATGGAGGGCCAATGTGCCTTGCTTTGTCAGTGCCCTTGACAGGCCCCTGACACTGCAGACTCCATGAAGCTGGAGAATGGCCCCGGTGAACTCTGCCTGGATTCCAGCGCCTTTGATGGAGCCTAGGAGAGACTGCATTATAGAGAGGCCACTGTGTTCTGAGAGCTCGGACTTTGTGCTTAGGAACCTGCAAAAAGGACCCCACTTGGGCATTCTGGGAGTCCAACAGGCATTATGCCTGGATCTGACTTAGGACTGACTCCCTTTATAACCTGGATCTGAGCCCATCCAGATGATGGTACAGAGGGAATGGCTAATGCTGCTCTTGCTATAGAGCTCCTGTTCATGCTTCAAAGCCCTACTCTGTAAAGCCTCTTCAATCCCCTTCAAGGTACCAGAACACTTGTGTCTTTTTCTGCTGCAGTGACAATCATTTGGGATAGTGTTTGTTTTATGTGTGAGAAAGAGACCTGAGGGACCGGGAGTTTGGCCTAATGGTAGAGTGCTTGCCTAGCATTCACAAAGCCCGGGGTTCGATTCCTTGGTACCACATACATAGAAAAGGCTGGAAGTGGCACTAGCCTTGAGAAAGCCCAAGGACGGTGCTCAGGCCTTGAGTTCAGTCCCCAGGACTGGCAGAAAAAGAAAAAAAAAAGAAAGAGAGAGAGAGAAAGAAAGAAAGAAAGGGGCCTATGCTTCTTAATAGTTGGCCTGGAGCAGCTGTAAGCTCCTAAAGGCAAGTGTGGGTTGGGGGGGAGGGGTCTTTGCTGGGCCCTATGCTTGCTGGACCCAGGGAGGAGCCCCTATGAGGAAGGGTGGGGGCTGGTGGGGCTGAGGGAGGCTTGGTGCCCACACTCTACCTCCCATTGTTTCCACAGCAGCGTGGGAGAAAACAAGGACTTTACCGCTGTCACAAATATTTCAGCCAGCACATTTTACAGTTCACAACTGCTGTGAGTGCTGGTCTGCTGTCGGAGCTGGAAGATTCATAAAATGCATGTGAATTTTTATGTTCAATTATTCCAGATTCCCCCACTCAGGGCCCATTGAGATGCCCTGTGTACAACTCCTCTCCCCTCCTCCCCCCAGGTTCCTGCTGGTTTGGAGCGGTTCCCTCCCCTCTGCAACCCAGCTTACTCTCCATAGAGAAGCGGCCCCTCCTCCTTGCCCTCGCCCCTCCCCCATGCAAGCTCGTGGTGGGCCCTAAATGTTTCCCCTTTTCCTCCCCCATTGCAATGGGAGACTCCGGAGTACCTCTAAAACTCCCTTGTGCACAGGCATGGGGAGAGGACCTTCCCTCCCCGCAACTGGGGACTCTTAGGGGGAGTCTATGAACTCATCAAGGGCTGTCACTTGGTCTCAACCTCTCTATGCCTTAGTTGCCTTGTATTTCAGCATCGCACTGAGCTGGGATCAAGGCCAGGGAGGCCGGGCTAGGCGCAGGCCGCTGGGGTAGGGCCTGGGCTGTGCAGCAGGGCGGCCAGCGCGGGGGGCGTGGCTGCCTGGCGGGGGCGTGGCTTCATGACGGGGGCGTGGCGGCCTGGCGGGGGCGTGGCTTCCTGGCGGGGGGCGTGGCGGCCTGGCGGGGGCGTGGCCGGCACGGTGGAGCCGGAGAGCGGCTCATCACTTGCGGCCTCACGTCCCTTCATTACAGCGCCTGCAGAAGATGTTCTCTGATTAGTCTGCTGAATTATGAATTAGGTTCCGGGTCCCTGTGCAGCTGTTCCCGGCTTGTCATCCCCACCACTTTATTTCCCCATCTGCTTATAAAACCAGGAGCGCCGTCCTGCAATAAACACTTCAAACACTTTTTTTTAGGGGCTAATTAATTGTGTTGCATTTCTCCGACACAGCATGCAGGCCGGACCTGCCCCGAATACCCAATGTAGACTGATTCCCTCTGGGTGTCTGGGGAGGAGTCTGGGCTCATAGGCTTGGGGGGAGGGACTGCAGGAGATCTCCTCAAGCACCCCTCTTCTCCAAGGTAAGCCTTGGCCCCAGCCTTGGCAGACTGGGCCATCTCTAGTCAGATCAGGTTCTGCCCAGGGGTTCCCCTTGGCACCCTCTGGCTGCAGGCCTTGGTCTGGAGACCCTAGACATTCCTGTAACTCACCTGAAATTTGCATGTGACAGTGTGAAGTCCCCATCCCCAGGCTTTCCACCTCGTGTGCCTCTGTGCCAACTGTGTCCCCTCCCTGCCCACATGGTTTTTTGTCTGGAGTCCCCTCTGCCCCAAGATTCCCCTGGAGATCACCTGGGGGGGCACTTCTAGGTGGTCAGGCCCTTTACAGAGCCAGGAGCCTGTTGGGGACGGCAGTGCCCTGAGGAGCTCTGCCATGCCCTGCTCCCCCGGGCGACGGTCCTCTGAGAGAAGAGGTCACAATCACCAACATTCATAAGAAAACAAACTCGCAATTATCGAGTTACAAAACGGAGCTCAGAAACAATTAAGTTAAAGCCATCATTTGACTGTTCCCAATGCCGAGAAGTGGCATTTATTAAGTTAATCCTTAAAGTGGGCTCTGTGCCAAGCACCAAGACGCTGTTGCTGCTTCCTCCTCCTCCTCTGCTTCCTCTTCTTCTTCTTCTTCTTCTTCTGCTTCTGCTTCTGCTTCTGCTTCTGCTTCTGCTTCTTCTTTTTTGTTAGTCCTGGGGCTTGAACTCAGGGCCTGAGCACTGGGCTTTTTCTTCAAGGCTTGCACTATGCCACTTGAGTCACAGCACCAATTCTGGCTTTTCTATGTATGTGGTACCAAGGAATTGAATCCAGGTCTTCATGCATGCTAGGCAGCCACTCTACCACTAGGCCAAACTCCCAGCCCCTCCTCCTCCTTTTCATCATTGCCAGTTCTGGGGCTTGAACTCAGGCCTGGGCACTGTTCCTGAGTTGTTGTGCTCAAGACACACACACTGTACCACTTGAGCCACAGTGGTTCTGCTTCTGGCTTTTTTGGTAGTTAAGTGGAAATAAGAGTCCCACAGACTTTTCTGCCTAAGCTAGCTTCAAATCGTGATCCTCAAATCTTAGCCTCCTAAGGAGCTAGGATTATAGCTGTGAGCCACCTAGCTAAGCATATGTGTGTGTGTGTGTGTGTGTGTGTGTGTGTGTGTGTGTGTGTGTGTGTTCATACTGGTGCTTGATCTCAACGAATGAATGCTGTCCATTAGCTTTTTCACTCCAATCTGATTCTTGCTGCTGGAGCCATAGATTCACTTCTGGTTTGGGGATGGTTCATTGGAAATAAGAGACTCAGCAGCTAGGATTACAGGTGTGAGGCACTGGCACACAGCTCCGTAAGAGGTCTTGGTGCCTCAGGACTCTCTTGACTGCAAATAGGACCTGGATGCCTCCACTGTGTGTGTGTGTGTGTATGGGGGGGAGGGGATGGAGTCTTCTGTCCCCTGGCCAACAAGCACCCTCCAGAGCCTAAAGGGAGGCTGCATGTCTTCCTGTCCCTGTCCATGGGTGTGGTTTTGGTCCTGGGCTGGAGCCCCTTTGGAAGACCCCTCCCCTCTTGCACCCACAGACATCTCAGTTGTGGGTGGGGCCTCCATGCTCAGGGCCTGAGCTATTGGCGGGCATTTCCCTCGGGCCCTCAGGAGGCTCTGCTTCCAGCCCAGCTTGGATGCTAGTGGCTGCGGTAGAGGGTTGTGGGTGGGGCAGGGCTTTACCCACCAGCATCCATTCAGGTTTGAGGTCTCATGGACTGAAAGAGCTTCCCTGAGGCCCCTGGGGAGCAAGTGTGGGCCTAAGAGACCAAGAGGGTCAAGGATTCCTCCCAGGGAGCCTTGCACCAGGCCCCCATGTCACCCCCAGCTAGGCCTAGTCTATAAAAGATGAGGTCACAAGAGACTTGGAGAGTCTGCTGATCACTCAGCATGGGTTCCCTAAAAAAAGGGCTGAGGGGGACAGCTTATGGGCACCAGTGACACCAAGAGAAGGACAGGGGTGGTGGCAGAAGGGGATGCAGTCTATCCAGCTGCTGTGACTTAGTCTCTGGAGAGTTGGCAGGAGCCCTGTGGCTCCTACAACTCCTCGAGGAGCCTGCGACCCACGCTTACCCTGCCTGTGTGCCAGTCCGTGGGGTCAGGGGAGGGCTCAGCAGTACAGCCACATCGAGAACAGAGAGGAAGCCAGCAGAGCAGAGGACTTGGACTGGGGGCTCATCCAGGCAAAGATGGGCCCAGAGAGGGACTCTGTCCTTCTAGGAGAGGGTAGCCTGCCCTCCCTCACCCTTAGCTGGGATGAATGGTGCTCCCTGCCTGTCCTGACTTAGGCTCAAGTCAACTACCCAGAGACCGGCTTGCTTCCCCCAGTTGGCGAGGCTCAGCTTAGAACATTTTTATGGGCTGTTAATTGTTATGCTTCCATTTAATTCTGGGTGTCATTCCATGTCAGCCATGGCTGACAGGCTGGGATTTATGCCTCCAAATTATGGGGCTTGGGCTGTTCAGAGGTAAAACAATTACCCATCAATCAGCCACCAACAGGCTCGCTGGGGCTGGCAGCCCTGTTAGCAGGTGTGGGCGGCTGTGGCCCCTGCAAGACCCTTGTGAAGCAGCACAGCCTTCGAGGACAAAGCAAGCGGGGCGGTATCCTGTCACAAGAAGTGTGTCTGTGTGGTGGGGCTCAGCAATCTAGGGATAGGCCCTAGCCAGGGAGGGGGTCAGGGTCTGTGCTGTCCTTTCTCAGTTGCTTGAGGCATGGCTGTGTGTCTGTCCAGCATACTGAGGAGCCATGGTTTGGTCTCAGGTCATTGAGCAAGAGGGCCAATTGCCAAGAAGACAAATGTCAGTCTATATATGTTGAGGGCCGCCTTGGTACTCAGAGGTGAGTACCCAGCCCGAGATGGAGGCCTGCTGGATAGATGCAAATTCAGATGTGGTTCCAGCCTCAGCCAAAGTCTGTCCTGGACACTCCTCATTCAGCATCCATCTAGCAGATTGGGCTGGTATCCTGGGTATGTGCAACGCTCTCCTCACCTGCATCTCACTGTCGTCCATTCAGTTGCTGTAAGATCCCACCATAATCTCTAGCAGTCACATCTCAGCCCTGTTCCATCCATCAGCCATGCCCTTGCCATACATTGTGGGAGGCACTGAGGCTCCGCCTGCCTCCTGTCTCCTGATGTTGCTTCTGCTCTAAACGGGTCCCACTTCCTGGGAGGGATGGCCTTGCTAGCACCCTATAGCATCCACCTGGCTTTAGCCTCCCCCCAAGCTGGGAAATCTGTGTTATGGACGCCACCGAGGAGATGAGTAACCTCAGTGGCACCTCTTTTCTCTCTCCCTCTCTCTTCTGTTCTCCCCTCCCTCTCTCTCTCTTTTTCCTCCTCCTTTTCCTTCTCCTTCCAGTATTGAGGGGCCTGGACACTGCCCTTTAGCTTTAGCTTTTTCACTCAAGTTAGATGTTCTAGCATTTGAGCCACACTTTCACTTCCAGCTTTTTGCTGGTTAATTGGAGGTAAGAGTCTCTTGGATTCGTCTGCTCAGGCTGTCTTCCAACTGTGATCCTCAGATCTCAGCCTCCTCAGTAGCTAGGATTATAGTATGGTGTCTTTTTCTCTTGCTTTTCCTTCTGGCTCTGAGAGGCACTAGCCAGTGGGCGCCTCTACTAGGACCACTTAGAGACAGGGCCCATCATTCTGAGTCTCTCATCTTCCTAGCCACGATCCTGCCTGCAGTGACCAATGAGGGGTGAGCAGAAAAGGGCACTAGGCCCTAAGTGGCTGGATGATTCCTGGGGGCTGGTGTCACCACCTCTCTGCCTGTTGGATTTCTGGTCATGGTCCCATCCTTGTGGGGTTCTATCCTTTCAGAAGCATGGCCCCTTGGTTCCTGCCCACTTGGGGGGTGTATAGTCATATCTTCTGGGGGCCTGAGTGAGCCACTCATTAGTGTTCTCATGGATAGAATCTATTTAGCCACAGAGCCTCCTGCATTATGTATTGAAATATTTCAAGCAGAACAGAAAAAAAGAAAGTTCTCTTTTCATTTTCTGGGCCTCATGCTAATCGACCCACACTGCTATGGGCAATTACATTGTCTAGTACTGCCCTAAATCTGTTCCAACTTCCCTGGAAGTCAAGGCACAATGTGGCTATGACAGCCATGAGTCACTCATACTTCATTAGTGGGGGGGATCCTCTCAGGTGTCACTATGATGGGTTCCAGGCTGTGGCTCATAGTTTCATTTTATTTATTTAGTTAGTTAGTTATGCCAATCTTGGGCTTGAACTCCCCTGGGTGCTGTCACTGAGCCTCTTTGTGCTCAAGGCTAGCACTCTACCACTTGAGTCACAGTGCCACTTGTGGCTTTTTTCTGAGTAGTTTATTGGAAACTTAAGAGTTTCAAGGACTTCTCTGGCCAGGCTGGCTTTGAGCTGTGATCTTCAATCTCAGACTTCTGAGTAGCTAGGATTACAGATGGGAGCCACTGGCACCCGGCTGTTCATTTATTTTTATTTTTTGGCAGTACTAAGGCTTGAAACTCAGGGCCTTGTACTCTCTCACTTGGCTTTTTCACTCAAGGCTGACACTCTACATCTTTACTTGTGACTTTTTGGTGGGTAACTGGAGATCAGAGTTCCACAGACTTTTCTGCCTGGGCAGGTTTCCAATTTCAGCCTCTTAAGGAGCTTGGATTACAGGTATGAGTCACTCGTGCCTATCTCCAGCCCCCTTTCGAAGGTAGGGTCTTTATTTGTGCCTGGACCTGCTTGGGCTTTGATCTTCTTAGGTGTGCCTCACCAGTTTTGCTGGAGATGACAGGAATCATTCACTGTCCAGGCACTGAACCAGATGGAGTCTATTGAACTTTCACGATTTCTGTCTCTGCCTGCCAAGTAACGAGCCCCTCTCTCCAGCTTCATCTTTCGACCAACACAACTAAGCACGGAAGGCTGATTGCAGCCCTGTCCCTCGCGTCTCAGCTTTTGGCTGATTGTCTGGGTTGGGCTCACCATTGAGACTGGGAAAAGGCCTAAGGCTCTCTGCGGACCCTCCTGAAGGCGGTCATAGCTTTAATTCTTGGGCTACGTGGATCTCCGGAAGGGCAGAGGAGTGGGTGCTTCAGAGCTACAGGACAGGGAGGCATCGCTGGATGGCCCAGCTCACTCAGGGCTGCGGTGGACGCTGGTATGGGGTGGGTCATAGGTGGTCTTAGAGATCGCTCTCCTGCTCTTGGCCAGGAGGCTGGCTGGCAGGGATCCAAGTACGTGCTCCCCAAGGCAGTGCTGGGCAGATCGGCTCCGGGACTCCCCTCCTTCGTCCTCGCGCCCACGCCCATCCCAGGCCTCGTCCTGCCATGCTTGGGCGGTCACACTGGCATTTGGTGCCCGGGGAGCTGCTGACAGTGCGTGTTCCGCCTGCCAAGGAATGCTGCCAGCCTGTTTGGAAATGTCAGGCTGGTGGGTGGCCGGCCCTGCCCAGCACCCTGCTCTTGCTGATGAAGCTGGACAGAGGCGGAGGCCTTAGAGAAGGAGCTGGGCTGAGAGGGAGGGCTGCACTGGGAGGGGCGTGGTGGGTTGTTCCTGGCATACAGCATTGATGGACGAGGGCCCTGTTCTTGCTGCCAAGGCAGCCTCGGTGGGCCGGCTGATGTGGAAGAGTGATGGTGCACTTGGGACTGGGGTGTCGGAGGGAGGTTTATTGGCATCAGCTGATTTCCCTAGGGGTCCCTTGTGGGCAGTGGTCACCATGCTTCCCAAGAACTAAGCATGTCAGGCTGGAAGGGGAGGCTGAAGGCATAATGGATGAACGTCAGCTGTGGAATATCTGACAGAGCTATACGACAGGCACACAATTTGGGCTCCCAGAAGCTGGAGGTTGGGTCTTTGATGGGAGGTGGGCCAGAGAGAGGAGACTATCTCTGAAGGTGAGAGCTTCAGGACTTGGGGGGATTCAGGCATGATAGGAAGATTTGGATCTAGGTTATCAGAAGATACTCTTGTCTTGGGACTTGATCTCTCTTCTTCTTCCTCTTTCTTCCTCCTCCTGCTCCTCCTGTCTCTCCTCTTCCTCCTCCTCCTCTTTCTCTCCTCCTCCTTCTTTTTGTGCCAGTCCTGAGGGCTTGAACTCAAGGGGAGCTGGGTACTGTCTCTGAGCTTTTGTGTTCAAGGCTAGCACTCTAACACTTGAACCATACATCTACTGGCTTTTTTTTGCAGGGGTGGGGGGAGTAGCTAATTGGAGATAAGAGTCTCACGGACACAGACTCCCCTGCTTGGGCTGGCTTTGAATCTTGATTCTCAGATCTCAGCCTCTTGGATAGCTAGGATTACAAATGTAAGCCATGTTCTCCTGGCCCGGGCCTTGGCTCTTGATTGAGAACAGGGCCTCCTCTTGCCTGTGGCTCTCCAAAGTGTCTCATCATGGTGACAGTTTACTGACAAGGAGCAATCATTATCACACATCTCCACATCTCCACATGGTCTGTGCTCCCTGCGTGTGTGAAGTGCTCTCACAGTGGCCAGCCACTGTGTGGAAGGCGTGGAGAAGCTCTGGATGAGGCAGGCAGGGCAGGGAGCTCCATGGGTGGGGCTTTCTTCTGTGTATGGGAGTATGTGGGGGGTGGGGGGGACAGAGAGAGGGCTGTATGCACCTGTGTATGGGGGCCCGGACAGGCTCCATGGGCAGGGTTGCCTTGTGTACTGTGCATGGGCCCTTGGAGAGGGTGGGGTCTTTTAGATGTCCACCTCTGTGAAGGGAGTTGTTACTCTGTCCTAGCAACCCCTTCACCTGAGCCCAATGCTTTCATGCCATCTGTGGTCTCATCACCTACCAGCTTCCTCTTCCTGACTCTCTCTGTTTCTGTTCTCTTTTATTTTCCTCTTTCCCACCCTCCATCCCCTCCCCTCCTCTCCCCTTCCTTCTTCTCCCTCCCCTTTCCTTTCCTTTCTCCTCCCT
This sequence comes from Megascapheus bottae, assembly GCF_031878675.1. Classification (NCBI taxonomy): domain Eukaryota; kingdom Metazoa; phylum Chordata; class Mammalia; order Rodentia; family Geomyidae; genus Megascapheus; species Megascapheus bottae. Next base: position 16,221,150 of record NC_143536.1, read on the forward strand.
TCTCCTCCTTCCCTCCCTCCTTCCCTTTCTTCTCTCTCCCTCCTTCCCTCCCTCCCTCCCTCCCTTCCTTCCTTTCCTCCCTTCGGCATCCTGCCTTCCTGCCTTCCTTCCTTTCTGTGTTAGTTATTGGGGTTTGAAATTAGGATCTAGGTGCTGTTTCTTTGCTTTTTCTCTCAAGGCAGGCACTCTGGTGTTTTGGTGGTTAATTGGAGATTTGGTGGTTAATTGGAGAGTCTTACAGACTTTTCTGCCCTAGTTGACTTTGAATCACAACCTGCAGATCTGCAAATCTACTCTCCCAAGTAGCTAGGATGTCAGGTGTGAGAACCTGGTCTCCTTCTGTTCCTTTCTTTAGCCCTTTGTCTTCATATCTCATTCTTCTGATTGTAGCTTCATAGTATAATCTGCACAAGTGACAATGTCCCCTTCACTGGCCTTGTATCTCCATCCTAGCATGGGACCTGCTGGTTTCTAGCCCTTGGACATATGAGATAATCCAAATTCATAGATGCTGCTGACCTGGGCTCCTAGGTCATTAGGTTTCCTATGCTCCATGGCCACATCTGAACCTCAGTTTACCCATCAGCCACACATGGCTGAGAACGTTTACCTTATATGCAGGAGGGCGGGCTAAGCTAATCTTATGTGGCCTGGGCTTGCAAAGAGAGTCTCCACACTCCTTGGCCTGTCCTCCTGGCTAGGCCTTCCTGACTGAGGATTCATGGGGGGTTGGGGAGGGACTCTCTCTGTCCCTGGCAATGTCTACCCACCTCCAAAGCTGGTCTTGGCTCTGTTCAGAATCGTTCCTTTGGGTCTCCATGGAAGGTGTCTCTGGCTCAGAGTTGAGTTGAGTGAATTCTTCAGAGACCCTGGAGGATGGTTTAGGGTCTACAGCTGGGTCCTGGCCCTCTGAAAGAGAGAAGTCTCTAGGGGGTCCCCAGGACTCCCCAGAGGGCTGAGGATTGATGAAGCATGATCGGTGGCTATTTTGAAGTTCCCAGGGGGGATTCTTCTTGGGGTGCTTGGTGCACAGAGGGGACAGATGGCTCTTGGCAGGATACATGCCTCCAACCTATGGGGCCAGCTGCCCTGGGCTGGGTATGGACCCAGGCTTCTGGCAAATGCAGAGGGCCCAGGCTGCCAGGAGCCCAGGACACTAGACTTCAGAGTGAGGCTGGCACTGGACCCACCTCATCCTTTCTCCCTACCTGGCTGCACAGTGACCCAGGGGTGCAAGGACCCTGTCTAGCTGGCCTTAACTTCTTTTAAAATGATCATTATGGAAAAAAAGTTCTCATGCAAACTCAGACTAATAAATCAGAAACTAGGCAATAAATCCTGGTACAGGCTCTTCTTGGGTGCATTTTTTTTTTTACTGTCTTCTCTAGGATGCTGCTCCCCCCGCACCCCAAGCCTCTGCAGTGCTGTACAGCTGATGCTTAGTGTGGTCTTCCCTTCCTCCTCATCACTAGAGTTTTCAGAAATATGCTTTCAGTGGCCACACAAGCTCCTGGGTAAGGATCTATCTCACCCACTCATGGAAATCGTTTTCCTCTATGCACATATTTGAATGGATACAAGTTTTTTGTTTTTGTTTTTGTTTTCCAGTCACAAGGCTTGAACTCTGGGCCTGGGCACTGTCCCTGAGCTCTTCAGCTCAAGGCTAGTCCTCTACTCCTTGAGAGACAGAACCACTTCCAGTTTTCTGGTGGTTAATTGGAGATAAGAGTCTTACAGACTTTCATGCTGGGGTTGGTTTTGAACCTTGATCCTCAGAGCTCAGCCTCTTGAGTAGCTGGTGAGAGCCACCAGCAACTAGCCTAAGTTCTTGCTTTTATAAACCAACCTGTGAGTTGGCACCTGCTGTTTTACACCTGCAAGCTCTCGGGAGGCCAAGAGCTGAGGATCCCAATTAGAAGCCAGCTCAGGCAACAAACCACTAAAAAGCAGGAAGTGGAGCTGTGGCTCAAATGATAAAACGTTATCCTTGGGTGAAAACATTAAGCGACAACACTTAGGCCCTGAGTTTAAGCCCCAGTGTCAGCACACACCAAAAAAAGAGTAAACAAAGCTGCAGGGAAAGTTCTAGAACGTGTGTGTCTTTCCAGTTTCCTCCTCTAGGTTCGGATCCGCAGTGGAGCTAGCTAATGCCAGCCAGTCTCCATGACAGCTACAGTGAAGCTCAGCACTCTGCTCATAACAATCTGCTCTACATCCTGCCCTGCTGGACTCCACCTCAGACCCAGCCTGACCTCTACCTCAACTATCCCCTGTGCCCAGAATGGACCCATGGAGGTTTCTTCTGTCCATGCAGACCCACATCCTGGGGCCACTTAGCGAAGATTCTTGCAGTAGGCCTCTAGTGCTTAGGGCAGGTGGGGAAAGTAAGCTCTAATGATACTTCTGAGGACTAACCCAGCCCTAGCCCTCAGCCAGAAGGACTCTGCACACTTCTGGAAACCTGGCCTGGGTCCCTGCCCTGGGCCAGCTATGGCTTCAAGCCACATCCTATTTCCCCGGCCTTCAGGAAGCAATTCCTTACAGGCCTGTAGGTGGGACAGCAGCCTTCTCTGGGCAAGACTAACCCCTGTCAGATGGGATGATGCTGTTTCGCAGGACAGGGGACAGGGCAGGAAGCCCATCCCGGTCCCCGAGGTGGGACAGCAGTGACTGGCTGTCCTGCCCCATCAACAGGCTCTGGTGAGACCAGCCCTGTTCATCCTCAGCTCTTATCTCAGTTTTCTCAGCTTGGTGAATTTTTTTTTGCCAGCCCTGGGGCTCAGGGCTTAAGCACTGTCCTTGGGCTTTTCCTCAAGGTTAATGCTCTATCACTTGAGCCACAGCACCACTTCTAGCTTTTTCTGTGTATGTGGTACCAAGGAATCGAACCCGGGTCTTCGTGCATGCTAGACAAGCACTCTACCACTAGGCTAAACTCCCGGCCCCACTTTCCTTTTATTACTGCATACCTAGATGGAGGGACATCAGCCAAAACACTGGTAGGGCCAGCAGGAAGCAAGCACACTATTAAGGACTGAGCCTGGGGCGGAGCCTGCCTCTCCTTTCCAGGCCAGGGATAGGCTAAATGTCATATGCCGTTGTTATGTGCAATAGGAGGAGTTGCCAGCTGTCCTTTGGGTGGGTAGGAATGATTTCACTGAGTAAAACTGGCCTTGTGAATATGTCCACTGCGGAGGGAGGCTGTCCTCCCATCTGTCTTCCAGGAAGGCCTCTGAAGATGCATGCCTGAGGTGGGGAAAAAGGGCCCCAGGACAACCCTGGGTTAAAGAAGGAAGTCAGTTGGTGTAAATGCCCCCCACCCAGGGCTGCCCTCTTCTTCCTCTACCTGAGGCCCTGGGTCAGAGGCTTGTGCTAGACCAGGGCTGTGTGGTATTTTGGTGCCTGGAGAAACTGAGGTAGGAACCTTAGCTCCCAGGGTGGCTCTAAAGTGGAATCAGACGCAATCATTTCTAGTCCTGACCTGCCCGTGCTAACAGGCGACCCACAGCAGTGCTGCTCTGGCTAAAGAATGAACTTCCTGACTATAATACGGGGCTATCCCTGAAGGTGGGGGCTTGAGGGAGTGTCCAGTGACCATGATCAATAACCCAGATGTGACTCTCACCTGCTATCCAGGTGTGATCTGGATCCAAGATCTAAGTGTGAAAAAGGACCTAGAATTTAAGTATGAATAGTTTCCAGGTACCCATAAACCCTGTGTGAACACAATTCAGAACCCCTGTGAGAACAGTACCCATAATCCTCGTATGAATAGTACCCAAGATTCAGTGAATAGAAACTACAATCCAGATGCGAAGAATGCGAAGAATACCTGGAATCTACATGTGGACAGGATCCAGAATTGCTGTGTGAACAGAACTCAGAATCAAGCTGTGACCAGGGCTTGTCAAGCAGGTGTGAATGGATCTGTGCTCCCCCCTCCACTCCCCCAACTCCTCCCCCCAGTTCTACATGGATCCGGAAACTACTGGACAAAGTTTTCAGCCTCCAGCAGTCCCTGGGCCTCATGGGATTTCCTAACATGCTTTGTTTTCATTGTTTTCACGGATACCTTCTATTTGCTGCCTGCGATGCTTGTTTTCCATTTCCAGTGGTGCTGTAAGATTTTCTTCCAAAATATAATCATTTAAGTAAAAAAAAAAAATCTATTTGAGGAAAACCGTCAAGTAAACAATAGCAAAGCAGGTGGGTGGATACAGCATGGAGCAGAAAGAGCTTGGGTCTGTGTGGCCAAATAGAGGGCTGGGGGTGAACTCAGAAGAAATAGGAAGGGAGGAGTGATGGGGAGAGAGGGAGAGAGGTGAGGGCCCTCTAGGGCCTCACTCAGCTTGGTCCTGGGCCTGTGGCTGCTTGGTCCAGCTGAGTCCTGTTGCTCATGATTCTGCAACTAAGGCCAGGGAAGGCTACCCAGTGCTTCCATGACGGTGGCCTGTCTAGCTCTGAGCTTTCAGAGCCTCCTGTTTCATAACCACTCGTGACATTGAACCTGGGTCTGTGTACTTGACTTCCCTTCCCCCACCGGATGACAAACCCAGCACTGGCCATTTACACAACATGCACATAACTCCCTTGTGCCAAAGAAGCCAGCTGCCAGAGCCAGCCACGGGGAAACGAATGGGTTGTGTGTCTCTTCCCACGTATTTTTTTTTGCCCACAGGGCTGTGTGAGGCCACGCAGGCAGTGTGTCCAGTGCTTGTTACTGGCGTGCCTGGGGCCTCCTCACTTGGCTGCTCCATCTCTGTTGCATGAACCCCAAGGCTGACTGTGCAAGTTGTGTCCAGAATGTTGTGAGCATAAATGACTCTGGGACAGATCTTTAAACACCATGGGCGTGCAGGTGTCAGGGAGTTAGATTTCTCGTAGCAGAATCATAAAGAGTTGGCTTTGGACTTCATCTACTTCCCTATTGCCAGAAGGCCAAGGCCTTTCCAGGAAGGTCATGGCTGCTGCCGGAGGTTGAATCAGGCTGGCTGCCTCGGGCTGGGAGAGCTATCTGCCAGGCATCTGTAATGCTTGAGTCTGCTTGGGAGGACTCGGAGAGGAAGCACAAGGCTGGGGGTGGGAAGGAAAAGAGAGGGCTCGGCAGAGGCACAGGATGGACCAGGCATATAGTGGGGATACACATAGTGGGGCACCCTACACGAGGCTGGTGGGAGGATTCAGAGGGAGGCATGTCTCCCTGCCCCTTCACCTTGAGGCCTGTGTGAGTCCATGATACTTAGTTGTTGTGGAGGGTACTGGCAGCGTCCCGTCACACTTCCTAGAAGCAGGGGTGGATGTTGGGAAGCAATATATTTGAATGAGCACTGTCTCTTCCCTGGGACAGTCCTCAGGTTTCTCCCACTGTCCCCACAGCATCCTTTCTCTTCTCTGCCCCGGAACTCTGTCCTCTGTCCAGACCTTGGGAGGACTTGTCCTGTGTCAGCTTTCACTTAAACCTCGGACGGCTCCTCCAGGTGGGGAAGGTGCTTGAAAGAGTCCCATGGGAAGGCAAGACCTGCTGTCATACTCACGGTCACACCCCAATCCCCTGCTCGTCCCTTTCCAACCAGTCTGGACACTATTCCATGCTAAGCATGCAACCTCTTCCTCCAGGAAGTGCTCTCCCCTCCCCCCCCTCCATATCTCCAGGATTCTGCTTCCTCCAGGCAGGTCTGCTCTACTGTGATCCCAAGTGGTGCTATGACTCAAGTGGTAGAGTGCTAGCCTTGAGCAAAAGGAAGCTTAGGAACAGAGCCCAGGCCCAGAGTTCAAGCCCTAGGACCAGCAAAAATCACCCTATTTTATACCTCCCAATGCATTTCAGTATGTCTTTTTTCTTTTCTTTTTGGTCTAAGATGAGGTCTCAAATTTGGTATCTGATTCTTTCACTCATTGCCTGATGCTCTTCCAGGCCTCCAACCCCTTAATATGTCTTATAAAAGAGGAGCTGGATGCTTGGAGAGGCAACGATACCTGTTCAGGAAACATAGCTACCTGGCCACCTTCTGACTCATACCTGTAGCCATGGGTGTGGGGTGAGGGAGGGGAGAAGCTGGGTTGTTCAGACATAGCTCTTCACAGTGGTGGAATTTGAGGCTGGTGACCTTGACATTTGGAAGGACAGGGAGTGGGGAGCTATGGGGACAAGGGGTGGACATGGGAAAGACTCTTCCCTCCCCTTGGCTGGCCTGGCTTGGCTCTGGCTGGTAGGAGTTGACTGTTGGATTAGTCTCTAGCAGCTCTGAGATGGTCTGATGAGTAGCTTGGATTTATGGATTTACACCATAGGAATTGGCAAATGCTAAATATCAGAGCCTTTTCCTGGCATTCTGAAGACGCTGATCCTCCACAGAGCTACCTCAGGGTTTGTGACACTCACTATGTCACCCTCCAAGAAGCCTCATGGGTTAGGGGAGCCACCTGCCATGTGGCAGGCCTCTGGTTGCCGTGAGGGTGGAGCCTGTACATTCCTGCTGTGAGCATTGCGAGGGCCACAGGCCAAAGCCCAGCTGATGCTGCCCTAAGTACCCTGGGAGCACTGGGTGCTGAGACCCCACCTGCGTCCTTCCTAGGCCTTCCAAACTCTTTCGGGGTTTTAGAGTGGATTCTGGAAGAGCTTCAGTTGGAAAAAAAAAATAATGAACCCCAGTGGATTATGGTTCCTTGCAAATTCAACTCTGGGCTCCCCAAAATCAGTCAGCAGCACCCCTCAACCAGAACTCCAAGATGGCAGAGGCTTAACAGTGATTCAGTCTAGCAACCTAGGACTCAGTGCACCGGAACCCAGCACTAGGTGCTACCTGGTTCTGGTAGCACATCTTGGGCAGACTGTCCCTGGGGAGCCCAGCTCCGAGGCTCCCCCGGGGGGAGGCACCAGCCAGCGAGGCCTGTGGGGTGGAGGTGGCCACTCTTTGCTGCGCTACCTCCATTCATCAGTCCACAGGCCTCTCTCAGCCCCCAGCCTTTGAAGCTGCAATAAATATTGATTCATGCGGGAGAATCGATGTGCTTCCGAGGATCTGGGTCGATAGCAAAGTTACAAGGATCAGGGCAAAGTCATACACATGCCCAAGTTCAGCATCAAGGAAGAGCTGGGCAAGGCGCTTTCTCAAACAGATCTGTATTCAGTGCCAGTGCCATAGCAGAGGCCCCCAGGGGGATGGGATGAGGGGAGGGGCTTGTCAGACATGGGTCCCTAAACTCTTATCTGGCACTGGCCAAAGAAATTGACAGGTAGACAGGGCACCAGTGGCTCACACCTGTAATCCTAGCTACCCAGAGGCTGAGATGTGAGGATTGCGGTTCAAAGCCAGCCTGGGTAGGAAAGTTCATGAGACTCTTATTAGCAAAGTGGGAAGTGGTGCTGTGGCTCAAGTAGTAGAGTGCTAGCTTTAAGCTGAAGTGCTCAGGGATAGCACTCAGGCTCAGAATTCAAGCCCTACACCAGAGGGGGGGGGAAGGAGGGAGGAAGAGAGGGAGAGGGAGGGGAAGAGGGAGAGAGAAGAGAGAGAGAGAGAGAGATGAATTGGGCTCCCACTGCCTCTAGCACCCTACTAGGCTCTAAGACCTGAGAGCTTCATGGAGCTAATGGGAAGACAATCTCCCTTGGAGAGTTATCTCTGTCTTTCCACCGACCCCAGCCCCTCCCTCTTTTACCCCTCTTACTCACTCTGAATCAAGCTCAAATCTCTAAAATGCCATGGGTCCACAAGAACCCCACGGGCCTTGCCACCCTCACCTTGCCACCCCAGGCTCATTATCCCCTTGTCTCTGCTTCCATCTTTCCTCTTCCATTTTCTGCTCATTTTCCACGGATGCACCTTTCCTGCATCCGCTCCTTCTTCTGAGCTTCCCACTTGAGTGGACTCATTCTCCTTAGAGAGGAAGGCTGGAGGCTTGAACCTCAGGAGGGAGCCCATTCTCTGAATCTTCCTAAGTGGGTGGTTGAGCAGAATAAGCTCCAGAGACCCCATGTGGGTAGGCCGGGGGAGGGAGGGGACATTCAGGCTGAGCTGTGTCCCCTCCCTCTTCTCACCATCACCCCCTCTTCCTTCTCTAATCAGTTTTCATGAATCTGACCCATATTGCTGCTTCTCCCCCTCCCCGCCCCCCGCCCTCCTCCACCAGTGAACTTCAAGGCTGGGCCTGCTGTGCTCCGGTGGGGCCACTTTATTTATGAGAATTTGGCAAATGCAGATGTGCTGTTTCTAGCTAATAGCCCCAAATCACTCGCACCGCCCCATTAGCGAGGAAACTGGCCTGTGTACATTACACACTGTCTAAGTGGGAGCCAAGGCAGTGGTTTTATGACCCCATAAAACTTTGGGAGTTTATTGCTATTGAACAAACATGTAATCCGATGCTTCAAGTTCAATATATGTAGCCAGTGGCATCCCGAACCAGCTGAGGCTGCGGCTCCCAGGGCTAGGCTGAGCTGTGGAGATGTCCTGAGGCTTTGGAGCAGATTGATGATTGATCAGCTATCGGATAGGGGCAGGATTTATGGTGGCAAGGAGAATCTGGTAGCTTCTGCATATTGAACAGCCCAAGGACAGATAAGGGGAGGAGAAGGAGGAAGTTTCCTGGGACCTGCAGCAAGGGGCTGGCCAGGGGGTCCTGGGCAGAGCATGTAAACAACATGTGTTATGTGCTCCTTGCAGGGGAATGGCCCAGCATAACTCCTGGCAGGGAGGAGAAAAAGGGATAAGATAGGGATGAAGCCTTACCCATTGGAAGTCCCATCCATCCATCCATCCATCCACCCATTCTATCTACCCAAGAATCCTTTCCATTTGCCCATCTACCTGACCATCCATTATCCATCATCTATCCATCCATCCACCCCCCCACACCCATGTAATCAGTTATTCACTTATCATTGTCCATCTACTTGTGTGTCTATCCATCCATTCATTCACCCTTCATTCACCTGCCTACTTGACCATTTGTCCTTCCCTTCATAGCTGTCCTTCTAGAGGCAGAGATGACCCTGAGCTTCTTTTGCTCAAGGCTAGCACTCTACCACTTGAGCCACAACACCACTTCCAGCTTTTTCTGTTCATGTGGTATTGAGGAATCAAACCCAGGGCTTCATGGATGCTAGGCAAGCACTCTACCACTAAGCCACATTCCCAGCCCCTCAAGTGCACACTGCTTCCTGAGCTTATCCCTCCATTGCATCTGTCTCAGTCTGCTGCGATCCACCATCAGCATCAGTTTAGGCGTATTTCATGGCATGGCTCCAGGCATAGATGGACGCCTCCTGTTGATGGGTATTGTTACAGTTTCCCATCACCTTTTGTGCTTATAAGCTATGCTGTGACTGATACCCGAGCCCACGTGATTCGTTTTGCTCTGTTCATCTACATAGCTTCCAAAAAGCCTTATTCCTGGGTTTAAAGCTAAATCACTACTGATTCAGGATACAGTTTTGTGCTGTGACCTCCAAAACCTGGCCCAATGATTTGAGTACCTTGGGAAGAGGGGTTTCTGCAGTGTGGAAGGAGGGTGGGGGGTCTCTAGGGTATGCTTACTTCTGCTTGCAGTGCCTCCCCGGCTCAGGCTCAAGTCAGGGGTTCAGCCATCTGTGATGCCTCCTCTACAGTGCACTCACGTCCTCCTCCATGCGTTTGCTTCAGATCACTCGTGCCATGTTAATGGTATTAATTTTTTTTGTCACGGTAGTGTCAAAGATTTACCCGACTCATTGCTTGCCTTTTAACTAGATGTTTTCTTTGGAGCCACCTGAGAATTTCTGCTTCCACACCAAGTGCACTCAGCTTTGCTTTTATTCTTAGAAAGTTCCTTCCTAATGGGAATGCAGTAAATATTTGCTTCTGTTTACTTCCGGTCCTTCCAGTGGGTTAAATTACTTCCTGTCATTTCTTTTTTTTTTTTGCCAGTCCTGGGCTTGAGCTCAGGGCCTGAGCACTGTCCTTGGACTTTCTCAAGGCTAGAACTCTACCACTTGAGCCTCAGCACCACTTCTGGCTTTTTTCTATGTATGTGGTACCGAGGAATCGAACCCAGGTATTCATGCATGCTAGGCAAGCACTTTAACCACTAGGCCAAACTCCCGGCCCTACTTCCTGTCATTTCTACCTCATCTCTTCCCAGACCCCACTCCATGTGGGCAGACTTCACATTCTCATCTACAGAATTCCTTGGATCCTCTCCTCTTCTCTCCCTGCTCTGCTCCTCTGTCTTCCCTTCCCCCGTCCTCCCTTTCTCTCCTGACCTCTTCCTTCCCTCCCTCCTTTACCTTCCATCTCCTTTTTCACTCCTTCCCTTTCTTCCCTCCTCCCTCTCTCCTCCTACTCCTCGTTCCTTCTTATTCCTCCCTTCTTCCCTCCTCCTTTTCCTTTCCTTATCCCTCCCTCTTATTTCCCCCTCCTCTTTTCCTTTCCTCCCTGTCTCTCTTCTTATTCCTCCCTCTCATCTTTCCTCCCTTCTTTCCTTTTTTCTTCCTTCATCTCCTTTTCTTCCTCCCCTCTTCCTTCCTCTTCTTTCTCCCTCCCCTCTTTTTCCTCCCTCCCTCCCTCTTCACACTGCTTGTCTTCGATCACAAACCCTCTCAATAGCTTCATCTACTATGAGAAGGAAGAGCCTGGGTGAGGGGGAGAACCTAGAAATTGAATAATTGCCTTCTGAAAGAGAGACAAAGCTGAGGACAGAGGCTGGGATGTGGAGGAAAGAGTGGTGGGATGATTTGGGGATCCCACCAATACCAGAGGATGGCATTTGCCATGTAGTGTGGGGAGAAGGGTAAATTTTGGGTGAGGCACATTGTAGCCCTGGGCCAGGTGTTTGGGGATGAGGAATGGGGGATAGGGAGAAGGGCAAGCCAGCATAGCTGGGCGTGACTGATCATGGGTCTTCTTCCTCTCTGCCCAGAGTGTCCACAGGTGCTGCCCTGGCCTCTGTGGAAACAGAACATCAAATCTCTGTGGTCACTGCAGGGGAGGATGGGATGCCTTCAAAAGTCAGCCACAACTGGACATACTGAGGTTGGAGGGCTGGTTTCGTGTGGCCAGTCATTTACTTGGGTGAACTCGGTAATGGCCTGTATATGGTGGGCAGTGATGGCTGGGCAGGGGGTTTGAATAGACCCCAGGGACATTGGAGCTTTCTGGTGTCCTGGCTTCATTTTGCCTGCTCCGCTCTGTCTTCCCCTCAGGACCCCCCTGTCTGATGACTTCTTGGAAGAATATCCAGCATTCAGCTTCACCCCTGGAGGCATTTCTAGGTGGGCTCCAGCCCTAGTAAACTAAGCTCTGCCATATATAGGAGATATTGACCAAGCTTCTGCCTATCTCAGATCCACAACTAAAGCTGTAACATGGGCTGATAAGACATTGAGATAACATGTATAGCATGCCCAGCACAGTATCTGGTACATGAGAGAACCTTCTAGAATCTTCTAGAAATGTTCCTGCCTAAGATCTTCCTGGTTCTGTATTCCCAGCTTCTGACCCATACCAGTAGCTACCAGATACCAGGAGATCCATGTGGATTTGATGGTTGGGGCTATCCATGTGTGCTGACTCTGAACCCCTCCCCCCACTCTGACATCAGTGGAGTCTTTGGAGATTGATTAGAGTCGACAGAGCAAGTCTTTCAATGGTTTGTGCTCTGAGGAGCGGGCAGCACGCTGGTTCCTGCCAGGGCCAGGATGCTCTCCTGAACTGAGCAACTCATGGTCTCCTTCTATTGCTTTCTGCCTCTGCAGAGAAGTGGCCACTTGATGGCCCTCAGTGTTGTCCCTTGTCCTCTGAGCAGCAGTATAGTGAGGCTTTCGCATCCCCGGACATCGTCCCGTGTCACACCTCATCTCCTGCAGCCGCTGGGCTTTCCGGTGGCAGCCGGAGGGGGGCACAGTGAGGCAGAGCACAGGGGAAGCCTGTTCCTGCCCTGCTAGCAATGCTGGCATCCTGCAGAGGAGGGGCTGGAGACACAGTCTCACATACTCACCCTAGTTCATCGACAGCTAAAGAAAGGGTAGAAATAGAGGGAAAGGTTGCCAGGTTAGGAGCCCCGAGTTGCTCCGGGGTGACCTCCCATGCGAGGGTAGGCAGGCATTTCTGGGAGCACTGCACAGCTATTTCCAAGCCTGGCACAGTTGAGGATGGAGATAAATTCAAAAGGTGGCACATAGCTGGGTGCTGGGGGCTCATGCCTGTAATTCAAGCTACTCAAGAGGCTGAGAGCTGAGGATCACAGTTCCAAATCAGCACAGGCAGAAAAGTCTATCACATTTTTATATCTAATTAAACATCAAAAAGGCAGGAAGTGGAGCTGTGGCTCAAGTGGTAGAGTGCCAGCCTTGAAGGAAAAAAAAGGCTAAAGGAGCTGGGCATGATGGCTTATGCCTGTAATCCTAACTATTCAGGTGGCTGAGATCTGAGGACCAGAGCCTTGAATTCAAGCCCCAGTAGTAGTATACACAGAGAAACGAACACACACACACACACACACACACACACACACACACACACACGAGTGTGCTCTTCTGGGTGCCAGTGGGATGCCTATAATTCTAACTACTCAGGAAGCAGAGATCTGAGTACCTTTAAAGCTACCTTGGGCAGGAAAGTTCATGAGACTCTTATTTCCAATGAATCACCAAAAAAAGCCAGAAGTGGAGATGTAGTTCAAGTGCTAGAAGTGTCACCCTTGAGCAAAAAAGCTAAGGGACAGCACCCAGACATTGAGTTCAAGTCCCAGTACTAACGTGCAAAAGAAGGAAGAAAAAGAATACCCAGATACATTGCTGGAACGAGAGAGAACGAGATGGAGTCACACAGTATTGGGCTAGCCCCCACAAACCTGACAATTCTGGCTTTTCTTGTCAAGGGGAAAGTGTTAATTCAGGAGAGAGCCACAGAGACCCCGGTGTCCCTGTGTGATTGGACACTGGCTCAGATACTATGCAATGCTGGCCATTAAATAGAGATTGAAAGCCTGGAGGGAGGGAGGAGATGAGTTTGCTTTGTCCAGGGCTGTCTGGGCAGAAAGAGGTTGGAAGTTGCGGCAGAGATGGATACCAGATGGTTACTGCACCCACAACTGGATATGAGCAAAGTGGCACTCTTAGGCCACTTATACAAGTGAGTGGGTGGCCTTCATATAAACCCGGAGCAGCCTGAAAGTCCTACAGCAAGCATCAGGAGGCAGAGGCTCAGGGAAGGCGCTCCAGGAACATCCTTTTGCTGCAATCCAGAAGTGGGACAGCGTAATGGCTGTGCCTGTACCTTGGAGTTACAAGAAAGCAAGTGAGAAGGCCCCCCAGGAATGGTGCCCTGAGAGGGAGGCAGAGGACAGAGCTGAATCACTGTTGGGAAGGGGCTGAGAAGGCTCCAAGGGCCCTCCCCACCCCAGCCTGGGATGGAAGTTCCCCCAGCAGCAGTGTCATCATTATGGCTGATACTGCTGTGAGCTGTGGGGTGGGGCAGCTGCCGGCGCAGAGCATTAATGGACACAGAGAGGAGGGGTGGCTGTACTTCCTGGCTTGTCTGAGTTAATTACCAGCCTCGATTAGCACCTGACCTAGGCCTGCACACGGCGTCCGTCAACTCATTACTGCTAATTGCAGGGACTGGGAGGTCCCTTTGGCCTTTAGTCACCTTAGCTCTGGCCCTGCCCTGTGGAGGTTTGTGTCATGGGAGGAAAAGAAGCAGGATGGACAGCACCCCTTTGCTGGCCTCTAGTGGCCAAGACTCCCCTGGGGTTCTTATCAAGGGTGGGTGTCTCAGGGGGTAGGTGTCCTCCTTTTCTATCCCTTCCTGGACCACCCTGGTTTTGCTGCCCCGAGACTTTGCTGCTGGGATTAGGGTTCACTGAATTCAATGGGAGCTTGTGAGATTAAATGATTGGTCGCTCAACAAACCCTTCCCCAACAATATAGGGCTGGACAGGGGAAGGTGGCTGACCTGAACCCTCAAAGGTAGCAGATTGCTCAGGCCGTCAGTTTGCATCGGGACAAGTGTCCTGCCAGAAGTATAGACCTGTAAAGCAAACCACAAGATGGCCTGCAAGGTTCTCAGACTTTCCAGCTGCCCCAGGCTCTGAAAGGTGGGGTTGGGGCTCTTAGTGACCAACTGATGCTGCACCCTCACCCTGTGTGTGGCTGAGGACATGCACAGAAGCCCCTCTGCTTGCCCCTCGGTGTCCCGTTCCCCCATCCCCCAGCCTGTCCCTTGCTTGTCTCACGTGTGTGCCTTGGCTGCACCGGCAGAATCCGCCACCATCTCCATGCAGGCAGAGCGGGCTCCATAGTTCCCCAGAGCAGATCCCAGCATTTTCCATCCATCTGAGAAAGCAGAGCCACTCGAACCTCATGCGTCCCACACAACCGCCTGACTACGGCCACGCAGCTGCCCTCACCTGGGCTTCTTCAGAGTTCTGATGGTCAGATGAACCTCTCCTTGTCACGGGCACTGTGTCCCTCACTCCGAGGTGTCTCTGCTGAATTATGGATTTAATAGAAAGAGGAGCTGCATAGAGCTGCCCAGGAAGCTCAATGCTGGCTTAGGGACCCAGGGGGCCGGGGGGGCTGGGGCCTGTCATCACCCCGATGCTTGCCTTGCACCCTGTTGGTGCCGAGGATGCAAGCAGAGAGGAGATTTATCTTCCCTGGCTTTACGAGGTACTAAGGAAGAGAAGGCTGAGAGGCAGAAGCTGAATAATTGATGGCCCAGGCTCACTGGGGGATTTGCAGAAGCTGATGGGCTGTGGAGTGAAGCCGAGGAGCCTGAGTGCTGACTTCACAGAGCTAGAGACCAGCTTGACCAGAGCCCCCTGAGTCAGGGCATGGGCGGGGGTGGGGGGGACACGGGTATTTTGGACCAAGTTTAGAAGAGCCTATCCCAAGGGTTTTGGGATTCCCTGGGAGACAACCCAGGCTGGTTCATCTCCTCAACTGCCTTCACACACTTGTCTCTCAGTTTAGCAACTCCACTCCCCATCAACCCTGTCCATACCATCCGTCTTCTTCCTCCTCCATGCCCACAAGGCTGGGGTGGGGCTCGAGATTGGCTCTATTCTCAGGTCAGCCTCGGGAAACATGTGGAAGGCAAGAGCTGTAGTGTGTGTGTGGGGGGGGGGGGGCTAGCTTTAGCTATTTCCTTTGCTGACAGCCTTCTCTGGAACCCTTCAGCTCTGCCTTGCACACTCCTGTGGGTTCTTCCTCTATCTCTGTTCTAGCCATGACACAGGGAGGCCAACAACCAGTAGTTCCCCTCCCCCCCCCACCCCCCACCAGCCAGGCTCTCATCTTGGCTTCCTAGCTTTGGCCCTCCAAGGAAAAAGAACTGCAGAGCCCTGACCATTCAGGGTTGAGCCACTTTTTGTGCTATGGACCTGGTTCCCCCATGCTCCCGGCCCCTCCCCCACCTCCACCCTCCACTTCACCTCCAGGCCTTGAAGAAGGTCTGTTTTACAAACCTGTACTTCCTTCTGCCTTTCAAGCTAGCCAGCCTCATTATACTGGAAGGATGTATTTATTTGCATTTTTGTAAACTAAAATTTTGCTACCCTTCTTCTCATCCACATGGTCTTGGAAAGGTCATCTAGGTGAATGTCTAATCTGTCTCTCTCTCTCTCTCCCCTTCATTTTTCTTCAAAAAAAATTTTTTTTTGTGCTGGTCCTAGGACTTGAACTCAAGATCTCTCTGTTCAAGGCAGTACTCTATCACTTGAGCCACAGCACCACTTCCGGCTTTTTTTTTTTTTTTTTTTTGCCAGTACAGGGGCTTGAACTCAGAACCTGGGCACTGTCCTTGAGCACTTTTGCTTAAGGCCACACTTTTGCTTAAGGCCATTGTTCCGCTACTTGAGCCACAGCAACACTTCCAGCATTTTCTATGTATTCGACACCAAGTAATTGAACCCAGGGCTTTGTATATGCTAGGCAAGCTGCTAGGCACTCTACCACTAGGCAACACTTCCAGTCCCAACACTTTGGCTTTTTGGTGATTAATTGGGGGTAAGAATCTCACAGACTTTCCTGGCCTTGAACCACAGTCCTTAGATCTCCTTGAGTAGCTGGGAGTACTGGCCTGAGCCACTGGCACCAGGCCCAAGGAAATTTTCTAATGAGTCCTTGGTGTCTAGGGCAGGACTGGGAGAGACACAGGCCTCTCTAGACAAAGATGGGAAGAACTCTAGCTAGTCAGCACACTTAGCAGCTGCTTGGGTCTAGTCTGTCTCAATGTCTCTTCCAGGCCTGCCTAGGTTCAGGGCTGCTAGACAGGGTCTGGCCTGTAGGACTCTGGCTCAAAGACCTCTTCAGTTGTTGGAATGGATATGACAATAAACTCCTCAGTCCAGGTTCTGGGCACCCGGGGTCACAGTAGAGGAGAGTGAGGTGAATCAGGAAGAGGACAAGGGAGGGTGGAGCTGTGCTTTGTCTGGCTTGCCCTCTTTTGGTAGGCAGTTCTGGATGCTCACCATCTCACCATGGTGTGGGGCCCAATAGCCTGTGGCCTGACGCTGGTCCTCTCCCCGGGTTCCCTCCCCAGAAGCTCATCAGCCACAAGGCATTTACTGGGTCAGTTGAGCCTAGACAGCTCATCCCCCTGAGTTTGTTTTCAATTAACACTTGTTTAGTGAAGTTTTTTCTCCCCAAATCTCCCTGCATGCAGGCAGGCACCCTCTTGGCCTGGTGTAATCTGCTGAGCCTTTGCTCAAATATAAGCAGCTTTATAGCTTTCTAAACATGACTAATCCAATTTGGGGTTTGGGGACTGGAGGTGGGCAGCAGACAAGTCTCTGTCACCCTCAGCTAAAGCAGGGGGAGCTGGAACTGGGGGGTATATCAAGGATAGGGTATGTCAAGGATAGGGTACAAAGTCACCAGATCAGGGGTCATCCAGGACCCCCTTTTCTCACCAAAAGTCCCCTGTTCAGACAAGAATTCTGGCTACAGACAGAAAAATCTCATCTCCAAGGGACACCTGGACCTGGCTTCTCTTTGTTCCCTGACCCCTGTACTGCCATTCCATGTGTCCCTCTGGGTGACACCTAGGGTAGTTCACAGTTTGGCACAGATTCTGTTCCTCCCCTATCCCCATATTCTAAAGATCAGCCAGGTCCCAGGAGTGAAGATGGGATCTCTGAGTTTTTTGGGGCCAGGGCAAAAGCTCTACAGCCTGAAACCTCACCACACCTAGCCCACACTGAAATTCTCCCTGTCCTTCAGCCCAGTCCACCTTGCATGCAAGGACACAGGTCCCCACTGACTAAGGGGCCCAGGCATTGAATTTCCAGTGCCCAAAAGGCAGAAACTACAAAACTACCCAGAACACACAGGGCTCCCAGTTGACGGATTCAATTCAATTCCACAAATATTGACCCTGAGTCTAATCCACTCGTCCTCCAGCGCTGGCTCATTTCTCTGAGGACCCAGCGAGGGCCGCTGCATAACCCGTTTAATCCCATCCGACAATGTTCTCTGTTCATGGTGAGGGAGCTGGGTTCATCTGGATCCTGGCAGGAGGGCCCTGGGGGGGCTGGGATCTCATTTCGGCCTCCAGAATGGCCACTGGCCACCATCAAAGGGCTTGAGGGTGGGAGCCACGGGTCCATAGGCCAGTCAGAGGGTATCTGGTGAACTGGAGGCCCAACTCATGGCTACGACACAGCTAGGGAAGATTCTAGAACTTTGCCTAGGCCCAAAGGTAACGGGTGAGAGTACAGGCTCATGTGGTCAGGCCTTCCTGAATGCTATTTGTGACCAGGCAGGGGTTGGTCTCTGTGAGAAGATTTTTACTTCAACAGAATAGAACCAGACACCCAGAGCCTACAGCAGATGCTCAACGTGTGCTCCAGGCTCCTTCTGCTTATCTTGGGGATAGTTCCTCTTAGGAACAGGATTTTGTGTGTGTGTGTGTGTGTGTATACATGTATACTTGTGTGTACTGAGGGCTTGAACTCAAAGCCTGGGAATTGTCCCTTAACATTTTTGCTCAAGGCTGGTGCTCTACCACTTGAGCCACAGTTCTAGCTTTTTGGTGGCTAATTGGAGAGAAGAGTTTCATGAAGTTTCCTGCCTGGGTTAGCGTCAAAGCTCGATCCTCAGACCTGCTAAGTAGCTAGGTTTATAGGTGGGAGCTACCAGTACCAGCGATCCCTTTTTCTTTCATCTGTTCACTGGACTCTGTCCATTTGCCAAAAAACTTTATGTGGCTGGATATAGGAGGGATCTGGACATTTTGGTTTCTGGTTAGGGACTGAAGGGACAACCATATCCTTAATTTAGTGCCCTGGAGGCCCCCTGGGCAGTCCGTCTGATGTCCCTCTGCACAGGAAGGTACATGCCTTCTTCTTAGTAATGAGGCTGGAGTGCTCCCTGATAGTAGCCTGGGGCTCCCTGATAGTAGCCTGGGGCTTGGTCATAGTGTGGAATGGGCTAGGGGAGGGGGGAAGGGGAGAGGGTCCTGGCCCAGAGCTGAGATCCTGAGACAGCCCAGGCCCATTGGACCCTCACTTGACTTTGCTGACTTGATTGTTCATGTCTGCTAGGCTCTACGCTGACCCTCGGGCCTGGATGGGGACATTTATCAGAAATGGAACTGATGGATTAAAGTGGAACCAGGCGAATTGATTTTTTTCCCCTGAGCACTTAAATACTGCTTTCCATCAACTCCCAGGGTGGGGCAGTCTTGGAGACAGAGGCAGGAGTGAGGGGTGAGGGAAGTACGGGTGAGAGGGCATCTGTGGGTGCCCTGGGGGACAGTGGTGAGGGATAGCAACAGGTGGGGGGAGTAGGGTGGTTATGGAGACAGCTAAGCTTTAGCTTAGCTTGTGGCAAAAGAGCATTGGGGGGAGGGTGGGGGGAGGGTAATGGGTACCAAGACATGTGAAAGGGTATCAATGTATGTGAATTAATGCACCTTCTATCTGGCAAATATCATGTAACCCTTTTACTAATTACAATAATTTAAAAAAAGAGCTTTGGTCCAGAAATTCTCTCTCTTCTCCCAGGGCAGGGCGGGGGGGGGGAGAAGGGGGTTGAGAGCATGGGAACCTGGGGTGGGGACCCCTCCCCAACCAGCTGTGTGACACCAGACCAGTCTTCCTCTTCTCAAGACCTCAGTAGCCTTGATGTAATCCTGAGAAAGGGGAAGCCTAGCCATATATTTGTTCCTCAATCATCCATGCATGCTGGCGACTAACAATGTAGTTGAGGGAAAGAGAGCCCCAGGAAACCACAAGCAGGAATGGCAGCCATCTAAAGGTCATATAGGGCCGTGACGTGCGGGAGACAGCCACAGTCCCTCTGCTTGAGAGATCTAGTCAGTATGTGCAAGCTACCGGCACTGCAAACACTCCTGTTCCTTCTGTAGCACTCTACCTGACTTGTCCACTCTGCTCTGCACTTGGCTCTTTTGCTATGATGCAATCTGAACCCCAGGTGTGGGCAACCGGAACAGAAAGAAGAAAGCAGGAAGCGGAGGTATGACTCAAGTGGTAGAGCGCTGGCTTTGAATGAGAAAGCCACGGGACAGCACCCAGGCCTTGAGTTTTAAGCTGTAGTACTGTGTATACATATACACACAGAAAGAAAGGAAAGGAAAAAAGAAAGAAAGAAAAGAAAGAAGCAAGGAAGGACGGGAAAAGAAAGAAAGAAAGAAAGAAAGAAAGAAAGAAAGAAAGAAAGAAAGAAAGAAAGGAATATACCTGTTTCCCCCTGTGTTTGGCCTTTCAGGGTTAAGGTAACATAACAGCAATTCTCACTTCCTTGAAATTAAACACTCAGATGCAAATACTATCCCAGGGTGAGACCAGGGAACCCTGAGGGCTACTTCCCTGGATGGGCTCTGGCAACTCATCTTAGTGGTGGGCAAGTATGGTCCAGATAGCCCCTGATTAATTACAGAAGCACTGAGCCAGGAAAGCAAAGGGCACTGGAAGGCTGGGCTTCTGTAGCTGCTTCTGGGAGCTACAAATGGGTGGGTCACCGGGGAAGAGAGGTTCATTAGTTAACTGTGCCAGTTGTCACAGTGGGAGCTGAAGTCCCACTCATGCCAGCCATAACTTCAGACTTGAGTCCCCTGGCCCCCACCACGGTGGGCTCTGTGCACTGATGACTGCAGCCAAGATGAGTGCAGGCATTGCCATCCAGCCCTGCTTTGCTGTGCCACCCACCAGTGTGGTCACTTCTCCCCCTACTCCAAATCAGTGAGGCCAGGATAGCCATTCCATTGTGAGATTTTCTGTTCTTGGGTGCTGTCATCAGTCCCCCACAAATCTTCTCTTCTGAAAAGCTGGGGCTTCTCCCTGGTAGAGGATCCTGCCTTGGTGTGTGTGTGTGTGTGTGTGTGTGTGTGTGTGTGTGTGTGTGTGTGTGTGTGTGTGTGTGTGTGTGTGTGTGTCCCTGCCTTGTGTGTGTGTGTGTATGTGTGTGTGTGTGTGTGTCCCTGCCTTGGGGTGTCAGCACAGTGCAGATGGAGGGGATCAAGGTCAACCCCCCTAGGGTTTAGAACACAAGGAGGGGCCTAAAGTTGCAGAAAGCTGTGGTCTAGACCTGGAGGCTGAGCAAATACTTCACAAAGTAAGTAAACAAGCCTGCTTGCTCTACTAATGGCTCTGAGCCATTCAGGTCTAGCCAGGGGAGGAGGCAGGCAGGGGGGCTCTGGATTTGGGCAGAGGCTGGGGCAGGGGCCTGGAGTCAGCTGACTTAGGAAGGGGGTGTGGCTAGTGGAATCTCCTGGATGAGCCTTGATGGCTGCTGAGTGGTGGTGTGGGGCTATTTGGGGACTTTTCAAGATGTTTTTTTCCTAGCTACTCAAGGGGCTGAGATCTAAGACTGGACGTTTGAAAACCAAACTGGCAAGACATTCATGGGACTTTTATTTCCAATTAAAACATCCACCCCCAAAAAAATAAATAAATAAGAAAGCCAGAAGTGGAGCTGAGGCTCAAGTGGAAAAGCTCTAGCCTAGAACAAAGTCTAGGGGCAGCCCCTAGGTCCAGAATTCAAGACCCAGGATTGGCACATGTGCATCCATGCACAGTCACACACACACACACACACACACACACACACACACACACACACACACTACACCTTTTTTCCTAAGCCACCCATTTCTGTGGCATTTCCTTTGAAAGTCTTCAGCTGCACCTTCTCTGGAGAGGGGGTGTGTTTTGTGGGGGATTTGACTTTGTTCTTGCCTTGACCCCTGGCACCTCAGGGCCCCTCGCTGCTGAGTAGGCATGGTATGATAGGAATGTTACGTAAAAATGGCTGGGCTGTCAACCTGCTGAGGAGGAGACCCTTGTGACTGGGTCTCTGCTTATCTTAGGCTCAGGGCCTCCTGGACATCAGCGAGCTTAAAGCCCAGCAACTTTATCTATCCTGCTGGGCCTGCTGACCCCATGGGTACCATCACCTTCCAGTTACATCAGGCTGGCAGCCAAAGGCACAGAGGCCCTGTAGACTGTGGCTGCAGCTCTCAGGCCATAGTCACAGAGGCATGGCCTATGGTTAAAATTTTGCCTCTTTCCTTGAGCCAGGGCTGCGGATCCAGCTCAGGCCCTGTGGATAAGCCCCTCCTGCTCATCCCAGGCCACCTGGTGACCCAGGGGAGGTTTGAAATAAGCATGTGTTGCCATCCAGCCAGGCCATGGGCTGCAATTTCAGACTCTACCTGAGAAGCCTCCCTGACAAGCCAGTGTGAGGGGTCTATGGATCAACCTCAGTTTTGCCAGTTAGGGGCCAGAGAGCAAGAGGGAGTCTCTAGATAAGGGCTTGGTGAAAGTGGTACAGGTTAGCCTCCTCTCCCCTGTATCCAGGAAGCCAATTTTTTTTTTCTTTTCTGTGCTAGGCCTAGGGCTTGAGTTCAGGGCTTGGGCACTATTCCTAAGCTTTTGTGGTCTACCACTTGAGCCACAGATCCACTTCTGGCTTTTTGGTAGTTTATTGGAAATAAGAGTCTCACGGACTTTGCTGCCTGTGCTTACTTTAACCTGTTAGAGTCAGATTTCAGCCTCCTGAGTAGCTAGGATTACAGGTCTGAGCCACTGGCCCCCAGCTGAAGCCACCCTCATACAGAGGCAATTTTTATATCATGGCTTTTACAGATATTTGGGTATCTCAACACAGGTTTCATGTGGGGAGCTGACTTTGCCCCCCCTCCACCTCTGTGGCTTTATTTATGTTCCCTTCAGCTTCTCCCAGCTGAAGTCTCCTAAGCCTCTGAATCTTGGCTCTGAACCCCACCTTTCAATCTTTCCATCTCATATCCACCATCCATCTCTAGTCCCAGATCTGGCTTCTCACAGGGCTGCATGGCTGCCTGCCCCAACCCCACCTCCCACATTGTGTCCCCTCCAGAACCGAGTAGGGAGGGGCTGTGGCAAGCCCAGCCCCACGCAGTCCAGTCTCCACAGTCCTGAGCAGGTGGGAAACTGGGCAGACGTACTGGCTACTGCCAGCCAGGCCTCTCTGAAATCACTTCTACCTGCCAAGGCTTGTCTGGGTGGAGGGGCAGGCTTTGTGTTAAACAGCCCAAGAGAAATAATGCGCTCGTATGAGTGAGCAGGTGAATTTTAAGCACCAGACGTATGGTGTGTGTGCACGGATGAGTGTTAGTGAAGAGGCTGTGTCTATGATGGGCATGCCAGTGTGCATGATCATATGTGTGTAAGAATGAGTGAACACACTAGGGACAGTATGAAGACCTGACTCTTCTTCTATCTGCCTCCCAGATAGGGGAATCACAGGCACAGTCTACTATGTCAAGCTTTTTGGTTGCGATTGGGGGCAGTGTGTGTCTAACTTTCTGTTCCAACTGACCTCAAACAATGGTCTTTCTGGTCTGTGCCTTCCAAATCACTGAGATTATAGATGTGAACCACTTGCACCTGACCTAAGGGAAGTTTGACAGCCAAAAGGTCTTGGTTCCATAGTGCAGAAGCCCTGGGTTCCTTAGAGCAAAAGCTGTGGTCACCCTGCGTGGATGGAGTGGCTGTTATCAGCAGGGGAGCCTGGCTTGGACTCCAGGACTGGAAGTCCTTCCCCATCCGTCTCTGGCAAGCCTGACCCTTCCTTCAGCCTCCTAATAACCTGTAGCCCTGAGGAGAAAGAGTCAATGGGGAACGAGGAAGCAACTGCTTAATCAACCACCCTTGTGGATCCTGGCCTCCCCCGGCCAATGTCCGCCTGGTAGGCACAGGATATGGGCAACATGCCGTGTCCTTGCAAGCCTGGAGGTGAGAACAGCCGGCGGTTTGGGGGTGGTTCACATGCACAGCACGCATTCCTCACGCCTGTGGGTGTGCAGGGCTGTTTGTGGTTCCATGAAGATTTCAGAACTGAGGTACTGAGCTGCGGCTGAGCAGTGCCCGGGGAGGGCTGGCGAGGAGGGTCCAGACCACAAAAATGGGGTGACTTTGAGCTCCAGCTGGGTTCATCAACAGCCCTTGTGCCAGCTTGACTGTGCTTGGGAGACATGTAGCTGAGGTCCTACATACACGTGAATTGAAATGTTTGGTTTGGAGGCCTCTTCTGCTCCCCACAGAGGCCTGGCAAAGTGTAATGTGCTGCAGTGGGGGCGGGGGGTCCTCTCACCCAACAGATGCTATAACACTCCACCTGGCAGCAGAAGTCTAGACACACCTTGCTGTTCCTCTGGCAGTACGCCCCCTTCCCCCCTCCCAGCCCAGCCCAGCTTCAAGAAGGGGAGCTACTCTCTCCAATTTGGACAGCACCTCTCTGCTTTGTGCCCCACACCACCTCCCTCACAGCTATTATAGCATCTCTGGTGGGAGTGGGAAGCCGGATGCAACCGGCTCGGTTGCTGTTTTAGGAAAAGAGGGGCTCAAGGCAGGGAGGGCCTAGCCCATGTTCCAGCCGGGTTGTCTGACTGGGGGGCCTTGCACCTCGCCCCTGCACCCCCAAGTTTCTGGTTTCCTGCCTCGTGCATGTGGCCCTCTTTCCCTGGCAGGCCCAGGGCCCCCAGTCACCACCCGGCCTGCTGCGGGTGTGATTTCTCAGTGGCGTCCTCCTCGCCAGCTTATGTCTCACATAGGAGATGTTTCCATTTTTATATCAGAAAGGAGCTGGTTCCAAGAGCCTCAGCCACAGCCAGAACATGGTGCCCGCCCCCCCCCCATTGCTGCCTCAACGAAGATGTCAGGTGCTTTGGGAAACGGTGTGGGGGAGGGAAGGGGGGAGTTGCAGGCCGTGCTGCCAGCCATAGCCCTAATTGCTGTCACTCAGGGAGCTGGCTCTCGCCTGGGGCAGGGAGGAGGCACAGGGCAGGGTCTCCAAGGCAGATGCCAGTCCCTAGGGAAATCAGAACCTCTGTCAGGATCTGCTGACATCCCCCCTTCTAGCCCTTCATCCAGGTTGGATGGTGGGTCTGTAACGTTTATATGGGGTGGTTCGAATCCCATCACTGCTCCATTCTGGCTGGGTACCCAACCTAAATACCCCACCCATGGCAGCCTGCCATGGGGCTACTACAAGATGGACTGAGGCCACTGTCCACAGCCCTGTGTGTCTACGGACACTGGTGACTGCTGCATCCCATTACCTAAATATTGCCAAGTGGACTCAGATTGTGTCCCAGGGGTGGGAGGGGATTCTGTGTCCATTGTTATCGCCTAATTTTGCTGGTGGCTGGTGCTCCAGAATCTATGAACCAGATTTTCTTGGAAAGAAACATTTGCTACCCAGAGCACAGAGCAGTCTGTGACCTTGACATCCAAAGGTCTCATAAACCAGTGTGCACGCAACTCTGCTCCTGAGACTTAGCGAAAAAGGACAGAAAGGGCAGCACTCGAAACACATGGCAATTTACAAAGAAAATAATAAAAAAAAAATTCCTAGGAAACCTGAAAAGGACTATTTTACCTGTCGTTAATGTTGTGTACCTTGAAGGAATGGGGTGCTATTTGCCCAGTTGCATTGACACAGGAGACCTTGCAGTGAGTGGGGGGGGGGGGTGGGAGGTGCCTGGACTGCAATACTCTAGAGAGCTGGTATGCTGGCCTATAGGCCAGGCCTACAGAGATCCTGGCTTCCTGAGGAAGTGAAATGAAGTGCTTCCACTCTATTCAGTGGTCTGGGTGACCATGGGAGCTTGTCTATAGGCTCCAGAATAGAGGAGAAGGTAAACTGAGGCATGGAAGATCCAGAGTAGGCATGGCCTATGGGACCAGAATGAGAAAAGAGTCTAGCCTGGGGCCTAAGGACTTGCCTTTGCCATGGCCTAGGCTCTGCATGTATGATTGAAGGCTTATAGGTGACGTTCAACTTATAGGACAAGAGTAGTATGGTGGCATCCACAGAATGACCTAGAAGATGCCTTTGAGGCTGTCACCTGAGGTCTGGAGCCTGGGGTAGGCTGAGTCCCCCGAAGGATCACTGAGGGCTAAGGACCCAGGCCTAGGCAGAATTGGATACAAGTGCCTCTCATGTGCTCTGAGGCCAGGGCCCCTCTTGGTTTTAGAGCCTTCTTGACAACTGCTCTCTCTCAGGCCCAGGACTGGTTTAGGCCTAGAAGCTGGTGTTATAAGGTGTTCAGGTTCTAGGCCTGATGCTCTCAGTCTGTCCAGGGAGCTTCCCTGGCTTCATTCCTTCCAGGGCACTTGCTCTCCTGAGCCTTCTCTATTGGAACAGATACTTCTTCACCGAAGGGCACCATCAGTGGTAGAACAAAAGGCCAGGCAAAGGCCAAGAGGCCAGTCCTGCTCCTCTTACGTTGGCCTAGGTGACACAGGCATAACTCTTTGTTCACTAGTGACCTTGCTCTGTCCTGACCCCAGAGCCATCTCCAGCTCCAGATGGAGATTACACTCTATTTAACGAGGGGAAACTGAGGCTCAGGTTGCAAGCTTTGGCCAAAATGCCAGGAATTGCTGGCTTGGCCTCTAGAGAATGGGTCATGAAACCTCGAAGTCCTCAGCATGGGTTAGAGGCCATGGAGAGGATTCCTTTTTCTTGTTGTTGTTTGGCCTGTTGATGCTGTTGGCTTGAACTCAGGGCCTGGGCACTGTCCCAGAGCTCTTTTGCTCAAGGCTAATCCTCTGCCACTTGAGCCACAGGTCTATTTCCAGCTTTCTGGTGGTTAACTGGAGATAAGAATTTCATGAACTTTTCTACCCAGTTTGACTTTGAACTACATCTCTCAGATCTTAGCTTCCTGAGTAGCTAGAATTACAGGTATGAACCACCGGCCCCTGGCTAAGATTCTTGGTCATAGAAAGTATTTTAGAAATAGCACTCACTCCATATGATGACTAATGTTGTGTTAAGGTCAGGAACTACACATGATTCAAGCAGAGGTCAGACTACACATTCTGCTTTCTGCACTTCATTGTGTTGTAGATAACTAGGCTGGACAAGGAGGGCCTTGCCCATACCTACCACACTCACCTGTGTCCCAAGTGGTATCCTAACAGTCTGAGAAACCCTATTCCCATCCTCCTGATCAGCCTTCTGTGGAGTTCTGGGGACAGGGGACTCTTTAGTGGGCATGCCCCATCTGCTTATACTGACCACCAGCACCCCCTCTGAGGGGTTCCTGGAGCCCAAGTAGGGAGCTGTAATCTGATGTTCACTGTCCAGACTAGATCATCCCCAAATCTGTATCTCACTCTCTAGCTCATCCCAGCCCTGTGTCTGGCAGGCAGCATTGGACAGGTTGTCTCATGCTTTATGACTCCTTTAACTGCTCCTATGGGTACTTTGAGGTGTTGGTTGGGGGTTGCCTGTTGTTGGTTTTGATTTTGTTTTTCCAGTCCTGGGCTTGGGCTCAGGCCATGAGCATTATCCTTGTTTTTTTTTTCCCCACAAGGCTAGAGCTCTACCACTTGAGCCACAACCCCACTTCTGGCTTTTATTATTTTTTTCCTATGTACGTGGTACCAAGGAATAGAATCCAGGTCTTTGTGCATGCTGGGCAAGCACTCTACTACTAGGCCAAACTCCTAGCCTGGGTTGCCTGTTTTTAAATAGATTTTGTTGTTATTCAGGAAGGAGGAGGATAAAAGACTAGGAGACAAGTGCCTTTTAAATTTTAAGTTAATCCTAGATGCTCAAGAGAGATTGGAGGATCAGGGTTCAAAGCCAGTCCAAGCAGGGACGTCCATGAGACTCTTATCGCCAGATCACTACCATAAAGTCAAGAATGTTAGCCTTGAGTGAAGAAAGCTAAGCAACAGCACCCAGGATGAGTTTAAGCCCCAGTTCGATACACACACACACACACACACACACACACACAGATATTTTTTACTCACAATTCCCAGGAGAAGTATATCTCCCCACTGGACACACTTAGCAAACATCAGGGTCAGTCAGGAGGCAGCTAGGACAAGGGGAAAACACGGAGAGAGCCTTTATCATCGTTTTTGTTTGGAAAGCAGGGATGAGGCTGGGTGACTAGGCCTAGAGTGGGCCAAGGTAGAATAATTTCAGCAGGCTCTAGGGCCCAGGGCCTGTCCTAGTTGTCTAGTATCTGACCCTAAGGTGATCAACAAAGGGGCCCAATGGTCTAGGTTGTCACACACTCGGGTGATGGAATGTGGCTGACTTGTATATGCCAGATGGGAGCCCTAGACTATCTCCAGAAATTGGTTAACCCTGAGATGTTGAGCAAGATCCCAAGCATCAGAAGCACAGGAAGTAATAGGCTTGTTTAATGCTGTTCTGGGGGAAAGCCAGCGTGGGAGGAGGGTGAAAGTTCACCTAACAGGTGCTGACTGTCCAGCTTCCAGAAGAACCCTGCAGCTGCCTCTTGCTGACTGCGCAAGCTCAAATCACTGAGGCTTATAGAATTGCCTGGGTGGGATTAGGCCAGAGCTCCTAGATTCAGGCCTCCTGCCTCTGACCCAGGCCTGGTCCCTCCTGGCTTGCTGTCTTCATATGGCTTCTAGCGTGTGTGTGTGTGTGTGTGTGTGTGTGTGTGTGTGTGTGTGTGTGTGTGATCATTTTTGTTTGAAGTTCATCATGCCCTGTGCCAGTAGCTTATGTCTGTAATCCTAGCTACTCAAGGGGGCTAAAATTTGAGGATCAAGGTTTGAAACCAGCCCGAGGAGACAAATCCTAAAGATTCTTATCTCAATTAACACAGCAGAGCTGTGGCTCAAATGGGATAGTGCCAGGCTTGAGTAAAAAAGCCAATCAAGTGCTCTGAGTTCAAGCCCCGTTTCTGGCACGCGTGCGCATGCGAGCGTGTGCACACACACACACACACACACACACACACACACACACACACACACATAGTGCATCACAATCTAAAATCCACAGGCATACCATGCTAATACAGTCTGTTTCCTTCAGATCCCTTGGGCCCCTGTCTGTCACCATTGTCAGTGGAGCCCAGACTGCAAAAGAAGCAAGCTCAGGCTCTCATAGCCATAATCCTAGCTCTCAGATGGGCCCAGCACATTGTCCTGCAGGGAAAGGATCCATTCTCTCCAACAAGGGCCATCTGTCAGAGACCTCTCTGCCATCACACTTTCTCTTTGTGGCTCATATTTCCTGCCTCCTGTCTTTGTCCTCCTCAGAATATCCAGTCTGTCCCATTAGCCACCTTGTCAAGCACAAAGCCAGCATACAGAGGGTCCTCAGAAAAAGAAATTGTCTGTCTTGCCGGATTCTAGTGGTTCATGCCTAAAATTCTAGCTACTCAGGAAGCAGAGATCTGAGGATCAAGGTTCAAAACCCGCCCAAGCAGACAAATCTGGGATATTCTTATATCCAATTAACCAGCAAAAAGCTGGAAGTAGAAGGGTGGCACAAGTGGTAGAATGCCAGCTTTGAGCAAAAAAGCTAAGCAAAGGCTTGAGGCTCTGAGTTCCAATCTATATCTATATGTCTATAGATATAGATATAGATATGTCTTGCCTGCCTGCCTCCCTCTCTCCCTCCCAGTAAGCCCCACCTGGAGCTCCTAGCTGGCCTTGGCCTTGGCCTACAGTGAAGCTCTATAGACTATTTCATGGCTTTGACCCTTCAGAGGGCATCTGTCTTCTAGGAGATTTGGAATCGTTTCATCACAGCATGACTGATGCCCGGTCTTGTTTCGGTCAACCAGTTTTATGTGTCCTATTTTATGCTCATTCTCCTCTTCTGGATCTTTTTAACTAAAATGATCCATTTATATTGAGTTAAAGATTGTATATTCAGGACATTCACTCAGTAGGAGATCCTGAATCATAAACAAGAAGATGAAACAGAGATCTGTTTTTGCATATTTTAAGATATTTAATGGCATTTGTAAGACTTGTAAAATTGGCTTTGGGCAAAGGGATGGGAGATCCTTTTGTCTCTAATTGTGAAAAAGTATCCATCACATAAATTCATTAGTTTAACCATTTTTAAGTGTGTAGTTCAATAGCATTAAATACCTTTGCATTACATCATTGTACAGCCACTGTTACCATCATCCACAGAATATTTTCATCTTTCCAAACTGAAACTTTGAACCAATTAAATAACTCTCCCTTCCCCCTCCCCAGACCCTGGCATCCAGCTCTCTCCTTTCTGTCCCTACAAATTGGACTACTCTGTATATAAGTGAGATCATACATTTGTCCTTTGTCACTGGCCTATTTCACCCCTCTGTTGTATACCTTTTTGCTGCATGGCATTTGGGCTCTTTATATTCTACCGCTGTAGGAGGTAACGTGGATGTCCTGCTTTTAATTCTGAGGGCTTAATTCTCAGTTTTCAAAAACACACTTTTTTTTTTTTTGCCAGCCCTGGGGCTTGAACTCAGGGTCTAAGCACGGTCCTTGGGCTTTCTCAAAGCTAGTGCTCTATCACTTGAGCCATAGCACCACTTCCGGCTTTTTTTTTTTTTTTTTGCCAGCCCTGGGGCTTGAGCTCAGGGCCTGAGCACTGTCCTTGGACTTTCTCAAGGCTAGAGCTCTACCACTTGAGCCTCAGCACCACTTCTGGCTTTTTTCTATGTATGTGGTACCGAGGAATTGAACATGGTTCTTGGTGCATGCTAGGCAAGCACTCTACCACTAGGCCAAACTCTCAGCCACCCAAAACACACTTTTTAATCCTTGTTCCTCTAGTTATCTATATTTTAGATCCTGGAAAAAGACAAGTTGGCCAGTGACAGAGTTAAGTCTAGGCTCTTAGTTCTGAACCTCTTCCACATACCCTGATTCTTAATATCTCTCTCTCTCTCTCTCTCTCTCTCTCTCTCTCTCTCTCTCTCTCTCTCTCTCTCTCTCTCTCTCTCTCCTCCCCCCCACCTCGTCATTTTTTTTTTCAATCTTGGGGCTTGAACTCTGGGCCTGGACACTGTTCCTGAGCTCTTCAGCTCAATATTATTACTTTACCACTTTAAGCCACAGCACCACTTCCAGTTTTCTGGTGGTTAATTGGACTTTTGTGCCCTGACTAGATTTGAACCATGATTCTCACATCTCAGCCTTCTGAGTAGCTAGAATTACAGAAGTGAGCCACCAGCACTCAGCTTTCTCTCTCTCCCTCTCTCCTCCCCTCTGTCTCTCTGTGTCTGTCTGTCTCTGTCTCTGTTTCTCTTTCTCTCTGTCTGTCTCTGTCTCTCTGTCTGTCTCTCTGTCTGTCTCTCTCTCTGTCTCTGTCTGTCTCTCTGTGTCTCTGTCTGTCTGTCTGTCTCTCTCTGTCTCTCTCTCTGTCTTCTCTCTCTGTCTCTCTGCCTCTCTCTCTCTCTCTCTCTCTCTCTCTCTCTCTCTCTCTCTCTCTCTCTCTCTCTCTCTCTCTCTCTCTCTCTCTCTCATTCTCTCCTGGTGCCAGTTCTGAGGCTCGAACTCAGGACCTGAATACTGTTCCTTTTGTTCTTTTGCTAAAGGCTAGTGTTCTACCACAGTGAAGCCCAGCTCCATTATGGCCTATTAGTGGTTAATTAGAGATAAAAGTCCTGTGGATTTTCTTACCTAGGCTGGTTTTGAACCATGATCCTCAGATGTCAGCTTCCTGAGTAGCTAGGATTACATGTATGGGTCACCATTGCCTGCCTGGCCATACATCAGTTCTTGTCAAGAAAGGTAATACTGACTCACGAGAACATTAATATTAATTGCATGTTTATGAGAGCACCCAGACTGGTGTAAGCCACAGTCTAGAAAGTTATTTCAGGATAGTGTGGATCTTATGGACTCTCAGGGTGGCTGTAAGACCCCAGGGATTTGGGTCAGGATTGTACCTCTACATCCCCTCCATGGACGAATGGGCCTCACTTTCTGCTAAGGTTTGAAAAATTTCAGGGAAGCCTTTGATTGGCTTGGTTCAGGTCATATGACTCCCCCATAGCCAATCACTGTAGAGGAGAGAGGCGATACTGTGACTGGACTAGCCTGGCCATGATGTTTGCTGCCAGGTTGTCTCTGGGAGTTCAGCTAGCCCAATAGCATTACCACCCTGTAGAGCTGTCAGCTTCACCTGCAGAGGAAACAGGCTCCAAAAGGGGAGTGGCCAGGGAAATACACCGTCTTGGTGACTTCAGTTGTGGGAGCAGATGGAGAAACTGAGACCCAAAGTAGGGACTGGCTCACCAGAGTCACACAGTGAACTGTTGGCATGAATAAAGGCTCCAGCCCATCATGTACCAGCTACTTATGGGAAGCCCTTCCTGGCTTGGCCAAGCCAGGCCTGTGGTGATCACCACGGTGTCCGAGAGTGACTCATGACTCCCTTATGCCTAGGGTAGACTTCAGGTAATATCCTCAAATAGGTGGCCACTCAGCCATGCACCTGGGTCTGTGTGGTTAATGGGTGGACATCCCCCAGTTCCACTACTCTCTCAGCATGCTGACCCTGCTCTGTCTTCAGCCTCAAGACTCTAGGACATGCCACCAAACCAAAATGGCTTCTTCAGCTCTGACCATAATCCACAGTCCCTTTGCTGCTCCTGTTTACGCTTTTCCTTATGCTCCAGTATCATCGGTCCTTAGCCTGCTGGATGAAGTCAGTTCTGGACCTTCTGCTCACCCAAGGGTCCAGTGTTACCTCATTGCAACAAATGTAGCATCAATTTTGTAAATTATGAACATTTGTAAGTGTTTTGGAAGCTCTGGTGGGATTTTTGGCACGTGTGGCTGGTGATTCAAGAGGCATATGAGGAGAAGACAACCTTATTAATGAGAACCCGCCGAAATGCCCCATTATGGAGATTTACACCAAGCCTTAAATATTGGAGATTAATTTTTTGGAAACATCTATAAAATAAGAGATTTATATCTAAAACAATACTGTATATGGAGACAGGAAGGGATTAGAGTCAATTTATTCATGTATTAGTCAAAAAAACTCAATTTCATATATTGCACAAAAAATTAAAACCCTTTCTACATTTTATCACAAGTTATGCATTCTCCATATATGGAGATAAATAATTGATAGCATTACAAATACTTAATCTAGAAAATATTTATTAGGAACAGACAACTCATTTTTTTATGTGTTTTGTTGAGGACAATATTGTACATTTTAAAAAATTAACACTGAATTTCTGCAAGATAAAAAAAAGTACCCTACCTCTTAATTCTCTTGGTCCAACCCCAAGAAACCCAGCTGGACATTAGGACATCGTTCCCTTGACCTTCGCCCTGGACTATGTGGAGGATCCTCGGGCTCCCAAGCCAGCCTCTCCATTCCGGCTTGGGAAGGCGTTTCAGAAAGTGGCAACATATTTTCTTCTTCAAGCTTTCCCTTGTTTGTAATTTAAAAATCAGTGTCTCAGACTTAATTTCTGAGAAAGTGTTGAATAATGAGATTTGCGGACAGACTCACACAGCCAAGAAATCAACACACGACAACTCTCAGCCCAGAGAATTATGGAGCCCATGAATTATCCAGCCCCCCCCCTCCCCCCCCCCCCCCCCACTGGCCCAGGTCTCAGGTTCAATGAGCAGGGAGGTATGAAATGGGGTTACCTACCAGAGCTACTGGCCTTCAATGCCACAGGTGATACAGCCATGCTGGGACAGATGGCCTACCATGCTCTTCGGTTTTCTCTGTAAGGGGAACTCACTAGAGTCTGGAACTTGTCCTTACCCAGGGTCACACTCACTGTCACCCCATCCCAGGTGACAGTGACAATGGGAGGTAAAAAAGAGCCAGGCAAGGGCCAGGAGTTTGGCCTAGTGCAGAGTGCTTGCTTAGCATGCACTGAGACCTGGGTTCGATTCTTCAGTACCACATACATAGAAAAAAAGCCAGAAATGGTGCTGAGGCTCAAGTGGTTTCTAGAAGTCTAGCCTTGAGAAAGCCCAAGGACAGTGCTCAGACCCTGAGCTCAAGCCCAAGACTGGCAAAAAAAAAAAAAGAGCCAGGCAGGGCTCCCAGTACTTTTCAGTCACCTTACATCTGTTCTGTGTCACATCTCTGGCCTTTGACAGGGCCTGGGCCTGTCCTACTTATCTCTATCCCCTACTCCTGCTGTGTGTGTGTGTGTGTGTGTGTGTGTGTGTGTGTGTGTGTGTGTGTGTGTGTGTGTCTGGTGTTACTGGGCTTGCACTTGGGGTGGGGGGGAGGGGGAGGGGACAGGAATCGATGACAGTGCCCCAACAAGTCCTTGTCACCCCTATCCCAGACCACCCCGGGGGAGCAATCTAGGATCGAATAAATAACAGCCATGTTTATTAAAAAATAAATTTTGTGCCTAACGGAAGTGCTGCTTCTATACATAGAAAAAAATGTTTAAAATAAAAAAGCAAAACAGTTTTCAAAGGCGCCGTAGCATTAATTATTCATCATTCACTAATGAAAACATGCCTTTGCGGAAGGCAGCCCCTCTCCCACCCTGCATGGGGGTCTCAGGACTCCTGGGAAGCCTGATTTGAGAGCTGATGGTTGGAGGTGTTGGGATGAGGGGGTCTTTGACCTGCCCCCAGGGGGCAGGTGAGTGGCTCTGAACTTAGGTGTCCGATGAGGAAAATGGAAGGAACCATGTTACCCCTATGGATATTAGGTGGATGTGGGTACTGGGTCTGGCATGTGTGCCAGCAGGTATGGGCTGCTTCAGGACTGAGATCCAATGGTAATGAAGGGGGAAGCCTAGTCTTCAGAGTGGCCAGTGGATACTGGGCACCAGATGGGTACTGGTGGCTAACCCACTCCCTTCCCAGAGAGGACGTGAGGGATTGGCTTAAAGACAGAAAAGGGCACAAAGTCTGGGAACTCGATTCTGATTGGATGAATTCAACCCAAAGATTAGCCAAATGCCACTCAGTAGCCTGCCTGGATAAAGAGAGCCACAGCTCCCAAGAGAGGGGCCCAACTCACTGGAGCCCCTGGCCCGTGTCCTGCCGAGCTGCTGGCCACTCTACTCAGCTCCATCTTTGGAGGTCACTTTCATAGGGTTCAAGTCTACTGAGATTGGTTGGACTTTGGTTTGGACAGCTGCTGGAGAGAGGTCTTTCCACACATGCTTCCTCCAGGCAGCCTTGGATCCTATCGCATATTTTTTTGGGTCCAGTGAAGGTCGAGCCTAGTTCTTGTCTGCTGTGTCAGTCAGAATGGACAGGATATGCACAGATAACCAACAGTCCCCCATCTCAGAGCCTGCTTAAAGCAGCAGAAGAGGATTTTTTAGATTAAGCTGGGCCTGTTCTAAGCGACAGAATGAAGTGGGTCATTAGTTCATTCATTCATTCAGTCATTCATTCATTCATCAATTCATCCATCCAATCCATTCATCTGCTCATTCACAAATGCTCTAAGCATCCCCAGGCACTCATTCTGGCAGGCAAGTTTCCTGAGGCGGGTGGATGCTGGGCCCAGCAGTCGTCCTTAGGCTGAGGGGCCTTGGGGGACCACAGGAAGCCTCTCTGAGCTGCACTGACAGATGAGGGCGGAGGCGAATGTGGTATCCAGGGCAACAGATCCCCTGAGAGGGAGATGAGTTATGCCCTCAGGCAGCAGCAGCTGAGGGGGACCCCAGCCAGGGGTCTTTGAAGCCCTGCCAGCCCGTGGGGCAGGTGGAGAAGAGAGAAGGGGCTGCAAGGAACATGTATGCCAAGAAGCCCCATATCTGCCACCGGGCCATTCACACCCTTTTTTAGACAGCAAAGCGCTCGCTCTTGTCCTGGCCTCTGAGCTGGGACATAGGATGGTGTTTCTACTGTCAAGGACCTGAGCTCGGGTCTTGGACTTAGTTGATGGACTGTTGCTGGCCCAATGTAGCTCACTTAAGACTCCTGTGGGAAGCTGGCCAGGACATGGCTTGATTTCAGCCTGTGAGTGGCTGAGGGGAGGCGCCTGGCCTGTAGCCAGGGCTCCCCTCGAGCTCCTCCGCCTGCCAGCAGGTCTGACCTCGCTGGAAGCATCCCTCAGCCCAGTATGGATTTCCTGTCTTCACTGAGGCGGCTGCGCCAGCCGGGTACAGCGCTATGGGAAATGGCTAGGCCCGGGGATGTTTTTCTGTTATGGTGGGAGGTAGAGGATATGTGGACCCCAAACTCCAGAACTACAACTCTTCCTGCCTGGCACCCTGCAGTTCCTACAGGCAGCTATCCAAGCCAGATCTTACTATTTACCAAGGCTTGGACCCCCTGCCTAATTCTCAGGACAGGAGGCTAATGTCCAGGTGACACTCTGGGGGCCTTTCCAAACCCAGTGGAACAGAGACGCACTCTCTCAGCTTCCGTGTGTCAGGCATAAATGATCTCAGTTGGGAGACAGTGTAGTGCCAGGGGATTCAGAAGGGGACATTGTCTGCTGGTCACACAATCAGTCTGGAAGAGGCACCCTCATTGCTCTTTGATCCCCTACTCACATTTGGATTGGCTGAGGAGGGACAGGGAGACCTGTAGATAGGGAGGAAAAGACAGTGGACAGAGAGAGAAGATAGAGAGATGAAGACATAAGCTTGAGAAGGCAGATATTATGTCAAGGCTACTTGGGTAGCATGAGTAGCATGTATGAACAACATGCTCATAGATATGCCACGTGTACGAGTTACGTGCACATAGGTACACACATGCATTCATGCATGGCAGCATGCTTATACACGCATGTGCAGAACTAGCCATGGGCAGGTGGCAGGGGTAGAAGGCCTGTGAGCCAGGAGAAGCTGGCTGCTATAGAGATAATTGGTCCCTGGTAGACAGGCCTGATTCACCTTCTTTAAAGACAAAGGGTGGCTGCCAGCCCCCTGGCTCTTGGGAGAGGTCTGAGAGGCCCCCATATCTGTCTTGCCATGACTGTGAGAATTACCAGGAGAGCGCTGAGCAGGAGCCCTGGGGTATGGCAGGGCTCTGAAGTATAGAATCCCTGGCTGCAGGTCTGCTGGATGTGCCCAGGCTTGTAAGCGTCTCACACCCCCTATACAACAGTGATGGAGTGGGGGTGAAGATGAGTGTGGAACTTAGGGTAGGATGCTCTCCGACTCCCTCCAGACACATCTTGTAGGGCCTGGCTCAAGGCTCTGTAATGATCGCAGAGGGATTTCAATTGAGGCTGGGGAGGGGGGCATCACCCCCTGGAGGAGAAATGCAATCCAACATTCAAGGGCTGGATTGGGTCAGGAACCTTGGGAATGTCCAGGGCACAGCTCCCAGATACACAGAGAAGGAAACGGCTCTGCTGTTAAAACAATTTATTTTGCTGTCCAAGAAACTAACAGCTGTTTATAGTCAGTGTGTGGGAGCTGCCCCCGGGGTGACGGAGCCAACCATTCCTTGGCGTTCAGTGAGGAAGCACTAGCTCTCGCCAGGCAAGATAGGCAGGACTGGCCATTGGAGCTAGGCCATGGTGCTCTCAGGCATTCCATGTCCCATTCATCTCTGCCACCAGGGCTCGGGATACCACTCTTGGTGAGTGCAGTAGTTTGCAAGGGAGAGTATCACCCTATAAAGCTGATGAGGGGTCTGTCAGGAAGGCCCTGTTATAGAGAACTCAAACAGGCCCAAAGGAGGAAGGCAGCAACTCCTGAAGGCTCATCCATGCCCCAGGGGCACCAAGAAAGCCAGTGTCTTGACACCTGTAAGCAAATCCAGCTTTCTACCAGCTGACTCTACTTTAAAAATGACTTCTATAAGCCAGGCACTGATGGCTCACGCCTGTAATCCTAGCTACCCGGGGGCTGAGATCTGAGGATCACAGTTTGAAGCCAGCCCAAAGTAGGAAAGTCCATGAGAATCTAGTCTCTTCACTATTATAAAGCTGGTAGTAGCCAGGCACGGTGGCTATAACCCTAGCTACTCAGGAGGCTGAGATCTGGGGATCATGGTTCAAAGCCAGCCTGAGTACTAAAGTCTGTGAGACTCTTATCTCCAATTAATCACTAGAAAATGGGAAGTGGTGCTGTGGCTCAAGGGGTAGGGTGGTAGCCTTGAGCTGAAGAGCCCAGGGACAGCGCCCCCTGCCCAGAGTTCAAGTCCCACAACTGACTAAACAAAAGCTGATAGTGGAGGTGTGATTGAAGTGGTAGAGCGCCAGCTTCAAGCAGAAAACACCAAGGGATAATGTTCAGGCCCTAAGTTCAAGCCTCAGTACTGGTACAATATAAGTAAACAAACAAAAATGATTTCTAGCAAGAAGGTCAGAGAAGACCTATGAGCTGAGTTTAAGCAGGGAAAGCATGGCATCCAGCCTGACCTCATCTGCCTTTGTACATGTGAGCCTTGTATCACAGCTGCTCACCTGAGGCTCCCAAGGGGTTGGAAAGAGGGTGGCAGGGTCTCTCCAGGGGCCCGTGGAGCAGTTATGCGGGGGACTATTCCCAGTGACCACAGCTGGGCTTCTTGCCACTCATGCCTGGAAGTGTGTCATCAGGAAATGGCTGTCCCTGGGCTGTGGCACCTTACATCTCCACAAGGGTTCCAGGATTTCATTTCTGTTATCTTTCCCATGGGGCTGGAAGCTAGTATAGTGTAGGCCCTGCTACACCCCCCTCATGGATGATTTTCTGGGTCAAGCCACACATTCCTCTCAAGTCCACTGTGTTGCTGGCCGGTGGGGCCAGGCTGATGAGTTTCTGCAGCAACTTCAAACTCTAATGCCAAGTGAATATGAGCCACGTCAGAACACGTGTGGGACTGGGGCTGTGGGGTCTCTGCTTTCACCTTCTAAAGGTGGCTCTGAATCTTTTGCTCAGGGACCCCAGAACCAGGTTGGGCAGTACTGAGAGTCAAGGATGCCCTATTTCCAGCAGTGTAGGTCCACCCAGACATATCCTCAAGGTGGGTTTTTGTTTATGTTTTTGGTGTTGGTTTTTTTCTTTTTTTGGTCATGGGGCTTGGGCCTGGGTGTTGTCCCTGAGCTCTTCAGCTCAAAGCTATTACTCTACCACCTGAGCCACAGTGCCACTTCCGATTTTCTGGTGGTTAATTGGAGATAAGAATGCCATAGATTTTCATACCCGGGCTGGCTTTGAACTATGATTCTCAGATCTCAGCCTCCTGAAGTAGCTAGGATTACAGATCTGAGCCACCAGCACCCAGCTAAGGTGGGGCTTTCTTGTCCATCTTTATGTCCCTAGAGCTGCACAACAATATTATCTGAGGCACAAGGGTTCTCATACAGCTGGTGCTCATGAAAGAGACTGGAGTCTCAGGAGCTGGGAACCCACAATGGGAAACAAAGCAAGCATCGGCAGAAGGGTCCCTTAGCTGATGGCATCTGAGCTGGACTCAGAGTGTATTAGGTGGTTTTAGACAAGAAACAGGTCCAGCAAATGAAAGGCTCAAGGCTAGGGGACACAGGCTGATGGAAACCCTAAAGAAAACATTGAAATCCTAGCCCTAAGGGATGAGGGGCTAGGTAATATATAGATTCTATGCTATAATCTCGTGTCAATGTACTGTGTACCTGTACACACACATAAGAATTATGGCATGTAGAACCCAGTTTCTGGTTAAGAATAAGGGGTCTGGTGTGAATTTCTCAACCTCAGGGTTCTCCTTGCTGGTGTTGCTGCAATTCTAATTAGTATCTGAGATCACCAATGTGACAATCAAGGCTTAAGGAAGTGACACGACTACTAAAGACCCCAATAGTGAGTGGTAAGTCCCAGATCCCTGCTCTGGCTTTTCCTGAGCCCTGCTTCTAACTGTGATTTCTCCAAGTTAAACAAGCAAACAAAAAACAACAACAACAACAACCAGACAGGTGCCAGTGGCTTATGCCTGTAATCCTAGCTACTCAGAAGGTTGAGATGTGAGGATAACAATTCAAAGCCTGTGAGACTTTTATCTCCAATAAACTATTCAAAAAAGCTGCAAGGGGCACTATGATTCAAGTGATAGAGCGCTAGCCTTGAGCTCAAAGAGGCTCAGGGACAGCATCTAGGCCCTTAGTTCAAGTCCCAGGACTGGCAAAAAAACAACAAAACATATTTATCATTTTTTTCTAATTTGATGCACTTTTTCTAGGCTATCTTTTAGCCGGAGTTTCAATTCAACTGTCAATTTGTAAGTGTAATATATCTGTATCAATGTCACCTCTTTCATTATTCTCTCCCATCTCTCCTAACCCCACTCCTCCCCTCAATTTACCTGGTTCCCTTTTCACATATGTACATTAAATATTATGACTGCCTTTGCCTATACTTCCTCTCTCCATTCATCTGCTCCCCCTTCTCCTTGACCTTACCTCCCTCCTGACAACACATATTCTGGCTTCCTGGCATTCATTTTATTAAATATTATCTTTCTTTTGACATAGCTGACAAGATAAATAGAAGGCCCACATAACGGGAGAAAGTTTTTTTGTTGGTTTTTTTTTTTTACTAGCTATGCATCAGACAAGGGTCTCATATCTAAAAAATACTTACAGCTCAAAAAATTACCCCCATCCAATAAACTCTCAGAAAGAATAGCCAATAAACACATGAACAGATGCTCAACATCTATGATCATACACAAGAAATGTAAATTGGGGCTGGAAATGTGGCCTAGAGGTAGAGTGCACAAATCCCTGGCTTCAATTCCTCAATACCACAGACACTGAAAAAGCCAGAAGTGGTGCTGTGGCTCAATGGTACAGCATTAGCCTTGAGAAAGCCCAAGGACAGTGCCTAGGCCCTGATTTTAAGCCCCAGGACTGGCAAAAGTAAATAAATAGGTCAATAAACAGATAAATAAAAAAAGAAAGCAAGCCATGCAAATCAAAACAACACTGAGATTCCACCATAACCCAGTTAGAATGGCCATTATCAAGAAAAATAGCAGTAACAGATGCTGAAGGGATGTGCCCAAAAGGGAACACAATTACACTGTTGTGTAGCACACTGTTATGTGAGTGTAAAGCTGTTCAACCACTTTGGAAAGCAGTATGGAGGCTTCTCAAAAGACTAAACATAGAGCTTCCCTTTATCCAGCAATTCTTCATCTGGGCATTCATCCAATAGAACATAAAGAAGGCCACACTAAAGCTATCAGCACAAGCATGTTCATTGCAGCATTGTTTACCATAGCCAAGATATAGAATCAACCCAGATGCCCTTCAGTGAACGATCAGATCAAGAAAATGTGGTACACACACACGCGCGCGCGCACACACACATACACACAAACACACAAAAGAATTCTACTCATCTATCAGAAAGAATGATATTGTACGATTCATAAGGAAATGCAAAGACTTGGAAAAAATAATAGTAAGTAAAATAAACCAGACCCAAAGAACCACAGGGTGCATGTTTTCCCTTATTTGTGGTAACTAGAATGAGCCTATCAATCTACAAGTAAACACACTGGATGGTAAAGGAAAAAAAAAAATACAAGGGGACATGATAAATGACACGGGTCTCTAGATAGACACACAGTGAGACCAAAGAAGGATCTTTATAGGAGTGTATCACAAAGGCTCAATAGTTACGTACATCATCTGATCATGTAAAATAATACTTATCAAAATGAACTCTAGGGGACCGTGAGTGTAGCCTACTGGTAGAGTGCTTGCCTAGAATGCATGAGTCCCTGGGTTCAATTCCTTGGTATCACATACACAGAAAAAAATCCAGAATTGGTGTTATGGCTCAAGTGATAGAGCACTAGCCTTGAGAAAGCTCAAGGACAGTGTCCAGGTCTTGAGTTCAAGCCCCAGGACTGGCAAAAAAAAGAAAGAACAAAGGTACTCTGGGAAATAGAAACACGAGGGTTGTTTGTTTTTATTCCTGTTTGTTTTCATTACCTTTTGTCTTATTTGTTTGGGCTATCTCTCTTTGGGAAGGCAAAGGGGCACAGAAATGGAGGGACAAAGGGTAGACAAATACAGCAGTGGTACTCACTAGACATTATGCTGAAAATGAACTCGACAACTTGTGGGTAGAGACGGGGGAAAGCTGGGAGAGAAGAAGGGATGACATTTTCAAAAAGAAATGTACTCTATCTGACTTATATAACCATAACTCCTCTGTACATCACCTTTATAATGACAATAAATAATTTTTTTGAAAAAAAAAACACTTATTTTTTTCCCCCAGTACTAGGACTTAAACTCAGGGTCTCATGCTGGCTCATCTTGCTTGCTCACAGCTAGCTCTCTACTATTTCAGCAACACCTCCAGCCTGGCTTTTTGCTGATTCTTTTCAAAATAGACTCTAGTGCAGTTTTCTGTCTGAACTGGCTCCGAATCACAGTCCTCCAGATTGTAGCCTCCTTGAAAGAACTAAGATTAGAGGTGTGAGCCATGGCACCCAGAAAAAAATCATAATATTCTTGGCTGTCCTTGAATTTTTTTTTTCATTTAAAGGCAGCATTTTCTCTCTGGTCCCAAATGTATACAGCATAGGAATCGCCAGGGCACCAGTTAAGCTGGAGAGGTGCCAACTAACTACAAGCAAAGAGAGTAAGATGCTATTTTTTTAGGTCTAAAACGGGGACTCGAACTTGGTACCTGCTGCTTTTGCTCATTGCTTAGCACTCTACCAACTGAGTCATGCCTCCAACCCCTAGATGAAGTTTTTTAATCAAGAACTCAGAGATTCCGGGGATCAGGCAGTCAGAGTTGGAGAGAAAAGGCCCTAGAATCTACCAGGCACCCTGGTACAGGCTCACACCTGTAATCCTAACTTAAGAGGCTGAGATCTGAGAGCTGTAGTTTGAAGCTAGCACAGGCAGAAAAGTCTATAAGATTCCTATCTCCAATTAATCACTAAAAAGTCAAAAGTGAAGCTGTGGCTTAAGTGATAAAGTGCTAACTTTAAGCAAAAAAAAGCTGAAGGACAGTGCCTGAATTTTAACCTCAGTATTGGCACCCCCCCCCACACACACACCCTAGAATCACTTCTGGTTTCCTCTGGTTGTCACAGTCTGTGTGACCAGATCTTGAGTCCCTTGTAGTCTTGCTGCTGGAACTGGCCCTGCCTGATGCTAACAGTAAACGTTTGCATGCCACATAGAGGGCCTGGACCTGGGCTCCCTGAGCCTCTGAGGGTGCTGTCAGTCCTGAACCAAGCTAAAGAAAGGTTACCCTTCCTACAGTAGGAGTTATACCCCTCCCTGCTCCTGCTGCAAGGCTCCCAGGGGCCCGGAGCTATTTTGGCTGTACCAGCCTCTCTACTCCTGCCAGGCTTCAATGAGCAGATTGTGCCGACGTCGACAGAACGGGTAACAAGCCGCCTGCGTGGCACTAGATGGAGAGAAGGCCCAATTAGAAGGGGAGGGGTGGGGGCAGGGCAGGCTCAGTCTAGTGCACAGGGGGCCCTCAGATTCAGCACACACAGAGAGGCCATGCACAGCTTTCAACCCCGCGCTTCGACTGTACCACACAATAATAACGTGGGGTGGTCTCGAAAGGGTTAAGCTTGCTGGCCTCCCTCAGCCATCATGAACAAGGTAAGTACTTAACACAAAGGGACTTGGCCCCACGAGGCCACCCAGAGACATTGGAGGCCACCAGAAGTGCCTATTAGTAGCCAGGTCCCCTTTTTGAGTCTCAGGAACCAGCACACAGGCTATATAGATAAATGCAAGCAAAGACTTCACTGCAGTTCTGGGCCCATCCCTGGATCTGGGATCTTCCAGAACCAGAGGCATGGAGTGCTATGGTAATGCTCTAGATCAGGCTAAGTTTTTCTGAATCACAAGCTCTGAATACAGAAGTGTGTGATCTGCTTTCCACTCAGAGCAGGTGGGGAGGGGCCAGACAATGGCTCCTCCCCTCCAGCCAGAAGGAGGGAAGCTGATCTGTCTGGAGAAGTTTCCAGTAGGTCTTCCCCCAATAACTGAGCTCCTCCCTCATGCCAGCACAGAACAGTTCAAAGTTAGATGCTATTCAGTCTTTGCTGAATCCTGCCTGCCTGGGCCTGCCTCCCTGGTGTCTCAGGATCTGGTGGGTAAGTATGACAGGGCAGGTTGCAGAGTCTAACAGACACAGGTTAAGCCATGAGACCTTGTGAATCTCTCAGTGCCCCATTCCTGAGAATCAGCATCTACCCCTGGGCCCAGCCTCCTCAAGCTCAGGACTGGCTATGGGTCTAGAGGAATGGCCTGGGATGAGTCTGCCGAGGACCTGGGGGCTTAGAAGAAGAGGCTGCCCAAGGAACCCTGGCAGGGTTTAACAGATGGATGAAGACTTGGGTAGCCGGTCACTGATGGGCTGTGGTAGGAGGCTCAGGACAAGGACAAAGGTTCTGAGCTGTGGACAGCTGTAGCTGGGGGCCAGGAACCCTTTAAGATCCTCAACAAGATATCTGTGAATACATAAAACAGAGTCATAACTGGGAATTTGCTCCCTAGATGGACAGTTAGCCAAATTCTATCCAGCGTGGACTGGGCCTTCCCAGCAGGCATTTTGGGCAAGATATACACCTGGTGTGTTAAAAGGGGATGCATGTGGGGGCTCACTGAGAACTTAGGGAGTTCTCCCTGCTCCCCCCATCCTCCATCTTCACTCAGGCCCAGGGCAATGAGCACAGAGCTCATGGGATGCGGAACCAATCAAGGAGGCCCACGTGGTGCATAGCTATCGTGCAGATGGCACGTACCACATACAGATGCTATAGTAGCCATGGACTAGCCAGTGGGTTCACTCTGTCACACCTTCTTACATGTCACCCCAACCCTAGGGCTACCCTATCTCAGAGTCGAGCTCAGCTTCCACTGGTTACTATGGGATCTGGAGGCTGGAGGCTGGGGGCATCCAAGTTCCTTCTTCACAAGGGCTTGGCAATAGGTAGAGTACTATATGCCATGCACTTGGTTTTGTCTACCTAAGGCTCTGTGTGTGATGGTGGTGGTGTTAGTTGGGGCTGGTTGCCTCACAATGCCCTGTGTTCTGTAGCCATGGCTGGCCAGGGATCAACATGGCAGGTCCA
Organism: Megascapheus bottae; assembly: GCF_031878675.1. Classification (NCBI taxonomy): domain Eukaryota; kingdom Metazoa; phylum Chordata; class Mammalia; order Rodentia; family Geomyidae; genus Megascapheus; species Megascapheus bottae. Next base: position 16,265,373 of record NC_143536.1, read on the forward strand.
GGAGCCCCTGACTATTGCCTGTCCCACACCACCCATGCCTGGCTAATGCAGGTTATTCTGTGGTTCGGGTGCTTGGATAGCAGCCCCACCCCCAGGCCCCTGTGAGCCCATCCTTATTAGCGCTTCTGTTTCTCACCGATTTTGCAAGTCAAATCTTGCATTATTGAGCTCCTGTTCTGGCTCCAGTTTGATGCAGAGTGAGCTGGGGGCCAGTAGGGAGCAGGGAATGCACTGTGCTACTGGAGCAGCAGCTGCCCAGCAAGAGGAGCTGGGGATTTTACAGGTGTTGGCAGGGAGGCCGGGGAGGGGAATGCTGCAGCTCTGTCCTTCCATGAGCATCCATCATGCTCACCCAGCCTACTGACCTGGTCTAGAACCACTTGCTCGGGGCAGATCCCTGCCCTGCCCCATTCTTACCAAGGGGGAGTTAACAGTGTGGCTGGTCCCAGCTCTCCTGCCTCAGGACTGTTTCACAGGCTGTTCCTCTGCTCATAGGCTGTTCCAGGTTTCCTGCCAGCCAAGTAGAGGAGAAGGCTAATTTCCCTTTTCAGGGGATCCTCAGGGACTGGTGAATAGCTGTCCAGGTTGCTACTGGCAGCCAGAGCAGGAAAGGACATCATTCAACATACTATGGCTCTTCTGGGCATAGTTGAAGCCTTGCTGAGGCTGGGGAATCCCCTCACCTGTCTAAGCTGGAATGGCATTGGGGTAGATGGTGAGGAGAGCAGCTGCTGTGCTAGTTACCTAGCTGAAAGATACTGGCTTTGTGGCCACTCATATCTTTTCTTGCTTTAGAAGGCCCATTTGCCTTCTTACACCAGGGGCCTTGCCACAAGGGTCACAGGAAATACATAGCCTGACAGATGAGATTCCATAGCAGGTGGCTATGGGAACCTTCTGGAGAGGATCAGGCTTTTTTTTTGGGGGGGGGGGATACTAGTATTGGGTCTTGAACTCAGGGTCTAGGCTCTGTCCTGAGATTTCTCACTCAAGGCTTGCTTTCTACCATTAGAGCCCATTTGAGACTTTCCCAGACTTTTCTACCTGGACTGGCTTCAAACCCCCATCCTCGGATCCCTGCTTCCTGTGCAGCTAGGATGACAAGCGTGAGCCAATGGCACTCAACCTCCGTGACTTTTTAGATTTAAAGGAAGCTTTTCCAGGGACAATAGCTTTGTATAATGTGACACTCACCTAACAGACATGGAAGATACACTTGCTTGGACTTGTCTGGCTGGACGGGCGTTTGGTCACCCAGGTACATTGGGGGAAGTCAAGTTCTTACCTCACACCAAGAGCTCTAGTAAACACCAGGGACTTCATTCAATAACCTGTCATCAGGGGTGGCTTCCAGGCGGAGATGGCCCCCGAGTGTGTAGGACTGTGTGAAGGCGAAAGAAGTGGGAAGGGTTGGATGTTCTGCCACTACCTGAATCCCCAACTTGGGTTCTTGTATGAACTCAACCTAGTTTGGGGGCCAGGAGAGAATCAGGGAGTTTAGTAGCAGGACTGGGCCTATAGCATGGGTGTCTGGTCTAGGGTCCCCAGGCAAGGGAAGCCTGGATGTGACCTCATGGTCAATTTGTCCCTTGGCAGATCTAGAGGCATTCTGCATTCTTTTTCTTTTCTTTTCTTTTCTTTTTTTAAGGTCATGGGGCTTGAACTCTGGGCCTGGCACTGTCCCTGAGCTCTTCAGCTCAAGGCTACTACCCTACCCTTGAGCCAAGCCCCACTTCCCGTTTTCTAGAGGTTAATTGGAGATAAGAGCCTCTGATTCTTTTGTGTCCAGGCTGACTTTGAACCTTGGTCCTCCGATCTCAACCTCGTGAATAGCTAAGATTACAGGAGTGAGCCACTGTGCCCGGCCAGAAGTGATCTTGATGTATCTGGGGAGAGCAGTCCTGGTGGTATTTGACCAGAGAGGAGAAGATGGGAAGGCCATAGACTCCCAACAGAGCAGGACCTGGGAGGGGAACGCAGGAGAGGATCATTAAATGAAATGGTAGTGGGTAGGTGGATGGACAAGCAGCTAGAGACAGAGGGCCAGGCTACTAGCTTCCCTAGTCAGGAGAAGCAGGAGTGCTCAGCTGTGATCTAGCTGGCAGGGTGACAGCAGTGGGCCCCTGGGAGTGGAGTGGGATGGGACTAAGAGCCAGGGTGAGCTGGCAAGAGATAGCCTTGCGGGGGGACTAGCAAAGCCCCCCAAGGAGGGCATTGAGGCATCTTACTCTCTTCTACCACACCTGATGCAGTGACTGCAGACTCCTGCCTACCCCTTCTCTCTCTCTTTTTTCTCTCTCTCTCTCTCTCTTCTTTACTCTGCTTCATCATTTTTCAAAAATAATTGTGTTGTGGCTGACTCTGATTGTGGCTGTACCCTTCCCCACAGGCTGTACCCTGCCCCAGGTTGCTGACTCCATGTCCCCAGACCCTGTCAAGCTGGCTTCGCTGGCTATTGTGTGTACAGATGTGTGTTCCCAGCAAGGTCTTCATCATTCCCTAATTGTTTGCATTTATTTCTCCCCTTCCTCAGTGAACAGCACCTATAAGCCTTGATGGCATCATTAATGCAGCTTCCGTGCTCCTTTGTTGGGGGGGGGGCTGTCCCCGCTGCTGTATCCCTGAGATGGATGTTCTTTTATTGCCCATAAATCTCTGCACAGCCCTTTGTGAAGACAAATCAGAGGCCTCCTGTCCCTAGTGTTTGTCAGGGCCGGTCGGTGGTGGGTTTAATTAGCCCTCGGCACTGGTGGGAGAAGCTCGGGAGAAGGCAAAGTGCAGGCTGGCACCACACGGTATCTACAGAAGGTCTGTCCTCTGCCCTCTCGCTTTATCTAGAGGGACTGAGGCTGGGCCATGTGAGAGAACAACGTGTCACTCCTCCTGTATGCATCCATCATTGTGGATTCCGCATGCCAGGCTCTGTAATATGAGTCTTCCTTGTCCACGTGGCTGGGCAGAAGCTCAGGCCCATGTCTGCCCAGGTGGGCTGGGATGTGATATCAAGCAGCCTTAGAAAAGGGAGTATTGTGAGCTGAGTGCTGGTGGCTCGAGCTTGTCATCCGAGCTACTCAGGAGGCTGAGATCTGAGGATCACGGTTCAAAACCAGCCTGGGCAGGAAAGTCTGTGAGACTCTTATCTCCAATTAACCACCCCAAAGCTGCAAGTGGAGCTGGGGGTCAAGTGGCAGAATGCTAGCCTTGGGCACCAAAGCTCAGGGACAGCATCCAGGGCCTGAGTTCAAGCCTCATGACCAACAGGACATGGACACACACACACACACACACACACACACACACACACACACACACACGAATCCCCCAGGGTTGAGGTATTCTCAGATGGTCAGGCCCAGCCTAGCCTAATTCCACTATTTACAACATGGCCTTGGGAATCCTTTTGACCTGCCAGTGCCTGGGAATCCAGAGCTAAGCTTGGTACTGCGGTCTGAGGGTCAAGAAGATAGGCTTCCAGGTAGAGGACTGCCATGAAGTGTTTTAAAAGGACATTGATCTACCCACCCCACCCCAAGGGAGGAGGATCAGCCATTGTAACCGTCTGATTGTCCCTCCAGGGGTGGCTGAAACAAAGACCCCTTCAACCAAGTTTATTCATTCCTTACCTCAGGCAGGACTACTAGGGGCAAGACCCACTCATTGCCCCCTGGTGGTGTGTTTGGGGTACACAGCATCTGTGAGGAACTCCTGCGAGGCACATCTCTTCAGGAGCCACTCCTACAGGAACAGACCTTTGTTAGGCCTTTGCTCTGATCAGGCCTGGGGGCCGTTTGATAGATATGGACTTGGGATTATCACGTACCTGTTCACCACTGCCTACAGTAGTTTTCCTCCTAAAGTGACATCCACAGGTGGAATGGCATAAGATTCATGCCCAGAATCCTGGCATCCCAGGTGCCAAGGTGAAGAGACTGCATAGAGCTCTGAGAAAGAGTCTGGGTTCTCAGTCAGGCATGTAATGTATACAAGCATGGCCTCAGGTCCAGTCCTGCCTGGAGATGTCACTTCTCATCCATGAGCCTGTTTCCTTATCTGCATACTAGGGTCAGGGATAGTGTATTTTTTTTTTTTTTTGCCAGTCCTGGGACTTGAACTCAGGACGTGAGCACTGTCCTTGGGCTTTCTCAAGGCTAGAGCTCTACCACTTGAGCCACAGCACCACTTCTGGCTTTTTTTCTATGTATGTGGTACCGAGGAATTGAGCCTGGGCCTTCATACATACTAGGCAAGCACTCTACCACTAGGCCAAACTCCTGGCCCCAGGGATAGTGTATTCTTGTGATGTACAAAGTGTCTGCCCCACCCTGTGGAGCTTGGGGTCAGTATCTGTGTCCCCTGTTGTGTGGACAGGCTCCCAGCTTGCTTTTGCTGTATCCAGCCCCTAGGCCCCAGCTCATCTGACAGATAAACTCTCGCTTTTCTCCAAACATGTTTCTGGCATGTTCTTGGTCTCACCGGACATCAGTGGACCATCAACTGCTGCACATTCTGCTGCTTCTATTATTTCAAAACTAATTTAAGGATTAAAAAATAATTCTCCCAATTACTGTGCAAAGCCCCGGGCAGCTAGATAAACAAGAGGCAGGTGCTTCTGGCTAAGCCTGAACCTGTGGCCCTCAGGGAGCTCCAGTGATAACTAAGCCCCCACAGGGTCTGCAATCGTGCCTCACCAACCTCCCAGGGCCTCAGGAAGGGATTGTGGCTGCCTGAGAGTGATCCCTAAGAGCAACCCAGCATCCAGAGGGAGGCTTGCTCCTGATTCATTCACCATGACAGCTGCACTTAATGCGAGTCCCAGGCCATATGTCAACTTCCGTCATTGTGCTTGGTGGCACAGGCCTGGAAGGGCCTAGGACACAAAGGCAGGCCTGTGAACTGTAAAGGATTCTGTCTACAGGGAGTTCTGGGGCTGGCCTGGTCTTCTGGCTTAAAGCCAAAAGTAGCCATGGGAAACAGCGGTGGGCATTTGGGGGGAGCTTCACGTGGCTTTAATTAGCTTCCTGCACAGGTTTCAGGGGCCCAGAGATTCAGGCTGGACATTAGTCAGCGGCCCACCTCTGGTCCCGTATCTTAACTCAGAATATCAGCTGGGCCAGACCTCGGTTGGTAGGGGGATAAGGAAGGGTTACAGTGGGCAGCAGCTGAGCCCCTGGGCTCTAGCCCAGCACCCTGCCCTACTCCAGGCCCCTCGTCATTGCCGACCGGTGATGTCATCTCTTCCTGGGCTGTAAATACCACCCAAATGCTCACGACTCCCAAATGTGTCCTCCAGCCGGGCCCCTCTCCTGAGCTCAGCCTGCACAACCCACGCGACACCCCCGGCCCAGATGTCTCCTAGGCCTCCACAAGGCGTCCGCTCCTCCCGGCACCCCCACCTTGAGACAGGCGCCCCATGCTGGCTGCTTAGGGCAGATGCCTGGGAGCCCTGCCTGCCGCCTCCGCCCCTCCTGTCGGAACCTAACTTGAAACATAGCCATCCACTGCCTTCTGGATCTTCTTGCCCCCCGGCTCAGGCCTGGCCGGATTATGACAATACCCCAAATCCCTGCCCGTGCACAGACACCCTTGTGTACACATCTGACTGATGCCCTGCCCAGGAAGTAATTCTGCTCCACCCCTGGCCTCGCAGTGAAGTTCCCATCCTGCCCCCGGCTTCTGCCCATTGTCCCCACTCCATGATATGCCTTAGTTTCTCTTAGGTGTGTGTGTGTGTGGGGGGGGGTGATGCACAATCCTGAGGGACAGGCCAGAATCTCTGATAGAATGAGAACAGGGAAAGGGACCATGGAGGCAGAGCCCAGGTGAGGCATTTGGGGCTGTCATTCTGGTCACAGCCCAGATACTATGGGTTAGCTCCCAGCTCCCAACTGTCCAGGCCAGCTGTTGGTCTGAGGCCAGATAAGTGACTGTCAGTGGAGACTGGGCCAAACATCGGTAGTGTGTGTTGTATTCTGGGAGACATACTAGCTGAGGTGGGCACAGCAAATCTTCTGTAAGCTGACACCTTACTACAGGTAGCCAGCTCAGGTACGGCTTAAGATTTTTTCATGCAAATGAGTTTTTTCTTTTTCTTTTTTCTTTTTTTTTCCAAGTCCTGGGCTTGAGCTCAGGGCCTGAGCAATGTCCTTGGACTTTCTCAAGGTTAGAGCTCTACCACTTGAGCCTCAGCACCACTTCCGGCTTTTTTCTATGTATGTGGTACCGAGGAATCTAACCCGGGTCTTCATGCATGCTAGGCAAGCACTTTAACCACTAGGCCAAACTCCCGGCCCCTCAGCCTCCTATTTTAATAGCTAGGACTAGAGGCATGTGCCATCAGTGCCCGGGGAAATGAGAGGTTTTTAGGTCCTCACTTACATGCAGGAGGCCCCAGCTTCAGCTCACAGCTCTGCCCCTGCTCCATGCCTAGCTTCTGGCTTTGTCTATTCAGGTGTGTCAGGGGCTACTTGGGAAAATACTGAAGACATTTTGACCACACTTCTTGTCCTCCAGGTGAAGGCTGGAAGGCTGCTAGGGTGCCAGGGAGTGCTTTAGGTGGGGATTTAGGACAGGGCAGACAATATCTCATTATCAGCTGTGCACAGTACTGCCCATGCTGAGACTGCTTAGGGGAACAATGGGATCTCCTGGGGTAGAGAAGAGCTGGAACAGACAACATCCTGCCGGGTACAACCTGCTTGAGCTGCCCCTTCCCTGGCCACAGGGGGCAAACAAGGTTTCCAGGTTCAGTAGCTCAGGTGTGCCCAGTGTCTACTGTGTAGAGGGGCAAACATCAGGTAGAGGTGAAGGTGGGGGCAGTGAGCACCAGCTGGCACAGGCACTAAGGTTTCCTGGAAGAAGAGATGGCACGGGGGGGCAAGCGTCCATGGTGGAAGGATGATTCAGGAATCAGTCCTCGACCCCCCCACCTTAGGCGGTGGTTGCTGAGCCCGTCCTCCCCCCCTCTCCTCCTCCCCTGAGCTTCTGGAGCCCTGGCCGCCCCCACGGCCATCTGGCTCCACCAGCACTGCTCCCCCACTCCTCCCCCAAGTCTGTGTTTTTCTCCTCCCTCAGCCCCTCCATCTTCTGGAGGAGGGGGTCCTTCCCTGGTGGTAGGTCGCCTGCAGTTTCCCAGACACTCTGCCCCTCTCCCTTTTTTTGTTCTAAGACCTTCCCAGCCCAGACTTAGGAAGGTGCAAGTGTGTATTTTTATCTGTGCTATGTGCTGTTTTGAAGCACAGGCGTGCACACGTGTGTACACGTGGGGTTCTTCCTCTGCTACACATGTTGCACGTACACGTGTGTGTGTGTGAGTGTGTATCTTCAAGGGCTTGCTTCTGGGCTGTAGGTGTGGTGTGAGGGGCACATGCATCTGGCCTGTGATCTTGGGCACTGGTGCAAGGGTACAGCCCCTGCTCATCCTGCAGCCTGGGCCTCACTCGGCCGTCTTTATCTCCATTTCCCCCGCCCCAAGCCTGAGCTCGAAGGTGCTAGAGCAGATGTCCTTACCAAGGCAGCCTTGTCCAGTCCCGTGGGCCTGGCATGTGCTCTGTTAGCCCAATTCTCCGGGAAGCCAGCTGGGCTCAGGGTTGTCAGGGCAAGCTTGGTGGGTGCTGCTGGAGGTGCATGGATGGCACCTCGTGCCTGGTATGTCTGGGTGTCCATTCCATTTTCTCTTGATGGCCTCATGTCTGGGGGAGGTGCTGTGCCTGGCCTCTCCCCTGCCTCTCACCACCCACAACACCCCCCCCCCCAGCCTGAGAGGCCATAGCTTAAGAAAAGAGCTCTTTATTCCACGTCATCCGGTATTTTTACACAAGTAAAATAAAATGCATATCTCTATATACCGCGATCCGGGTGGGAGGCGGCGTTCTGGAACAAACGTCGCCTCCGGAACCCTGTAAACATGATGGGGTGGAGATGGGGTGGGCTAGTGGGGAGGCATCCGTCAGGGGAGGCCTGGCCTGCCCCACGGTGCTCATCCCCAGCTCTGGCTGGCGGCGTGGAGAGAGACCCCATATGTACACACCTGGCTGCGGAGAGGCTCTGGTGGCTGGTCAGCAAGGACCCAACACTGTCCACAGCACCAGCACGAGGCCCAGGGGCAGGAGGCTGCAGGCCAGGGCTGGTAGGGCACCTGAGCCCTCAGCATCACTAGCCCCACTGCCCCCACTGCCTGCCTGGCCCAGACGGCAGTGGCTACGGGTGCGGTTCTTGCGGGAACAACCTGGCCTTCGGCGAGGGCCTGTGGTGGGTAGCCCTGGTGGTTCAGAGCCCTCAGGCCGTAGTCCAGTTAGTGGGGGCTCTGCAGAGCTGGGCAGGGTCCCGAATGGGGAGTCATTGATATGCCGTGGGCCAGAGCTGTTGCCCGATGGGGTGTCACCAGGGGGCACACGCCCCTTGAGTGCATTGCCAGCAGAGGCTGGCCTCCCGGGCTCCAGCACCGAGGCTTTGTCTGCGCCATCAGGCTGGCAGCACTTGGGCAGACCCAGCAGCTCCTCGTCGGGGAACCCAGGATGGAGGGGCCTGGCTGCCACCGCGCAACCCTCCAAGTCACTGGCTGCCAGGCGCTTGAGATCGCGGCCAGTCAGGCGTGGAGGCAGGCTGCAGGGCACCTCTGATGATGACCCTCGAAACTTCTGCAGCCAGGCCCAGAGTGGGCGGGCCCGGCAGTCACACACCCAGGGGTTGTCATTGAGCCTTAGGTATTGCAGGGCCCGCAGGGGTGCCAGGGCCTCAGCAGGTAGCATGGAGAGGTTATTGGCAAACAGGTAGAGCGTCATGAGGCGGCCAAGGTCACGGAAGGCGTGCGGGTGCACACGGGCCACGTGGTTCTGGTGTAGGAGGAGACGATCCAGGCTGTGCAAACCGCGAAAGGCTCGCTCGGGCACACTAGGGATACGATTGCCGTGCAGGAAAAGGTGTGTGAGGTTGCCCAGGTCACGGAAGGCGTCATCAGGCAGTGCCTGCAGCCCATTGTCTTGCAGGTAGAGGTACTGCAGGGCAGCCAGACCATGGAACAGGCCGGGGCCCAGTTCCCGCAAACCACAACGGTCCAGGTGCAGTGTATGTAGGCGGCCCAGGCCTTGGAATGTGGCAGGGTCCACGGCCCGAAGCTGTGCATTGTCACTGAGGTCCAGCTGCTCCAGGAGGGTCAGGCCAGCAAAGGCAGAGGCGTCGATCCTGGCTAGGGCATTGGAGTGCAGCCACAGGATGGTGAGATTGCGGCAGGCATGGAAGCCTGCGGCCGACACATGGGAGATGCGGTTGCCATGCAGGAAGATGCGCTGGCTGGCAGCTGGGATGCCAGTGGGCACGGCCAGCAGGCCTTGCTGGGGGCAGCTCGTCGTCACCTTGGGCTCGTTGTAGCACACGCAAGCACCAGGGCATGGTGCCGCCACCTGCCAGGCCTGTAGCCACAACACCCAAGCCAGCAGCCGGCTCCCTGTGGGCAGAGGAAAGGGCAGTCAGCAGGCAGGGGATCTCCTGGAAGGTAAAGGGTGACCTGGAGCCAGGCCAGCCCTTGGGTTAGATCCCAGGAGGGGATAAAGCAGGGTCTAAGAGGTGTCTTGCCAACCCTGGAAATTGGGAGTTTGGGGACTCCGATGTCACATGGTCACAAAGAGGAGCTGGGCTGTATAACCTGCCCCAGTCACACTGGGAAAATGGGGACACCCCATGCCACCTTACCTGATGCTTACATGAGTGCCATTCTCCTCTCACCAGGGTTAGCCTTCGCCATCACCTTACAATTACCCCTTGGAAGGCCTCCCAGGGCTGGCTGCTCAGACCTGCACACACCTCAGGACTCTGGGGAACGCAGACCTTCGGGAGCTTGGCTACATTTCCTGGGATCCCAAGTCTTATACCTGGCTTGCCCCAGCCAATCTCATCAGTCCATAGGCCACGCTAGGAGAGAGGCTAGAGGACTACATAGGCCAAACTTAGGATCTGCTAAGAAAAGGAGTAAGATTGGGAGATCTCCGGGTAGAGACTTGTCCCCAGCCCTGAACTTCAGATGGACTCTGCAATAGCCCCTCCTAGGCTGCAGAAAGGGCAGGGGTTTGTGGCTTGGCCCTTTATGCCCTGCCCCAGTCTGTGAAGTTCTATAAGCTGCTGGGAGTGGGAAGGTGTGGGGGGAAGAGGCATTCCTGCCTGCCTTACTGGTAAGCTCTACTTTCAGGAAAGAATTACAGATATTTGGGGTTCTCTGCCTGCCTGCTGGCCACCCTACCCCCACCGAGTAGCACTTTTGCTCTCATAGGAACTTCCTGGCTTGGGTGCAGCGTGTCAGGGATGGGAAATGAGAGTGCAACCCTGCCCTGGGGAGTTCCCCCCCCACCTCACTCTTTGGGCAGACTTCTCCCTCCTCCACACATTCTCCCTTTTAAGCACTTCCTGACTTGGCTCAGAACACCTCCTGCAGCCTCCAACCCTGGCTTCGTTCTTTGCTCCAGCCCCTCCCAGGGTGGAGCTCACTTCTTCCCAGCCAATCCCTGCATGATCCTCGCCGCCCTAAGCCCGCCCACCCAGCCTCAGCCCTCCACCAGGATGGAGTGTTCTCTCTCAGCCCCAGGGCACTGTGCATCTCCAAGATGGAAAAGCTAGGCAAGCTTGGGGCGGCTTCACCAGCATTGGACCACTGCTGGGGCTGGCTACTGCTTCTGACCTGCCCTTACCAACAGGGCATCCCCAGCAGCAAGCTTTACTTCCTGGTGCTAACACCCCTGCCACCCCCGCTCCCACCCCCAAAGGCTGAAGGTTGTTTTTTTTTTTTTTTTCCTTTTCTGCCTTCAGGAGTGAGTCTATTAAAATGTGAATCCCCCTGGGAGGGTTATAGCTTATCAGCCAACACTTGAGTTATCAGCTAACACCTTGCTTGACAGCTAACACCTTGCTTGACAGCTAACACCTTTCTTGGCAGCTAGCTAAGAGCAGGATTCTGCAGCCACGAGGCAGGAACCCAGAGGGAGAGAACTGAGGGCTAGAGTCCTCCACCAGAACTGTGAATGTGACCACACTGGGCCCACTGTTACACTAATAATAGGAGCGGGGAGTGAAGCATACAATGGTCCTAAATCTAGAGGCCCAGCAAGCCAGGCAAGTGTAAGGGGAACAAGACAGGCTCTTAGGTCCCCGAGCCCCTCCCCCTAACCCCCAAAGGCTTTCTGGGCTGAGCTTTCTCTGCTGGGGTGATTTATTGGCTGCTGAAGGTGGGGTTGGCCTCCAGGTTTGGGGGGGTGGGAAGGGGTAGAGTCTAGAGGGATAGGCCCAGCCCTGGAACCCCTAAGATCTGGACACCCCTCGCAGAGCTGGCTTTGTGTAGGACACACTTGGGCCTAATATTCTATTTAAGAAGCTGATATCTCAGTACATCCGGGCAAACGGGGCCTGCTCAAGCCTGCTCCCCACAGCATCTCATCCACTGTCACGGAGGCCACTGAATTTTGTGGAACAGTGTGCTTCCTACCTGACTACAGGCAGAACTGGAAACTTCAGCCCCACCATATCAAGCTAGGGGCCTCACTGCCATGGACAGGCCAGCTTACCAGCCACATCATGCCACAAAATTGTAATACCCACTGCACCATGCCACTGACAGGCTCACCAAGCCTGGGCCATGCCACCAACCACATGTGGTGACCAAGGCTACCACCACAGTGACTGAGTCAGGCTACCACTGGGGTCTCCAGGCCTGAGACTAGTCTGAGAACTTGGCTGGGATCAGTACCCAGAGTGGCTCCAGGATTGAACCCATGCCAAGGAGGTGGGCAAGTGGGGGAGAAGCCCCGTGACACTCAGCCCTGCCCAGAGCTGTTACTGGACTCAGAGATATAGCTGCATTCCTGCCGAGACAACTGCTTTTTTGGAAACCAACTTCTGAGAGTCGGCCCTCTGCGCTGGCCCTGCTGTCAGTGCGGCTGGGGTGGGCTCTCTTCTGCTGCAGCCACAGTAATTGGCTCCAGCCTGGCCCCCCTTGGGGCCTGCCCGCTGGTCTCCATGGCAACCCTGCCGCTGAGCAAGCATGAGGGGGCATCTTTTTATGAGATAATCAAACCCAACTTCGAAAGCATGGATTTGGGTTCACAACAGGGGCCCAGGGAAATACCTCAGACCCTGCTCTGGAGCTGCCTCACTTGACCTTTCCCTGCCTCCACCCCCTCCTCTCTCCCAGAAAGGCCTTCCTGGCCCACCCCTGGTCTCTGCAGCTTGATCTCAAGGCCTCTGAACTCCAGGTCTGGTCCCTTCTATGTAGATCCTCTCCTTTCTCCTTTCCCACGCTGCCTGCTGATTCCCAGACTCCCACAGAAGACTACCTTCCATTGGCCCAGGCTTCCTGTCCCCCTCGAGTTCCACTTGTCACTCTGTCTCACTTGGGTCCCAATCTTCCATGGCACTCAGAGAAAGTGGTGCTCTAGGCTCACAGGGAAGAAAAATGGCCCTGTGTGGGGGCTGCATGACCCCAGCTTTCACACACAAAACCCATGGAAGCCTGTCATCAAGTCCCTTTGCAGCCACCTACACCTCCCTGCCAGACGTGCCACAGGGGCCCTTCCCACAGACAGCCCCGCTGGTTGCCCCTGTGGGTGCAGGGTTACCAGCAAGGGGCTCCTCCTTAGCCCAAGTCTGGCTCAGAAACCACATGTGTGTGAAGGCAGAGGCAGAGAGAAGGCTGGCCACCCGGCCCAGATTCCTCATGGAGGACAGGAAGTAGATACGGGCCTGGCCAAGGTAGGGCAGTCAGACAGGAAAAGACACAACCCCTGAGCTACACGAGCAATTCATTATGCACCACTAGCTCTTAGGAGTGAAGGACTCAAGTTCACAGTCACTGCAGGGGTGGAGGGAGGAGGAGAAGGAGAGAGGAGAGAAAAGAGGGAGGAGAATGAAGGAGGGAGGGATGGAGAGGAGGGAGGAGGGATGGTGTGGAGGGGAGGAGCCAGGTAAGGAGGAGGCTTCTGGGGACTCCAGCAGGCAGTTGTAGGAGCCAGCAGGCAGGCGGCTGCTGACCTCAGCAGCCTGAGGAGCTGGAGCAGCTGAGCCACATTTCTTTCTTTAGTGTCTTCCCTAGGCTCTTTTCTTCCTCTATCCGCTCAGTGCCCTCAATCTCCATGCATCCCCCGCAAACAGAAATATCCCACCCCATGGACTGTCGAGGACTAGCTATGGTTAGTATGAGAAAGATGTGTCAATGCTATGTAAGAGTTAGTTTTCTTATCAGTATCATCAACCCCTTTTACAGGGCAGGAAACTGAGGCAGTGAGCGGTTAAGCCCTATATCACTGCCATCTTGAAGACTTGCCAGAAAGAAAAGTGGCTGGGGGGAAGGAGCCAGTGCCACCTGGAGAGGACTCTGGGAGTGTTGGCACAGCAAGGGAGATGGCCACATGTGGAACCTGGGCAGGAATGTGGGCAGAGGCTACAAAGGTGTTGGGGGTCTGCCAGCCTGTTGGGCTAGGAAGGAACATGTCTTTCTTTGGGGAGGGGGGGTGGGAGGCGGTATTGAGTGCTAGGCAAGCACTGTGCCACTGAGCTACATCCCAGTCCACAGGACATGTCTTTTGAGGCTCTGAGCTGCTGGCCCCTGCCCTAGAGGTTAGGGTTAGAAGAGGAGCCTGGTAAACCTCTCAGACACAATGACAGCCCCATGGAGCAGTCATAGCACAGACAACAGTTATGAGGAAGAACAGCTCAGCACAGGGACTAGAAATAGCTCTGGGCGGGGGTGGAGGGCCAGTGTCATCCTCACACTGCAGAGGGTCAGGGCACCCCTCCCTGTGCCAGCTTCCTATTCCAACCAGCCCCCCCATCACTGACTCACTACCCCCCACTGGCCATCTGTCCCCCTCCATCCTCACTCACTTCACACACACACACACAGCCCACCCTCCATCTACCCTTGGGCACATAGACACGTGCAGGGATGGCTCAATTCCCCATGGCATTTCTCATGCTCTTCCAGGGCCACCAGACTGAGGGTAGAGGGATGCCAGTGGCTCCTTGGAGAAGCAGCCTGCCTTGTGTCTCCTAGGGGGTGTGTGGTTGCCAGCCCCTGCTGTCTTTGAGCCCCTGGAGGTTCTGTTCCTTATTGATCCTGGCTTTGGGCAAGCAGGCTAGGTCGATAATGGGCAAGGTCACCTACCACAGTGGGAGGGCACCTAATGTGCTGATGAGCTTCAGGGCTGGTCACATGTAGTGGGGAAACTGAGTCCTAGTGTACACAGAGGCCTGCTTGAGGTTACCCTGTGCCTGGGGCAAAGCTGTTATGATCAACCTTCCTATGGCAGCAGGAACCACTCCACTCCTCTGGCTACAGGATACTAAGGCTTGGTGGCAGAGAGCCCCGGCGCGAAGGTACATTCAGGAAGACCACACCCTAGTAGGAGCCATTCACTCCCTAGCCTTCTTTCCATGCCTCAGCACTGTGCCCACTGCAAGATCTCTGCCCAGGCATGGTGCCAAGGGACTAGATCTAGCACCTGAGCTCTTCCCTGTGCGAGAATTAGGGCCACAATGGCTTGAGCTAGCACCCCACCAGCACCTGGCCAGGAATTTTTTTTTTTCTTTGTGCCTATACTGGGGCTTGAACTCAGGGACTTGCACAATCACTTGACCCTTTTGATTAAGGCTGACATCCTACCACTTGAGCCACACAGTCCACTGCCGGCTTTGCTAGTTCATTAGAGATAAGAGTCTTATAGACTTTTGTGCCTGAACTGACTTGAAACTGTCACCCTCAGATCTCAGCCTCTTGAAAAGCTGGGATTACCGATGTGAAGCACAAGCACCCAGGCCTGGAAAATTCATTCTTAGCTAAGGCCAATCTGTCGGCCAAGGGCTCTGGAGCCTTGTTAGTCTAGATACCCATTCCCATCCGATGCCCACCTCCCTCTACCCCTTATGAGCTCTGTCCTGGGGGCTCATCATGCCGAGTACTGGAGGCTTATCTGGCTGAAGTCTTACCTAACCATAGGACAAAGCCAGCCAGCCAGTACAAGGTGCCCCAGCCACAGAAACTTAGTAACCTCTCATCCACAGAAGGCTGGGGCTCCATCCCGCTTCAGGTGTCTAACCAACACTGCCGCCTAATTACCTGGAGAATTCTGTCTCCAAGAGCGCTTACTGTGGTCCTGCAGCCAATTTAATTCAGACCAGCAGAAGCTCTAGACCCCAGAAAAACTAATGAGGAACTCAGCCAGTGGCTCATATGTCCCTGCTCAGAGGATTCCCTGTGCTACGCTGCCTGGGACCCAGCCCTCAACTGTCCTTACATGCCTGCAAGGGTGAGTAGCCAGTCTGGCAGCATCTACAAGCCTGGGTCCTGCAATCTAACCTGAGCCACAGCCCTCCCCACTCTCCCCCTACCATTGTTTGTGAGGAACAGAGGACCAGCCTCTCACAGGGCTGCACACTTGGGGTGTACATTAAGAGTACAAACTTAGGATCTCAGAAGGGAGGTAGTACAATAGGAGTGTAAGGGGCCTAGGGGAGGGCCAGGGTGGTAGAGGGGGGTTGCTGGCATGGGCTGTGCAGACATGGAGACCTGTCAAAGGGTCTCTCATTGCAGTGGGGGGAAGTGAGCATGTACTTACTTCCCATGTGTTCTTGGGCCCTGGGCACATTGCAATCAGGCAGGTGGATGGCTCCTGCCCAGGTAGGATTTATTCTGGAAAGATGTGTAGGTCTGGAGGCCATTGTCTGCCCGCCCTGTGGGATCAGCCTATCCTGCCTCCCTGGCTCTGCTGTCTGTCAGGAGGAATAGAGTTGGGCAGGGCCCAGAATATCTTTCTCCTAGAGGAAGGAGGCTGCCCTGGCCTCCCAGAGGTCTTTGTAATGGAGCTGTGGTTCTGTAACTAGCAGTAGCCCGGGGCACATTGAAGAACCCAGGGAGGGGTAATCATGCCTGGCCAGGGACAGGCAGGGAGAGCCAGGGGATGTGGCACTTACTATGGGACAGGGAACCCTAGAGGTATCACACCAGCCTCCTCAGCCTGAGATACTACTGGTGTTCCACCCTAAGGGAGCACAGAGTCCAGGAGAGCTGGTAAGAAAGCCCGAGTCAGCACAGAGGAGCTCTCTTCCCTTCTGTTCTATTGGCTGTCAGCAGACTGGCTCAGGAGCTAGCCGCTGCTTTAGTAAATAATGTGTTATTAGAGCACAGACACACCTATATGTCCACGCATTGTTTGCAGCTGCTCTTGCAGAGTTGAATTGTTACAACACACCATGCGGCCCACAAAACTGGAATGATCTAATGTCAGACCTTTACAGAAACAGTTTGTCGATATGGTTTGTGACTGAGCACTTACCACATGTGGGTACTGCTTCACCTCCACCTCATGAAAAGGAAATCAGAGTGGTTGGAGGTGTGGCTCAGGTGGTAGAGTGCCAGCCAGTGAGCAAAAGCAAGGGTCAGAGAGTGAGTTTGAGTCTGTCTCAGAGAGAGAGAGAGAGAGAGAGAGAGAGAAACTGAGGTCAGCCACCACTGTCCTGCTGATGCCATTTGATTGGATGGATAGGGCTCAGAGTGGCTTCCCATGTGGGGCATGGTTGAGTGTCAAGAAGCCCTCATTAAGGTAGAGGGTGGAGGTACAAGAGAGAAATACTGGATACCGAATTCTGTGTAGGTCCAAGGAAAAAAGCAATAATTTTGTTTAAAGAGGTTGCAAATCAAATATGCATAAAAGAGGACAACTTAAAAATGCAAAGAGAGTAGCCAGGAATGCTTGCCTAGCATGCACAAAGCCCCAGGTACCACATACACAGAAAAAGCCAGAAGTGGTGCTGTCATTCACATGGTAGAATGCTAGCCTTGAGAAAGCCTAAGGATAGTGCCTGGGCCCTGAGTTTAAGCCCCAGGACTGGAGAAAAAAAAAAAAGAAAACACATAAAAATGGAGACTGAAGCAGGAAGATCATGAGTTGCAAAATAGCCTGAAGTAAAAAAAAAAATAGCTGGGCATTTGTGACTTACACCTGTAAGCCTTGCTAGTCAGGAGGCTGAGATAATGGTTTGATGCCAGCCTGGGCAGGTAAGTCTATGAGACTATTATTTCCAGTTAACTAGCAAAAAAGCCGGGAGTGGACATGTGGCTTAAGCGGTAAATGGTGAAGGTAAAAGGTAAAAAACCTTGAGTAGAAAAGTTAAGGGATAGCATCCAGGATCATAGTTCAAGCTCTGGTACTGGGGGAGAGAGAGAGAGAGAGAGAGAGAGAGAGAGAGAGAGAGAGAGAGAGAGAGAGAGAGAGAGAGAGAGAGAGAGAGAGAGAGAGAGAGAGCGCGCGCGAGAGAGAGCGAGAGAGCATATGAATAGCTGTCTCCAGAGGCTGGGAGAAAATGCTAAGTGACATGGTTCCCACTTGGGAGGAAAGGCTGAAGACTCAAGGATCCATGAAGCTCAAATACACCCTTAGACTGGGCAGGACTTGGAGAGAGGACATAGACAGGTCAGTATTGACGTACTTGCTGGGCTAGGGGTGGTCCCCAGACTCAAGTGGGCAGCAGAGGGTTGCTGTCATGGGTGTGCAGACCTAGGACCTGGCATCGCATCTGCTTGGCTGAAGTGGGAGGACACAATTATTTCTGACATAATCACTCCAACTAAGATCAAGGCAACATTAAAGATATGAGAACTTAGTCCAGGAAAGGACAAAAGGGCTGTCCTGAACTAGCTTCAGAGACCTCAAGCCCAGCTCCTTCTACAGACCACTGGCCAGGAATCCTGAAGGGATTATCTTTGCCTCTGTCATCATCACCATCATCATCATCACCCCCCATCATCACCACTGTCATTGTCATCATCAGCTACCATTACCGTCATTATCGTTTTCACTGTTAAGTCATCTTTCCGGCACTGTCAAAGAAATTTTCAAGAAGGAAATGGTTATTTTGGTTCATGGTTTCAGATGTTTCGGCCAATAGTTTTATTGCCTTTGGGCCTGTGGCAGGGAAGAATTCCTGATAGAATTCATAGCAGAGGAAGCTGCTCATCTCATGGCAGCCAGGAAACAAAAAGAGAGAGAAAGGGGCAGGGCCGGCATCCCACATTCCCTTCAGGAGCTCATAATTTGCTCCTACTGGTTCCCAGTTTTCAAAATTCTCACACTCGCCAGGCACGGTGGCTCACATCTGTAATCCTGGCTACTCAGGGGGCTGAGAACTGAGGATCAAGGTTCAAAGCCAACCCAAGTACTAAAGTCCCTATGAGACTCTTATCTCCAATTAACCACTAGAAAACTGGAAGTGGTGCTGTGTCTCAAGGGGTAGGGCAGTAGCCTTGAGCTGAAGAGCTCAGGGACAGCACCCAGGCCCAGAGTTCAAGCCCCATGACAAAAAAAAAAAAAAAAATCTGACACTCCTAACAGTTCCATGGGGTAAGGACCAAGCCTTTAACACACCACTCTTTAGAGAACATTCAAGACCCAATCTATAGCAGTTACCATTACCACCATCACCATTATCAATCATCTTGCGTAATCAATATCACCATTAACACCACCATCAGCACCCCCATTATCAACTGTAAGCAGAGCACTTCCACTCCTGGGAAGCTAAGGGTGGATCCTGGGTAGACTACACACCCTCTCGGAGAACCTGGAGAAGCTGCCAGTCTCATCCTGTCATCACACCTTCAATGTGAGGATCAGGGCAGCCAGCACTCACCCTCCCAGAATTGCAGCAATACCTCCAGTCTGGAAAGCTCAATGATTCCCCCAGCCCAGGCCTAATCTCTATGTCTAACATCCTTCCTCATAGAGGTTAGCCTGAGACCTGGCACCCAAGACTAGGTCTGACCTTGGTCCGTCTCATCTCAAGTGAGGAGCTAGATTACAAGCTTAGAGGCAGCATGTTGAAATACGAAGGACTCTGTGCCGCAGTTGTCTCAAGGCCACTCCAGCCTGGCTATCCTGATAGCTGCCCTTGCTTTGTGCAGTAGACTCAGCAAGCCAGAGCCTGGCTGTCTCTGGGCTGGAAGAGGGCATAGCAGAAGCCAGGATGAGCTGCAAACATGCCTGTAGCTGCTTCCCTACCACCTCACAGATCTCAATCATGGCAGAGAATGAAGGCTTGCAGATAGGCTTGCAGCCTGATGCAACCTGCCTCACCTTTATCAGAGCCCTATCCACACTCAGCAGCAAGTCACTGCTGCTTTCCATACAATTCAGCTGGTCCTTCTCTTCTGCCCACCAGTCTCAAGCTACCCATGCTAATCTGCATTAGGCACACATGTGAGTCTCTCAAGATGACTTTGACATGGAACACATCCTGCAAAGGTTAGGGAGCAGGAGATGAGAAATATCACAAGGAGTCCTTACCATTGGCATCTGGGACTAGGCAGCTTCTGCCTCGTGTCCTGAGATCTGACAGTGGACAAGCTCCATTTCTAGCCTCAGTTAGCTTCCTTTATGAAAGTGACCATAAGCAGGAGTTTGTGGCTCATGCCTATAACCCTAGGTACTCCAGAGGTGGAGTGAGTTGTGGCCCAAGGCCATTCCAAACAAAACGTTTGTATGGTCCTGTTTCGGCCAGTAAAGCTGGGTGTGGTGACGTGCACCTATCATCTCAGTTATTGTAGTCCAGGCCAGACAGGGCATCAACATGAGATTCTATTTAATTCTTACCTACTGTCCTAATTACTGAGAAGCCTGTCAAATAAGGATTGCAGTTCAAAGTCAGACTAGGGAGGAAAGTCTATGACACTCTTATCTCTAATTAACCACCAAAAAGCCAGAAGTAGAGCTGTGTCTCAAGTGGTGGAGCCCCAGACTTGAGCAGAAACGCTAAGGAACACTAAGGCACAGTGTCCAGGTCCTGAGTTCAAGCCCCAGTACTTCCTCTCTCCCCACATAATATCTAGAACAAAAAGGCCTGCAGGTGTGGCTCAAGTGGTAAAGTACCTGTGAGGCAAATATAAGGCCCTGAGTTCGAGTCCCAGTATCTTGAAAAAGCAACCAGAAAGCCAGTCACCATTACGAATCTAGAAAAGATATCTGTGCAGATGAGGAGAGAAGATAACTCTAGAGGAAACAGACGATGTGGATAATAGCCAGAAATTAGCAGAAAAATCTAATGAGTTGTTCCTCCTCAGGATAGAAAGGGGCTTAAAACAAGAACAGGGTGCAATGACCAAGGAGCCACCAGATAGCAAGAGTGTCTAGAAATTAAAAATAGAATTGCTAAAATTAAAAAAAAAATCAATAGAAGAGTTGGAAAACAAGGTCAAAGAAATCTTCCAGAAAGAAAAACAAAAAGAGAGAGAGAGAAAAAAAAATGAATGAGATGCAATAGACAAATACAGGTCAAACATTGGTCTTAAGGTAGTTCCACAAAGAGACAACAGAGAAAACAGAGGATTTTAAAAAGTTAACAAAGAAGCCTGGGAATTTGGCCTAGGGGGTAGAGTGCTTGCCTAGCATGCATGAAGACCCAGGTTCGATTCCTCGGTACCACATATATAGAAAAAAGCTGGAAGTGGTACTGTTGCTCAAGGGGTAGCATTAGCATTCTAGCCTTGAAAAACTCAAGGACAGTGCTCAGGCCCTCAGTTCAGTTCCCACGACTGGCAAAAACAAACAAACAACAACAACAACAACAACAACAAAAACCCCAAGAAATCATACCAGAGAAATCTGCCAGGGCCAAGGACCTGGTCCGTCATTGGGCATTTGCATCACAATCTCAGGTCCCTGGAGCTCAAGAGAAGTTTGAGGTACCCAGAAGAAAATCTGATCATAAACAATGCAAGGTAGAACTAGATTTCATGGCACATTGTATGACAAAGGACGGCAAAACTGTAACAGCTTCAAAACTTTGAGGGAATAGAAAATTTTAGCTTGAATTTCTGGACCCAACCTATCCAGCTTGTATAAACTTGAAAACACGGATTCAGGACTACTTCCAAAAACCATGCCTTTCCTTAGAGGTAGCTGGAATATACTTGTATAGAAGAAAGATGGATGTAATCCTAATGGTGGTTAAAAAGAAGTCATGAGGTAGCAGGACAAAAGCCTAAAGAAAATGACAGACTCAATAGAACCCTTCACAAAAATTGATCAACTATAAACTCCAGAAGAAACAAAAGCACACATGCAACAGGGGCTATAATAGGAGCACTGAAAGGAGATGATAACCTTAACAAAGCCAGGACATCTGAAGAACAGAGCTCCCTATAAGGAAGATGGAGCCAGAAATATTGCAAAATGATTTTACAGACTAACCTCCAAGATGTGAAGGCAGGTTTTAACCTTGTGTAGGATATTAAAAACAAAATGATTGTGTGTGTGTGTGTGTGTGTGTGTGTGTGTGTGTGTGTGTGTGTGTGTGTTGGTGCTGGGGCTTGAACTCAGGGCCTAGGTACTGTCCCTGAGCTTTTATGCTCAAGGCTAGTGCTGTACCACTTCCAGCTTGTTGGTGGTTAATTAGGTGATAAAGACTTTCATAGACTTTCTACCCTGGCTGGCTTAGAACCATGATCCTTAGATCTCAGTCTCCTAAGTAGCTAGGATTACAGGAGTGAGATATTCATCAGGGTAATCATCTTTTTTTTTTAAAAAACTGCATCTTTGTAATTGAAATCTTAGAAATAGATTTTTTTTTCAGTGAGAGAGAATGTATCTTCCAAGGTAAAGGTAAGTGTGAATTAGAAACAGTTATCCTTGCGATACAGGAGGAGAAAGCAGAGCTGGGAGAGCTCTGGAGCATGCACAGCCTGGCAGTTCTGCTGTGGAACCACCCAGGCTCTGCCCAACGGACTCTCTCTTGCTAAAGGTGGCACAGAATGCATCTGGGTCTCCAAGGACACTCTGGGTTCTTGGTCACAGAAGCTTCTGCATCCCAACACTTGAAAAGACAAATATTTGATCTAAAATTGCAGCTCTGTGCTCAGGCCTTCTGCAGATAGCCAGGCAGCTCCACTGGGCCTTGATGCCCTCTACCTCTATCTGGCCCATTCCCTAATACCCTGGCAAAGCTCCACCCTTGTTCCCTCTGCACCTGTGCGGATTCCTGTCCCCTCACTGGTACCTCCTCATCCACAGACTTCTGAGCCTCCATCACAGGATGGCAGGGGAAGGCCACTGACAACCCAGCAGGGTCCACTTTGCTCTGGAGTCAGGTCTGTACTCCCTGGGCCTCCGCCCTGAACTTGGCTGGGCACAAACAGGCTTCCATCCACCTCTGAGAGCACCCCTGATGTGTCTCTGCAACCGAGTCCACGGTGTGCAGGCAGGGGCGATGTGAATAAGTAATTGCTCTTTTATTAACGAGTGATAAATTATTCCTATATGATTGTGGGTGATAACTCCTGCTTATTTGAAATCAATTTGGGATAGAACTCGTTGGCGGCTTCTCACCTGCTCTGGTGGGAGCTCAGGCGCCGCTGCCTTGTGGAAAAGGAGGTCAGTGTATTTTGGCTACATCCTGAGACTCACGCGGGACTCCCAAAGGCAGCAGGAAAGGGTGGGGTGTCCTGGGCTGTGCAACTGGGGAGACCAGAGTCCTCTGACCTCATCTCCTCATCACCACTGGGGGTGGGGGAGCAGGGGAGTGGGCAGCTCAGGTCACAGTCAGCCTCTTTTATCTCCCACCCATCTGCAGCTCCCCAAATGGCCTAATCTACTCTACTGGCCCAGACTCCCTGGGAGCTGAGTTAAGACCAAGCTGAGAGAGGATCCCCTCAAACCCAAGGCCCACTGGAGACCATCACTGGCACCAGTGACCATAGCAGGGCCAGCAGGAGTCAGTGACCACCCCGTCTTCCAAGTGTTCCCTGAGAACCTGGGCTGTATGACCTTTTACCCCACAAAGGACACATCCAGTGTCCAGCTGCCCCCCTCTCATGGTTCTCACTCGTAAAAATATTCATAGGAAGTGGAGATAGGGATCAAAGGGTAGGGCACTAGTCGAGCAAAAGAAGCTCAGAGACAGCACCCAAGCCTTGAACTCAAGCCCCAAGACTAGGTGGGGAGGAGAGGGAGTAGTAACCAAGCACTGGTAGATGTAATCCTAGCTACTTTGGGGATCTGAGGATCGCAGTTCCAATCGAGCCCAGGCAGAAAATGGTGAGACTTTTATTTCCCGCTAACAAGCAAAAAGACAGAAGTGCTTGTATAGCTCAAGTGGCAGGGCACGAGGTTCTGAGTTCAAGCCCTAGTATCAACACACGCACACACAGACACACAGTTTTTCCTAGTACTTGCCCTAAATATTTTGCTGCCATCCTTTCCCCCTGCCTCCCAGGTCAACACTAGAGGCCTAGGCTAGTGCCCCTGGCAGGCCCGTGCACTTCTGCTGAGCACATATTTACATTTCCATAACCCACCAGGCAGCCTAGCCAAGCTAGGCCTTAAGGGAAAGACCCCGCCCACCTGCTCCAGGGCAACCAATGAAAGGGTCAGCCCAAAGCCCAGCAGCATGGCCCAGCACAGGTAGGGGATGAGTGCCTGTGGGGGTTAGCTTCCTTATCTCTATAGACTAGATCTCTGGGTCTCCCCCATATCACCCCACTCCTTCCATCCACTGCCAGGTGCCCATTCTACCCCACTCCTTGGCTGGTCCAACTTAACACGTCTCTTTGTGGCTTGCTTCTGCCATCTGTCCCTAGGCTGTGGGCCAAACAGAGGCTTCATAGGAAGGTGATTGGTACACTACAAATGTCTGTCCCATGAATTTAATAAATGTGCCCCAGGAAGACAAGTGGCAGGGGTATAGTTGTGGAGATGGCATTCCTTAAGGATGTTTGGTCCTGGGAGGGCTCTGACACTGTCTGTGGAGAGACCACTCAATGCTAAGGTTGGGTTTTTACAGCAAGCAGTTTGACTTCTGTCATTCCTAAATATTTGTGTCCCCTTCAGATGTAATGACAGTATATACTTTTACTTTTGCTTTCTTAAACTGCTGTTTAAGACACCCAGTTTGTATTTTGCTATGGCTACTTGAGTTCACTAATACAACCGTTGTTCTTTTCTTTTTTTTTTTTTTTTGTACCAGTCTTGGGACTTGAACTCAGAGCCTGGTCATTGTCTTTTAAGTAGCTAATCTCATACATGGATTTTCCAGCCTAGACTGGCCTTGAACCTTGATCCTCTAGAGCTCAGCCTCTTGACTTGCTAAGATTACGGGCAGGAGCCACCAGAAGCTGGCCTAGAATTACTTTATCAATACATAAAGCATCGTAAATTTTGCATGTTCCACTTGGTCTCATGTATTGTGCCAGACAAGGTTTGAGAGGAGGGTAAGCCACCAATCCTGTGCTATAAGGTTTATCTCTAGATCATCAGCTTATGCTTGGGCCTTTTCCTGGAGAATGACTCATGCTATCCACAGGAGTAACTTACCCTACAGCAGAGAATGCCCAGGTCACAAGTGCAAGCTGGAAGGGTTCTACTGACACAAGCACGGGCTCTGAGGAGTCAGACTTCTACCCTGCAGGCCTTGGACCAGTCAGCTCACTCCCAGAAAGGCTGCCCTATTCCTAGATTCACCCCCTCAGGGGCTCTTCTCCCCTGAGCACCCCCCACCACCACCACTCTAAAGGAGTCTAGATCCTTCCAATTGCTTTCTTATTCCTACCTTGGCCTCATTCTGGGAGTCTGTCTTTAGACCTACCAGGAATACCAGGGCAGCCCCACCCACAGGTACTCAGGTAATAGTGGGCAAGACAGTTAGACACTCAAGCTGGGTTGAGGTAAATGCCAGGCCAAAGCGGGTCTCCACCATGCCCTAGCTAAGAGAGCTGGAGGCTGGAGTAAAAATGGTCATGTGACCTCAGGTTCTCTGGGCATGCCATCTCCTGGTCCTTACTGCCTGCAGGGGACAGTGCTGGCAGTTCCAAGCCTGGGTGGCTTCCTGGAAGAGGTGTTCTCCCTTTGTTCCAGGAGATCCTGAGTTCATCATCCCACAGCCAAGAAGATAGAGGAACTGGCATCTCTGGCTGTGATGAAGGCCCTATAAACAGCCACAGAATGGGAACTGGAACTAGTGCTGGAGAGGACTCCCAAGAGGAACTGACACCCCATTACCACCCACCGGCCTCAGGCCACCTGGGGTGGGGGCCAGGCCATGGCTCCAGCAGCAGGTGAAGAATGGAATCCATTAGGGCCACCATCTGTCTTGGCTGTGACGGGTCCTTCTGGTGACATCTGGGAGGTATGTAGATGGAATATCTTTACGGGGAGAGTTTTTCTTTTGCCAATTTTCGAACAGGAAGCCAGACACTTGTCACACCTGTCCCCGTGTCAGCCTCTGCCTGACATAAATTGGGGCCGAGGCAGGGAGATAAAAGACAGCCTGGACACGGCCCAGTGTGCAGGGGCCACGTGTCAGGCTGTGAAGTACACACAACTTCGACAGGCTTTCTGCTGGAGCCAGTGAGGGGGATCTCCTTACCCATGCCCTTGCCCTCTCTCTGTCCAGGGCCAGCCTGGCCCACCTGGACCCCCACCCCCATACACCCGCTTTCTGTGGAGCAAGAGATCTGTTCTGGGAACTCCAGCAGCCAGCCCCCCCTCCCTGTGGCCAGCAGCTCCAGCTTCTCTTTGAGGGCCTGGTGGGGCCCACACATGGGAGATAGGTTCAGGGATCTCACTATACTATCAGCACCTATACTACCACTCCTTTGTCCTGGGGACCTCGTGGATTGGGGGAGGTGTCTCTTGGGACTTGGAATGCCTTGGGGACCATGGGTTACAAAGAATTCAGGGTTCCTGCTGCCCAGCACAGGGCTGGAACTGAAAGCAGGAAGAAGTCAGTGACCACTGGGGCCTCTCTTAGGGCACTGTGAGAGCCCACGGAGGCCCAGGCCTCTTCACTGGGTGTGCTTCCTGCTGAGAGCTAGGGAGGCCTCCCTGGGGAATGCTGAGGGTCTCCCCTGCCGCACTCATGACCCCAGCTCTCAAAGCCCCTCCAAGCCGGTCCCCCTAATCGGGGGACATCAGAAAGAGCAAGCACTGCTGAAGCTTCCATCCCATATCCTCAACCCTCAAAGGCCCCAAGGAGTAGTGGGGGGGGGGCAGGGACCCCTAGCTCAGTGTTCTCTGAGGACGAGAGGGCTGGATGGATCCCAGGAGAACTGGGAAGTCTCAACTAGGGCAGACAAGGGAAGTGGGGGAGTTGAAAACACATGGAAGACACTTGGCCAGGCTCTAGGAAAGGGGGAGGTGACTCCCCAGGTTCCTAGCAAATGCAGCATGGAGGCAGGTTGGGGCCTGGAGAGCTGGAAGCAGCGGAGACTACGTGACCTTGGTCTGGCTTTCCTACACTGCCATCCTGAGGGCCAGCCAGCCTGGGGAGCAGTTACTCCAGTTCTTGCCACAGTGGATAGGTGTTTCTAAGGTAGACACCAAATTCGGGGGGCAGGTGGCCCAGCCTTCTACTGCCCAGGTCCCTGCAAGGACCAGGCACAGGGAGCCACCCTCCCAGCACAGCAAACTAGTTCCAAGGGAGTGGAGTGACATAAGGCTCCATGCGGTGAAAACTGAGGCTCACACATCCTTCTAGGCAACTCCAAGTTCCCTCGGAAGGGCTCTTCCCCAGAAACCCAAACTGGTCCTCAGTTTTCCTGATCCAGACCCCAGCCAGTCCTCAGGACTCCTCAGCAGCACCCCCACCCCCACCCCTCATCCTCTTTGACCCTCTGGGACCCTTGGGCTCCCAGCAGCATAAACCAATATCTCCTGGGGTAGCTAGCAAAGACCTCAGAGAAGACTGACAGGGGAGGGACAGCCCCAGACCGTATTTCCTCCTCCTGGCTCAGCAGACCTCCTACTCTGAGGACCTCAATAGAGCCCATACATCTTTGTCCCCAGTCCCCGTCTACCTAGATTCTACCTGGATTTGCCTGGGGACCTGGATGTCTGAGGAATTTCTGGGTGATGGAGGTCCTGGTCTCCCACCAAGAGCCCCAAAGACCCATCAGCAACCTCAATTTTCACAGCCAGTTTCCATGTTTGGGGCATGCAGTACAGGAGAGGCTTGGCCAGAGTGCTGGAGTTGGGTGACAGGAGATGGCCATCTCTCAGCATGATCCCAGCCCTGTGGGCAACACTACCTCACTAATATACCATCCACATGCCAACAGGGAGGCTCGGGGTGAGCAGCTGCCTACTGGGTCTGCAACCTTCACTTGTAGATGCCTTGGCCAACTAAGCCATACCTGCTAGCTGACCCCCAGGGCCCCCAGCAGACACGGTGTCAGGAAGGCAACCATACACAGCTCACACTGCTGCAAATGCTCGGTGATGTGACCAGGGTCTTGGGTGCCTCCCTCCACGGGGCTCCGCTGGTGTGGCTACCACTGCTCATAGTTCCTGCACTCTCATTCCAGGGCTGAGCTGCTGGAGGAACATGAGCTGGGGAGCTGGGGCCTGGAGACAAAGGGTTCCCCACTAGAGACCTTTAGGTCTAGGCCCTGAGAGAGAAAAAAAGGTGCAAAAATGGCTATGAAAGAGTTCAGGCTGGCTAGAGTCCTGGATGAAAGAAAAATGTCTTAGGGGCCAGGAGTTTGGCCTAGTGGTTGAGTGCTTGCCTAGCATGCACAAAGACCAGGGTTCGATTCCTCTATACATGTACCACATACATAAAAAAAAAAGCCAGAAGTGGTGCTGAGGCTCAAGTGGTAGAGCTCTAGCCTTGAGAAAGTCCAAGGACAGTGCTCAGGCCCTGAGCTCAAAGCCAGGACTGTCAAAAAAAAAAAAAAAAAAAAAAAAGGTGTCTTAGCTGAATATGGTGGCTCATGCCTATAATCCTAGCTACTCAGGAGGCTGAGATTTGAGGATCAAGGTTCAAAGCCAGCCCGGGCACAAAAGGACCTGAGACTCTTATCTCCAATTAACCTCTAGAAAATGGGAAGTGGAGCTTGGCTCAAGGGGCAGGGTGGTAGCCTTGAGCTGAACAGCTCAGGGACAGTGCCCAGGCTGAGTTCATGACCCACACACACAAAAAAATATCTGAGGGTTGGTGGCCATGGCTTGGGAGGTAGGAGGGGACAGATCTGAGGCAGGCATAATGGAGGGAGCTCAGTGACGAAAGATAGGGAGAGGGTCAGACTTTGGACACTGGATTTCTCTGGGGATAGGTAGAGAAGGGAGGCCAGGTCACTGGGTTTGCATGCTGGGTCCAAAGTACTGTATGTTATACCATCAGATGAGGCAAATATGGGGGTGGAGCTCAGCTAAATTTCAAGTGGGACATGGAGCTGCTGGGGCAGGAGGAAGCCAGTCTAGGGAGTTTGGAGACCACTGTTAGCTGCCCAGGCCCAGTACATGGCAAGAGATGGTTATCATTCATTGGCCAACCACCCAGACCTGAAAGCCAGTGCAGAGCCCTGTGGCAGGCCAGGGTGAGATAGATGAGCCCAGGGGAAGGGTAGAGGGACAACATAAACATGGGAGCTGGCCTTAAGTCCCTCTCTGCCTTCCCCATGTCCTATCCTAATCTCCTCCTAACCTCTGCTAATTACTGGGTGTGAACTCAGGGCCTGCCTTTAGCCTTGTTTTGTTTTTTTCCCTCAAGGCTGGTATTCTATCAGTTGAGCCATACTTCCAGCTTTTTGGTGGTTAATTGCAGATACACCTCACAGTCTTTCCTGCTCATGTTGGTCTCAAACTATCACCCTCAGATCTCAGGCTCTTGACTAGGTAGGATAACAGGTGTGAGTCATCACTCTCTAGCTCTTCCCTCTATGCACTTACAGTGCACAGAGTTTTCTGCAGGCCCAGTGGCTGCTACAAAATGCCACCCTGAGCCCACCCATCTCCCCCAGAGCTCCACACCTGATACACTGAGGACAGGTTGTTTTCCACCCATGCAGGCACTGAGCCGGGAAACCACCTCTAGTCAACAGCCGTGGATTACAGATGAGGCCTCCAGTGACCAGGGAAGGGCAGTGCTTCTCAAGGTCACACAGCAAGCCAGCACTGCATGAGCTGATCCCATGGCTGCCCAGACTTGGGGGAGGGGGAGACTTCTGGCAGGTCCCTGAGCTGGCCCCATCTGGGCCCTGGCAGGAGGGTGAATAAAGCCAACATCTTAACAAGGTCACGATGGCTGAGATAAATCGAGGATACAGTGCTGGGGACCCAGACAAGCCAGGGAGCAATCTGAGAGGGCTCCAAGGAGGCAGTGAAGGACCTGGAGCCCCACCCTGGCTTAAGTCTCTGGGTACTCCAACCTACTCAGCCCCACCCCCTACCTCGATGGGCCCCTCACCCAGTTTCAGCCTTGGCCTGACATTTCCCGTGACATTTGCTGCAAAGAAATAGAGTCATAAATCCAAAGGTTAAATTTGCACATTGCCTTGTACAGTTGGGGGGAAACCATGGTCTCTCTTACCCACCAGGTGCCCTGTGAGTGGAGGTGTGGGGGGGACAGCCCACCCATGCTGGTGACCTCCTCTATCCCCCTGGGTGACCCTGTCTCCCCCCCCTCCAATCACAATTTCCCCAAATGGGTTCCTTAGCACACAGGCCCTGATACCAGCTGCATGGAAATGCTTATCAAAGACGGCACTGCTAGTCTGAAACCAAGGCCCCAAGATGCCCTGCAGGAAAGAGCCTCTGTCAGCACCATTTAACCCAGCCAGACCCAAGCTTGACTGCAAAACCCTTGTCTGACACCCACAAACTTCAATCCCCACAGAGTACAATCCACAAAAGTCCACTGAGAATGGCAGGGTGCTGACCGAGGGACAGGAGAGCACATCTCCCACCGCCCTGCACAGGGCAGGCTGCTCCGTACCAAGCTGGGTCAGCTCCTGACACCTCTGCATTTCCCATCAGCCCAACTCCATGTGCCGAGATGCTTGATGGGGCGTACTCGGGCTAGCCGGGGAGACCCTAGTTTCTCCCTGCTTAGCACTACCCCAAGGCCACTTTAGAAGGCCTTTGCTTTGGGGCTTTAGGGTCTGGCATCAGGGTCCACAGGACACCTCCAGCTGAAGGACAGTGTCACCAACTCCTCAGCCTCCAATCCTCCCACCCCAGGGTAAGGCAGAGGAAGGACACACACCACAGAGACTGGAGTCTGTGTGAGGCAGGGTCAGGAGAGAGATGGCCCGGAAGCAGTGGCTGCACAGATGGCCGCCCTCAAAGCTGAATCCTGGTCCCATGGCAGGGAGCGGATTCAACTGACCACCTTGCCATTTGATGTTTGTAAAAAGGCTCAGAGAGACTGGGAGCTGGGAATGGGGCGGGGGGGGGGGGGGGGGTGAGGGGGAGCAGGAATCAGGCCTTGCTCTGGGAGTTGGCCCAAGTGTTGGCCCCTCCCCCACACCGGCTGAGGTGGGTGGGTGGAGAGCCCAATCTCCAGGGTCCAGCTACATAATGGCAAGCAGTGTGAGAGGCCAAGGCAGGTTTAGATAAATAAATCATATGGTGCATTCTCAGGAAGGGATTCCACACACACCAGTAAAGCATGATGTACAAGAATAGTTCTCAATGTGCAAAATGTTTAAAATACAGTGACAAAAGGAGAAACTGCAACACAAAACACCACCGGGTGCGGTGGGACATAGCGGGGGCCCTCTCGCTCAGGGGATGGTGCAGGGAGATTGGGGGTGAGGGCAGATGCTGAGGCTGTGTGCCCACCCACCCCTCTGGCTGGTCTTCCACTGGTGGGCTCTGTCCTCTAAGGTATATAACCCTGGAAACCATGAAACAAAACTCACTTCCCTTTCTTTGCCTGGCTCAGGCTTTGCTGGCTGGGAAAAAAAATGGATGAGGGTAAGCACACTCAACAGCTGAGATCTGGCCACAGGAAGGGCACTGGTGACTCTGGTCAGGGTGTAGGGGTAGTTGAGGCACAGGGCAGGGACACTGAGGGGTATAGAGGGTATTGGGCCCTGAGAACACACATGGGGCTCGGGGAAGCAGGTGGAGCAGCCAGGCTGGCTAGGCCCTGGTTGGTGACAGAGGTTGAACAGCCCTGCCTGGGGGAGGGGGAGGCCACAAGCCAGGGTTCACCAACTTGGGTGCAGAGCACTTGCACTTCACTGACCAGGCACAGCCGAATGCCAGCAGCTTCCATAACCCAAAGAGGGCCAGTGTGGAATACCTTCCATTGTGGATAATTCCTTCCTTCTCCTGACCCCTTTCCTGGATGCACAGACGGAGGCTCCAAGGAGACTTTCTGGGCCATAGGCCCAGGACCACAGGAGGGTTCCCTCTGCCTCCTCTCCTGTCCCGGCCTTGCCAGCTGGGCCCCTTCTGGTGCTTATCAGCTGCCATAGATGTCCAGTCTGTGCCACAGGGCCAATTATTTAAGTCTGAGACAGGAAACAAAGAGGAGGGCAGAGCCAGAGCACTGTTCTGCTCACGGACAGCAGAGGGAGTGTAAAGCCAGCACCAGCTTCACGGCCCCACAAGTCCCACCTCTCGAGGGCCAAGCTCTCTGCCCCACACCCCTCATTTCCCAGACCCCAGGATCTTTCCTTACCTTCCAGGGCTCCAGCCCAGCCTGGTATGAGGGTGAGGGGAGGGCCTCTACAGGCCCTGCAGGCCCCCTAGCTATTGAGGGGCACAGTGCAAGGGCTGCCCCGGCTAAGGAAATGCCTTCCTCAGTGCCTTCTCTCTCCCACTGCCTGCCACTCCCTCCAACACCCCCACTCACCTGGAGCCTTCAGGGGAGATAATCACTTACTGCCCCATCGGGCAAATGGGGAGGAAGGTGGAGCTTTCCAAGAGGAATACCTGCTGACTGGGAATTGGGAGGTATTTGACAAGAAGGCAGAAGCACGGGGGGTCAAATCCTGAGGGAAATGGGCAAGGTGGTTCATACCTATAATCCCAGCACTCAGGGTGGCTGAGGCAGAAGGATTAGAAATGGCCAGCTCAGGCTACATAGTCTCTCAAAAGAAAAATAAAACTTAGAAAAGCAAAGCTAATCACACTGGGCATCAGCTTTGTCCCCCAAATAACTTCTGATTCGTGGCCCCTGGAGGGAGACTGAGGGACAGAGAAGTGACCTCTCACCCAGTCATGTTGGTGATGACTCCACATTAAACTTGATCCTAAATCTAGGCCATTGTTCCCCTGCCACGCAACACCCAGGCGGCGCCAGGCTCATGAACACCTCTCTCTCTCTCTCCCTCTCTCTGCCACTCAACACCTGCTTCCTTGTCCTGGGAACTCTTCTTCTTCACCTTGGCTGTGCAAGACAGGAGCTGGTACCTGCTTTCAAGATGGGAATACTGAGGCCTGAGGGGTACTTAGGCTGAGATCTGATGATCAAGATTCACAGCCAGCCAGGGTAAGAAAATCTATGAGTCTCTTATCACCAGTTAATCACAGAGGAAGCTGGAAGTGGCCCTGTGGCTCAAGTGGTGGAGTGCTAGCTTTGAGCAAAAGGATCTCAGAGGTAGAACCCTGGCCCTGAGTTCAAGTCCCAATATCTCCCCCTCTTCCACACACACACAAAGGGGATGGGAGTGGTAAACCCACTGCTCATCTCTGTGAGCTTATTTTATACTCCATACCTATAATAGTGCTTTCTCCATTTTACAGATGAGGACACTGGCTATGGCTGAGGAGAGGCATAATCTTTGAGCAGCTCAGGGTCCTCTCATTGCCACGTGAGTGGGTCACTAACACCCTTAACCTGCCATTTGGCACCAGCCATTTCACCACCCTAACAACACCCAATGGCACAGAACCCTTCACCAGATGGACCATCACAAATAGAGGGGCTAAAGGCAGAACCCCTTGGAGGTAATGTTGAAGTGTTGCCTATCTTTGCAGGTGGAGTGAAGCAGGAGCTAAGTGTGCCCAGGATTTGACCTGCTTGTTGGGATGTTGACCTCAAATTCTGAAGCAGGTTCTCTGCTCTGGGGCGGGGAAGGGGGGGGGGGTCTCAGCTTACCATTGGCTACCATTGCACTGGTGGATGGAGGAGCTGTTGGGAGACTGCACCTCATAGCTGGTGGGGGGACACATTAAACAAGCTCCCCACCAAAAAAAACCCCAATATTCCCAGATTCTGTTCCAGATTTGGGTAGCATTCGGACACAAGCCTTCTGGGCATGTAAGGGGAACATTCACACCCGAGGCAAATGACACATGCGGGTGTGCTCACAGGCACCCAGTCATGTGCAGACACATGTGCAGACTCATATGGTGTTATACACGTGTGCGCGCACACACACACACACACATACATACACTCAGGGCACTGTGAAAGGAAAGGAACACTACCAGGACACACACAGAGGGAGGTAGGGCCCAGGGTTTCTGAGCCTTCTGTCTGCGGGTCCAGACTGCCCAGGAATAGCCTTCTCCCCCCCCAAAACATGAGCATGTGGAAGTGGGAGTGGGTCCCAGCAAAGGGGCCCCAGCATGTGCCAAGCATGGAGATCACAGCAGGCATGCCGTGTGCATGCATGCATGTCTGGACGTGGGCGTGCGGCGGGGGTGAGGACACGGATGTGCACCCTCAGAGTCTGTGTGTGTGCAGCCGTAGTGTTCATGCATATGCACACTGGAGCAGCTTTGGCATGCTGATGCACGCGAGGTGTGCAAGTGTGCAGCCCACGTAGACACGTGCACGTGCAAGGGAACGTGTGTGCAGCCTGCAGCACGGTGGACATCAGCAGGGCAGCTGAGTGGGCACCTGGGACAGACAATGTACCCGCCCAGATTCTCCAGACGGGGCATGCCCAACCCACACGAAGACCACCCTCCCTTGTCCTCACTGCGGGGACTTTGCACTGTGGGGGGAAGGGTCTCACAGGACTGTCAAGAAGGGGGTGCTGCGAACCCCCACACCCCTCGCTCCCTTTAGCTGAGCCCCGCGGGCACCCTCAGGTTGCAGATGCAGGTAAGCTTTGCTGCCTGTTCTACGGGGGACGGGCGGGGGGGGGGGGCGGGGAGGGCACATGGGGCTTCCCTGTCCCCCACGCCCTCTACTGCTGCCAACGCCCCCACTCGTCCCCTCTCCGGCCTGACCCCTGGGGAATGGAAGACGGTGAGCGGAGACGGCGGGGTGGACGAGATCCCTCCACCTCCGCTCCGTACCCACGTTTCTGCAAGCCCCGTTCATTAACCCTTTCGCGGCTCGGGCGCTCGGTGGCCGGACCCCGCCCTTCCAGCGTGCAGCTCCCATCCTGGACCCGATCTCACATCTGGGACGCCCCCGACCCGCCGCCCTTAGCCCCGCGGTCGCCGTCAACTTTCCCCGGAAAGCGGCAACTTTTTCCGCTGCCGCCGGCTCCGCCCTCCCCGGGCCGGGGCGCCGGCGGCCCGAGCCCGGCGTGGCACTGCGGCGGCCCCTCCCGGCGGCCCGGCGACCCTGCCCACGGCGTCGGCCGCCCTGGACGTGTCCGGCCCCTCCGGGAAGGGGCGCGGAGTTCCCCCCGCACGGTGACCCCCCTTGCAGCCCGGCCCGGGCGCTGCGCGGACACTCACCTCCGGCGGACGCCCTCTTCATCTTAGGGGTCGGGCGGGGCGCGTCGGGGACCGAAAGTGGCTTCGGGGCGGGCGCCCGTCTCCCCGCGGCCGGGTCCGCATCCAGGCGCCGCCGCTCCGGCCCGGTCCCGGCCCGGCCGCGGGACGAGGCTCGGCGCGCTCCGCTGCGCTCCGCTCCGCCGGGCTGGGGCTGGGCTCGCGGGCCGCGGGCGCGCAGGGCGAGGGCGGCGGCGCGGACTGGCGGGGCGCTCGCGGCGCGGGCCGGGAGCGGATGAATGTTTTATGGGATCATGTGGTTTGACGCGCGAGGAATCCGCCCGAGCTCCCCATCGGCCGGGGTGGGGCGGGGCCGGGGCGGGGCCTGGCGGCGGGCGGGGCGCTCACCTGGGCGCCGGCCCGGGGGCCGGGCGGAGGGTGGAGGGCGAACCCCGGCGCGGGCCCTGGCGGGGCGGCCCGGACCGGACCGCAGGAGGCGCTCAGTCACCCGGTGCTCCCGCACCGCGCGGCCCCAGACAAAGGCGGCGCATTCCTGAAGAGGCGGCGGCCCCTGCAGGCGGCCACGGGCATGGCGGCCAGCAACCTGTCGTGGGCGCGGGCTGGAGGGCGTGGCGGCCCAGACCGGCCTGGCCCCGATCCGCCAGACCTTTGTTCACAATTCTGGAGGAATGAGGGTGTGCACTAGGCCTCCGCGCAGCCCGACCCCTGCCTTGTTCCCACTAAATTCTGGGTCACTGCTCCCAGAAACCCTTTGCTGCAAGACTCCCTCCCCACCACCACCACCACCCCCATTTAATAAGAAACTGAGGCATAGCGCTTCCAAGAGTGTCTGCACCCCCCCCCCCGCCCGCCTTTGCAGCTCTCTTTGTACCATCCCAGGCAGGGGACTCAATCCTGGTCCTGCTCCTCACCCTGCAGGTGTCACGCATCTCTCCTCTCCTTGGAATGGGGTCTTCAAAAGTCTGAAGACTTCCTCCAAACCCAGCCTCCGCTAAGCCTGCCCCAGATGTGGAGCCAGAAAACTAGTGCTATCCAACTCCAGATCCATGCACAGGTGTCTTGCCTGTGCGCGGATCTTCCTGGGCACACGGATGAGCTCCTGACGATGTCTTGTGATCATCAGCTGTTTGCCAGGCTCGAGCCTGCACACAGAGAAGCTGAAGAAGATGGGTCACTTAGGTCTAGATCCTCTCCAGTCCCCTGGGGGTGATAGGCACCTCACCCCTTTCACTGGAAAACAAAGAAGCAGAAATCAGCGCTCCCATGCCCACCAACCGGTAGGCTGCCTCATGGGCTAGGGGCCAGTGGTGGGGCCTATGGTGAGCTGCGCCTCTTATGTGCATGCTGCACTGCCCAGACCTATCCCGGCTCCTGCTCTATAGCCCTCACCGCATCCCAGCTTGCCTTGTCCCTGTTGTCCTTAGCTTAGCCTTGGTTTTCCAGGTCACTGTGGAGTGCATGTAACTCCCAGCCACGTAGATGAGGCAGATCCCAGATAACCCAGAGTTTCTGTGTAGGGTCCCCTCAAGGGCCAAGTAGGCATTCATACCCACCTCTCCAGTGAGTGCTGGTCACTTAGTGCTACCAGGCTAGCCGCTACAGTGATCTAGTGAATTCTCTCCCTACCGCATGGAGGATCGTTAGCTTTTATAGACAGGGAATCCAACATCAAACTCAGAGCCTGCATAGTGGCTTTAAATATATGACCAGACTACCTACCTACCATGGCCTAAGATGGTGACTCCACCCACCTAGGTTCATAGGTTCAAAACCCCATCCCATTAACTGTCAGGGCTGGGGCAGGCATTCTGGGGCATGTAGTAGACACAAGAAGTATGGACACTCTGGCAAAGGATCGCTTTCTAGTCACCAGGCCTGGGATGTTCCCAGCCGTTCTGGACTAAGGCCTGTGGCCTTCATGCCCCCCTCCCCACCGGCCCACCTGCTGTGGATTTGCACCTGCCATGGGCTGAAGGCAGGTTTTCTAGTTCTCATTCAACTCAACCCCTTGGCCAGAGTCCTTTTCTGTGGAGCCTCAGTGCCAGAGCCCTCTCCTGGGTGTGGGCAGAGGTGGGTGGGGCTGAGGTGGGTGGGTGGGGCCAACACTGAAGAGTGATGGAGGTGGGAGCAAAGGGAAAGCTGAAAAGGCAGTCTTCCTGCAGGACACAATTCCCTTCCAGGGCTGAGGGTGTGGGAGGGTTTATTGAAGCAGATTTCTCAGGTGGTCAGGGGCTGGCAACAAGGGGAATGGAGGACCCCTCCCCCAATCCCAGCAGCTGTAGCACCATCCCTACTCTCAGAAACAAGGAAGGGAGGGCAGCTGACAGCTAGTGTGGGCCTGGGGGGAGGGCTTGACAGCAGCTCAGCCAGCCCTAAGAGGCAATTCCTAGGGGAACACACCAGAAACCTAGTCAGGGGAGTCTGGCCATGCTCTTGTCCCTTTGACAAAATCTACACGATCTGCGTCTGGGAAGCCCAGCGGGGTTACTGAAATGACAGACTATTTCGACTGTGCAAGTCTGAGTTCTCCAAGCTCTCTGGACACGTGGCCCTGGGAGTCAGGAGAGGGCATGCTCTGGAGCCCGAAGACAGCTTTGCCCTCAGAGTTGAGGACGCGTGTCCTACCCTGCCAGAGCTGGGCCTGTGGGGCCACACTGGCATCTATCTTATCACTCCCCACTCCCATAGAGCATGGCCTCTGGCCAATTTGCCCACCCCCTTCCCCCAGCTCCCCTGTAATGAGGGGCTCCCTCACCTCCCATCCCTGCCCCAGGATTCAGCCCAGAAGCCAGCACGTTAAGAATGAAAGGACTGCCTGGCTGTGTGATCTCAGTCCAGCCCTCTGAGCTCCATAGAGCTTAGGGCCAGGGCAGAAGTTAAGGCCTCTGGGCATATCCAGCCGATCTTTTCTTTATCCACTTTTTTTCCCCCCCTGTGAGGACCAAGTGGGACATCGACAGGGATTACAGGGTTTTCACTCACACTTCTAGGTCCACTCAGAATCTAGCTTGACCTAAGAAAACCTTTCCGTGTGGCCAGCGTGGGCTGAGAGGAGCATGATTTGATCTTTCTGGGAGGTTGCCTTGCTCAAGGTTCCAGGGGAGACAAACCTGCCATAGTGCCATAGTTTTTTTTGGTTGTTTTGGGTTTTCCTTGGCTATTCCCATTGAGAAGCAAGCCCTCCAGGAGGGATGCAGAAGCAATGGAACTTGATTTTGGCTGCACACTCTCTGGACCACTGTGGGAGAGCACGGGGAGAAATCAGGAAGGAAGCCGGAAAGACAATCAGCAAAGCCATGCCTGCTGCCCAAGCATGCCAATGTGACCTACCTGAGTAGGTGGCTAGGGATGTGGCCAGGAAGTTGGGATGGGGGGAGTGCCAGCCACCATCTGTTCTCACCCTGGAGGGTGGCTGTGTGCCCAAGACCTGAGAAGACTCTCTGCCAAGCCTGCTAAGTGTATGGTCCCACTGATCCTGTAATGGAGACATCTCCACTACCACCCATTTTACAGACAGGACATAGAGGTCTAGGAGAGTTTAGGCAGGGGAATATTCTAGAAGCCCCTGGCTGGCCACTTGCAGACTTTACTCGCTCCGGTAACCTCTTACCATTACCCGCACCTTGGGGGTGGGAGGGGGTCCTGACCTTCAGCTATCCTCGGCTTTGCGCCCCCTAAGGAATCCCACCCTAATGAGTGCCTTTGCTCAACTTTGGTGTATATTAAGCCATAATTAATCAGCATCTTCATCTCTTATTCATCAAAGCTACACACAGCATCAACTGGGGCTGGTGCAGGGAAGGGGCTGTCTGCCCAACTTCTAGCAGCATCCCCAAGTATCTCTCTGGGTCTACCCATCTAAATGCTATGACCTTTTCACTAAGCAAGGGCCTTCTCCCCTAGGGTGGCCTCTGCCCCCTCCCAGGCCACACCCCCCTGGGAGTCACACATGAGAAGTGTACCTTGCACAGGTGTCAGTCCTCCTGTGTGGCCCCTGTAGCCTATCTCTACAAAAAGGACCTGAGCAGAAAACAGGGGATGGAGCCCAAGTGGGCTGCACTCTGAGGCTGTGTCTGCTGCTTCTGCTTCCAGAGTCCCCTGACTGCCACACTTTGGAATAAGATTGAGCCACTCCAGTGGTCGGTCACAGGCAGGTTGGCTAGGGGTCCTCTCCTAGAGAGACACCTGCTGTGTTGCTGGCCTCTGAGCATCTAGCAAGTCTGGATTGGGCTAGAGATCAACGGAATGCTTCCAGTCCCTAAGCACCCAAAGACTGAAGCAGGGCAGCACTCTGGAAGGCACACGTAGGCTGTGCTAGGCATCACTGTCCCTTCAGGCCCCTCCCCTGCCCTCTCCTCCCCACTCCCCCCCCCCCATTTCAGGAAATGTAGATGCTTCCAGAACCACCCAGCTGGCAGTGACAGCTAAATCAAGAGCCTCTGTTCACACCAGGAGCTCAACAGGTGACCCAGGGGAGACATTTTTTGAGGGGACCCATGAACTCCTGGTGGGGTGTGGAAGGTGTGCTTAGAAGTGAGAATGGCTTTGCAGAGCGGGCTTCTGCTGGGCCAACAAAACTCATCCTGATCCTTGGCCTAGATGTACGACTGGCCCTCTGGGTCCTAGAGTCCCCTACTTGGGCTACCACCACTCATGGAACATGGGGACTGTTCCATTTTCCAGTTGGAGAGGCCAAAGCTTGTCCTCAGTGGGTACTGACTGCTGAGGTCACAAGAAGGAACCGCCTACCTCAGAGAATGCCCATTGAAGACACCTACCCCCTTCTTACTTCCATCACCTTTATCTTCCCTCTTCTTCAGTCGGTTAGTCAGTTGACAAACACTTTGAGGTCAGCAAACCTCTGCTGGACCTTGATTCCGAGTAAGCACTGGCTCCATGATTTGTAATCACTCAAAACTTCAGACTTTAGTACTCTATGTTCTTCTAGGGCAACGCAAACCAAGCCTCACAAGCTCTTTTCCTCACTCAGTAGCTCTGCACCCCCAATAGTCATGGGAAAG
This sequence comes from Megascapheus bottae, assembly GCF_031878675.1. Taxonomy (NCBI): domain Eukaryota; kingdom Metazoa; phylum Chordata; class Mammalia; order Rodentia; family Geomyidae; genus Megascapheus; species Megascapheus bottae. The sequence continues at coordinate 16,304,779 of NC_143536.1, forward strand.
AGCTCTGCAGAGTAGAGCCAGCACGGCCTTTATCTCCTGACCAAGTGAATCCTGCTCTGGTCACAAGTAGAGGGCAGACCTGGCCTTGGAGTGATGCAGAGGTCTCTGGGGCTGGTTATGGGCTTGGACTCTGGAGCTGACATGCACTAAGCACAGGACCTGAGTTCCCCCGTGTCCACTGTGCCCTGTTGTCAGCCTGCCAAGCCAGGCTGCTAGGCACACGGGCAGTGTGTAGTGTGAAGAGGGGTTCTAAGGAGGCTGCCACAGAAGGCAAGCCTCACAGTTGGGGGTATTTTTAGCCAGAATTCCTGCTGACAACCCAGGATGGTTGAGGCTTGCTGCCAGTCTCAGAGGTGCTTTGCCCAGCAAGTTGGGACATCCAGAGTCTGTCCACCCTGCCCAATCCTCTGCTTCTCTGCATCCTACAAGCTTCCCAGCCCCAGCTCCATGTCCAGATTCCTAAGATCCCAGATACCGTCCTCTCTAGGAGGCTCTGGTTGCTGCTCAGACTCCAGACTCTAAGGGTCCATAGGCCCTGCCCTGCCAGGAGTCTTGATCTAGCCATCTTCTTAGCAGGTGTCTCCCAAGAGACATCTGCATAGGCACTTTCTTGGCCACTCCTTTATCCTAAGGTCAGACACAGAATCATAGTTCAGAATCTTGGCCTACGCCACATTGGTATGTGCTACATCCTAGACCCAGGTGAAAGAGGTCAGTGCTGGAACCTACCCGACTGAAGTCTGACTGCTAGGTCAATTCTGAGGTCCACAGGAAAGAATAAGCATAAGAAGAGAGATTGGCCATATTGGATCCAGACCACAATCATTAACTTGGGTGGTCAGATGGTGGGAAAGAAACTCTACAAGATGGATTCAAACACAAATATGGGCAACAGTTCAAATCTTAGAAGAAGAAGAAGAAGAAGAAGAAGAAGAAGAAGAAGAAGAAGAAGAAGAAGAAGACATGGATTATTTAATAAGTAACTCTAAATACACAACCAAGATAGGGACAACTAAGTTGTTAGAAGAATTTTTTGGACTCCAGTCCTTGACATTAAAATAACTTCCACATGAAGCCATAAAATTACTAGAATCAAGTATAGAATAAAAATAAATCATCATCTTGACACATTCTAAGACTTATACAAAACTGAGAAGCCATAAAGTGAAAGATGGCTATATTCAACCTCATAAAAATAAAAAAGTAGACACATGGAGGGAAAAACAAACTAAAAAAGATAAACGATAAAACGTGAAAATATCGGCAATTCATTTCACAAAGGGTCTTTTGGGGTTATGCAGAGAGATTAGTAAGAGAAAGAACAACAATCCAAAAGAAAAATGGGCAAAGACATGAAATGACTCCTGCAATAGGTGCTGAACCTCACTCAAAATGAGAAAGATACACATTTATAATGAGATACAGCACAGGTGGGGGGGGCGGGGGAGGATCGCCCTCAAGTAGAAGCCAGCAAGCACAAGCACAAGAGAGTAATAGGACTCATCGTGGCGGGGCTCCCTCTAGTGGCTAGCTGGGGGACACCTCCAGTTTCCAATGGAGAAGAGAAAGGAAGTTAACACCTGCAGATATTGGGGTACAACTGGGGTGATATGGAGGGCATCGACTGCTAGGGTATTCTGTGGCTAGGAATGGATGTGGGGACAGTAGTCATTTAAAACAGGAAATAAGCTTTCATTTTTAAATGAAACTGACAAACCAGTGGCTGAGGGCTGTAATCTTAGCTACTCAGGAGGTGGAGGTGCAGCCCAGGCAGGCAAAAAGGCTCTTATCTAGTTAACCAGCAAAAAGCTAAAAAGTGGAAGCACTGCTGAAGTGGTAGAATGCTAGTCTTGTACAAGAGCACAAGGTCCTGAGTTCAAGCTCCAATACTGGCAATTACATATATATGTATATGTAGACATACATACATACATATACATACATACATACATACATACATACATACACACACACACAGACATACATACATACATACATACATACATACATACATACATACATACATACATACTGATATACTGGCATTGTTGGCTAATGCCTGTAATTCTCAGGACACTGAGGTTTGAAGATTATGATTTGAAGTCACCCTGAGCAGAAAACTCCATGAGACTCTGATCTCCAATTGAAAAGGAAGTAGAGAAAGAGGAGGAGGAGGAGGAGGAGGAGGAGGAGGAGGAAGAGAAAAAGCTGAAAGTGGGAGCTGTGGTTCAAGTGGTAGATCAAAAAAGCAAAGGGAGCTGGGCATGGTGGCTCATGCCTGTAATCCTAGCAACTCAGGAGGCTGAGATCTTAGAATCAAGGTTCAAAGCCAACCATGCACAAAAGGACCTGAGACTCTTATCTCCAACAGGAAGTGGAGTAGGCTCAACAGCTCAAGAGTAGGGCGGTAGCCTTGAGCAGAAGAGCTCAGGGACAGTGCCCAGGCCCAGGGGTAGGGCAGTAACCTTGAGCTGCAGAGCTCAGGGACGGCGCCCAGGCCAAGTTCAAACCCCATGACCACCCCCCCTCCACACACACACACACACACAAAGCAAAGGGACAGTACCTGATTCTTGAGTTTAAGTCCCAAGACTGGCACAGAAAGGAAAAGAAGGAAGGAAGGAAAAAAGGAAGGAAGGAAAGAAGGAAGGAAGGAAGGAAGGAAGGAAGGAAGGAAGGAAGGAAGGAAGGAAGGAAAAGGGAAGGAGGGAGGGAAGGAGGGAGAGAGGAACACCCAAGTTCTCTTGCTGCCATTAGGGCATTCCACAGTGGTCATGGCTCCCCATCTGCTCAGAATCCATAGTAAGAGCTCACAGTAGCCTGCTTACCCTTTGTCTTCATTAGAACCCTATTAGCAGAGGACTTCTTTAATTAATTAGTCCCTTAATCTCTTGTCTTGCTTCTCATTGCCAAGTTCAGCAGAGGGTGTGTAGAGGCTTCCTTGTCCCGCTCTCCTCCACCCAAGCCCACTGTCTGACTGTGTTCCTCTCCTCAAGATTCCAGTGGACTGCACTCTCTCTCTCTCTCTCTCTCTCTCTCTCTCTCTCTCTCTCTCTCTCTCTCTCTCTCTCTCTCTCACACACACACACACACACACACCAATGCACACACCTCCCTCCCCCTTCCCTAGGTCTCTTTGGCATGGATTAGAGGAGGAACTCAGGGCCTTACACTTGCTAGTCAACTGCCCTGCCACTTGAGCAATACCTCCAGTCCTTTCTAGCTTTATTTGGCTGACGTTACGGTCTTGCCTTTTTGCCTGGTGCCAGCCTCAGACTGTATTCCTCCTACCTATGCCTCCCACGTAGCTGGAATCACAGGTGTGAGCCATTGCTCCCGGTGGCCCTGAAAGATGCATTTGTTTGTAAAACTGGGATATGCAGAACCCAGCTGTAGAACCCACCTCTGGACTCTTCTCAGAGCAGACCTGGCCTTGCTCACAGACAACAGACAGTCCCTACTCTGCCTCATCCCCCATTTTCTTCTGCTCATGCCCAGTCCAATCTTAAGGATTGGATCCTGGCCTTGAATGCTCTGAAGTTTTTTTGGGGGGTGGGGGTGGGGGGGTTTGTCAGTTGTAGGGCTTGAACTCTGTGCCTGGCTTGAACTCTGAGCCTGGGCACTGTCCCTAAGCTCTTCAGCTCAAGGCTAGCACCCTATCACTCTGAATCACAGTGCCTTCTGGTTTTCTGGTGGTTAAGTGAAGATAAGAGTCTCCCAGACTCTTATCATGCTAGGCCCTCCAATTCCCTTGAAGGATGGAGGGCTGGGGAAGGGTGGCCAGGTAGACAATGGTGCCTGGCCACTTGTTCCTTTTGGAAGGGGGGGCCAGGCAGGGCTCTGTCACAGGGGTGCTTCTACTAGGCCTGGTCACCAAAGCACCCCTGGGAACTCATCTCCGAGAGTAGAAACAGGAGAGCAGAGAAGGTCACCTGCTACATTGAAGCCCTGCGAGACAGCCTGCCAAGATTTATACTCAGTCCCTGCCTTCCAGCTTCTAGATGTGTTCTGGGTCTGGGGCAGAGAAGAGACATACAGACAGATGAGCAGGAGCCCCAAAGACTCTGTTGGGGCTGCCAATGTGTGCCATTTCCCCTTGCCAGGGGAGCCCTGAGGCCCACACATCCAATCAAATGTCCTGAGTTTTACAACCTAGCTTGGAGTCCCACAGCACTGCCTAGTGATGGATGTCTCTCTTGCTCAAACTAGACCTCAATCTGGCCCCAGGCCCCTTCCAGAAGTGAGGATTCACGACTAGACAGTCCAGGTAAAATGACAAATCTGTGCTATGTATAGCTCATACCCTACATTGTCTGCTGGCTTTACTTGTACTTCCATGTCTGTTTGAGCCCTGGGTGCTCCTCACTCCAGGATGTGAGTTACCACTGAGCAGAGGGTGACAGTGAGGGCTGCCCTGGGCCTGGCTGCTGACGTGGGACAGGACTCAGGCCTCCCTTTCCTCCACCCTGTGACCTTCTGGGCAAGTCCCAGATAGGCCCAGTGGAGTGACAGGCCTACCGTAGAACCAGGGAGCCTCCTTCACCAGAGTCCTGGGGTTATAGCAAGAAAAAGCAAGATCTCCCTACACAAATGTCTTATTCCAGGGCCCAGGATAGAGTTCAGCTTCCTATATACGTGTGGGCATTGAGGAAGAGTGAACAGTAAGCTGGGCTACTGGTGGCACACACCTATAATCCTAGGTACTCAAGAGACTGAGATCTGAGGATACAGCTTCAAAGCTAGTCAGGGCAGAAAAGACTGTGAGATTCTCATCTCCAATTAACCATCGAAAAGCTGGAAGCAGGAGTGTGGGTCAGATGGTAGAGCACCAGCCCTAAATGAAAAAGCTAAGGGACAGAGGCTAGGCCCTGAGTTTCAAGCCCCAAGATGGGCATACACACACACACATACACACACACACACACACACACACACACACACACACACACACACGGCAGTTGCTTTTACTGTGTGAGAGTGGTGGTGGTTCTAAACTTGTCCGGAGGGCCTCCACAAGTGAGTGACACAACCTCTTGGGTGATACGTCTCCAAAGTCTGCCTCTTCTTCTACTACCCTAGAGCAGATGAGAGGGGGCTGGCTGTAACCAGGAAATTCTGCTGTCATTTTTTTTCTAGTTATGTCAGTTGCAGCGATGATTAAAGCGAGGTTGTGGGGAGATAAAAAGTGTGAGTGGCACACAGGATGGAGAGGAAGCTTCAGACAGGTGACTCAGGCAGCTCCAGCCTTTTGGGCACATGGAGCAGGGGAGACAGCGGGCTTTGTTGCTTGATTAGGTATACCCTTGCAAGTGCAGCTCACCCTACATCTCCCTGCTGCCCCTGGCTGTCTCATACAGGGCCCAAAAGTAGGGTGGCATAGCTCTAGGGCCACATCCTGAAGCTCTGGTACTGCAGGAAGCTGACCTGTGTAGACATGGCACATTGGGCCCTGGAATCTCCAGGGTCAGCTGGACACCTGATAGGCACCCATTAGCAGTCTCTGTGAGCTCCCCTGCAAGGTTACTCAGGGAACCCAGCCTCCCTGCATGGACTGAATGCTTCCTGCTTTTTCTTATTATATTCAACTTTGAGTAAGAGACTTGTAAAGGCTCATCTGTCCTCAGGCTAGAGCCCCAAAGCAGCCATCCACACTAGAGTGAGAATTAGTAAGTGCATTACACTAGCCTTGGCAGGGTGTGGCATTTAACTGGATGGAGAGAAGAGGCCGTACTTGCCTGGACTCTGGCAGTCAGCCCAGCTACTACAGCCCTGGCTTGCCCAGGAGAGGAGGGAAGCCTTGAAGTACCAGGCCTTTGAATGGCTCATCTCCATGACAACCCATGGGCATAAAGGGCTGGGCCAGTAAGCTGTGTGAACAAGGCTGGAAGGAGGAAGGAAACATTTTATTTATGGGGATGGAGCAAACTGGGAAGCTGGGCTGAACCCACATCCCACATCCACGGTCAGACTAAGGTCTTAATTGTGTGACCCCCCTCCCTCCATCCTGTAGCCTAGCTGTCCACCACATGCAGGTACCCACCAGTCCCACTAGTAATCCCCCCAAGATAGAATGTAGGCAAGTAAATGGCAGGGCTGGGTGGGTTCAGCATGTACCCAGACTGAGCAGTGACCCCAGAATGCTCCCCAGAATGATGGAATTCCTACCACACTCCAATCTCTACGAAGTAGGATTGACAAGTGCTACAACGTAGCCCAACAGACTTAGAAAATAGAACTCAGAGCTGGGCGCTGGTGGTTCACTCCTGTATTCCTAGCTACTCAGGAGGCTGAGATCTGAGGATCTAGGTTCAAAGCCAGCCTGGGCACAAAAAATCTGGGAGACTCATGTCCAATTAACCACCAGGAAACTAGAAGTAATGCTGTGGCTCAAGTGGTAGAGCATTAGCATTGAACTGAAGAGCTCAGGGACAATGCCCAGGCCTAATGCCCAGGCCTAGAGTTCAAGCCCCATGACAAAAGAAAGAAAGAAAGAAAGAAAGAGGAAGGAAGAAAGAAAAAGAGTACTCAGTTGGGGTGCTGAGGTAGTACATTTTAAGGAAGAACCCTAAAGAAGAAACACCACACACACACACACACACACACACACACACACACACACACACAGAGAGAGAAAAAGAAACAGAATTCCTAGGCTACCTATGAAGTCCTTCTGCCCTCCCTTCAGTATCCATCTCATTTCCTTGGAAATGTGGACCAGGGAGTAATTCCTCGTGAAACTGGATGAACTGGACTTGATTCAAAATGAACAAGAATATGAGTGGTCCACCCAGCCCAGCATTCTCTGCCTCTGGGCTGAGGGAGGCCCAGGGACTGCTGGGTATCATTCACTTCCAAGGTCCTTGGATTACAGTGAGGACCCAAATCCCACAGCTGGGGTGGCTTATGTGAAATCCTCAATCTCCTCCATCTCAAACCTAGGCTAGAGGGTCTGGGGATCTCCAAGCCTCAGAGCCATCAGCTGGCTAAGCATGAGAGGAAAATTCACACCTGGCTGGCGGCTCACACCTGTAATCCTAGCTACTCAGGAGGCTGAGATCTGAGGACTGTGGTGGGCAGGAAAAGACCATGAGACTCTTATCCCCAGTTAACCACCAGAAAACAGGAAGTGGAACTGTAGCTCAAGGTGGAAGAGCACTAGACTTGAGCAAAAGAGCTCAGGGCAAGCATTAGGCCCTGATTTCAAATCCTAAAACCACCCAAAAGGAAATTGGCAACCATCTATGCTTTGCTCCCTCTGACTGTCATTGGGGTCAGTTTGGAGTTTGACATGCTCAACTTTGGGGTCAGAGGGACAAGGGAGGGCTGAGAGGAAAGGGAGAGGGGGTCTATCAGACAGACAGAGCTCCTTCGGGCAAGAAGCAGCTGGTGGAGGCAGGCAGGGAAATCGTCCCTCTCTGTGGGCTCTTTTGTAGAATGGGTGTGGTCCCCCTATCCCAAAGATGGGGGATTTCCAGCCCAGGGAGCCTGGATGGTGTTCCCAAAGCACCCCTATAGGCTGGGAATGTGGCTTAGTGGTAGAGTGCTTGCCTAGCATGCCTGAGGCCCTGGGTTTGATTCCTCAGTACCACATACACAGAAAAAGCTGGAAGTGGCGCTGTGGCTCAAGTGGTAGAGTGCTACCCTTGAGCAAAAAGATGCTTGGGGACAATGCCCAGGCCCTGATTTCAAGCCTGAGGACTGGCTATTTCATCATTAACACGATGCTGTCTCTGGCCACTCCCTTTCCTTCTCCTTCTCCTTCCTTTGGGGCTCCAGCTTAGACATGTGCTTTACTCCTTTAGGGGTTCCAATGACCCCTTTCTCATCCCTAACTTAAGGCTTTTTTATTTTTTACAGCATGGGGTTGCTGTCTCATTGGATCCAACCTCAACTGTATCCCAGAGATGAAAAAAAAAAATGAAGTTTGGAGTTCAACATCTGGGAGCTGAGAGGCCGGGGCAGAACTCAGGTCAGGCCACCTTGACCGTGAAGATGTCCGTACCGTGGCTGCTCACTCAAACAGTCACAGTGCTGGGAACCTGCTTTGTTCTCACAACTCTGTCATTCCCATGGACCACTGACCACCCTCCCCCTCCGACCCCTCCTGGTTCTCAGGAAAACCTCATCCTGGACCTTCTCTGAAAGCCTGCCACTGGCCTTATCTGAAGGCACCTCATCCATGTCTGTGTCCGGAGGTTACCCCTACCGACATACCCTGTCCTGGTGTGCTAAGGTCTTTGCCTTCTTGCTCTGCTTTCATTTGCTTGATCTTTCCTAACACTCATAGTTCAGTTTCCTAACTCAGGCACTTTCTAAGTCACCTACAGCCTGCCATGCCCCATTAGCCTTTCCCCCTCACAATTCTGGGGCTTGAACTCAGGGCCTGGGCACTGTCCTTGAGCTTTCTCAAGGTTAGCATTCTACCACTTGAGTTACAGCAACACTTCTGGCTAGGCCATACCCCCGCCCCCCGTCCTATTAACCTTCGTGCAGATAGACTGTCCCCTGGCCCAAGTGTGGCCCCCAAGCTACTGCTTCCTGTAGGAACCTTCTAAAAGGTGTCTCCCTGAGCTGACGCTGATAGTGGCAGTAGTTCAGAGTCTGCTCTGAGTCTCTTCCCCAAACTTCCTGCAGTCTCTCAGCCTAGGACATGCCCAGTGGCTGGAAATAGTAGTGGCCCATATAACAGAGAAGGGGACAAGAATGCCTCAATGGTCTCTTGTACCCCAAAATAGAAGGTATAAGAGGGGCTGCTCCCCAGGACAGGGGAGATCAGGAGAGCCAGAGCAGCCTGTGGGTGCGGGTGGCAGGAGAGGGGTGCAGGGAGTGAGGCCTTTGTTCTACAGGCTGCAACACGTGGTAGTGGCTCTAACTTTTTGAAAGGGATAGGACAAAGATGCTTCTTTCCATCCTCTCTCTTTTATTAGAAAAAAATGCCTTGTCCTTGAAAACACTGCATCTGGAAGGAACAAGAAGAATTCAGTGGGATGGTCCCTGTGGAGTCTGTTTGTGATGGCATCCTGGCCAATCCTCACCCTTCTGGGACTGTTCCTGGAAGGGTGCCGAGAATTAACATGGCCTAGGCATGCCAGGGACTAGGCTGGGTGCCTGTGGTTGGCGCCTGTCACTCTAGCTGCTCAAGAGGTTGAGATATGAGGATCACAGTTTGAAGCTTGTAAAGGCAGAAAATTCAGCAAGATTATCACTCTGGTGCACTAGAAAAAGCCGGAAGTGGAGGCATAGTTCAAGTGGTAGAGCACCAGCCCTGAGCAAACAAAGCTAAAGAACAAACCCTGAGTTTGAGCCACAGTATGCGCGCACACACACACACACACACACACACACACACACACACACACACACACACACACTGAGGCCTGCAACAAACCAGGAACCCAGGGAGGGGCAGGCTGCTTTCTGAGTCAGGCTGACGTTGAATGGATGGGCAGTTGATACGGATCTATCTATGAGAAGGGAGGCCAACTCCACAGTAGATGCTGCTTTCTAGAAGGAAGCTAGCTGGTATGTTTGAGCGACTTCTCAGCCATCTAAGGTGCATCCTGGCCCTGGCTCTGCTGCTGCCTTGGGTGGGGGACACCAGGGCCTGGAGTAGCGTCCGGGGTAACATCTGCTGCAGATGGTTGGTGTGGACTCCTAGAGACTTACAGGCACTGAAGAAAGGGGCATGAAACCTGGTGATGCTGTGGGCATGGCTAGTCACTCCTACACCCCCCCCCACCCCCTGGTCCCTTGCAAGGAGACCGGTAGGGACTTGGCCGGAGTGACGGGTTGGGGAATGTCTTCAGGCATCTCCAGCTCATGTCTCTCCAGAATCCTGATCTGAGGATTAGGTTTAAGAACAGGTTATTGGGGGGGGGGGCACAGTGACCTCCACGGAATACCTCAAGGGCAGGGATGTTCTACTAGTCTGCCCCTCTTCATGTGGCTCCTTTTGAGCCAGTAAAGGGGCTTTGGTGCCATGGGGCAAGTCTGGGTTTCTCACTCACTGCCCAGCCTGCTATCTACCATCTTTCTGGAAATTTTTCTCTGAGCTGCAGGAAGCCAATTATTCCGAAGGCAGGGCGATTGCACATAATTGGGAAGACAGGCTTTCTGCGTGGAGCCAAGCGCTGAGGTGCATTCACCATGCCAGGACTTGGGGACTTGGTGGCCCACTGGATCTGTGTCTAATTGGGAGCCCCTTGTGCTGCTGTCTGCCTGGGATGGTGCATGTTCCACAGCAGCAGCGTGAGGGAGCCAGGCACTGAGGGGCAGCCCCAGACCTGCCTCAGGACCCCTGGAAGTGACGGCTGGGCCCTAACCTCTGAGGAGCCTCTTTTCTCTTCTTTCTCAGAAAACCACTCAGTCTTTTTTTTTTTTTTTTTTTTTTTTTTGCCAGTCCTGGGCTTGAGCTCAGGGCCTGAGCACTGTCCTTGGACTTTCTCAAGGCTAGAGCTCTACCACTTGAGCCTCAGCACCATTTCCGGCTTTTTTCTATGTATGTGGTACCAAGGAATCGAACCCGGGTCTTCGTGCATGCTAGGCAGGCACTTTAACCACTAGGCCAAACTCCCGGCCCCACCACTCAGTCTTGAACTTGGGTTTACTATGGCCTACCAGCCCTTCCCTCAGTAGGAATATCTGCAGTCAATTCTATAGGCATGGGGCAATAACCACACTCCCTCCCAAATCTCTTTCATCCTAATTGGGCAGAGAAAAAGAAAAAAAAAGAGAGAGAGGGAGAAAGAAAGAATTTTCTATTCAAACGGTAGAATTCTCCAGTACTAGTTACAAAATACCCCCCACTCGAGATAGCGGAGATAGAGAGAGCCCATGGCTGGTGGCTCAAGCCTAGAATCCTAGCTACTCAGGGTGCTGAGATCTGAGGAACATGGTTCAAAGTCAGCCTACACCGAAAAGTCCATGAGACTCTTATTTCCAATTAATCACCAAAAGTAGAGTTCAAGTGGTAGAGCTCCAGCCTTGAGAGAAAAAGCCACATGAGAGAGTGAGGCCTTGGCTCTGGCAGCACAAAAAAGTGGAGGGGGGAAGGAACTTATTAACTAGGGGTTCTTCCGTATCTGAGCACAAAGTGGGCAAACTCCATGCTGAAAGTTTGCCTCAGCCCTGGGCTAGTGGACTGTCATGAGTGAGGTTGGATACCTGAGAATCTCTGAGTTCAAACACTCTGGGGGGGACAATATGCCGCTCTGGTAAGCTCAACCTCCTTGTACAAGGCCCCCAGAGGGAGCGTGTCTAGAGGAGCACAGGCTATGGGTCAGGGAGATTGGCTGGACCCCTGACCAAAGGAAAGGTAAGTATTGCACAGGTCACCGCCCTGCAGACTGTTGTGCATACGATGTCACGGATAATCTTGCTGGCCCATGGGCCCAATGAGGAGCCTTCACACTGCATGCTGTGGAAGGTGCTTTGGGGAAATGTGTCAGGGGACATAAGTTCTAGAACTCACATGTGGCCCTGTCTGAAATGTAGAGAGAGACCTGTACTGGGCTCTGGGCTGGCCACAGGGGGAACCACGGGACAGGTAGTGGTGGTCTTGTGCTGAAGAGGGGGGATAAACGCTCAGAGATAAGAGACATTGTTGATCAGTGTGGGGGGGCGGGGGGGGGGGAGAACGTAAGCTTCCAGGTTCCATGGCTCTCTGCTGCCTTCTGCCAGCTACCTCTGTTACTGCAGCTTGGCTACCAGTGTGGTTAACCCTACACAGAAGCTATCTAAGCAGGAGTCAGGATGGGTTAGAATCCCACGAGGGGGTGTCTGAAAGGAACAAGAGACCAGGCTGAACTCTGTGCTTAGGGCATGTTCTCTCCTTTCTCTGGCCTTGTGTCCCATCAACCTGCATCTGAGCAAGGCCAACCTGCATCTGTCCTGCCAAGCTGCCTGCCATCCAGATGGAGGAGAGGCCCATCTAAGATGCATTTGCTGTCCTTCAGAGCTTTAGATGGCAAGAATGAATTTCATTCTGCTCAGTGGCATTGAATACATAGTCATATCAGGGTAAACCCAGCCACAGGACACAGAAGTGTGCTCAGAGTGAGACAGTGGTGCGGGTTGGGCTCAGCAGACTGAACCAAGACTTAAGCCCATCTGTAGATTTTAGCCCCTTAATAGATATGGAGGCTCTGAACAAGAGTAGGGCTGAGGTAACAGGAATCTCAAGAAGAACAGACCCAGAAAGAGAGATGTGAGGAGAAAGGGTCTTAGAGACCTGAGCCCAGGGTTTAGGAGATCAAGGCTTTAGGGAGGTCAAGGCCAGGGAGACTGGGATCTGAGGAGGCTGGAATTTGGCAAGGCTGCTGGGGGGGCTGGGACTGAAAAGGCTAGGATGTGGGGAAGCTGAGATTCGAAATGAGGGTCTGGTTGGGTGCTGGTGGCTCATGTTTGTAATCATAGCTACTCAGGAAGCTGAGATCTGAAGTTAACGGTTCAAAGCCAGTCTTGGGAAGAAAGTCTGGGAGATGCTTCATCTCCAACTAACCAGAAAAAAAGCTAGAAGTGGAAGTGCAGTTCAAGTGACAGAGTACCAGCCTTGAGTGAAAAAAGCCAATTGAGAATATGAAACCCTGAGTTCAGGCCCTGGTATTGGCTCCCCAGAAAAAGAAAAAGAGAAATAAGAATCTGGCATAGGCCTAAGTTGCCCCCATCCTCCCCCACCTCCTCTGGGACTACCCTGCTGGATATGGGTGAGCTCTCTATACTCCTTGAGCTTGCTTCTGAGGCTCTGGTGTCTTCCTTGCGTGCCAACTCTGACACTACCCTGGCAAGTACTCGGTGAATGGTAGCCATGTTCTCAGCCCATGTCTGTGGAGGCTTGCTGCCCCATCCTCACTGTATGGTCATAACTGGGGCTGACCAGCCGCCCCTGGCATCCCAGTGGATGACTTGCTGAATGGAAGCAGCAGAACCTTGAACAGAGTCAGGGCTGAGCCCCTACGAATGGGCTCCTTCTCACCAGGAAGCAATGAAAGACCCTGGGGGAGAACACTGTGGACCCTGGATTGGAAGAGAAATGTTTGTCAGCGGAGCCTCCTTCTGTCCTCCCTCTTCCCCCACCCACCTCCTCCGAGCTCTTACCCTTCCAGAACATCAGCCAGAGCCTGCTGTGCTTTTGTAGAGAGATGTCATGGTAGCTTCCATGTGCTCATGGACGCACTCATGCTAGGCATTTGGCAGGGTTCTGTGAGCCCTGGAGCTATTCCTGACGAGCTCTACCACTGAGAGATGATATGGAAAGGTTAGGAGGCAAGGTCCTGGAAGGGTTAGGAGGCAAGGTCCTGTACAGGTACTCTAGGGAGAGGTCTTTCTTTTGTTGCTCTCTCTCTCTCTCTCTCTCTCTCTCTCTCTCTCTCTCTCTCTCTCTCTCTCTCTCTCTCTCTCTCTCTCTCTCTGTGCTGGTCCTTGGACTTGAACTCAGAGCCTGGGCTTCCTTTCCTCAAAGCTAGCACTCTGCCACTTGGGCTACATAGTCAGGTATCGAATATTTCTTTTTGGACAGTGTCACCCTCTCCCTCATTTTCTCCCAGTTTTTTGTTTTGTTTTTTTGCCAGTCCTGAGGCTTGAACTCAGGACTTGAGCATTGTCCTTGGGCTTTCTCAAGGCTAACACTCTACCATTTGAGCCATAGCACCACTTCTGGCTTATTTCTATGTATGTGGCATGGAGGAATCAAACCCAGGACTTTGTGCTTGCTAAGTAAGCACTCCACCACTAGATCATGCTCCTGGCCTCTCCTGAGCTTCTTTTGCTCAAGGCTAGCACTCTACCACTTGAGCCACAGCACCACTTCTGGATTTTTTTTCTGTTCATTTGGTGCTGAGGGATCAAACCCAGGGTTTCATGCATGCCAGGCAAGCACTCTACCACTAAGCAACCTTCCCAGCCCTCCCAGGTTTGATTTTTTTCCTTCCAGACTCCCACTCTCCTCAAGTTGTATAGTTCATTTTCAATCAAGTGTCTAGTGAATATCACTGCTGCGTTTGTCTGCCCTTTGTCCTAGCATGTCTGTGCTTCTCAGGGAGAGGTTTTTATGAAACATCGGGTCCTGCCCATGCAGTGGCAGTGGCATAGTGCTTCAGATGGGGACCCTTGTGTAAAGGTGGGCACACTTGTGCATGTCTTCCATGCTGGGCAGAATAGACAGATCACACATACACACATGAGGCAAGCAAAATACCTCATATGTATATGAGCTTGTGGTCCATATGAGCATGTGTGTAAATGTGTAAAAACACAACATGTGTGCAGACACACATCACCTCAAAGAAAAGAAACTGTAGGGGAGAATGATGAAATGGATAACATAGGTAAAGATGCATTGCACTAAAAAACTGACATGGGCTGGGAGTTTGGCCTAGTGGTAGAGCCAAGCATGGTTTAGCATGCACAAAGACCTAGATTTGATTCCTTTCCTCCATACCACATACATAGAAAAAGCTAGAAGTGGTGCTGTGGCTCGAGTGGTAAAGCTCTAGTCTTGAGAAAGCCCAAGGACAGTGCCCAGGCCCTGAGTTCAAGCTCCTGGACTGGTAAAAAAAAAATCTTATGGATCTGGGCTCAGATCCTCAGATCTCAGCCTCCCAAGTAGCTGGAATTACAGGTATGAGTCACCAGTGCTTACTTTAGTTTTTCTGTTTGTTTGAGGGTCTTTTTTTCCAGTCTTGGGGCTTGAACTCAGGACCTGGGCACTGTCCTTGAGCTTTTTCAAGGTTAGTGCTCTACCACCTGAGCCAGAGCATCACTTCTGGCTTTTTCTGTGTATATGGTACTGAGGAATCAAACTCAGGGCTTCACACATGCTAGGTATGCACTCTATCACTAGGCCACACTTCTGGCCCTTAGCTTTAGTTTTTTTGGTTTTTTTTTGCCAGTCCTGGGGCTTGAGCTCAGGGCCTGAGCACTGTCCTTGGACTTTCTCAAGGCTAGAGCTCTACCACTTGAGCCTCAGCACCACTTCCAGCTTTTTTCTATGTATGTGGTACCGAGGAATCGAACCCAGGTATTCGTGCATGCTAGGCAACCACTCTACCACTAGGCCAAACTCCCGGCCCCACCTTACCTTTAGTTTTAATTGACACATACTAATTGTACATACTTATGAGGTATTATGTGATGTTTTGATGCATGTCTGCTTTGTGTAACGGTCAAGTCTGGGAAATTATCATGATCTATCATCTCATTTATCATTTTACTTGAAAGCATCCATACAGATGTTTCAGATACACACTATTAAATTAACCATAGTCACAGTACTGAGCTGCTGAGCCCAGAACTTACTCCTCTCATGTAACTATAACTAATATCTGTTGATGAATTTCTCTCCCCCCCCACCCCTCTGCCAGTCTCTGCCCTGCCTCTTCTGGTAACTAGCAGTCTACTATCTAATTATAAGCGAGCCTTTTTTTTAAGCTTCTACATATGAGTATTTGTCTTTTTTTTTTTTTTTTTTTTTGCCAGTCCTGGGCTTGAGCTCAGGGCCTGAGCACTGTCCTTGGACTTTCTCAAGACTAAAGCTCTACCACTTGAGCCTCAGCACCACTTCTGGCTTTTTTCTATGTATGTACTACTGGAGAATTAAACCGGGTCTTTGGGCATGCTGGGCAAGCACTCTACCACTAGGCCAAGTTCCCGGCCTGGTATTTGTCTTTTTATGTCTGGCTATGGAGTCATGTATGATTTGTTGTTAAGGATAGGATTGCATTCTTTTTTTTTTTTTTTTCCATTCATGGGGCTTGAACTCTGGGCCTGGGTGCTGTCCCTGAGCTCTTCAGGTCAAGGCTACCACCCTATCCCTGGAGCCCACAGCCTCACTATCCATTTTCTAGTAATTAATTGGAGATAAGAGTCTCCCGTTCTTTAGTGCCTGGGCTGGCTTTGAACCGTGATCCTCATAACTCAGCATCCTGATTAGCTAGGATTACAGGTGTGAGCCACTGTACCCAGCGGATTGTATTATTTGTATGGCTGAAAAGTATTTCATTGAATGTACATAGCCAGTTTTCTTTATTTATTCATCTGTTAATAGACACCTGGGTTGGGTTCTATATTTTGGCTAGTATGAGTAATGTTGTAGTAACATACTGATTCCATTTCTTTGGGGTATAGGCTCGATAGTAAGACTTCAGCATCTAAAATTCCTATAGAACCATGAAAGATCTAGACTAGCTAAAGCACTCTCAAAGAAAAAGAACAAAAACCCTGAATGAAGCCTCAGTTCTAGCACACCCATACACACCCAAGAACAAAGCTGGTGCCATCACACTGTTTGATTTCAAAACAAACTACAAAGCTAGGATAGCCAAAACAGCACAGTGCTGCCATAAAAACAGACACATAGACCAACAGAACCAAATCAAGAGCCCCAAAATAAACCCACACCTCTACAGCCAACTGAGTTTTGACACGGTTGCCAAGAACATGTGTTGGGGAAAAAAGAAAACCTCTTCAATAAATGTGCTGGAAGACAGGGCTCCGTCTAGAAATGTGTGTTTTTATGCAATGCATCTCCACAGACCCTTTTCAGCTTCTGTCTCCAGTCCTTCTTAGCTCACTTCTTAGGGCTTCAAAGATGGGACCCAGGGGTTTTGCTTTGCCTGTGTACACCCACACTGGCATCTCTCAATCCACCATGGTCCCAGACTCTCAGGAGCTCACCTGGGCGGGGCGGGGGGATGGTGAGGCACCCTGATTTGGGACTGAGACTCACAGTGTCCTGGGCAGGCTGCTTCTCATACTGCTGGAGGAAGCGGAGGGAGGGAAGAACAGGTTGCCAGCTGTGAGCATTCAGTTACCCCTTAGGTTTCTTGTTTAAGGCTGATGCTCTGCCACTTTAGCCACAGCTCCCCTTTTGGGTTTTTGCTGTTTAAATAGAAATTAAGAGTCATTTAGACTTTTCTGGCTTCAGGTTGTAATTCTTAGATCGCAGCCTCTTGAGTAGCTGGGATTACAGGCGTTAGCCTCCAGTCCCTAGCTTGGCCTTGTCCTCTTGAGCTAAAGTCTTGCTGTAACTCTGGATCATCGCTGCAGGGTTCCTGAGGCTCCAGCTCTCCCTTACGTTGTCAGGGTCATCTATGATGTCAGCTCAGCTGTCCCCTTTTCTGGGAAGTCCCCAGTGGGTTCACTGGAGGTCCAGCCAGGCCAGGGCTGAGACTTCTGGGGACAGTGAATGAGCCTTTCTCTTGATATTGCAAGTCACCCAGTTATGGTCAGCAAGTTGGGCAGGCCCCACTCATCCGGCAGGGACAGGATCAAGACCTGGTCTTGTAGCCTCATCGGCTTTCCACAAGTATCTAGCCACCCCCCCCCAAAAAAAGGCCATAATTGGTCTTTTTTTTTTTCTAAGATCATTTAAAAAGCCTTTCTGTTAGTCTGGTGCCAGTGGCTCCTAGCTTCTTGAGAGGATGAGATCAGGAAGATTTGTGTTTTGAGGTTATTGTAAGCCGAACACTTCATGATAAAAATGAGGGAGAGGGTAACACTGTTCAAAAGGAAATGTAGGGCTGGGAGTGTGGCCTAATGGTAGAGTGCTTACCTTGCATGCACAAAGACCTAGGTTCGATTCCTCGGTACCACATGCATAGAAAAGCCAGAAGTGCTGCTGTGGCTCAAGTGGTAGAGCTCTGGCCTTGATGAAAGCCCAAGGACAGTGCTCAAGCCCTGAGTTCAGTCCCCAGGACTGGCAAAATAAACAAACAAAAAAAACCCGAGATGTCCACATTACCTGACTTAACGAACTCTAACCCCATCTGGGCATCACGTTTACAATAAAAGTTAAATTAAAAAAAAACTTCATGAGACCCCCCAGTCCAGCCCCCCAGGTACAGTGGCACTTGCCTGTCATCCTGAGCTATGTGGGAGGCTGAGATTGGGGGAAATCATCGTGCTAGGCTAGCCTGAGCAGAACATTCCATAAGACTCTTGTCCCATGGGGCCGGGAGTTTGGCCTAGTGGTTAAAGTGCTTGCCTAGCATGCACGAAGACCCGGGTTCAATTCCTTGGTACCACATACATAGAAAAAAGCCAGAAGTGGTGCTGAGGCTCAAGTGGTAGAACTCTAGCCTTGAGAAAGTCCAAGGACAGTGCTCAGGCCCTGAGCTCAAGCCCAGGACTGGCAAAAAAAAAAAAAAAAAAAGACTCTTGTCCCCATGGAGTAAATTCAGAGTTGGTGGCACAGGCCTGTGAGCTCAGCAAAGATGGGAAGCTTAAACATAGGCAAATGGCTATGGGTGAGCAAAGAAAAGGGTTTTGAGAATTTTTCCCCCTGGGTTGGTCTGGAACTGAGAGGCTTCCACTCTCAGTGGCCTGTGAATGTCGTACTTAGTAGCAGACAGAGTGCTCCCTGATTTTATAAGGGAAGAATCCAGGTCAGAGGGGAGGGGGGAATGGGAAAATTTAGATACTTTTCCTACTCTAGGCATTGAAAATGATTATATATAAAGTGGCAAAGCGCAATTGCATTCATGGAAACAAATCTTCACCTAAGGAAATGTAATCATATTTTACTAGCTCTGAAAAAAAAAAAGAATAAAATAGCACCGCTAAATAGAATTGGAGGAGGAGCTATGAAAACCAGCATGGAGCAGATAACGGAGATAATGTGCTGATGAAGGAATTTACGTGCAGCTGGGAAAACAAACCCCGGCTGAGCTTGGCGCAGGCTGATAACTAGAAGACAGATCCCAAATTAAACAAATGCGAGTACATTCCTCTGCTTGCAGCCAGAGCACATAGATCAGAAGTGGGTACAGAGAGACTAGCAACATGCCACCAATCAGAGTGAGCTGAGAGAACCACTACTCCAGCAGACAAACAGATATTTCAGGAACTATGGAGAGGAGGCACGTGGCAAAATGATTAACTTTGCTATAGCCCCGATATCGAGGCTGAAGGAGGACTGTATTTCAGCACAAGATGGGGAATTCAGGAGCAACTAGGGGAAGGACTGCCAGTCTTCATCCAAAGGGGTCTCTTTAAGTATCCTGAGACCAGGCTCATAGCACTGTAGCCCTCTGCTCAGTTCTGTCCCCTGGAGCCTTCTCCTCAGGAAATCTGGTCCTGGTGACTCATCTAACCTCCTGCTATACCCTCAAGTCTGGCGTGGCACTCACATGCCCATCTTGGGAACATGCGACCATGGCCCCATTCTAAGAGGACTCTCTTCTCTGCTTCTGCCAGGCTCTCAGCAGCTGGCATGGGGAGTAGAGGGAAAGGGTCCTGCCAAGGGCTTCCAGCAGAGGGCAGAATCAGCTCCATAGTGTTCAGGGAGCATCTGCAAAGCTCAATGGATTTCTTCTCCTGTTCAGGTGATACACCCTGGTAGAGATAACCTTGAAGGAAATACTATAACTCTGAGCACTCTGTTAATACACACACACACACACACACACACACACACACACACACACAAGTCAGCTTTATTGAGACACAATGCACATACTACACAAGTTATCCATTTCAAGGGCACAGTGGAACAGCTTTTTATTATACAGCAGGCCTTCTGTATCCATGGTTTCTGCATCTGTGGATTCAGACTGGGATCAAATCTACTGGAAAACAAATTGAGTCTGTACTGGCTGAACACATGCAGACTTCTTTCTTGTCTTAATTTGCTAAACAATACAGAGTAACAACCACTGTGCTACAGTATAACAACAGAGCATTTATATTGTACTAGGTTCTTATTAGCCATCAGAGGTGAGTTGAAGTTTAAGGGCACGGGCAGGCATGTATAGGTTATAGGCAAATTTGATGTTATTCCAAATGAGAGATGTGCATCTATCAACGTAGGTTATCCATGGAGCATTCGAGAACCAATACCTGGGGATACAGAGAAAGGATTATTCACAAGGAGCAAACATCACTTCTATCTAGTCCCAGAGTATTTTCAGACTGTAAAGAAACCCCAGCTGGATGCTGGGGGCTCATACCTATAGCTCCTGCATTGAGGAATGCAGTTGGAAGGCAGTCTGAGCAACAATGAGACTCTTATCTCCAATTCATCGCTACACAGCCAAAAGTTCAAGTCCTATTACTATGGATGAAAATCAAAGTCTCTGAGTGAAACCTAAATGTTATTCCATTTTCTAGAAGGGACTTGGGTATACATAGATTTTTGTACCCCTCAGATAACAAGAGACAACTGTCCTTCAGAAATCGGGACCCTAGTAGGTCATTTTTAACATTTAGAGAACAGCTTGAAGAAGACATTGGTCAACTTTAGTTACTTCCTGTCCATTTCTACCTGTTCAGGAGCATCTCTTATTTTCCATTTCCCAGACTAAAGCAAGTAGTAATGGAGAACGTGACTCTTGGTCTTGGTTCAGAACAGCAGTAGCTGGGCATGGTGGCTCATGCCTGTAATCCTAGCTACTCAGAATGCTGAGATCTAAGGATCGAGGTTCAAAACCAGCCTGAGAACTAAAGTCTGTGAGATTGTTATCTCCAATTAACCACTAGAAAACCAGAAGTGGTGCTGTGGCTCAAGGAGTAGGGTGGTAGCTTTGAGCTGAAGAGCTCAGGGACAATGCCTAGACAGAGAGTTCAAGCCCCAGGATCAATCGAAAAAAAAAAAAAAAACAACAGCATTTATTCACAGTAGGCACAAAGTAGAAACAAGTCAAATGTTCATCAATAAATATGTGGGTAAATGAAATGTAGTTGAATATTATCTGGTCATGAAAAAGAAATGAGACATTAATATATCATATTATTCCCTGAATGAATTTTAAGGAAAAATGCTGAATATAAGAAACTAGAGAAGAGATCACATATTATAGGAGCCTACATTTATGAGGTGTTTAGACTAGGGAAAGCTATCACTGTAAATCTCATAAAATGGATGAGTGGAAACGGGGGATGGGAGGAATGAAAATGTGGTGAACGAGCCTGCCCTTCAGTGAGCTTTTCCCTTCTAGGCTTTTGAGCCACAGCCTTACTTCTGGCTTTTTGCTGGTCAACTAGAGATAAGAGTCTCTTGGATTTGTTTGCCTGGGCTGACTTCAAACCACAGTCTTCAGCCTCTTGAGGAGCTAGGATGACAGATCCTTGCTTGAGTGCTTCTTCTGTTTGTTTGCTTATTTTGTGTCCCTACGTGGGCTTGAACTCGGGGCCTCTTGCTCTTAGCTTTTTCACCCATAGTTGGGGTGCCACCACTTGAGCCATACCTCCACTTCTGACTTTTTGTTGGCTAATTGGACTCACTGATTTGTCGTCTATTTGGGCTGGCTCCAAACTGAGCTGAACTGTGATCTACAGATTTCAGGTTCCTGAATAGCTAGGAACATAGGAGTGAGCCACATAGGTATCCAACCACCCTGGTACTGTGTGTGTGTGTGTGTGTGTGTGTGTGTGTGTGTGTGTGTGTGTGTGTGCGCGCGCGCGCGTGCGTGTGCATGTGTGTGTGCCCGTGCATGTATGCGCTAGGGCTTGAATTCAGGGCCTGAATACTGTCCATTAGCTTTTTCAGTCAAGACTTGTATACTTGTATTCTACCACTTGAGTTGAAGCTCTACTTACAGCTTTTTACTAGTTAAGTGAACATAAGAGTCTCACAGACTCTCCTACTTGGGCTGGCTTTGAACTGGAATCCTCAGATCTCAACCTCCTGAGTAGCTAGGATGATGGGCATAAACCACCAGTGCTTGACCACTCTAGTGCTTTCTGAGTCAAACAGGGATGGAGTAGTCTAAGTTGTGAAGGTCAATGATCTCGAGGAAGAGGGTATGTGACACAACGGGCTGAATTAGCATCACTGTAAGACAAATAGGAACTACCATAAAGGGACAAAAGGCAATTAAACACTGGACCTTTACTTGTTACCTGTGAAGAACATGGTCAAGATGAATATGGTCAAGATCCTTTACACATTAAAACAGAACACTGAAACTTGTTAAGGTTGGTTTTAGGCAGAGGGAGGAAGGGTTGAGTCTTATTGAAATACCGGAATACTATTGGACATTGGGTCTAGCTGGCGCCATCTTGGTTTCTGGGTAGATGAAAGTGATGTCCCATTCCCAGGTCATGGGCATGCCTGAATTCTTAGAGGCAGGAGTGGGGACTTGGACAATGGGTTACTGGACTGGTCAGACTTATATTGACCAGTGAACTTCATGAAACTCTTTAGCTCCTGTGACCTGGGCCCCTGGCCATGGCTCTATTTAGGCCCAGCCCAGTTCAGGCACCTCGTGCACTATGCCTCTTGTCTCCTGCCTCTTCTCAGGTCACCATGGGGTCCCTCTTCAACTCTCCATTAGATTTGATCTGGTTTGTTGAGATTGTTTTTCCGCACTCTCTTTACTCAGCTACCCTCATGGCTCAGTTTCCTAACACTATCTACTATATTCAAGGTCACAGGTTTTTTTGGGGGGACAGATGTCTGCATGAAGTCGCTGGCTTTCTAATATGGCCTCTCAAAATGTGGCTTCTCTGTCTCATGATCGGGTTTTTGTATAATACTATCAAGGTACATTGTTGTTTGCATATATGGACATGCCAAGGTGAAACCTCTTTGTACATATTTTGTTATAAGCACCAGATTAGGCTAAAAGAGCAGACTATTTACAGACCTGCAGTAGCCCTGTTCTAAAGGACTACTAAGTTATGAGGATAAGACTAGATCAACCTAAAACTAGTGGAGTTCAAGATGGTCACACAAATGACAAGAGGGAATTCTTACTGAAGAAAAACCTAAATAAGCCCGATCTAGCTTTACTTGGTCTTTTTTCCCCCTTATTTGTGTTGGCACTGAGACTTGAATTCAGGGCCTGGGCACTATCTGTTAGCTTTTCCACACAAGGCTGGTGCTTTACTACTTGAGCCACATCTCTGCTTCTGGCTTTTTGGTGGTTAATTAGAGAGAAGAGTCTCATGGACTTTCCTGCCTAGGCTGGCTTTTTGATCTGAACCCTCAGATCTCAGCTTCCTGAGTAGCTAGGGTTAAGGGCATAAGCCCACTAGCATCAGACTTGCAGTTGCTCTTGACTTAAAAACCACACATTTTGGGACAGGAGTCTGGCCTAGTGGTGGAGTGCTTGCCTAGCATGCACGAAGACCTGAGTTCGATTCCTCAGTACCACATACATAGAAAAAAGCTGGAAGTGGTGCTGTGGCTCTAGTGGTAGAGCTCTAGCCTTGAGAAAGTCCAAGGACAGTGTTCAGGCCCTGAGTTCAAGCCCCAGCACTGGCAAAACACACACACACACACACACACACACACACACACACACACACACACACACACACATTTTAGGACTGGGATATAGTTCAGTGGCAAATTACTTGCCTAGCAAGTACAAAGTCCTGGGTTTATTTCCCAATACTAAAAGAGAAAAGAAAAGTTAAAAAAAAAAGATGAATTTTGGAGATGACACAGCTGAGCAATCCCTTAACTAGCCTCTCACCAGCTTTGTAGCAGTGTTAACATATGGGCTAGAATAACAGTTGCCAAGGTTACTTTCCAGAAACTTGAAGACCACTTTGGCTTAAAACTCGGACTCTTGACTCTTGAGCTGAGTACAATAGTTCAAGCTTGTAATCTTAGCTGCTTGGGAGGTAGAGGAACCACTTTTTCAAGGCCACCCAAGTCATAAAAGTTCTCAAGACGCCACCTTACTCAAATGCTTGGTGCAGTCAGACAAGCCCGTGAACCCAGTTACAAGAAGGGGAAGCACAATGTCTGGGTGCACTGGTATGAGCCTGTTATCCCCAATGACATGGGAATACATATAAGACTGACTGGAGCAAAAATCGATATATTACTTAAAAAGCAATCAGTGTGGCCTAGTGGTAAAATGCTTGCCTCACATGCATGAAGCCCTGAATTTGATTCCTGGGTACTACAGACAAAGAAAAAGCAGGAAGTGATATTGAGTCCCAAGTGGTAGAGCTCTAGCTTTGAGAAACTCAAAGACAGTGTTCAGGCCCTGAGTTCAAGTCCCAGAACTAGCCAAAAAAAAAAAAAGTCACACAAGCTAGATGCCAGTGGCTCACGCCTATTATCTTAGTGACTCGGGTGGCTGAGATCTGAGGATCACAGTTTGGAGCCAGTCCAGTCAGGCAAATCCAAGAGATTCTCTCTTTCTTGTCAGTTGTGGGACTTGAACTCTGGGCCTGGGTCCTGTCCCTGAGCTCTTCATCTCAAGGCTATCACCCTACACCTTGAGCCACAACGCCACTTCTAGTTTTCTGGTGGTTAATTGGAGATAAGAGTCTCACAGACTTTAGTACCTGGGCTGGCTTTGAACCATAATCCTCAGATCTCAGCCCCCTGAATAGCTAGGATTACAGGTGTGAGCCACCTCACCTGGCTCAAGAGACTCTTATCTTTAAGTAACCAGAAAAATAAAAAGCCAGAAAAGATAGTGAGGCTTAAATGGTAGATTGTCAGCCTTGAGCAAAAAAGCTGAGTGAGAACATGAGGCCCAGACACCAGTATCACAAACACACAACCTATTATCCAAGGTTACCTTGGCCTATGCCCACTAGAGCTGTGTATTTCTTCTACCCTACCCTAGTGCTTTCTAGACAGCTTGACACCTACAGCCTCAGTCTTATTACAAGGCCCAGACAAAGAATGATGCCAGGATGATTATAGGAGATGATGGCCTTGCTGGGTGGGCACTGGTAGCTCACGCCTGTAATCCTAGCTACTCAGGAAGCTGAGATCTGAGGGCTATGCTTTGAAGCGAGCCTGGGAAGGAAATTCCATATGACTCTTATCTTCAAGTAGCCACTAGAAAACTGGAAATGGCATTGTGGCTCAAAGTGGTAGAGCCTTACCCTTGTGTGAAAAAGCTTAGAGACAGCCCAGGCCCTAAGTTCAAGCCCCATGCATGACAACAACAACAAAAGAAAAGATGATTACCTCAATAATCAGAGTAACTGAGCAGTTCTCAAGGAGAGACAAGCCATTAGCCCAGCAAGTCCAAATCCAAGATGACGGTGCATATAAAGAACAGCTTTTGAAAGTGTGCCATGACTAATGGACAATCATCAAAGTCCACTAGAAAAGTTAATACACCTCCCTTTGGTCAGTGCCAGCTTGCTTTGGCTTGAGTTGGCAAGCTCAGTACAGGTCCCAGTGAAGGCATTCTGCTTTACATGTGATTTGTTCATTTCTATTCCCTGTCTGGTATCAAGTTCACATGCTCCTTCTGCCAAAAGTGTGTGCCATTATGGTGCAATGAGTGGTGACATTTCTGGTGGGAGGGAGGACCCCGTTTTTCATATAATACATTGGAGGTGGCACTGGTATCTCACGCCTGTAATCCTAGCTACTCAGGAAGCTGAGATCTGAAGATCTCGGTTCAAATCCAGCTTGGGCACTAAAGTCCGTGAGACTCTTATCTCCAATTAACCACTAGAAAACCAGAAGTGGTGTTGTCACTCCAGGAGTAGGGTGGGTAGTCTTGAGCTGAAGAGCTCAGGGACAGCGCCCAGGCCCAGAGTTCAAGCCCCATGATGAACAAAAAAGAAAGAAGAAAGTCAGAGGGGCAGAGCATCAACCTTGTGTGAAAGTCAAGAGAGAGCTCCCTGACCCTGAATTCAAGCCCCAGGAACAATGAGGGGCTGGCGGCTCACACTTACTCGGGAGGTAATTTGAAACTACTCTGGGCAGGAAATTCCATGGAACTTTTTTTTTTTTTTTTTTTTTGGTCAGTCCTAGGGCATGAGCTCTGGACCTGGGCACTGTCCCTGAGCTCTTCAGCTCAAGGCTACTGTCCTACACCTTGAGCCGCAGTGCCATTTCCAGTTTTCTAGTCATTAACTGGAGATAAGAGTCTCTCGGACTTTAGTGCCTGGGCTGGCTTTGAACTGCGGTCCTCAGATCTCAGCTTCCTGAGTAGCAAGGATTACAGGTGTGAGCCACAGAGCCCAGGCTTACGGCACTCTTTTCTCCAATTAATTACCAAAAAGCTGTAAGTGGAGGTGTGGCTCAAATGGTAGATTGCCAGTCTTGAGGCAAAAAGCTCAGGCCATCGGGACAGGAGTTTGGCTCAGTAGTAGAGTGCCTGCCTAACTTATACAAAGACCCGGGTTCGGTTCCTCAATACCACATACATATTTTTAAAAAGCCGTAAGCCAGGGCCGGGAGTTTGGCCTAGTGGTTAAAGTGCTTGCCTAGCATGCATGAGGACCCGGGTTCGATTCCTCGGTACCACATACATAGAAAAAAGTCGGAAGTGGTGCTGAGGCTCAAGTGGTAGAGCTCTAGCCTTGAGAAAGTCCAAGGACAGTGCTCAGGCCCTGAGCTCAAGCCCAGGACTGGCAAAAAAAAAAAAAAAAAAAAAAAAAAAGCCGTAAGCCAGGCCCGGAAGTGGTACTGTGGCTCAAGTAGTAGAGCTCTACCCTTGAGAAAGCCCAAGGACAGTGCTCAGGCCCTGAGTTCAAGCTCCAGGACTGGGAGGAAAAAAAGCTCAGGCCCTGAGTTCCAGCCCCAGTACCAACACACCACACCAGAAGCGTTTGCTTAGCCACTCTTGGGTGGGAAGAGATCTGGATTATCAGAGATCTGATGGTAGCTATAGGAGTTATTAGAAAAGCAGACTGTGTGGGAATTTTAGCCTGTAAACCTTGCCAATGGAAGGGTGATAAACTAAAACTTGCCAATGAAGACAAGGGGGCAGAGGGCTACAAAAGAGCAAGGAAGGCCAGGAGCGTGGCCTAGTGGTACAGTGCTTGCTTAGCACAAATGAAGCCCTGGGTTCCATCCCTTGTACCAGATACACAGAAAAAGCCAGAAGTGGCACTGTGGCTCAAGTGGTAGAATGCTAGCCTTGAGAAAGCTCAAGGACAGTGACCAAGCCTTGAGTTCAAGCCCTGAGACTGGCAAAAGGAAAAAAGAAAGAAGGAAAGAAAGAAAGAACGAACACGGAAGCAAGGACAAGGACTGCAAATCTTCAATACCACAACCTAAGAACTGATAGAGACAGAGACCCACCAGTGAGAAAGCCTTCTTCAGGAACTGAGATTCCCCCTTATTTAACCTAATGCCAAGATAGTCTTATCTTGAGCAAAGGATGGAGAGAGGTGGTGGTCCTGAGGAGACACGATGGCTTCTCAAATGTCCTTTAACACCAGAGCACAAGCTGCCACCTTTCAGGCCTGGATTCTCTGTGGGTCCTGGGCCTCAGATTCCGGCCCATGCTGCTCAACAGCCAGGGAGAAATCCAGGTGAGTGTAGGTGCCCATGCGACGGCACTGACCTGCGGGCTTCGGGACCCACCGAAGTCCCCCCTTTACCAAGTGTGTCCAAGGGGCAGTCAAAGGAATGGGGTCTCGAGCTACACTGTGACCCCTGGGCTGGGAAGGCGGGGCCATGCGCACGTAGCTGCTCGGTGGGCGGGGCCTGCCGCCGGAGTCCCCGCCCATTCGGAAACACGCGGTGTGGGGGGTACTCAGCCCGCAGCCGAGCGCGCGGGGCGGGGCTTTTGAAATGAGGGCGTGGCCCCGGGGGCCGGAGGGGGCGGGGCGAAGGAGAGTATTTAAGCGGCCACAGCGCGCGTAAATGGTCCGCCATGGCTCTACGGCGTGTGTGCTCGCTGCGTACCACCGCACCATGCCTTGCCTCGTTCTCCTCCGTCCCGGCCCCTCACGAGCAGCCCACCGCGGGCCCTGGAACCGGGCCGGAATGCAGGGCTACGGAGACTGTGCGGCCTCCAATGCCCGCCGTGGACTTTGGCAACGCGCAGGAGGCGTACCGCAGCCGGCATAGCTGGGAACTGGCGCGCAACCTGCTGGTGCTGCGTCTGTGCGCTTGGCCGGCGCTGCTGGCGCACCACGAGCAGGTGGGCAGGTGGGCAGGTGGGCAGGGGCCTCGCGGGCCTTCTGCCTGTCCCAGGAGGCGGTATGGGGTTTCCAAGTGCCTAACGGGAGCGGCTCAAGCATTGCCCGTAGCTAGGGAAGTCTGTAGCTAGGCGTTTCCTGCATGCTCCTTCGCAGACAGCGGCTATTACTTGTTCCTTGCTACCAACGAGATGCAAATCGATATTTTTAAGTGTACACCATGTGCCAGGACACAGAGTTAGGGTCTGGATTTTGAACGCAAGAGCAACATGAAGTTTACTTCTAGGGAAGTTGTATCGTTTGGTAGGACTTTCATAGCCTGGGACCCGCCACGCCTGTAGATGGCTACTCTGAAGTGCTGGGGAAGTTGGGGGAAAGCTTCAGGACACACTCAGCTTTAAACTTAAAACGTGATAACTAAGAAGCATGAGAGCCTTGGGGAAGTTAGAAAACAAAACAAGACAAAAACCCACTGTAGTCAACCTTTAGAGAAGAAATCTTTAACTTCCTTTATTTCCCTTTTTCTTTCTCTTTTTTTCTTTCTTTTTTTTCCCTTTCCTCCCTCCTTCCCTTGCCCCCCTTTGCCCTCCTCTCCTCTCTATTCCCCACCCCTTTCCATCCTTTCCTTCCTTTTCTTTACCTTCTTTGGTGCTGGTACTAGGGTTTGAACTGTCCCTGAGATTTTATTTTTGTTCAAGGCTAGTGCGCTACATACTTCCGGCTTTTTTGGTAGTTAATTGGCGACAAGAATCTCACAGTCTTTCCTTCCTGGGCTAGTTTTGCATTGTAATTATCAGATCTTAGCATCCGGAGTGGCTAGGATTTACAGGCATGAGCCACCACACTGCAAGGACAGCTATTTCAAGGTGACTTGGGAACAGATCAAGGGTCCAGTTGTTGACCCTGAGTATCTGGTATAGGTAGTTGGGTTGGTTTCTCAGGTGAGAGTTCACTGAGGGCCCGTTGCAGATCCCCTGCTCATGGGCACAGAAACACAGAGCAGGAATCTGAAGTAGGTAGGAGGTGAGGGTAGACACCCTATAAAGCCAAGAGTATGATGATTGAGCACAGTTGCCATAAATTGGGGGACTTCACCTTCAGCTTTGGAGCCTGAGACTGATGGCAGCAGTGGAGAGAAAGAAGATGCCTAGGTGGAGTTTGGCCTGTAGGGCTAGGGAGTGGGGAGTATTGGGAAGCTGTGTTGAAAAGGGGAATGTGCAGGGAGGGAGGAGGGTGAAAAGAGACATGGGAGGAAAAAGAGCACAGTGGGGCTGAAGGCAGGTGGAAGGGCCTACTGCTGTTGCAGTGGGGTTAGGAGGGCTTCCAGCAAGGGCATGAAAGAATGGACAGTGACAGGGCCCAGCTTCCTCGGGGATGAGCAGTACAAAAGCCAGACCTATCTGTGGCTGACAGGGAGGGAGAGATGGCTTAAAGCCATTCAGAAATTTCTGTCGGCTCAGCACTATGCCTTTCCTCCCAGATCCCAAACCAGCCATTCTTCAGAGAGGGCAACAAAACTAGGGGCCCAGGATTTGGTTCTGAGGTGAATGGGCCCTAGCACAGTGCCCGGGGATGGCTAGAGGAGAGAAGCACTGGCTCCTCTGTCCTCAGGGAGCCTGTTCTGGGCAAGTGCTAGAGCCCAGGATGGTGCTGTGGGGGCCTGGAGGAGGCAGGACACCAGAGATGATTTCTCCACAGACTCCTCTCCTGTTCAGCCTAGGTCCAGGGTCTGTAATAGCTGTCATTGTCTGATTCTATGTGTATTCCTGTTCTCAGTGCCTGTTCCCAGAGGAAATGGGGCAGAAGCTGGACCCTGGCCTGAGTGTCACTCATGCAGAATCCAGACTGGCTAGCCAGTCTTCTCTCTTTCTCTGGCTTGTGGGAGGATTTCTTCTTTCCAGTCACTGCTGGCCTGTGTGGCTGCAGCTAGGGTGGTCAGCTTTGCTCTGGGGAATGTCAGGCCACGGGAGCTTGGGTTAAAGTTAATGCTTTGGGTCAGAACCCACTTACCTAAAAGCAGCTGGTTGGAGAAGAACTCAGAGTCTCCCACGAGAGACTGAAGTTCCTAGGCTTGGGTGTGAGCCAGCGTATGAGAGGGGACAGGATGGAAGGTGATTGTGGAGGAGAGAGAACGGACTGTTGTCATTGCCTTCCTATCATTTGAGACTTTTTTTGAGGGCTTGAACTCTGGGCCTAGGCGTTGTCCCTGAGCTCTTTAGCTCGAGGCTACCACCATACTCTTGAGCCACAGCCCCACTTCCCGTTTTCTAGAGATTAATTGGCGATAAGAGACTCACGGCTTTGTAGTACCAGGGCTGACTTTGAACCATGATCCTCAGATCTCAGCCTCCTGAGTAGTTAGGATTAGAGGTGTGAGCCACTGTACCCGGCTTTGAGACTTGTGTTGAGGTTATATAGCTTAGACTGTCCTTGATCTTCCAATGTTCCTGCCTTACTTTCTTCCCAAGTGCTGCGATTTCATACCTGGCTTGTCTGACTTTTATCTTTTTTGTTGCCACTGGGTTTATGACTTCAGGGCCTCACTCTTGCTAGGCTGGAGTCATGCCACTTGAGTCATGCCACAAGCCTTTTTTTCATGTTTTTCAGATAAGATGTTTAGTTTTCATCCAGGGCCATCTGTAATACACAATCCTCCTACTTATGTCCCTAGAGCTTATTTGTTGAGATGATGGATTTTACTCAGTTTTCTAATTTCTACTCCCAGGTAGCTGAAATTATAGGTGTGAGCTATTGAGTCCCATCCCTAGCTTGTTTGTCTTTTACAGAAAAAACAGTATGTATATATATATATATATGTATATATATATATAATTACTAGTACAAGTTTGCAAATTCTCAAAGGCTCTCCCTACTGAGAGAAGAGGCAAGGCTGGACTCAGGTGGCACCATCCCAGGACAGCTTTCAAGTGGCCTCTTGGCTGTGGAGTCTGGTTGACACTTGCCAGCCCTGCCTGTCTATGTGCTCTCACAGCCCTCAGTGGCAGTGGCGGCTGATCCTAGCCAGAGCAAAAGGCATGTGACTAGCTCCAGCGGCCATTCCCTCCAAGCCTGCCTCCCTGGGGAAAACCGAAGGTGAGCCTGCAGGGTGTTCTGGGAGCTTTCAGCCATTCACTATCAGTGTAAATAAAGCACTGCTGACTCCAGTACAGACTGGCTCTGGATCCTTTGCTTAGTGTTGACTGTGACAGGCCTGAGTACTTGATTAGATGCAGTGTGTGGCTCCATTGAGGGTCAGCCACAGCCAGTTGCCTATTCTTATTCTTGGCATGCTCCTGACAGGTCTCTCAGAACTAATGTGGATGAGATCAGAAAGTTTTTCTAGCATTGAATGATGGTTTTCAGGTCCCGGGCTCAGCCACTGGGTGATCTCTGATTTGGGAAAATTCTGTCTGTTCCTCCAGCTGTCCCTGGAGGATCATGGTCCTTACAAGTTCCCTGGCTCTGGCTTGGGCATGATAAGACACACAGGTCCATCCTCAGCTCTGATGTTGGCATGATCAGTTTCTAGTTTCAGATCCTTATGAGAAAAGAGCAAAACACAGAAATGTCAGATGATTCATGAAGGCTACAGGCAAGGGTGATTTCCACACAGCCCTGAGCTTCAAGGACACAAGTGCTGGTGTTGGCAAGAGGAGTCTTGGCCAGGAGCATAGTCTAGTGGTAGAGTGCTTGCCTAGCGTGCGTGAAGCCCTGGATTTGATTCCTTGGTACCACGTACACTGAAAAAGCCAGAAATGGTGCTGAGGCTCAAGAGGTAGAGGGCTAGCCTTGAGAAAGCTCCAAGACAGTGCCCAGGCCTTGAGTTCAAGCCCCAGGACAGGCAAAAGAACAAAGGAAGAGTCTCGTTGAGACTGCTTAGGAATGGTTTGGCGGTAAAGGTATTTGAAATGTCAATGTCTTTGCTTAGCTTAGCGATATTGCCCCTGTATGAGGGGTTCCATTTTGACCGGGTTTGAGAAATCCCAGCATTTTCTTATCATGGACTCAGAGGTTTCCATCAAGGTGGTAGATGTACTTTTGGGCATGCAAAAGACTCTAGCTGCTCCTATTTCCACCCAGACTGGCTCTCCCCACTGTGGAATCCTTCCTTATTCTTTTCACCTTGCCGGGATCTAGGTGAGCAAATGCTCCTGACTCTGCCCACCAGAACTGCTTCTATCTCCCTGTCTCAAACCATGAGTGGCCTTGCTTCTTCCCCAGTCGGCTCTACCTGTCTC
Source organism: Megascapheus bottae (assembly GCF_031878675.1). Classification (NCBI taxonomy): domain Eukaryota; kingdom Metazoa; phylum Chordata; class Mammalia; order Rodentia; family Geomyidae; genus Megascapheus; species Megascapheus bottae. Next base: position 16,336,815 of record NC_143536.1, read on the forward strand.
TTACACCATCATTGCTTTATATATATATATATATATATATATATATATATATATATATTATTGTAATTAATAAAAGGGTTACATGATATTTGCCAGATAGAAGGTGCATTAATTCACATAAATTGATATCCTTTCACATGTCTTGGTCCCCATTACCCGCTCTTCCACCCCCTCCTCCCCATCTTGGTTTTCCCCCCTTCCCTATCCAATTTCAAATAACCAAATACAAATAAATCCAATATATCAGATACCATCATTGCTTTCTTTGTTTAGTACTCCTGCAACAATGCCTGGCAGACACTAAAGCTCAGGAGATTTGAAGAATGATGGCAGAAATTTTAGTTTTATTTGTATGAGTTTTCTGTGTGTGTGTGTGTGTGTGTGTATTAGAATTTGAGCTTAGAGTGTGGTGCTATCTGATAGGTCAAGGGTGACACTCTATTACTTGAGCTATAGCTTGACTTCTGGCTTTTTGCTGGCTAACTGGAGATGAGTGTCGTGGACTGGCTTCAGCTTCAAATGTGATCCTCAGATCTCGGCCTCCTGAGTAGCTAGGATTATAGGCATGAGACACTGGCTGCTTACTCATTTCTTTTTCTTTTCTTTCTTTCTTTTTTTTTTGGTGAAAGAATGTAAGCATTTAATGAACATCCAGTGTGGCTTCAAGCCATCAAGATACAGACACCCCAACACCCTTAATCTTCTCCTTGGCTCTTCTGCTTCTGCTGAAGAATTTGGCTTTCACAATGACAGGGAGCTTTCCTTTCCCCAGAACTTTTTTTTTTTTTTTGCCAGTCCTGAGCTTAAGCTCAGGGCCTGAGCACTGTCCTTGGACTTTCTCAAGGCTAGAGCTCTACCACTTGAGCCTCAGCACCACCTCCGGCTTTTTTCTATGTATGTGGTACCGAGGAATCGAACCCGGGTCTTCATGCGTGCTAGGCAAGCACTTTAACCACTAGGCCAGACTCCCGGCCCCTCCCCAGAACTTTGTAGTAGCCTGATTGAACCACATCAATGATGGGAGCAACTCCAGTCTTGTTTTTGGCAGCATTTATCCTTGTCTGCTTGCTGACCAGTGTCCACAATTTATCAAGGTTAACAGTTGGACAAAAGCTCTGATTCCTCTTTCAGTGGTAATGCCTCATACCAACTTTCCCACAGTAACCTGGGTGATGTTTGTCAAAGTTGATCCTGTGGTGATGCCCACCACCAGCATTGCTGCATCTTCCTGGGTGCTTCTGGTGCTTGCCAATACGGCCGTGGCTGTGGCTCACGTGGCCCCGAAGATTCCCTGGTCTTCCTCACTCGGGATGGCATGTCTGTAGCCAAGACCAAAGAGCCTGCTTACTCATTTTCTTAAGACAAGTTCAACTGGTTTCATTATTCCAGTTTTATACATGAAAAGTAAAGTACTTAGGCTATATTCACTCTTCTTCGCTCTGTCCATTTTCCCTTCCTTGGATATATAACCTCCAACACAGCCTATTTTAAAAAGCCTATTTTAGTCTTTGTCATTCTCTGTGTGTGTGTGTGTGTGTGTGTTCATGGAACTTATTCTCAGGGCCTAAGTATTGTCCCTATGCTTTGCAATCAGTGCCAGCACTCTGTCTCTTTTACACCAGCTCTACCTCTGGCTTTTTTTTTTTTTTTTCTGGTTAATTGGAGATAAGAGTCTCATGGGCTACCTTCAATCTAAGAACATTGGCTCCCAGCCTACTGAGTAGCTAGGATTATAGGTGTGAGCTACATGGTTGTCTGGCTTTGTCATTCTTTTTTTGGGGGGCGGGGGTCTGGGTACTGTCCTTGAGCTTTTGTGTTCAAGGCTAGTTGCTCTACCACTTGAACTACAATTCTACTTTAGGCTTGTCATATATATATATATATATATATATATATATATATATATTTTTTTTTTTTTTTTTGCCAGTCCTGGGCTTGAGCTCAGGGCCTGAGCACTGTCCTTGGGCTTTCTCAAGGCTAGAGCTCTACCACTTGAGCCTCAGCACCACTTCCGGCTTTTTTCTATGTATGTGGGGTACCGAGGAATTGAACCCGGGTCTTCATGCATGCTAGGCAAGCACTTTAACCACTAGGCCAAACTCCTGGCCCAATTGTCATATATTTTTTTAGGATATATTGTACCAAGAGTTTCATCATGGTATACTTTGCATATGTATATATCATATTTTAATCAAAACTATCTCTTTTTCTGTATCCTCATCCCACTATTATTTAACTTTCAGTAAGATTTCCTTCTTTCCTTTCCTTCTTTCTTTTTTTTATTTTTTGCTACTACTTGGGCTTGAACTCACGCACTCTCATTCACTCATAGCTGGCATTCTACTACATGAACCAGGACCCCAGTTCTGTCCCTCCCCACCCCCAGATAATTAGAAATAAAAAGATTCTTGGACTTGTCCTTAGAATGGTCTGCCTGAGCTGAACTGAGATTCTCAGTTCTCAGCCTCCTGAGTAGCTAGGATTATAGGTATGCGCAATTGGTGCTGGTCTCTGTGAATATTCTTTCAATGATAAAAAGTTTAGAGTGTGAGAGGAAGTTAGGAGAGAAAGCCGAATGGTTTCTAGGCAGCTGCCTTCCTCTGGGATACAGCACTCAGGCAGCTGGTCAGTGCTGGACCACACTCTGCTGGTCCCAGAGTAGGCCTTCCTGGCATAGACCCTCATAGATGGACTAGCTTCACTCCAGCTGAGCTCAGGCTTGGCTCGAGTTTTGTTCCGTGTTCATCATTCAGCAACCACTTCCTCCCCAGCAGAACTGAGTGTTGTAAGAATGGCTACTGCTGTCCCATAGGAGCCAGCTGTGGTCAGCAATGGTCAGGCCTCCCTGTGTGGCCTAGCTGATACACGAGCCAGCCCCTGGCATGAGAGCTCCTGGAGGAGCTCATATCTGCAAGGAGCCAGCAAAAATGGAGGAGGGTCATAAGCATGGCACCTGGGCCCTGCTATTCTACCCTGCTGTATATAAGCAGAGAAGCAAGCTGCTTTGCCTGGCCTTCTCCAGAAAACAGAGAAAATGGGCCAAGTTTGGCCTGGGGGAGACCATATCAAGGCTTTGTCGCTGGAATCAAGTATGTAGAGAGGGGGTAAACAGGGGTTCTCTGCTGACGAAGGTAAAACAGGGGGCCCATGTCAGCTGCTCCCCTTGCCTTTCAGCTGCTCCATATTGCCAGGAAATTCCTGGGACAAAGGATGTTTGACAAGCTGATGAAGATGACCTTCTATGGGCAATTTGTAGCCGGTGAGGACCAGGAATCCATCCGGCCCCTGATCCAACGTAACAAGGCCTTTGGTGTCGGCTCCATCCTGGACTATGGCGTAGAGGAAGATCTGAGCCCCCAGGAGGCAGAACGCAAGGAGATGGAGTAAGCCCTCTCTCTCTCTCTTGGTAATCCCAAAGTGTACTGGGACTATTGGGGGCCAAGGCTAGGAGAGCCATTAGCCTAAGTACCAGTGGCCCAATTGGGTTGTACTTCAAGTTCCTGCATGTTTGTTTCAGGCAGGTGACAGCTATGAGCTCTCATAGAAAGCCTGATTTGTGCTTGAGGCCAGCAGAAGTGGAGGCTCGGATTTGCAAACTATAATCCTGAGCCTTATCCAGTCCACAATCTGGTCTTGCACAGGTTTGCTAGCTCAGAATGGTTTTTGCAGTGCAGAACAGTTGAAAAAAAAAAAATCAAAACAAGCTTGGTTCCAGTGGTTGTAATCCTAGCTACTCAAGCTGGTGAGATATCAGGATCACTATTTGAAACCCAGGCAGGAAAGTCTGTAACACCTTATTACAAATTGACTATCAGAAAGCCACACGTAGAGCTGTGGCTCAGGTGGTAGCCCGAAGCAAAAAGAAAAGCTAAGGGACAGTGCCCAGGCCCTACAAAACAAAAAAACTCCCACAAGGATCCTTTTTTATAATATGAGAACTGCATGAAATACAAATTGTTTTTACTTGACAGAAGCAGAGCTGGGTATATATGTGGCCGAGAATGCTTACTAGCTGGCCATTTACAGAGGCATTGGCAGGAAGCTGCCCTGGCTTCCCACCCTGCCCTAGTCTGTCTTCCCAAGGTTCCCGACTGGCTGGTTGAGCCAGCTATTGGCCTGTACCTGACCCCATCTCTTGGGATAGTTACCTTATCTGTCAGAGGCTCTGCCTTGAGCTTGTGGAGCCCCTCAGGCTGGGCTCCTGTCTGGGCCTCTATGGCAGAGAGAATTGAGCAAATAGCTGTGTAGCAGGCCCTCCTGGCATCACTGACCCATTCTCTGCGCAGTGAGTATAGGGGACAGGTCTCCCTGTCCTTTTGGGCAACTGGACAGATGTCCTATTGTGCTTCCTGGGATAGTACTGACACATTCACAGGAAGTCCATAGTACACTATTCTTTGTGAAGTATTGATGCCTGAATCTCTGCCAAGCAAATTCAAGGCTTTCTGTGAGTCTGGGCTCTTTGGTTCGGAATGTAGCAGAATGTGAATTAGAGGAGGACTTGGTACTGGCAAGTGCTGAACCCTGTCAGGCCCCAGGGTTTGCTCTGCCCCTCCCCAGGTGCCTACAAGGAGGGGATTTGGAAAGGCAGTCACATGAGGCCTTCAGTCCTGGAACAGAATGTCCGGTCCTTGTCTCAACCTGCTGGCCTGCAACTGATTGGCCTGCCAAGCCCAGCCCCTGCCTTGTGATTGGCTGTTTTGAAGGTGGGGGTGCCCCCACCCCAGCTCCCCTTTTGCCCCAGGACTTGGCTACTGCTATTACTGAGGCTGCCTATTGAATTACTAATGGGCTCTGGGGCCTCAGTCCCAGAGCTGGTAGTTTCATAACAAGAATGTCTGTCTTAAGTGCCTACAGTTTTTACATGGGAGATAGAAGCTGGGTGTGGTCATATACACTTGTCTCCCCAGCACTAGAGAAGCTGAGTCAGGAGGCTCCAAAGTGCAAGGCTTGTGTGGGCTACATTGTGAGACACCCTTCTCCCCCATATCACCCCTAAAAAAGAAAAAGAAAATCTGGAGATGGACCCGCTGGTACCTGGCCCTGGGGCTGCCCCCAGCCCACCCTGCTCTTAGAAGCCTTTGACCTGCAAAGGCGGCCTCAGCTGGGCTTCTTGTCTTGTACTCTGGGGCCTTGAGCCCCAGTCTCTTCTTGGGTGACTGCTTGTCCAAGGATAGATGACAAAGATTCATACCCATCTTTGCTGCTAGTGGCTCTGACTCTGGAGGTGCCCAGGCTGCAGGGCTCCTTTGGCACCCACCCTATCCTGTGACTTGCAGGGCTCCCTGGTGTACCTGCAACCCACCCGACAGACCCCTGTGTGGGTTGCTGCTTTGGGGTCTCTTAGGAGAGGGAGGGAGGAGGAGGGACTTAACCTTTTTTTTCCCTGTCCTCCATTCACAAGGTCTGTAGAATGATGGGATGCTGAGGCCACTGCCTAGAATTAAGGCCATTGAGAGTGGGCCTCAGCCCACACCTAGCTATGAGAAAGAGGCACAGAAGGATGGAGGCCAGACCTAGCTGTTGTGTTTGTTGGGTTGGGTAGTGACTGAAAGTGTGGGTTATACAGGCAAACCTGCCACTGGGGTCACTGAAGCCCCGTATTTCCTTCCTCGTCATAAGGGATTCTGCACAGGACAACACACAGCTGCCTCCTCTTCTCTTCCTAAGTGGGTACAGTGGATAGCTTTTGTTAGTTGCTCCTGGGCCTAAGACTGATCTCTAGAACTCATACCAGTGTCCTTCAGGGGCAGGAAGGTGGGGGGCTTGCCTGAATACTCATTACAGAGTCAGTAAATTGTTGTATGTGTTGTATGGTAACTTTTTCTTTTTTTTTTTTTACCCTTTTCTGTTACATCTTTTCGGCACTAGGTGGCTGAAGCTACCTTGTTCCTGTCCCTAGGCTGTGGTTTGGTGACTGTGGTGCCACATGGGGAGTCCCAAGCCCATAGGGGCCTGATCCCACCAGGAGTCTGGATTCTGATTTGGAGGTTATGGCTCAAAGTCCCTCAGATAAGAGACCTGGGACAGGAACCAGGCTGAGGGGAGGGCTTCTTGGCCAGATGGCTGTGTGAGCCCCAACTCCCTCTAGGAACAGTGACTTCAATAAGACACTAGTGGCAAGGCCCCTGGTACCTGAGTTAACTGTCATCACTCCCCTGGTGCTGCCTATGCCTAGAGCGATGCCAGGGGGGGAAGTCGCTGCCCTTTCCTAGGAGAGCCAGCACACTGGCCCTGATATCCTGTCCTGACGAGGATTTGGGAGATTCTCAAGGTATGAGGAGAACCCGGGAGGCCTTTTAATATGGACTTAGTCAGGGGAGCATGTCACTTCATTGGAAGGAATGTGAAGAGCAGGCACTTAATAGCTACGAGTGGGAAAACACCTGGTTTTCATTTTGCAAGAAAATAAGACCCAAGGGTGAGGAATGAAGCCGTGGGGAGCGGGGTGTGGTGGTGCCGGCCTGTGATCTCTGCACTCTAGAGGCCCGAGTTTCAAACACACAGACTGAGCCCAGGGGTGGGACTGTGGTCTTCAGAGGAGCCTGGAGATCCTGGCTAGGTATAGAGAAGTTGCTTCTGGACTTAAGGGACTCTGCATCCCTCTTCCATTCCTGTCCCTCACCTGGTTGTGCCCCTGTCTTTCCTGGGCCATCCTCACTAGCTTTTCTCAGGGATGAGCTGCACGTCCTGGGTTGTTCTGAGACTCTCAGAAGATAGTTCTGCTTGTACCTGACCTGTAGAGAGGGGTTCCATCCATCAGAAATCAGTGTTTCTTCGGGACTTGGTACTAAAGGGCCTCTCAGCCCGCTGTCCCTCCCTAGCCCAAATAGTCATGCCTGAGGCCTGGGAGGGACTGGGCTGTGTTCTGGAGCCAGCTCTGTCAAGTTCATGGTCAGGTCTATGGCTCACCGTTGCCTCTCCCTGGCCAGCTTCCTTGTCACCTGCAGCTCTGGTGGTGTAGTAACCCTGACCTTTGCCTCTTCCTCCTTTCTGCAGGTCTTGCACTTCTGCTGCAGAGAAGGATGGTAGTGGTGAGTAAGAGGCCACTGTTGGGGGCAGCTGTTCTCCCCACCTGCATCCATACACGCCCTAGTAGCCAAGGAGACATCTGTGTTTAGGATGGAGCAAGCCTTGAGGCAAGGGACAAGACCTTGTCCTGGCTCTGTGTGCCCTCAAACATTTAAGAGCCCCTGGTGAGGGGAGGGCAGGCCCCTGCTTAGTTCTCACCTCTCTCATGTGGACTCAGTAGACAACCATGAACCAGGCCTTTGTGACAGAGATGCAGAGGAATGTGTATGCCAGGTTGAAGGGGCAGCCAGGATAGCAGCCCTGAGGGAAGGGCAGTTTTTTTTGGGGGGGGGGGCAGGATTCATGATACACAGGTGGGGCTGGGGTAGAGCTAGAGCCCTGGGAGGTCAATTTGTACATGCCAAGAGCTGGGGGTTGCAGCTGTAGCTCCAAGCAGAGCTGGTGTGTGTGCTCAGGCTGTGTGTGTACCTTTCTAGGCATAAATAAGAGGGAGAAGCAATACCAGGCCCACCGTGCCTTTGGGGATCGCAGGGATGGGGTTATCAGCGCCCGCACTTACTTCTACGCCAGTGAAGCCAAGTGTGACAGCCACATGGAGACCTTCTTACGCTGCATTGAGGCCTCAGGTAGGGCTTCCTCTTCGCTGGCAGCCCCGATCTGGATATGCCAGTGGATGCAGAAGGCAAGGAGTGAGTGTGCTAGGTGCAGGTCACATTGGGTTTGCGCCGTGTTCAGCTCCTTCCTGAGAGTTCTGGCTGCCTCTTGGAAGGACTCTTCCCCCCCGACTCCCTTCCTTCTCCTCACTCAGTTCCTGTTCTTCTGGGCATGGTGCCCAGATGTGGAAGTCTGAAATCCCTAACCCCAGGGGCCAGACTCAGTTCAGAGAGCTGGTGCCACATCCTCTGTGTCAGTCTGTGATAGCCTGTGGGAGGCTGGGGAGAGGTCAGTCATGGGGTCACTGAGCTCCAGACAAGATCCCAGCACAGCCCCTATGCTGTCCCCACTAGCCGTGCTATTAGTGGCAGCAGGCCTCATGCCTCCTGAACATTTGAAAGGTTCAGGACATGGGTGATGTGTGGATATGTCCCTAATACGAAGCCAGGCCTTTTGATGAGGGACATCTGTTTGCCTGCTGCCCATCCTGGGAGAAAAGAGAAGAGGAGGGGCCCCCATTAGCATAAGTGAACATCCATTGTGTCCTTGCTCTGTTCTTGGCCTCTCACTATCCTGTGACCCACACTTAGACAGCCTGTAATGTGGATAGCATAGAGAGAGCCAGGGAGGCTTCAGGGCTGTGCAGGTCTCACTGGCGCTTCTCCTGCTGTCTTCCTGCACCAGGCAAACACAAACTTTACCTAGTCACCACTTTCTGCCTTTATGGCAAAGTCTCAGGTGGTTAGGGTCGCTAGGCACCTGGCAGCAGGCCCGGCTTTAGGGAGCAGGGAACAGCAGGGAGCAAGTGGTCTCCCTGTCCCACTACACATGCATTACATCAGGGATCCTCATGGCTCTTCCTTTGGCTTCTGACAGGTGGAGCCAGTGATGACGGCTTTTCAGCCATAAAGCTCACTGCACTGGGGAGACCTCAGTTTCTGGTAAGTATTGGCACCTTCCGTCTGCAAAGGCTTTGTAAGACCTTGGTTTTCTGTGAGCCTTGAATGACAGTAAATGTGCCCATACCTGGGGAAGCTGTGAGGTGGGACCTCATGGATGAGATGGTGGCATGGGGTTTGTCCTCAGAGTCCCTGGAGGCAAGATGGTCTCTGTGGGAACTGGGCATGTGCTACAGACAGTGGCCTCAGGCCTGTTGTTTCTAGCTGCAGTTTTCGGATGTGCTGACCAAATGGAGACGGTTCTTTCACCAAATGGCTGCAGAGCAAGGTCAGGCGGGGCGTGCTGCCATGGACACGAAGCTGGAGGTGGTGGCACTGCAGGTGTGGCAGCTCTTTTCATTTCCCCGTGGTTGTGAAGGGGGTTGGGAGGAGCTTTGCTCAGGTGCTGTTGATTGGACAGTGGTCCGGGGTGAGCTCCTGGAGCCTTTCCTGGGATGTGGGGCACTCTGCTGCTTCAGGGGTCAGCTGAAGAGGAGGAGGAGGAGGAGAAGGAGGAGGAGGAAGAGGGAAGAATGAAGGTCCTGTTGGAAGAAGGGCTCTGGACGGGCTCCACTGCTCAACTGTGTTATTTTTCTCATGGCTGTGACCAAATCCACGACAAACTTCTATCTGTCTGTCTGTCTGTCTGTCTGTCTGTCTGTCTGTCTATCTATCTATCTATTTTGTCGGTTGTAAGGCTTGAACTCTGGATTTGGGCACTGTTCCTGAGCTCTTCAGCTCTACCACTTTGAGCCACAGCGCCACTTCTACTTTTCTGATACCTAATTGGAGATAAAAATCTCCTGGACTTTTGTGCCTGGGCTGGCTTTGAACTGCAGTCCTTCAGATCTCAGCCTTCTGAGTAGCTAGGATTACAGGTGTAAGCTACCAGGGTCCGGCTTCCATGACAAACTTAAAAGAAGGAAAGAAGGTTTCTGAGAGTTCAGTCCATCGTGGCAGGGAGAATATAGTGGAGAGGCATGGCAGACAGGAAGCAGAGAGCAAGTAAGTACGGAGACGACAGGTAGCCTGCTTTAAAAGCCTGCTCTCAGTGACCAACTTCCTGCAGCTAAGCCCCACCTCCTAAAGTTTTTATGACCTCCAAAAATAGTGCCACCAGCTGAGAACTGAGTGTTCAATCCATGAGCCTGTGGGGTGACATTTCCTATTCAAACTCTGACACTAACAAGGACAGGAAGTGCCAGCAGGAGGTAGAGAGCTGCAGGGGAGAAATAGACTCATCTATGAAGCAGGAACACTAATGATGTAATAAAAGTAAAACAGCACCACAAACTTGTGCACTGATCACAGCCAGGAGACAATAACACTCACTCAACCTTCTTCTCACGTCTCAAGGAAAGTGTGGCAAAGATGGGCATCGCATCCAAGGCTGAGATTGAGGACTGGTTCACACCAGAGACCTTGGGAGTGTCTGGGTAAGAGCTGAGCCCCAGATGTAGCCATGATTCCAGCAGAGTTCCAGGGCCTTCTCTTAATCCTAGACTCCTCCATGGAGAAAATGGGGTTGGGGGTGGTCATGGAGGTGTCTAGAGAGATGGTGAGCAGGGCATTGATAGTGATCTGGGAGTCATTGGGTCGGGGCGCCATGGACACAGGGCTTCTTGCAGGGTGACATAGGCTGGGTTCCTTGAAAGAAAGCCTCTAGGACTAGGGGTCATCCACTCAGGAAGATAGCTTAGGGTAGAGCACTGAGTCACAAGCAGGCTGGGCTAGCCTTGTCTGCTGCAGCGTTCCTAGCCCCTCTGTGGCTATTCCTGCCTCCTGCCTCATCTCCCGCCTTTGTTTGGCTCATTCCTCGGCCTGATCCAGCCTTGGCATTCACACTCACATTTTTATAGCTGCCACCCAGTGCAAGAATGTTCATGTTTTGATATTCATTTTTTATATGGAGAACATTTTCTTTCTTTTTAAAATATGTGCCAGTGATGGGCTCAAGCAGAGACTTGTACCCTTGCTTGGCTTTTTTCACTCAAGACAGATGCCCTCTACTGCTTGAATAACATGTCCTCTTTCTGGGTTTTTTTTTTGCCAATTCATTGGAGCTAAGGGTTTCATAGATTTTCCTGGCTGACATGGAACCTCAGTCCTCAGGTCTCAGCCTCCTGAGTAATTAGGATTATAGGTGGGAGCCACAAGCACCCAGCTACACTGTATTTTTTAAAGTGAAAGGTGGGCTTCCTGGTGGCTGGGTTTGTGAGCATTCTTTTGAGGAATGGGCTGGCTTGTGTCTGAGACTCCTTAAGCAGCCTTAGCACCTGTGGGTAAAGCTACCTGGTGGGGTCAAGAAGTTGCTTGCTGCCAACTCTGCTCACTGCTTTGTTCCTTAGCACGGTGGACCTGCTAGACTGGGACAGCCTCATTGACAGCAAGACACAACTCTCCAAGCATCTGGTGGTTCCCAACACACAGGTAACACTCCCCGCCCTTGACCCCTGGCTCAGCATGGGACAGAGCTGAAAAGGGAATTCAGTTCATGATGTGTGTCTCCTGCTGCCAAACATGGGGACTCAATTTAAAAAAAAAAATGTTTATGGTAGGACTGGGCTTGAACTCAAGACCTATGTTCAGTGCTTTAGCTTTTTGCATTCAAGGCAGGTGGCTCTCCCACTTGAACCACAGGTTTAATTCCAGCTTTCTAATTGGAGATAAGAGTCTCATTGATGTTCTTGCCCAGGCTGGCTTTGAACCCCAAAGTCACAGTGTTATTAATTCTGCATGTTCAGTGGATTGGCTCAAAGGGAGTTGCCAAGGAGTGAGAATAGGAGTGCTTGTTGCTACACGTGTAGTGGGCTAGGAGGGGGAACAGAAGACACATTGGGAAAATGTCCTGCCGACCCCTCTGCCATGATCATTCCTGCCTGGGTCAGTGAAGGGCTCGTGTCCCACTGCCTGGAGCCACTGACCTGGATGTAGCTCTGCTCCAAGATCACCAGCAAAATGGAAGCACGTGTGTGGCCAGGAATAGCATAGCATTTGTGTCCTGCGGGACAAGGCTGGGGGCATACATTGATCTTGGCACTCCAGAAACACCCTGGACCATGCCATCAGGGATATGGGAGGCCCTAGCACTGGTTGGCCCCTCCTGACATCACAAAGTTGCTGCTCTCTCCAGGCACCAGTCCAACTGCCTATCTGCCTGGCCGACCATCTTGGCTATAAGTCCATAGCAGCAGTCACCCCACCATTCTCCCTCAGGAATCCACCCCTGTTACCATGCCAGCCTTTCTGAGACCTCCCCAATGGAGGCTGTGGAAGCAGACAGCTTGGGATCGGGCTCAGCTCAGGCCTAGGCCTGCTGGCATGAGCACTAGACTCCCTTCCCTGCATAGGACAGGGAGGTAGCCTTGTGTCGTTTGTGTCTAGATAGCACCGGCCCTAGAAGTCTTGGTCCTCGGCTGCTGGCAGAGTATCACCAGTGGGCTGAGGGTAGCCTTGCTGTGTGTGGCCTGACAGTATGCTATGTTTTCAGACAGGGCAGTTGGAGCCCCTGCTGTCAGGATTCACTGCGGAGGAGGAGCAGCAGATGACAAGGATGTTGCAGAGGATGGATATGCTGGCTAAGGTGTGAACCGCCTCATGGGGGGTGGGGATCATGTGGCAGGGACCCTGGGACTTGCCCAGAGGGAGGACTCCTATGTCACCAGAGCCACACACTGTCTCCTCCCCTTTGCCCCCCCTGCACCTCTCAGAGAGCCACAGAGGTAGGTGTGCGGCTAATGGTGGATGCTGAACAGACCTACTTCCGGCCAGCCATCAGCCGCCTGACCCTGGAAATGCAGCGCAGGTTCAACATGGACAAGCCCCTCATCTTCAACACCTACCAGTGCTACCTCAAGGTACAGCCTCCCAGCTGGCCTCCAGGCTTGATTGCAGGCCCTCTGCTGGGCAGTGGGGGCAGAGAGTCCTTTTCTGCAACCTGCAGTATCCATCTGACCCTGCCTAAGCAGATTCTGGGTGGGTAGGACAGGAAGAAGAGGGAGCAGGCCACTAATCTCAGGTAAGGCCCACTGTCCAGGAAAGAAGTTCTGACCCAGCAGCCATGCTGGCCCTACATGGGAGGCCAAAGCAAGGGTGACTGGCTCAGGGTGGGAAGCAAAGCCTCATGGGACCCTATCACTAAGCCCCTCTTCTGGCCACAGGATGTAGACAGGTGGGAGGGCAGGAAGAAAGCAAAAGAGCTTCTTGGAGGCCACCTGACTCGCCTTTAGCTTGAAGGATGGCCATTTCTCCCTGTCCACGTCTCCTGCAGGATGCCTACGACAATGTAACCCTAGATGTGGAGCTGGCTCGCCGCGAGGGCTGGTGTTTTGGGGCCAAGATGGTACGTGGCGCATATATGGCCCAGGAACGTGCCCGTGCGGCAGAGATTGGCTATGAGGATCCCATCAATCCCACATACGAAGCCACCAATGCCATGTACCACAGGTGAGCTGGCATCCTGTGTCTGTTTGCAGAATGGGAACAAGACCTCAGGAGACACTGGTGTTCTGACCTCATTCTGCCCGAAGCCTCTCTGGCAGGGAGTGGGAGATGTGTATCCTGAGGGCATAGGTCATATTTCCTCCTCGTTTTATGTCACATTTTCAAAAACCATTAGGGATTCTTTCTTTCAAAACACAGAATTGGCCTGTTTCCCCCGGCTGGCTCCTTTGATGGGCCCTGAGCACCTGGGCCTCCCCGCGCCACTGGCCAAGGGCCAGTCCACACAGCACATGAACAACAGCAGTGTCCCCGCTGGCCGAGGGCCAGTCCACACAGCACATGAGCAGCAGCAGTGTCCCCGCTGCATTTGCTGTTTAGCTCAGGGATCTGTGGGGCAGCCCAATGACATACTTTTCCTCTCAGAGGTTGTGTGTGCTTGTGGTGAATTCAAAGGGACCCTGGCATCTCCTTGCTGGCTCCATATCCTTTTCCTGGCAGCACCCATTTCTAGGAGCCCGCTGGGGTCACACGTGCAGTGCTCTGAATATCAGCCAGAGTGTTCAGACTGTACGTTCTGTCCTTTGCCCCTCGCTTTCCTCATTCAGGCCTCCATCTCCTGGGTCAACACCGATAGCGGCAATCTTAGGCCAGCAAGGTTACGTGTCCAGGCTCTATGGTCTTTCCTGTTATTATAGTAGGAATTCGGTGAACATCCCATCTCTCACTAGCCACTCAACCCATCAGAGGGTCTGTGTGTGAGCCCAGAGATGGAATTGCTGGGTCAGAATTTGAGCTGTTAAGCCTGTTGTCCTGGCTGTATGGTGACAGTGCCCTGGCTTTTCCCTGGTCCCTGTCCCACCCAGAGCCTCCGGGGACCCTCTTTATTTCCTCAAAAAGCCAGGACTGCACTGCAGAGTCCCTTCCCAGAAGCAAAGCTGTAGATCCAGGCAGGGGGTCCCCACCTCCCCCTTGTGGAGTGACAGATTGTTTGCTGAGGGGATAGCGTGCCCAGCTTGTTGTCTGTGACCTGTCATCCCAGCCGTTGTTCATTCTGATTCCCAGGTGCTGTTCTTGTTTCTCCTGACTGTGGGAATCATCCTGCTGGATAGCTCTGGGCCAGCAGAGCCTCCTTTGCTAACAGGGCCACAATGAGGGACACGGTATATGGGGGGGAACGATTCAGATGTGGGGGCCAGGCTTATGCACCATTCTCCCCAGGTGCCTCAACTATGTTCTGGAGGAGCTGAAGCACAATGGCAAGGCTGAGGTGATGGTGGCCTCACACAATGAGAACACAGTGCGATTCACCCTGCAGAGGTAAGTGCTGCCTGCCCTCCCGCTGTCAGGGTCTCTGTGGTTGGACTCAAAGAACTCATAGAGACCTTCCAGGTGCCATTGGAATGAGCTGGTGCAACTCTTAGCACCCTGTGGACTTTAGCATTCTTAATGCTGCCCTGCAAGAACAAGAAGATAATTTGTAGTAACTTAAAAATCTAAGGGCTGGGTGTTTGGCCTAGTGGTAAGAGTGCTTACCTAGCATGCACGAAGACCTGGGTTCGATTCCTCAGCACCCCACATACATAGAAAAAGCCAGAAGTGGTGCTGTGGCTCAAGTGTTAGAGTGCTAGCCATGAGAAAGCCCAAGGACAATGCTCAGGCCCTGAGCTCAAGCCACAGGACTGGCAAAAAAAAAAAAAAGAATACCTAGGGACTGGGAGTTTGGCCCAGTGGTAGAGTGCTTGCCTAGCAAGCATAAAGACCTGGGTTCAATTCCTTGATACCATATACATAGAAAAAGCCAAGTGGTAAGCTCTAGCCTTGAGAAAGCCCAAGGGACAGTGCACAGCCCTGAGTTCAAACCCAATGACTGGCGAAAAGAAAAAAAAATGAATACCCAATTGTTGGGTGCTGGTGGCTCATGTCGGTAATCCTAGCTACTCAGAAGCCCGAGATCTGAGGATCATGATTCAAAGCCAGGCAGGAAAGTCGCTGAAACTCTCATCTCCAGAAAACTGGAAGTGGTCCTGTGGCTCAAGAGTGGAAGAGTTCTAGCCTTGAGTGAAAAAGATGCAGGGACAGCACTGAGGCCCTGAGTTCAAGCCCCAATACCGACAAAAACAACACCCCCGCCCAACTTATTAAAGCTTTGAAACTGTATCCAAAGAAATAAATTTTTTGAGGTGACTTAAATAGCTCATCGAAACATCCAGCCTGTTAAATCTCAGTACCCTTTCGGAGGCTTTTCCAGTGGGATACATTACCTATAAATAGCTTATTTGAACATTTAAAACTGTACTTGAAATTTAATATAGTTTGTTTTCTTTTTGTCGAATGCACAGTTTGTAGAATTTGAGTAAGTAGAGAAATATGGTAGAGTAAGTTTCTTCACACTCTAGTACTTTCCTTATGGTTCCATAGTTTGCACCTCAGCCTAACAGTACCTGTGCCGGGACTCTCATTTCCCCTTCCTTTGCTTTTTATCCATCTTCCCAGGGTCTGGACCCATCAGATGCTTGGTGGATCCTGGGCAGAGGTCTGTTGTTCTTCACCCTCCTAGGAGTCAGGCTAGGGCTCCAGCCCATATTGGGGCAGTCCCAAGTTATGTCCAATATCCAGATATTCAGTGGGACTTCCTGAAGGAGCAGTGGAACTGCAGGGCTGGCCAGTGGAGGTGGTGTTTTCACAGCTTGACATCACAGGAATGCCCCTTTTGGCCCTGAATGCAATCACACCAGAGGCAGGACACACCAGCAGCGGAGTGCCAGGAACTCTCCCTGCACACACTGTCACCTGAGAGTTCACATTGGAACCCAGCCTGGAGAAGTACCTGTGGTACAAGCCACCTATGTGGTCCTGGATTCTCTAGAGACCCTGGGATGGGGATGGGAGTGAGGTGGGCACAGAAGGCCTCAGTTGGCCATGCCCCTCTTGGTGCCCAGAGTGCAGGTGCTAGGTCTGGACCCCTGGACATAGAGGAGTGCACAGCAGTCATTAACAAACAGGTGTTTTACACTGGGAAGTAATCCCACAATAGGTGTCATAAAGGTAAGAGAAGCTGCCAGATAGCTGAGGGCCCCACCCACCTTCTATACAATGCTGATAGAAATACAATGTGACACTGCTGTAGTTCTAAGCTTTCTAATTTTCTAACCAGCTTAAAAAACAAAGATAAAATTCATTCCAAGAAAGTATTTTAGGGCTAGAGGTAGGGCTCTATGGTAGAATTCTTGGCCCAGCATGCATAATGTCCTGGGTCCAATCCTCACCACTATTTTTTAAAGTAAATCTTAACTACATCATGTGTATTTGACACTTGCAGCATGTCTTGGTTCAGGCTGCACGTGGGGTGGGGCAGCTGCGCAGATGAGGTAGAGGAGTTACCAACGAAGGCAAGATGAGGATGGGAGCTAGGACACCAATCACCAGAGCAAAATCCTAGAGAACTGCAGGAGTGCTGAAGATGCCCTAGGCCAGGGCAAGCTTGTCAGGATCAGGAAGAAGGTGGAGAATATGTGGGAGAGGCAGTAATAAAGGGCAAGGAAAAGTGGTCTGTTGGGCATGAGTCCAGGCCTAGGGAAAGTACAGGCAAATCCTGCTGGGAGACACAGCAGGAGTGTCAGGCTGAAACCCAGGAGATCAGAGCTAAGATGGAGGCTCTGACTGCCTTGGGGGCAGTATCCTAAAATCAGCCCTCACCTGCCTGGATCCCCCTTTCACAGGATGGAGGAACTAGGCCTGCACCCTGCTGACCGCCAGGTGTATTTTGGACAGCTCCTGGGCATGTGTGACCAAATCAGCTTCCCCCTGGGTGAGCCGGGTATCCTGGGCAGGGTGGGGTAGGAGTGCCGTGGAGGGGGTAGGGAGGACTCACGGCTGCATCTGTACTGTGTGCAGGCCAGGCAGGCTTCTCTGTGTACAAGTACGTGCCCTATGGCCCTGTGATGGAGGTCCTGCCTTACTTGTCTCGCCGAGCTCTGGAGAACAGCGGCATCATGAAGGGTACTCAGCGGGAGCGGCAGCTGCTCTGGCAGGAGCTGAAGCGGCGGCTCTTGACTGGAAGCCTCTTATACCGCCCAGCCTAGCTGCCACCGCCTCCTGGGCCACTCCCACACCTTCCACCATGTTTGATCTCCCAGGGATCGCCCAGGAAGGGGTTTGGGAAGCCCTGGGGTGGTCCTCAGGCCTTTGCCACAGGTGCCATTCACCGGGCCTCAAAGAGTTCATCTTTTTACATCTAAGTCCGTGAGACCCACTGGAGAGAGTGCCAGCTGCCCTTGGTGCCCAACCCCCTGCCCAGAAGCAGGCCATGAGGTGCAGGTGGAATGTGATGCTGACTGGGACCGTTAGGAACTGTTACCGAACTGCCTTTTCATGAGCCAGCTCCCTGCCCCACCTCTGCTGGCTGTCTTAGACCTGCATGACTCCCCTTCTGCCAAGGTCCAACCCATGCATTCTGTGCCCCACAGGTGGGCAGTACCCAACTGGAAAGTCTGTCTGGTCAATAAATCATTACTGTGCAGCTGACAGCCTCAACTCTAGCTGGTGCCCTCACTTGCTGTTTGCTTGAGTAGCAAAGAGGGAGTGGCATGGATGGAGAAGCCCCACCCGGAGGCCAGGCAGGCAACTCTCTAACTGGCTGGGTGACACCCAGCCACCTATAGATCTTTCTCCCTCAGTTCCACCTGGCACCCTGTGACCTTCACCCTAGCAGTCCTAGTGGCCTAGCAGGTTCCTGCTGCTTCAACAGGCCACTGACCTGGTCTGTGGCAGGTGTTCCATCTCACTCCCCCACCCCGCTGCCTCCTGTACACACATAGTAATGATAGTGCTTGGGGACAAGGGCTAGTGCTGGGAAGGCCAGGAGGCTCACAGAGACTGTGCCAGGGAAAAAGTGGGGGACTAGGCATCTCAGAAGCAACGGAGCCAAGGCGAGGTCTCTGTCACCATGTTGTGGCTGCACATCAGGCACGGAGCCATTCTGCTGGCTCCAATAGAGTGAAGAAGACCCAGAGGCAGAAACCAATCACATGTGCTACATGTAGCTATTTTTATTTCTCATAAAAGGATTGAGCCTTGTAGCCTCTCCCACTTGGGGGCTGCAATTCTCAAGACAGGGGCCAAGACCAGAAGAAGCCCAAGACCTGGGGCTTACGGGAGGTTGGGAGATACCCAGAGTACAAGGTGCCAGGCAACAGTCCAGCTTTCCACCTGGTCCTTTAACAGTCAGTCAGCTGCCAGGCTGGGCCTCCCTTTTCTTTATGATGTAATCCTAGTGCTTAAGCAAAACAGACAAACAAAAATCTCAAAGGTGGGTAAAAGTTGTAACTAGAGGCCTTGTCTTAGAAAGGGGCCTGTAGCTGGGTGCAAAGAAGTCCGTGACTGGAATTCGGGAAGACCAGCTCCACCTGGCTTTCTGGTAACAGTGGAAAAGGCTGTATTCCTAGCCACACAGGCAGTGGTGGCCAGCAGGGACTCTACTTGGTCACAGGACTGTCTTCCCCGTCTGACAGCCCCTCTGCTGCAGCTTCCGGATGAGTTCCAACAGGTTCATCTGCAGCGTCAGTTCCTGGGGTACAAACGGGACCCATGGGGATCAAGCTGACACCTGGTGCCCTTTATCAGTGGTTAAAAAAAAAAAATCCAGGAGTGTGGCCCAGTGGTAGAGTGCTTGCCTAGCATCGGGAAACCCTGGGTTTGATTCCAGAAGAGGTGCTGTGGCTCAAGTGGTAGAGCACTAGCCTCAAGAAAGCTAAGGACAGTGCACAGGTACTGAGTTCAAGTCCTAGGATTGGCGCGCGTGCGTGTGTGTGTGTGTGTGTGTGTGTGTGTGTGTGTGTGTGTGTGTGTGTGTGTGTGTGTGTGTGTGTGTGTGTGTGTGTGTGTGTGTGTGTGTGTGTGTGTGTGTGTGTGTGTGTGTGTGTGTGTGTGTGTGTGTATCTCCAACAGGGTCTGTCAGGTCCTGGGCAATGAGGCTATGGGACGGACTTCCCAGCGGAGGCTGGCCATGCCTCTCTTCTCAACAGGGTTGAGTCTCAGAATGGCAGACTCAAGTGTGGCATGCAGGAAGGAAGCCATGAGCGCTTGTGGGACATAGCAGGACTAGGGAAGGTGGCGGGTGGGACTGGCCTCTAACCTTCCTTCCATTTCATCCTATGTACCACTGATTAGTGGTAAAAACAGACAAGACAGACTACCAGGTTCCCACACAATGATGGCACATGCCTGGGATTCTAGCACTAGAAAGGCTGAGGCAGGAAAAGGGTGCCAGCCTGTGCTATACATCAAGACTGTATCTTAAGGAAACAACTGTGACTCCCCAAAGTGGCAACACCAAACTCCACCCACGCTGTAAGCAGGGTAGGCCTGGGCACTGACCTGAGGGTTAGTGGTCACGTAGAAGCCAGCTACTCCTGCCTTCTCCAACGTGCTCTGCTGATCAGCTACTTTCCGGTCCAGCTCCAGGACGATCTTCCTGTCCATGGCCTGCTGCTCCTCTCGGATCCGATGCTCCATTGCCTGCAGCAGGCAAGACATGAGGACGGCTGTAGACTCAGCCTCCTGTCTGCCTCCACCTCCTGGCTATCTTGCCTAGCAATAGCAATGGCTCCAATACCACCCCCCAGGCCTCTTCCTTTTCTGCCTGCATAAAGCCTCAAGAGGCTTTACAACAACTCAATCTGGGGATACCTTGGGGCTTGCCACACATCTAGCTATCCTCACTCCCACTCGCATGGTTCACTGATTATATGCGGGTCTCTAGCTGACTTGGAAGCAGGTCAAGCCCCTTCCTGGCTGGCACTCATTCTACCACTGTGCTTATGTGCTCGAAGCCACCAGGGACTCCCCTGACCTCATTCAGCACCTGCTGTGTAGACCTCAGCTACAAGGAACCATTGGGGAGCATAGTGCTCATAGAGGGGCTATCATCTTAGAAGTGAGATCCCAGCCCTAGAGAAAAGCCACTAGCTTCAGGCCCAGAGTAGCCAGCCAGCAGCTCCCAGAGCTACCTTGAGTCGTCTTCAGTCAGGGGGTACCCACAGGAAAGAGCCAGACCCAGCCACCATGCCCCAGCCATCCTACCTCCAGTTCTCGCTGCTGAGCCGCCTGGAGTACAGGCAGATTGTGGGGCCGACAGGACTGTTGGGCTTCCAGATGTTTCTGTCGCATTGCCTGCCTAAGCACTGGGAAAGGACAGGAGTCTTCAGCAGTAGCAGACATTGGGGTGCAGGGAGCAGCCTCAAAGCAAGGTGAAGAGGTATGTACCCCAGGATATACCCTTCTCCCACCCCCAGCCAAACACCTATCTCAAGATCTTGCCCTGCCTAAGATGGGCAGGGGGAGCTTTGGGTACCCCAATTCTGCCCTTAAGCAGGGCAGGATGTCTAGCATCTTACTGCATCTCCATCTTTGGGACTCCCGAGGTGGAGGGTAGTAAGGAAAGTGAGTCAACTACCATGGGGTTGAGCCCAGAGCTGCAGCCCAGGCTCCAGATCAAAGGAAGGTAGAGGTGGGGCCCGTTATGGAGGCCTTGGGGCTGCTGGACTCAGATGGCACAGTCCCAGGAACACCAACATCTCTGAGTCACTCACTGGTATTCAAGAAGCAGAGGCTTAGAAAAAGGGGATGTGAAGTCTCTGCCTGCCTGTCAGTAGTGTGGCTGTGCCGCTCCATCCTTACAGTGGACACAAAGCTGCTCCTTCCCTATTGACTGTAAGTCCCTACACAGCAGGCAGGGGAAGAGGGTGAGAGGCCTCAGGACTAAGCCTAATTGAATCCCTGTAGATTCTGTGCTAGAGATTCTATGTTGCTTCAAAAACGGTACAGGCCACCACAGACCTGTGCAGACTGTCCACTCTAAGAGGAAGCATGAGCTAGAAACTACCATATAGCCAGTTAAATGCCTACACCTTACTGGTTTCGGTATCAAAAGTCTTAAAAAACAAAACGAAACAGGGCCGGGAGTTTGGCCTAGTGGTAGAGTATAGGCAGCATGAAAACCCAGATTTGATTCCTCAGTACCGCATACATAGAAAAAAGCCAGAAGTGGTGCTGTGGCTCAAGTGGTAGAGCTCTAGCCTTGAGAAAACCCAAGGCCAGTGTTCAGGCCCTGGCCCAAGCCCAGGGCTGGCAAAAACAAAAAACAACATTACTTCTAAGAGACTCACATAAGGGCTATACATACTTCTGTGATGGCATTTACCATATCCACATCTGACATACACAAAAGCAAGAGCCAAGACATCATCATGAACACTGGGACAAGAGACAGACTCCCTAGTTAAGTGTCTGGAGTTCACAGGAGGTGGAGCAGGAGTTGAGGCAGAAGAGAGATGTTGTCTGCACTCCATTTATCAAACACTGCCACAAGTCCCCGTAGCTACAACCAGCTGCCTGCTCAGAAGGGGCCTCACCTTAATAATGAATGACCAAGGAAAGAAAGGGCAACCAGTCACAATTACCACCTGCTAACTCAGCTGAAGGACAGAAAGAACACTAACACAAGCCTGCATTGCCAGCCTACCAAAGCCTAACCTGAGCCTTTTACTTTGCTTTTTTTTGGGGGGGGGTGGAGGGGGGTTCTGGTCTTGAACTCAGGGCCTTGTAATTGCTAGGCAGGTGATCCACACTTAAGCCACACCTCTAGCTCTTACTATGGTAATTTTCTGGGGCTAGCCTTGGACCATGATCCTCCTACCTCTTCCTTCCAGGTGCCTAGGATCACACCTGCCTCCTGGCCCAAACACTTCCAAAGGACTAATGGCAAGGGGGCCAGTTACCCCAAAACTGCTAAGGGACTCCTTGAAGAAGCAGCCAATTTGGAACTGAGGCCAGGAAAGAAGGAAGATGAGGCCGGAAGTGCGGCCTAGTAGTAGACTGCTTGCCTAGCATGCACAATGCCCTGGGTTTGATTCCTCAGTATCACAAACACAGAAAAAGCCGGAAGTAGTGCTGTGGCTCAAGGGGTAGAGTGCTAGCCTTGATAAAGTTCAAGGACAGTGTCCAGGCTCTGAGTTCAAGCCCCAGGACTGTCAAAAAAAAAAAAAAAAAGGAAAATGGGAAAATGAATCCAAACACATTTCTGTACCAGAAAACAAGACTGCTGGAAGAACAATGGGATGTACCAGAAGCCTCCCCGAAGCTCCCCAAACTGCTCAATAGAGCAATTTGGGCACTAGGAAGAATGAGCCAAGTCAGATGTGGTGGTACATGCCTGCAATCTCAGAACTCTGGAATTGGGGCAGAAGATTGTGAGTTTGAGGTCAGCCTGGGGTATACCACTTAAAAAAAAAAGGCATGCACTTTGGATTTGTGAACAACATGCATCTTACACACACACACACACACACACACACACACACACACACACACACCAAAGTGCTTTTACAAAACACAATTGCACAGCTAGGTGCTGGTGGTTCGTACATCTAATCCTAGTTACTCTGCAGGCTGAGATTTGAGAATCACAGTTGGGAGCCAGCAGACAAATCCATAAGACTAACTCCTAATCAATCAGCAAAACGCTGGAAGTGGAATCATGGCTCAAGTAGTAGAGCAGCAGCAGTGAGCAAAAAAGCTGAGCAAGAGTGTGCAGTCCTGAGATCTAGCCTCAGTACTGGCAAAACAAATTACAATTTCCCAAACATCTAGGGAAGAAGCAATTCCACACAAACCACAAGCTCCTCCAGAAATCTAGACCTCTAAACACATACTAGACAAAAATATTACAAGAAAATGACAAACCAAGCCAGGTGCAATGGCTCACACCTATAATCCTACCTACTCAGGAAGCTGTGATCTGAGGATTGAGGTTCAAAGCCAGCCTGGGCACTAAAGTCTGAGACTTTTATCTCCAATTAACCACTAGAAAACCGGAAGTGGCCCTGTGGCTCTAGGGGTAGGACGGTAGCCTTGAGCTGAAGGAAGAGCTCAGGGACAGCACCCAGGCCTAGAGTTCAAGCCCCATGATCGACAAAAAAAGAAAGAAAATGACAAACCAATGCCATCATGAACAGAAGCAAAAATTCTTATGATTTTCACAAGTCACATCCAGTATATATAAATGAAAATAACATTGTTACCAAGCAGAATTTATTTCTACCACATGGTTCACTTCAGGAATTCAGAAATCAATGCAATTCATTCTAGTAACAGAAAAAACAAAACAAAAAAACCCCCAAACAAACAACAAAAAAAACCCCACGTGGCTCATTTCCACAGATGCAGAAAAAGGATTTAAGAAAATTCATTTCTGATAGAAAAACACTAATTTCAAGTCTGATATCACCTGCGCTCATAAGAAACAGCCTTGCATCTTTCAGAGGAATTTTTTGCCATTCACCCAGCATCAAGCCTCCACCTGCCATCCAATTTATAAGAAACAATGTTGTAGAGAAACAAGTTAAATTACAGTGTGGGTGTGCTGATAAATTTTAAGCTAGACAAGCCTACAGGTAGATTGCACTAGATGCTTCAAAAACCCAATGAATGCAGCCAGGTATCATGATGTGTAATGAATCTCAGCTACATGAGAGGGAGAGATAATGGACCAAAGTCTGCAGTCTGGGCAAGAACACCAGACCCTATGGCAAAACAAAGGAAAAGTGGGGCCTGGGGTGTGACTCAAATAGTAGAGCACTGCTCTGAAAACTCTTGAATTCAACCCTCAATCCTGGAGGGAGTGGGGAGAAGGTCAGTTTAGTGCCACTATGAATACTAGAGAACTAGAGTCTATTCTAGAAGAATGGTGATCAATTAAGCAGAGAACAAGAATCAATTGCAGTGTATGAACTTTGACTGGATTATTTATGAAGTAACAATTTCAAACACCTTGGGAAATGTGACCATGAACTAAGTCAGGAGATGCTCTGGAATGATTTACCATGGTTGCGTATTGGAGCATTTTTGTGAGTAGTGGAACATTTTTATTCTAGGTCATGGGCTCTTAACCTAAACTAAGGTTGATGCACAGGGTTGTCTGGAGTATATTTGGGTGTCATCACTCGGGAAATGTGTCACTGTCAGCCTGTGATGCACAAGACAGTGTTTCACAATAAACACCTATCCAGCTCCAAATGTCAGCCGTGCTGGGATGAAAATCCTGGTCTTGAGAAATGCTGAAGATACCCCGGTGAAGAACTATGAACTGAAAAACTAAGGCAAATGATGAATTGTTGAATTTAGGTGGAGCGCCTAAGAGTATTCTCTCTGCTGTCCTTACACTTTTCTAAGCACACATTCGTTTTGTAAGAAAAGGTTTGAAAGAAATAAGCAGAAAGGGGAAATCTGATGGCGCACAGGGAGTTAGTTGCCTAGTACAACTCGGAGGAAGGGGCTTCCAAGCCCAGAGAACACATGGGAGGGGGCCAAGGCTGGGTCTCAAGGAGGGAGCTTGCAGAGTCGCTAAGGGTGTTGCAGGGGAAGTGTTGGGGAATTACCAGCGTAGTAGGTATGGTGCCCCAGGACCAACCTAAAGGGTGCTGCAGAGCTGTCAACATTGGTTCACCCACGGAGAGGGGATCTGTGGGCCGACCAAGAACAAAAAGAAAACGGAGCAGGAAGCAAGGATGACAAGCAAGGGGGCCTACGGGTCACCGAAGGCTCGGCACCCTTAATCGGGTGCATCCGCGGCGCCCCTGGCCAGGGGTCTCCAGCCGCGTGGAGACGGAGCGCTCCCCGGGACCGGCTAGCACCGACCGACCGCGGAGGCGCGCGCGTCGTCCCTCCGCCTCCACCCCCAGCGCACCTCGGTGCTCGTTCTGCAGCCGCAGGCGCTGGTTGTACAAGCTCTTCTCCGTGAGGTGCTGGATCTCCAGCAGCCCCTGCACGATCTCGAACACGGTGCCGTCGAGGAGGGCCAGGGCCAGGTCGCTGAGTGTGGTGTAGGACAGGCGCTGCTGGAAGGAACTGCGGGCGGAGGGACGCGGTGAGCGTGGGCCGGGGACCCCCCCCCCCCCGAGCAGTGCCCCGCTGCTCTCCCCGGCCCGAGACCGCGCACCTGGGCAGCTCCTTGACCAAGCTCTGCAGTGCCGACAGCAGCTGGTAGTGCCGCTCCTGCTGCCGGGTTCCGTCGGCGGACTCGTCTAAGGCACTGGTGTAGCGCTCCATGGCGCCGGGGTCCAGCGGCCGCTCCCCACGGCGACGCGGGCCCAGCTCCCGCCAGTCAGGGTGGGGCGCGGCGCTGAACGCCACGCCCTCTCTACGTCACTCCTGAGCGCGCAGCGCCTCGGGCGCCCCGCCTCCTGCGTCATCCCAGAGACTTGGAACCCCGCCCCTCAGGTTCCCAGGAAAGTCTCTCCTAGCCACGCCCCCAGCCCCCCCCCTGCGGTCCAGCCCTTTGCCAGTCTAGATGACTGTCGAGAGTGACACCGATCAGATATCGCGATATTTTGAGGAAGGCGGGCTCGGCCCTTCCGTTACAGAGTCTGCGCAGGCCGCGGCCCCGCCCCCGTGCCGCTGGACGCCGGGCGCGCCGTTCTCTTCCGCTGCGCGGGTCCCGAGGAGCCGGAAGCCGCGGACGCCGCGCGCGCCATCCCGGCCCAGAGCGTGAGGCAGCTCGGGGGGGTCTTTCAGCAGCTGGTCTCTCTCCCTGATGGTTTTTAGAACGTGACGGTCCCACTGGTGCGGTAAAGACACAGTTCTGCCCAGGCGCCGGTTCTCAATCGTTGTCATCCATCAGGCTGAGATCGGAGGATGGTGGTTCGAAGCCAGTAAAAAGCCGGGCCTCGAGGGTGGTTAAGATGGTAGAGCACCAGCTTAGCCAGCAGCCAGAGCAGCCTGACGCCCTGAGTTCAGATCCCCGTACGACTAAAACTCTGTTCCAAGCGAAACGAGAGCCAAGTGTGAATGCCCATGGCTCCAGATTTGGGTTATCCTGCATCTCGCCTCCCCCCCCCCCCCTTCTCTGGAGCAAGAGATGACACGAATCTCTGCACAGAAACAGGCTACAGATCAATGCCATGTGGCCGTTTGAACTTCCACACACCCAGGCATACCTTCCTGATCCAGGCACCTTTATCTTGGGCCTTGATCAGGCCCCTGGGGCTAAGACCTCATTCATTGGAAAGGGTGACTAGAGGCTTGAAGACTACCTGAATTGCTCAAGGCAGAAGTGTAAGCCTGCCTTATCTCTATTCTGCCTTATCTCTATCAGCCCTACAGGGGTCCAAAGTCACCCTCAAGAGAGCAGAGGTAACATGAGATGGAAAGCTGTGAAGCCATAGAAAGATGAGGGGTGGTAAAGAAGAAATAGACCCTTGTCAGAGGGTATTAGTGAAGAGGGTTGGGCTATCAACAAAGATGAAGTAGGCGAAATATGGTTTGAATTTTTTTTTTTTTTTTGCCAGTCCTGGGCTTGAGCTCAGGGCCTGAGCACTGTCCTTGGACTTTCTCAAGGCTAGAGCTCTACCACTTGAGCCTCAGCACCACTTCTGGCTTTTTTTTCTATGTATGTGGTACCGAGGAATCGAACCCAAGTCTTTGTGCATGCTAGGCAAGCACTCTACCACTAGGCCAAACTCCCAGCCCCTCGTTTGAAAATTTTTTTTTCCTGAGTATGGAGTTTGAACTCAGGGCCTGGGCACTGTCCTTGAGCTCTTGCTCAAGCCAACACTCTACCATTTTGAGCCGCAGAGCCACTTCTGGTTTTTGAATGGTTAATTGGAGGTAAGAGTCTCACAGGGACTTTGTGCCTGGGCTGGCTTCAAACTGCAATCCTCACTCAGATCTCAGCATCCTGAGTGGCTAGGATTACAGGCACTGGCGCCTGGCTTGAAACAGGTTTTTTTTTTTTTTTTTTTGCCAGTCCTGGGCTTGAGCTCAGGGCCTGAGCACTGTCCTTGGACTTTCTCAAGGCTAGAGCTCTACCACTTGAGCCTCAGCACCACTTCTGGCTTTTTTCTATGTATGTGGTACCGAGGAATCGAACCCGGGTCTTTATGCATGCTAGGCAAGCACTTTAACCACTAGGCCAAACTCCCGGCCCTTGAAACAGATTTTTATAGCTGCAAAAATGAAACAATGAAACCTGTTGAAATTGTTGGGGGGAGGGGAACAAAAGTGATAGGGGGGATGATTGATTGGAATATTGGAATTCATTGTAAGCATAAGTAAATGTAACAATGACCCCCCACCCCTCACACTAATGTAAGCTGTTTTTTTTTTTGCCAGTTCTGGGACTTGAACTCAGGGCCTGGGCACTGTTCTTGAGCTTTCTCAAGGCTAGCATTCTACCACTTGAGCCACAGCACCACTTCTGGCTCTTTCTGTGTGTGTAGTACCAAGGAATCAAACCCAGGGCTTCATGCATGCTAGGCAAGCACTCTACCATTAGGCCACACTCCTGAACCTGTAAACTTTTCTTTTTTTTGGCCAGTTCTGGGGCTTGAACTCGGCCTGGGCACTGTCTCCGGGTCTTCTCAAGGCTAGCACTCTACCACTCGAGCCACAGCACCACTTCTGGCTTTTTGCGTGTATGTAGTACCAAGGAATTGAACCCATGGCTTCTTGCATGCTAGATCTTGCATGATCCAGTCTATAAAAATAAAGCAAACCTTTTTCTCTGGCATCTGTTATTCCATACCTTGTAATGTGTACAGGCACACATGCATAAGTTGTAAACAAGATGCTAGGTACATGACTTGAGGGTAGAACCCTGTATTGTTAAGTCATAAATTAAAAGACTATAGTTAGCAATTGACTAAAGAAAAAGAAAAGTAGCCGGGCACGGTGGCTCACACCTGTAATCCTAGCTACTTGGGAAGCTAAGATCTGAGGATCAGGTTCAAAGCCAGCCTGGACTGAAAAGGACTTGAGACTCTTATCTTCAATTAACCACTAGAAAACTGGAAATGGCACTGTAGCTCAAGGGGTAGGGTGGTAGCCTTGAGCTGAAGAGCTCAGGGACACTTCCCAGGCCCAGAGTTCAAGCCCCATGACCCACTAAAAAAAAAAAAGAAGGAAAAATCAGTTTAGGAAACTATTGGTCTCTGTAGTTATTTGTATTAAGTGGGTTCATTGTGATGCTTCTTCATTCTCTGGACTCAGCCATGTGCCAGTAGTCAGTCCTGCTTGAACTAGGACCTGTCTCTTAGCTTTTTTTGCTAACTTGATATCATATGATAGCTGAGAAGGGATAGATTCGATGTCATCTTTGAACAGTGTCACATCAAACATCACATGGCAACACAGACTGTCATAATATGTCACAGTGTTAGAAGGGAGGGAGACCAATGTCACATAGGATGCCATCAGTGACCTTGAGAGAGAGCTACATGTGTCCCTTCCTGTCCTGTGTCTTGTGGAGTGCTTTCAGATAGCAGGAATGCAGACTAGAGTGACAGCTTTTCACTCTGTCCCACATTCCATCAGGCGACAAATCTAGAGGTGACATGCACACAAGGAGCTTCATGTCACAGGAGGCCATGACGTTACCTGTGACAATGTAACATGACTTAGCTGTTGTGGGACCTGCATGCTTTGGCTAAGGAATATGTTACTCAGTCTGATGATTTAGGGGTGTCTTTGCCTTGCCTAACACATAATGACATGCAGTAGACAAGAAACAACACAGGCTTGTCACTAGGTAATATAAACTGCTGTATGTTGGCTGGGTGGGGAGGGAGGCAGGCATCCATCATATGTCAGGACATAATGAAATATGGGACAACCAAGAGAGGGACGCAGAGCTTACTTATGTGATATCATATAAGATGTGTGACAACCAAGCCAGGTGCTGGTGGCTCACACCTGTAATCCTGGCTACTTGGGAAGCTGAGATCTGAGGATCAAGGTTTGAAGCCAGCCTGGGCAGGAAAGTCTATGAGACTCTTACCTACCATTAATCACCCCAAAACTAGAAGTAGAGCGGTAGCATAAGTAGTAGAGCACTAACCTTGAGCAAAAGAGTTCAGACATATCATCTAGGTCTTAAATTCAAGACCCAATATTGGCACACACACAAAACTATGACCGAAGACTGGGAGTGTGGCTTAGTAGTAGAGTGCTTGCTTAGCATATATGTAGCCCTGGGTTCAATTCCTCAATACCCCATAAACAGAAAAGGCTAGAAGTGGTGCTGTGGCTTAAGTGGTAGAGTGTTAGTCTTGTACAAAAGAAGCTCAGGGACAGTGCCTAAGCCCTGAGTTCAAGCCCCAGAACTGGGAAAAAATTATATATGTATATATATATATGTGTGTATAAACATATATATATATATATATGACTGATGGGGGCATCCACTTTTGTCATTTTGTGTCTAATGAAAATTCAGGAGGGTGGGGGTGTAGCCCCTCCATGTTATGTCCCAATGTTACTTAGGCTATAACAATAGGATGTTTAAGGACACAAACCTTAGTTGCATTGTGTCACTATTGTATATGTCATAGTGTCACATATACATCATACAGCAAGTGTGAGGGGATGCAGCCATTACTCACCCTGCTGTACTCGAATTCCTAGAACCCCGAAGAGACCACCAGAGGCTACAGTCAAAGCTAAAAAGCAAGGGTTGTTTATTTACGAGCCTAGACTCGGGCCTCCGCGTACCTGTAGCCGGCAACGCTGAGAGGCCTTGAGCAAGAACTTTACACAGCTTTTATAGGGCAATTACAATTACCTGATTGGCTGTTTGATACTCAAACCACTGGTTGAATCAGAGCTCAGGTGTCTTAACCACTGAGCACCAAGCTGTTACCACCTGGAGTTCAAGTACATGGCCCTAAACAAGGGGGGAGGGGGTCATTCCCAGAACATGGAACAATCTTGGCACAACAACCCGAGGTCACATTATCACCTTATCTGACACCATATTGTCATATATGTCTGCAGAGGGGGCGTGCAGATTAGAATGACAATGACATGACATTAGTAGTGACAGATGACAGCTGAGGGAATGTGAAGACTAAAGCCACAAGTCATCACTGCATCATATGAAGAATCACACCAGTTAAGAGTGATGCAGATACAAGGTGC
Organism: Megascapheus bottae; assembly: GCF_031878675.1. Classification (NCBI taxonomy): domain Eukaryota; kingdom Metazoa; phylum Chordata; class Mammalia; order Rodentia; family Geomyidae; genus Megascapheus; species Megascapheus bottae. The sequence goes on from NC_143536.1 coordinate 16,366,850, forward strand.
GTTTTTGTTGCTAGATCATATATATTCAACACGGTGCTTAAGATCTGGGTTCATGAATGTCTGATTGTCACGGTAAACTTATGGGCAACTATTTCACAGTGCATAATGAACACGGCACATTATTCATGGATATACATTACTCTTTGTTTAGGAGAGGTTGATGTAAGAGTAACTGATGCATAATGCTGCTTCTATGAAGCATTGTTTTAAAGAATAGGGTCATAAGCCAGGCGCCAGTTGCTCATACCTATAAACCTAGCTACTCAGGAGGCTGAGATCTGAGGATCTGGTCCAAAACCAGATGGGGGGGGGCTGAAACTCTGGGCCTGGGCACTGTCCTTGAGCTCAAGGCTACTGCTCTACCCCTGGAGCCGCAGCCCCACACCCAGTTTTCTAATGGTTAATTGGAGATAAGAGTCTCACAGTCTTTAGTTCCTGGGCTGGCTTTGAACTGAGATTCTCAGATCTCAGCCTTCTGAGTAGCTAGGATTACAGGCATGAGCCACTGTGCCTAAATTGGTAAGACTCTAATTAACAACCAGAAAACTGGAAGTGGTGTTATGATTCAAGTGGTAGAGCATTAGTCTTGAGCAGAGAAAAGCTCAGGAACAGTGCCTAGGCCCTGAGATCAAGTCCCAGGAGCAACAAAAAAGAAAAATGAGGTCATGTGCTACATTCTCCTTTGTGTGCCTACTGGTCTGGAACTTGAACTCAGTGCTTTCCACTCCTGCTTAGCATTTTTGCTCAAGAATAGGGCACTACAACTTGAACCACGCCTCCACTTCTGGCTTTTTGATGGTTTGTTGGAGATAACAATCTCAGGGTTTTCCTGCCTTGTCTGGCTTCAAACAGGATCTTTAGCTATCAGCCTCCTGAGAAGCTGGGACTACAGGTTTGAGCTCTCCATATTTAAATATTTTGCCTAGTGAGACTGGGCTCCTTAGTGAATGAGCCTTATGTTATCTCTGGGAATCTCTCTTAATCTCTGTGTTTATTAGGGGTCAATTTATGAGTCCTTGGCATAATTATTTTCTCCATGAAATCCTGGTTTGTACAGAGGACAATACAGGTACTCTACTCCTTCTGGCTGGATGTTAAAACCACTTGTTTAACAGAGTGAGATACAAGCTTGGCTAAGTACAGTGTTTGTGTCAGGGTAATGGTGTGTATAGCATTGTGTATTTCCTGTGGTATGTTTCTCAGTGATACCCTCTAGATGGTTTATTAGATCTATGTGTTCATGTGAGAACACTGTAGTTAGCTGTGTGTGGTGCATGGAATATATACTTAGGGGATTTATTTTAAATCTGTGTTTAAGAGCTGTTGGCACATGAGCCACTAAGCATGTTATTATCTCTGATAAGGACTTTGTTGAACATTGTGTGGTACATGTAGTGTTTTGTTTGTTGATATTTCTTTAAACTCTGCTTTGGACTTGTAACTCATGCCTGAAATCCTAGCTACTCAGGAGGCTGAGCTCTGAGGATCAAGGTTCAAAATCAGCTTTGGTCAGAAAGTCTGTGAGCCTCTCATCTGCAGTTAACCATCAAAAAACCAGGAATGGAGATATGGCTCAAGTAGTAGAGTGCTAGCACTGAAGAAATATGCTAAGGGACAATACTCAGGCCTCAATATCTTCACACACAAAAGAGTAGGTTTATAATTTACTGAAAGTAGTGCAGTTTCTGTAGATGTTTCTGGCATATAGTAGTCATACATTTTTAAAACATATTGTGGGGTGTGTGTGTGTATGTGTGTGTGCATGTGCCTATGTGTGTAACTCGGGACCTTGGTGCTGGACCTGAGGGATTTTTTTGCTCAAGGCTAGCACACTGTCACTTGAGTAACAGCTCCACTTCTGGCTTTTTGGTAGTTAATTGGAGATGAATCACAAACTTTCCTGCTCAGGCTGGTTTTGTACCTTAATACTCAGATCTCAGCTTCCTGAGTAGCTAGCATGAGCCACCAACACCCAGCATAGTATATTTTTAAAAGTTTTCACTGTGCAAGCATAAATATGAAATAAAATTTACCACTTTTGAGCCATTTGTGGTGGTGTCTGTTTGTAATCCTAGCACTTGTTAGGCTGAAGTATCCTGGGCCAGCCAGCCTGGACTGCCTAGTGAGCCCCTGTCTTGAAAAACTAGGAATGGATTTTTTTTTACCACTTTCAAGTGTTCAGATCAATGGTATTAAGTACAGAGAGAATCTTGAAAGTGACTTGTCATTTATAAGCAAGCTTCCATAAGATGAAAGCCTATGTTGAACAGAACAAGAGACAAGATTGCCCGCGTAAACACATTAGCTTTGGAAAATACTGTGCTTAGCGTTGTCTGTGTCCTGTCGTGAATTTCCTAGTGGTACCCTTGAGATGGTTACCAGATCCTGTAGGCCAGAAGGCATGCGATGATATATCTAAAGTGCCGAGAAGGAAACAAGGAAAAAGAAAACCCAACAACTTCGCCAACTGAGATGCTTTTTCCAGCAAAGTTGTCCTTCAGAATGAGGCAAAAGAAAGAACAGAGAAGAAAAAAGAAAGAAAGAGAGGGAGAGGAGAAGGAAGAGGAGAGAGAGAAACAGAGAGAGACAGAAGAGAGACAGAGAGAGAGACAGAGAGAGAGAGAGAGAGAGAGAGACAGAGAGGGACACAGAGAAACAAAGACTTCTCTGCTTACCACTGGGCCTAGTAGCAGATTCTGGCAATCTCTCAGGCCATCTCCACTTTCATCCCTGTTAGGGAAGCAATCTTAGGACTTGGTGCTTCCTCGCCATCCTGCCAAGCCAAGTCTGGTGCTGAGATGCTCTCATTTATTTTATATGACTACATCATAAAATGTTCAGGGTGTCTTCTCCCACACCAAGTCAAAAGAGATGTTAAAAATATACCTGCTAGAGCCAGGCACGGTGGCTCAAGCCTATAATCCTAGCTACTCAGGAGGCTGAGATCTAAGGATCACGGTTCAAAGCCAGCCCGGGCAATAAAGACCTTGAGACTTTTATCTGCAATTAACCTCAAGAAAATGGGAAGTGGGGCTTGGCTCAAGGGTAGGGTGATAGCCTTGAGCAGAAGAACTCAGGGACAGCGCCCAGGTCTAGTTCAAGCTCATGACCCACCAAATATCTATCTATATCTATATCTATATCTACATCTATATCTATATCTATATCTATATATCTGTTAGGACCTGGAGTTTGGCCTAGTGGTAGAGTGCTTGTGTAGCATGGACAAAGCGCTGGGTTCAATTCCTTAGTACCACATACACAGAAAAAGCCAGAGGTGGTTCTGTGGCTCAAGTGATACAGTACTAGCCTTGAGAAAGCTCAAGGACAGTGCCCAGGTCCTGAGTTCAAAGCACCTGCTGTAGTTACCTGTGTACGGATTGTGGGAGCTCATCCTAGCTGTGTGGGGTGTATGCAGGGTGCTGGGGGGTGGGGCGTGCATTGGCTTTCAGGACAGTATTACAAACCCACTCATCACACGCAGTTCATGTGCAGGCCTCATGGTGGAATCCATGGACCAGTTGGCAGCATCTGCTGTTGGCTGTTGAGAATGGAATGTGCATTCTCTGTCATCTCAGCCCCTTGACTCCAAGACAATTCAAGAATGCTCTGACCATCCCCTCCCACTCCCTTTGTTCTTGATGGGCTGAGACAGAAATGAGCTTCATGGGAAGCATCCCGAGAAGTCAGGAAAGCAGAGTACCCACTTATTCTCACTTCCCTCCATGGGAAATTTAAGGAGGGTGTGGGAAGGAAGGGGGGCTGTCTTTATACTTCTTTATACTACTGGTTGTGGGGCGCCCCCTGGTGTCCTCTTCTACGTATTTTCACCAGAGATGCCTGGATTGAGTTTTGCGAATCCTGGGGCTTGAACCCAGGGCCTGGGCACTGTCCCTGAGCTTTTCTGCTCAAGGCTAGTAATCTACCCCACACACAGCTCCAATTCTGATTTTCCAGTGGTTAATTGGAAAATCAGAATACTAAAGACTTTTCTACCATGGCTGACTTTGAGCTATGATGATCCTATCTCAGCCTCCCGAGTAGCTAGGATTATAGGTGTGAGCCACCAGTTCCCAGCTTCTTTTATTTCATTTTTTTGACCAGAACATATGGACACCCACTGATGCAGAAGTCCTCTTGTACCTGATTCAGGCATCAGGACAGTGTCATTCAGCAAGGGTGGCTAGGGCCTCAGTCCACTCTGTTCCCAACATCTCCACTGTTGCTATAGAATAATCAGAAAGATGCCTTTTGTCACACTACAGAAAAAGCATATGATAAGACAATGGAAAAAAAAACCCATGCCAGATGTTTATCTGATTTCTGGTACTGTGGATCCAGTCTGAATTGTATTCCCAAGGCTGTTCAGGTAGCTCCCGGACCCCACCTTCTCCTTATTGTGGAGTACCATCTGCCCCAGGAGAGTTGCTGTCCATTAGAAGTCTCCTGGCTCTATTGGGAACACCCAGGCATAGGTTCTGGTCTGGGTGGAGGGGTATCAGAACATTTCCAGGGAGGCTGTGTCCCCAGGATTCCCATGAGGCGTTCATGGATTTAGAAAATTACAATATCTGAAAACACTCTTGTTATCATTAGTCAGACACTTTGTAGAGTCAGGTGTGTGTGTGTGTGTGTGTGTGTGTGTGTGTGTGTGAGAGAGAGAGAGAGAGAGAGAGAGAGAGAGAGAGAGAGAGAGAGAGAGAGAGAGAGAGAGAGAGCGAGCGCGCTAGGATTACAGGGGTGAGCCTGTAGTGATTGTAACTGAAGGATACAGATACCAGGTGCATACAGATACTAGGCAAGCCACCAAAGGTAAGTGCAGACGGCCTGACTCTGCCAGGGCAATCTGTCTAAGCCTGGCTGTAAACATTCCATGTGGGCCCAGCTGAAAAGCCCCCCACCTCCCTGACCTAATGGCTTTTTTAAAAAAAAATTAACCTCTGCCTCCTTGCTCAGACCTCATAAAAACCCAGCTCCTGTCCTAGCTCGGACACACAGTCTCCAAGCCCTCAGGAAGGCTGTGTCCCTCACTGTTCTAGCTCAATAAACAGTCCTTACCTGTGGAAGATGGAGTCTGGCATGTTTCCTTTCTCCTCCATTTTCCTAATGGAACAATGAGTAACATCAGTGACTTGTGAATCATGATGAGTGATTCATTTTGGGACCCCCCTCTACCCCATTCCTTATCCCTGTAAATCTTAGCTTTAATAATCTGTCTTCATGATTCATTGAACATGGTTCCTGCTAGCCATCTGGCCAACCTCCTGGGAGAGGAGAAAAGCAGCCATCACCAGGAAGGCCCAAACACCTGTGTCATTAGCATCATGAAGAATCAGGTCTAGGGGCCAACAGGTGCCCACTTCCTACCAACGGATGTTTGGCCTCCTCCAAGTCCACCTGCCATCATATAGCTTAGTGAGAGTTGTTCTTCCCAGCCACCAGCATGGGCAGAATCTGGCTCATATCCAACAAGGAATCACAGCCTAGCTTGGCACCCTTCCCAGATCTCACAAGGATGCCCCATGCCAGCCTACAGCTCTGGAGACTTGAAACCCTTTCTAGGCAGAGCCTATAAGTGACTGAGCCCATTTGGGCACTGATAGCTCAGGTCTGTAACTCAGGAGGCTGAGGTCTGATAATTAATGTTCAAAACCAGCCCAGGAAAATAAATCCAGGAGACACTTATTTTTAACTAGCAAAAAGCTGGAAGTGGGGCTGTGGTTCAAGTGGTAGAGCCTTGAGTTAAAAAAGCAAAGCTAGAGCACAAGGTCCTGAATTCAAGCTCCAGGACTAACACAAAATAAAACTTAAAAACAACAAATGAGGGGCTGGGAGTTTGGCATAGTGGTACTGTGCTTGCCTAGCATGCACTAAGACCCGAGTTTGATTCCTCGATACCACATACATAGAAAAAAGCTGGAAGTGGGGCTAAGGCTCAAGTCGTAGAGGTCTAGCTTTGAGAAAGTCCAAGGACAGTGCTCAGGCCCTGAGCTCAAGCCCAGGACTGGCAAAAACCAAACAAACAAATGAGGCAGACACTACTGGGTCAGGCCTGTAATGTAATACTAGCTACTCAGAAGACAGATCTGAGGATCACAGTTTAAAACCAAACCAAGCAGGAAAGTCCATGAGATGTTTATCTCCAGTTAATCATTAGAAAACCAGAGCTATGTTTCAAAGAGGTAGAGCAAAGACATGAACAAAAGAGCTTAGAGACAGTGCCCAGTCCCTGAGTTCAAGCCCCACGACCACCACCACCACCACCAACAAAAACAACAGCAAAAAAACAAATGACTGGATTCTACACTGAACTATATCCAGGCCCAAGGCACACATTGCAATCACAAGAAGTGGAGGTAGGTGCCTTGTGGTCTGGGCCATCGGAAAACACAATGCATCCTAGCAAAGCTGGGAGGGAGGCAAGAAGGGCTGCTCCTCTCATCCCACATCTTGAGATATAGATCCTGTCTCTAGGACTTGTGTCCTGCAGACTCGGGGCTGCCATCTGGAGAATGGTGTCCTTGCTGGTGGCCTGTGAGCACTCTGTCTCCGGAAACCATGGCAGGATCAAGTTTCAAACTTATTTCCACTAGAGCTCCAAGAGGAAACTGTAAAAGCACCTGTCAGATACTTAATGCAGCCCACCTATGGGGATGGCACCAGATGCAAGACCCTTGGAATACAGGCGACACTACCGGCCTCCTTGCAGAAGGAAAGAAATATGTACTGGTGAGAGAACAAATAGACCTGATCTACAGACCCCCTGATTCCAGCGGGTCTACAGCCTTACAACATGGGGAGTACTGGGGATCAAATTCTGGTTTAATGCAACTGCACCCTACTGCTGAACCATGCCTCCCAGTCCCCCTCCTTCTTCTGCTTTATTATTTTTTTTAGTTGACTCTGCACCACCCCCTCCCCCTACCATGTAGGCCTCTAACCAAAGGTCTCAGCTATACCTCCCTCCTCCTTGGGTTCATAGATGTAAGCCATCATGGCTGGCTTGTTCACTGAGACGAGGTCTTGTTAACATATTCTCTGGCATGCCTTTGAATTGTGATCCTCCAGATCATCTCATATAGCTGAGATTACAGGCATGAGCTGCTATGCCAGCCCCGTGAGGGAAAAGTTGATGGTCAAGTTCCATGCAGAAGAGTGCATGAACAGAGATATATTACCACAGTGCCTACTCATAGAAGTTGGCAGGAAAGTGACCAGGTAGAGTCACTTTCACCACCTGTATGCAATAGGGCTGCTTAGCCCTTGTTCCTGGAAGAGGGGTACTTAAGAAACTAGTCTGAAAGTACCCAGGAAGAAATATGGGATATCTCCTGGTCCTCTGATACCAAAAGAGACTTTCAATAAATAATTGTGAGAGGCGCATTTGGTGGTTCAGTTCCCTGTGGGTGAGCATGGGACCTAGTAGTATTCTCTCTGGGCTTTGGGAAGTTAGTGGCAGGACTTAAGGACACCAAGAACAATGTGAGTTCAGGGCGCCCTCTACCGTTCACCCAGAGATGTGCTTAGTCCCTGCAGGCTGAGGGTTCTCTGTATGCTGATGACCCAGCTCCCAGCTAGGAGAGCTGTGATGACATCTCCCACACATGGCTGAGGAATGGGCTGGGTCTTCCAGAACTCTTGCTGGTGCCTTGGCCAGCTGGATTAGAGAGATCAAGAATACATAACAGTGGCCGCTAGGTGGAGCTCAAATGTCAGGGGGAGAGCTCTGGGTTGCCGGGCTATCAAGGGAGGTTGCCTAGATGATCTTACAGTTCTAACAAATGCACACCTGGAGTCGGTGCTGCTGATGGGGAGACTGTGCCTGTGAGGGTGTGACTGCAGATGTGGCTGGGGCAAGAGAAACCAGGGAGCATTGAAAACCCTGCACTGGTTGCTAAATTTCACCGTGAACTGGGAAGTGGTCTGAAAAAATAATTTTAAAATATGTATACACCAGGTGTTGGTGGCTCATGACTATAATCTTAGGAGGCTGAGATCTGAGGATCATGTTTGAATTCAGACCAGGCAGAAAATAAAATGCCAGGGCCGGGAGTTTGGCCTAGTGATAGAGTGCTTGCCTAGCATGCACGAAGACCCGGGTTCGATTCCTCGGTACCACATGCATAGAAAAAAGCTGGAAGTGGTGCTGAGGCTCAAGTGGCAGAGCTCTAGCCTTGAGAAAGTCCAAGGACAGTGCTCAGGCCCTGAGCTCAAGCGCACAACTGGCAAAAAAAAGAAAAAAATGCCAGAAGTGGAAGTGTGGCTCAAGTGATAAAGTGCTAACTTTGAGTTAAAAAACGCCAAGTGGGGCCAGGAGTTTGGCTTAGTGGTAGAGTGCTTGCTTAGCATGCATGAAGACCCGAGTTCAATTCCTCGGTACCACATACATAGAAAAAAGCCAAAAGTGGTGCTGAGGCTCAAGCGGTAGAGCTCTAGCCTTGAGAAAGTCCAAGGACAGTGCTCAGGCCCTGAGCTCAAGCCCAGGACTGGCAAAAAATAAACAACAACAACAAAAAATGCCAAGTGCTGCACCTTCTATCTGATGAATATAATGTAACCCTTCTATTAATTACAATAAAAATATATGAAAAAAAAAACAAAACAAAAAAAACGCCAAGCGAAAGTCAGATAAGGTGGCTCACGCCTATAATCTTACCTACTCAGGATGATGAGATCTGAGGATCGAGGTTCAAAAGAATGTGGGACTCTTATCTCCAATTAACCACTAAAAACCCAGACGTGGTGCTATGGCTCCAGGGGTAAAGTAGTAGCCTTGAGCTGAAGAGCTCAGGGACAACATCCAGGCCCAAAGTTCAAGCCCTACAACCAACACACACACACAGAAAAAGCCTAATGAGAGCTTGAACCCCTCCTGAGTTCAAGTCACAGTTTTGACATGTGTGCATGCACGCGCGTCTCACACACACACACACACATACACACACGCACAGATTCAAACACAAATTTAAAATGTATATAATCACTATTGAATTAGTACATGAAATTAATATTCATTGTGCTAGAAAAAAAAAGAAGTTTTGAAAGCAAAGCCAAGAATTTGATATAGGGTCAGGAATTTGGGGTGGGGGTGGCAGTGGAGGAGGTGCTGAGACTTGAGCAGCCTGAGTTCAAGCTCCAAGACCAGCACAAAAGGAAAAAAACAACGGTCATGAGTCTTTTTTTTTTTTTTTCCTTTTTTTGTGCTGGTCTTGGGGCTTGTACTTAGGGCATGGGGTGCTGCCGCTTTGCTTTATGGCTTATAACTCCTTTGGGCTTTTTTGGTGTTTAATTGGAGATGAGTCCCACAGATTTTCCTGCCCAAGTTGAGATCCTTAGATCTCAGTCTCTTAAGTAGCTAGGATTACAAGCATGAGCCAGTGGGTGTCTGTTGTTGCTTGTGTTTTATGTTGGGGTGGTACAGGGGTTTGAACTTAGGATTTTGTGCTTGCCAGGCAAATAGTCTACCACTTGAGCCACATGCATAATAATTATTACTATAATTAGCTGGGTGCTGGCAGCTCATGCCTGTAATCCTTGCTACTCAGGAGGCTCAGATCTGAGGATGGTGGTTCAAAGCCAGCTCAGGCAGAAAAGTCCTTGTGAAAGTCTTATCTCTAACAACTCAAAAACTATGGCTCAAGTGGTACATTCTAGGCTTGAGCACAAAGAAGCTCAGAGATAGCACCCAGGCCCTGAATTCAAGCCCTACAACCAACAAAAAAGAATTATTATATAATATTCTAAAATTTTTCAGTACTGGGGTTTGAACTCAGATTTTGCACTTTCTTGGCTTATTTGTTCAGATGGTGCTCTACCACTTGAGTCATAACTCCAGCCCTGATTTTTGCTGGTTATTTTGGAAAGAGAGTTTGCCTAGGCTGTCTTCAAACTGTAGTCCTCTGGATTTTAGCCTTCTAAGTAGCTAGGATTACAGGCATGAATTGTGGATACTGGGTAACCTGACATTATTTTTCATAAAAGGTCTTGCTTTCTTTTCCCCCCAGCTGCCCTGAATATAATCCTATTTATGTTTTTTCTTGCAGCTGAGATGACAGGTGCATACTGCACTCAGATATTGCTTGAGATGGCTAATTTAGAAATTACAAATGTGATAGGGGCTGGGAGTTTGGCCTAGTGGTAGAGTGCTTGCCTAGCATGCACAAAGACCTGGGTTCGATTCCTCGGTACCACATGCATAGAAAAAAGCTGGAAGTGGTACTGAGGCTCAAGTAGTAGAGCTCTAGCCTTGAGAAAGTCCAAGGACAGGGATTAAGCCCTAAGCTCCAGCCCAGGACTGGCAAAAAAAAAAAAAATAGAAATTACAAATGTGAGAAACTTTGACTGGTTTTGTTTGGTTTTGAAACAGGGTTGTACTATGTAACTACGGCTGACCTCCAAATCTTGATCCTTTTGTCTGAGCCTTCTAAGTTCTGGAATTACAGTTATTAACCACCGCATCTAATTGAACTATTTATTATATTCATACTTTCCACTACTTCTTCTTAGTCCTATGTTATGCTCTCTTACACTTTCTTTCTTTCTTCTTCTTTTTGGTTGTTTATGGGCCCTGGGCACTGTCCCTGAGCTCTTCAGCTCAAGGCTACTACTCTGCCCTTTGACGCACAGTACCACTTCCCATTTTTTGGTGGTTAATTGTATGTAAGAGTCTCACGTACTTTCATGCCTGGGCTGGCTTTGAACCAGGATCCTCAGATTTCGACCTCCTAAGTAGCTAGGATTACAGGCATGAGTCACCAGCGCCTGGCTTCTTACACTGTTTTTTAATTTTTTTTTTTTGCCAGTCTTGGGGCTTGAACTCAGGGCCTGAGCACTTTCCTCAAGGCTGGTGCTTTTCTCAAGGTCGGTACTCTACTACTTGAACCACAGCACCACTTCTGGCTTTTCTAGTATGTGGTACAGAGGAATCTAATCCCCATCTTCATGCATGTAAGGCAAACCCTCTACCACTAGGCCAAACTTCTGGCCTCCTTACCTGTTTTAATAGTGTACTTCTCTCTTGGGATCCACGAAAGATTATGTCCAGGAAGTGAACTTGTGGCTCAAGTATTTTTTTTTTTTTTGCCAGTCCTGGGCTTGAGCTCAGGGCCTGAGCACTGTCCTTGGACTTTCTCAAGGCTAGAGCTCTACCACTTGAGCCTCAGCACCACTTCCGGCTTTTTTTCTATATATGTGGTACCGAGGAATCGAACTAGGGTCTTCATGCATGCTAGGCAAGCACTTTAACCACTAGGCCAAACTCCCGGCCCGTGGCTCAAGTATTAGAGCACCAATCTTGAGAGAGTGCAAGGCCTCAAACTTAAACCCCAGAATCCAAACACCTACCCCCACTCTCCATCCCCAAGAAAGATTCTTTATCAGAGTGTGGTGGCTCACATGTGTAATCCTAGCCACTAGCAAGCTGAGATCTGAGGACTGGGACTCCAGAGTTTGCCCCATCTCTGAGTTGGTGACCACAAGCTTTTCTGAAGCACTGCTAGATGAACTCTATTAGCCATCTCACACACCGAATATAAGCACAGATGAAGCACTGACCTCAGGGATTGGAAGTTGCCTTCTTTTTCTGCATTAGGCCCCCACTGATTTTTGTTGTTGTTATTGTTGGTTATAGGACTTGAACTCTAGGCCTGAGTGTTGTCCCTGAGCTCTGCAGCTCAAGGCTGAAGCCCTACCAGCTTAAGCCCTACCACTTGAGCCACAGCCCCATTTCCAGTTTTCTGGTAGTTAATTGGAGGTAAGAGTCGCAGGGACTTTAGTGGCTTGGGCTGGCTTTGAATCACAATTCTCAGATCTCATCCTCCCAAGTAGCTAAGATTATAGGCATGTACCACTGCGCCGGGCTTTGGTGGATTTTTAAACATTAAGAATTCCATTGGAGGGCCGAGAGTTTGGCCTAGTGGTTAAAGTGCTTGCCTAGCATGCATGAAGACCCGGGTTCGATTCCTCGGTACCACATGCATAGAAAAAAGCTGGAAGTGGTGCTGAGGCTCAAGTGGTAGAGCTCTAGCCTTGAGAAAATCCAAGGACAGTGCTCAGGCCCTGAGCTCAAGCCCAGGACTGGCAAAAAAAAAAAAAAAAAAGAATTCCATTGGAATAGATTATGAACCAGTGTGTGTGTGTGTGTGTGTGTGTGTGTGTGTGTGTGTGTGTGTGTGTGTGTGTGTGTTGGTTGGTTACTGGAGCTTGAACTCAGGGCCCTGGTGCTGTCCTTTAGCTTTTATGTTCAAGGTTGTTGGTACTTTACCACATGTACACACAGCTCCACTTTCAGCTTTTCTGCTGGGTCATTGGAGATGAGTCACACAGGCTTCCCAGCTCAGGCTGGTTTGAGAGCTTAGCTTCTGGAGGATTCCAGGTGTGAGCCACTGGCAGGTAGTGGGTTTCATCTTCTTTAATTAGTGATAGCACCAAGCAAGGCCCTTGAAAAGACCAGGCAGTAAGCCAGCAACTAAGGAAATGTCTTACTAATGGAAAAGACCATATTTGGAATAACTTTTGTTCGAAGTGGGGGGTATCTAGGGAAGAGATCAGGGTTATTCAAAAGATTGGACCAGTAGCAAAAGAAAGAGAAAAATCCCAAAACACAGGCCCATGAAAGTTCAAAAGCTCATATTCTGGAGCCATTTGAACCATCTTTCTAACAAGAGGCCAACCCAGTAGGGAATCAGCCAGCCTAAATAGACCCCGCAGGTGTAAGGCTCAGCAAAAGGAGACCAGCACCAGGTTCAGGCAGAAAAGAGTTCAAGGCGGGGAGAGCATACTGCGAGCCTGAACCAGAAGGAGACTGCAGGGGGTAGGAGGGCTTTGGGGGAAGGGATGGAACTCATGATGGAGGCTCATGTATAGGAAGAGGGTGGGGAGGGGTGTGTCTCAGTGGAAGACTACAGAGCCCCGGGGACCTCCCACTGCCCCCAGCTATGCCATTGCTTGGGTTATAAAGGGCAGGGACTTCTAGGAAAGGGACTACAGGTGCAGAGAAGGAGCCACTTTTCCAGGGCAGACCTAACCGGAGGGAAAAAGTAGTCTGGATATCTGAGAACATGGCATAAAAAGGAAACACCTGGTCCTTAGCAACCTCATAGGTAGCCAGGGCCGGCATCTGGTGAACACCTTAAAGCAAGTCATGCCTAACCAAGCCACTGGAAGGAAGCAGTGGAACAGTGCTTGCAGAGTAAGTAAATACGCATGTCTGCCGTGCAGACAGGGGTGGGAAAAGTTTGCAAGAAGATATCCCACCTCAGTGTGGGTGACTTGTGCCTAGAAGTCTAGATATTCAGGAGACTGAGATCTGAGGATCATGGTTCAAAGCTAGCCTGGGCAGGAAAGTCCATGAGACTCTTATTGCCAATTAACCACCAAAAAGCTGGAAGAGAGTTGTGGTTCAAGTGGTTGAGTGCCAGCCCTGAGCAGAAGAGCTAATAGTGTTCAGGCCCTGAGTTCAAGCCCTAGTATCAACATTACATAAGTAAATAAATAAATATGGGGCCGGGAGTTTGGCTTAGTGGTAGAGTGAGATTCCTCAGTACCACATATATAAGAAAAGCCAGAAGTGGTTCTGTGGCTCAAGTGGCAGCGTTCTAGCCTTGACAGAGTCCAAGAACACTGCTCAGGCCCTGAGCTCAAGCCCCAGGAACTGGCAAATAAATAAATAATCCAAATCAGGAACAAGAAAGTAAGAGACACCCAACAAGAGGAAAGTGTCTAAAACCTGAGGATAGGCACAGAATTCAGTTCTAAACCCCAAATACGACAAAAATATTTGTGTTGGTACTGGGGGTTGAATTTAACCTTGAGCGCTTGACTTTTTTACTTGCTGGTGTTCAACACTTGGAACCACACCTCCACTTTGTCTTTTGTACATTTAATCCCTGTGATTGTTTTCTTTCTTTTTTTTTTTTTTTTGCCAGGCCTGGGCTTGAGCTCAGGGCCTGAGCACTGTCCTTGGACTTTCTCAAGGCTAGAGCTCTACCACTTGAGCCTCAGCACCACTTCCAGCTTTTTTCTATGCATGTGGTACCAAGGAATCGAACCCGGGTCTTCATGCATGCGAGGCAAGCACTCTACCACTAGGCCAAACTTCCTGCTCCTGTCCTTGGGCTTTTTCAAGGTGAGAGCTCTACTACTTGAGCTACAGCAGCACTTCCAGCTTTTTGTGTGTGTGTGTGGGAATTGAATTCAGCCTGGGTGCTGTCCCTAAGCTTTCCAGCTCAAGGTTACCACCCAACTCTTTTTTTTTTTTTACCACCCAACTCTTGAGCCAAGCCCCACTTCCCACTTTCTAAAGGCTAATTGGAGATAAGAGTCTCACAGTCTTTAGTGCCAGGGTTGGCTTTGATCCTTGATCTTCAGATCAAGGATTACATGCGTGAGCCACCATGACTGGCACTTCTGGCTTTTTCTAAATGTGTGGAATCGAACCTGGGTCTTTCTGCATGCTAAGCAAGCACTCTACCACTAGACCAAACTCCTGCCTTTCTCCCATAATGTTTGTCTCCTCTTTTTTTTTAAATGCAGATTCTGGGGCTTGAACTCTGGGCCTGGGTGCTATCCCTGGGCCTTAAAAAAAATTATTATAAAGGTGATATACAGAGGGATTACATAAGTCAGGTAAAGAATACATTTCTTGCCAGGAGCCAATGGCTCATCCTAGGTACTTGAGAGGCTGAGATCTGAGGATCCAGGTTCAAAGCCAGCCAGGACAGAAAAAAAAAAAAAAAGTCCAGAAGTCCAAGAAACTTTTTTTTTTTTTTTTTTTTTGCCAGTCCTGGGCTTGAGCTCAGGGCCTGAGCACCGTCCTTGGACTTTCTCAAGGCTAGAGCTCTACCACTTGAGCCTCAGCACCACTTCCGGCTTTTTTCTATGTATGTGGTACCGAGGAATCGAACCCGGGTCTTCATGCATGCTAGGCAAGCACTTTAATCACTAGGCCAAACTCCCGGCCCCCAAGAAACTCTTATCTCCAATTAACCTCCAGATAACCAGAAGTAGAGCTGTGGCTCAGGGGTAGGATGGAGCCTTGAGCTGAAGAGCTCAGTGACAGCACCCAGGCCCAGAGTTCAAGTTCAACAATCAACCAGAAAAATAAAATAACATTTCCCCTCCTATCCCTACCTACAAGTTGTACAGTTCATTTTCATTGTGGTATCCAGTTGGTATCACTGCTGCATTTGTTCACCCTGTGTCCCACTGTTTCTATGTCACTTCCAGTTTTTTGTTGGTTAATTGGAGGTAAGTTTCTCATGGCTTTGTATGCTTGGGCTGGTTTGTAAACCATGATTCTCAGATCTCAGCCTTTTGAATAGCTGGGAAACCAAGCCACAAGCACCAGGCTAACAGTTATTAGTTAACCTCAGTTCTTTTGTCTAGTAAGAGAAGAAAGAATCAGATAAGATGTAAAGTGCAGTGACACTGCTAGAAAGTTTTGAAGGAAAGGAACTCACTTCAAGCCCCATGACTGACAAAAAGAAAAGAACCAATGCATACAGGAATTGACACAGTGGCTTTTGTGTAGAATGTACATATTGTAGGCATGAGGCCTTCTGTTCAAGTCCAATACTGCCATAAAAAAGCCCAACACAGCCCTGAGCCAAAAACCTAAGGGACAGCCCCCAAGCTCTGAGTCCAAGTTTCCATGAAAGTCTAAAACAAGAGAAGACCTTTGACCTAAATAAGTATCTAAACTTCCCAACCCTCATTCTCATACATTCATTCCAGATGAATGTTTGAGCAAAACAAAGAGATTTTAGACTCGACACTGAGGTAAACCAAATGAGGGCTATTACAGCATGAGGATTAAGAGCCCGAAGCTGAGAATAAACACTATATTGATAGAGAATTTGGAAGTCTCTCCTTTCCCATTAGGCTACAGCAGCCGTCCATGATCTAACCTTGTACAAATGACCTTCCCAGCGTTCTGAATAAGTGTGCCCCAGGGGGTTATTACAAAAAAAAAAGAATGGGCAAAAATTCATCTTTGTACTAAAAAGAGATCTTGTTAAAGGAGAACAAATATCTCCTAACAACAGGCTTTTCTGTCCAAAATAAACAACACAAAGAAAATGGTAGATTCTCACATATCTGTCACTGTCAATTAAGGAGACTAGATCTCCGGGATAAATCACAAATTTATCAGTTTCAAGAACATGAGATGCTACAGTAAGAGAACTGCCTCAACAAATGATTAACACGCCAGAGGGAAGACCTGTAGATGCCAGACTGACTTGAGCCTTATAAATTTGTCTTTTTTATGCTTTTTTTTTGGGGGGGGGGGTACCAATACTGAGGCTTGAACTCAGGGTCTGGGAGTTATCTCGTAGCTTTTTGTCCGTCAAGGCTAGTGACCTACCACTTGAGCCATAGCTCCACTTTTGGGTTTTTTGGTGATTAAATGGAGATACAAGTCATGGATTTGCTTGCCTAGACTAGCTTCAAACCTCGATTCTCAGATCTCAGCCTTCTGAGTAGCCAGGATTACAGGCATGAGCCACTGGCACCTGGAAAGAAAGGTCATTACCAGGTATCAGTGGCTCAGGCCTAGAATCCTTGCTCCCAGGGGCTGAGATCTGAAAATCAAGGTTTGAAGCCATCCCAGGCACAGACAAGTCCAAGAGCCTCTTAGCTACAATTAACCAGAAAAAAAGGTAGAAGTGGAGGCATGGCTCAGGCGGTAGAGCAATATAGCTCTATGAGCAAAAAAGTTGAAGTCGAACCTCAGTACTAGCACCATAAAAGAAAGAAAGAAGGAAGGAAAAGAAAGATGGCACACAGGTAAACAGGCAGTCTGAGTTAGGTGGTAGTGGCTTAGCCCTGTAATCCTAGCTACTCAGGACGCTGAGATCTGCAGATCAAGGTTGGAAACCAAACTAAAGTGGACACGAAAGTGTAGTAACCTGTCAGGATTAGCTGTCTAATTGTTTTTTTGTTTTTTATAAAAAATACTTAAACTGCTTGACCATCTGCGTGTGGTGTTTTCCTGGTGAACAGGATCACCTATATGTGATGCTTTCCTTTAAAAGCTCAGCCCCCCTGAAGCTCGGGGCTGCTCTCCATCAGCCTGAAGGTGGAAAGTAGTCACTGCACTGCTATTAAACTGACTCCTAGCTCAGTTCACTGAGTTCTGGTAACTCTGTTGCTGAGGGATTCCGGGACCCCCCAAATGGCTGGGATATTACAGAAAGTCTATGAGACTCTTATCTCCAGCTAGCTAGCAAAAAGCTGGGAGTAGGCAGGGAGTAGCATGGACAAAGTCCTGGTTTGATTCCCTAGTACAACATACCTAGGAAAAAGCCAGAAGTGATGCTGTAGCTCAAGTGGTAGAGCTAGCCTTGAGAAAGCTCAAGAATAGAGTCCAGGCCCTGAATTCCAGCCCCAGGACTGGCCAAAAAAAAAAAAAAAGCTGGGAGTAGAGCTATGGTTCAAGTGTTAGAACACTAGCCTTGAGTATAAAAGCTATGGAACAGAAGCCAGATCCTAAGTCCAAGCCCCAGTACTACCACAAAATGAAAAAAAAAAAAAAAAAAAAGAGGAAACAGGGGCCGGGAGTTTGGCCTAGTGGTAGAGTGCTTGCCTAGCATGCACGAAGACCCGGGTTCGATTCCTCGGTACCACATACTTAGAAAAAGCCAGAAGTGGTGCTGAGGCTCAAGTGGTAGAGTTCTAGCCTTGAGAAAAATCCAAGAACAGAGCTCAGGCCCTGAGCTCAAGCCCAGGACTGGCAAAAAAAAAAAAAAAAAAAGAGGAAACAACCTGAATACCAAATAAACAAAATGCAAAAATAGACATTTCCCTGAAAAGCACATTACAGATGTCTAATTAAGCACATGAAAACATGTTAGTCATTTCTTAGGAATGCAAATTAATCAGTCAACATAGCCATTAGAATGTCTTACCTATCAGAATGAGATCAAATGCTGACCAGGCTGTGGGGAAACTGGGTGACTGCATCATATACAGCTGGACAATCATACAGCCACTCTGGGAAAGAATGGATTTTTCCATACAACCCAAACAGACAGCAAAACAGGTGGAAGTACTGAATAACCCAGTTGGAGAAATGAATGCTTCTTATGCAAGGAAGCCTGACCCAGCAAATTGAGGCAGGCCAAAGACAGGTTCGGCATGGTTGACGTTTGGCAACCAGCCTTGAGTAGTTCTTGTAATATCCTGTGTGCTTCAGGCCTTTCTACTGCTCCCTGGGGCAGAGACCTTTCTCACCATACAGTCTGTGGTGAAGGGTTTGGGCCAGGTTTTTGAATTTGGAGTGGGAGTTCGGGAATCCTCTACGCTGAAGGGGCATTTTTTGGTTTTTGTCAGCAATGGGCTTGAACTCAGGGCCTTGAACTCAGGGGCTTGAACTATGAGCTTTTTCGCTCAAGACTAGCGCTCTATCCCTTTGAGCGCACCACTTCTGATTTTCTGGTGGTTAATTGGATATGGGTCTCATGAGCCGGGTACCAGTGGCTCATGCCTGTAATCCTAGCTCCTTAGGGGGTGAGATCTGAGGATCAAACTGAGACTCATCTCCAGTTAACCAACCCCAAAAGGCTTGAAGTGGAGCTGTGGTTCAAGTGACAGAATGCTAACTTTGAGAAAAAAGCTAAGGGATAGTGCCTAGGCCCTGAGTTCAACTCCCAGGATCCACATGATGACAAAACAACAATAACAAGGCCAGGTACCAGTGGCTTATACTTATAATCATAGCGACTCAAGAGACTGAGGTCTGAGGATCATGGTTCAAAGTCAGCCTAGGCAAAAAAGTTCTCCAGAAAACTGGAAGTGGTGCCGTGGCTCAAAGTGGTAGAGCACTAGCCTTTAGTGTAAAAGCTCAGGGACTGTGCCAGGCCCTGAGTTCAAGACCCCCCCAAAACAAAACAAAACAAAACAAAAAACCACTCATAACAACAATAGAACGATTAGGAGGAAATAGGGTGAGATTATGTCAATGTTCTGCTCCTCATTCCATCTCCCCCGTGGAGTCTTGGATTGCTTTCACCTGAGCCACTACCCCTGACCACTCCTAGATTATCCATACAGACGCAGTTTGTGGACTTGGATTCTTTCTGGAAATCTCCAGTGCCAATAAGTTGAAGTCCTCTGAAATAGACAGAACTTAGTGAGACTTCGTAGCACTTCCCAGGACAAACCAAGGTAGACAAAAGCACGAAGTCTTTAAGGACTGACAGGATTAAAGAACATAACTGTTTGCATCTAGAACCTCTGCAATTAACCAGCCTCTGTAGTGGGAATGGCTGAGTTTGGGTTTACTTTTTATTCTGAGACAGTCTCTTGTTATACAGTTCTTTGGCCTCACAGCCTCCTGGGTCCTCTGTTTGAACTATACCCCTAACTTTTTTTTTTTTTTTTGCTAGTCCTGGGGCTTGAACTCAGCCTGGGCATTGTCCCTGAGCTTCTTTTGTTCAAGGCTAGCACTCTGCCACTTGAGCCATAACATCACTTCCAGCTATTTTTTCTGTGTATGTAGTACTAAGGAGTTGAACCCAGGGCTTCACTGGCAAACACTGGACCACTAAGCCACATTCCCAGCCCTCCAGTCCCATCTCTGAAACTGAATTTGCCAATGAGAACCATAGTTAATAGACGTAGATTGGCTGCCTGTATGATAATGGGCTACATTAGGTTATTTCTGACATGGAATTTCTATGGATTTAACATTCACACCCAATGCTACCATGAGGTATCCTTTCTTTTCTTTAAAATTCAGAATTTGAGGGAGAAGGAAATTTTGAAGGCCTGTGTCAGAAGCTCAAGCCTATAATTGTAGCTATTCTAGCAATTGATATCTGACAATGCACGTTCCTAATCTGCCCTGGGGGGAAAGTTTGTATGGCTCTTATCTCCTAATTATCAAAAAGCTGCAAGTGGAGGTGTGGCTCAAGTGGTAGACTGCCAGACTTGAATGAAAAAGAATGCAAGTCCCTGAATTCAAACTCTGGTAGTGGCAAAGGAAGGAGAAAAAGATCGAACCTACAGCTGTCCTTCCTTATCCACACATTCCATATCTAAGGGTATGATCAAATTTGGATTGAAATTTTTTGGAGAGAATTGTGTCTGTGTTGAACACGTCCACACTTTTGTCATTCATGGCATACACACAGCCCTTACACTGTGATAGTATTTCAGGTTCCTCCAGGGCTGTCTGAGTGTATAGAAAGATGAGCAGAGATTTTGCAAACGCTATGAAGTTTCTGTGAAGAACTTGGGAGTCATCAGATTTTCTTCTCCCAGGGATCCAACAACTGATTGGTTAGGAATCCAGGCTCAGGAAGGAATGACAGCCACGTTAGAAAATTAGTCTGAGGAGCTATAGGCTTCTAATCAAGAGATCTGGGAGAGTCCGGAGGCCAATGTAAATAGTATTTTAAAGACGTTGATATTTAAACTAAGGCTGGAGTTGAAGAAGTAAAGGTGAGAAGATACCCGAGTTTAAAAAAGTTTAAGACAGAACCGGGCGCAGTGGCTCATGCCTGTAATCCTAGTTACTCAGGTGGCTGAGATCAGAGGATCAGGGCTCAAAGCCAACCTGGGCACTAAAGAACGTGAGACTCTTCTCTTCAATTAACCACTGGAAAATGGGAAGTGGCGCTGTGGCTCAAGGAATAGGGTAGTAGCCTTGAGCTGAAGAGCTCAGGGACTGTGCCCAGGCCCAGAGTTCAAGCCCCATGACCAACAAAAAGCCAAAAAAGTTTACGATGGGAGTTATCGTACAAGCATGTGTGTGTGCCAACACTAGAACTTAAACTCAGGACCTTAAGCTCTTGGTTTTTTCCACTTGAGCTACATTTCTCTTTCCTGCTTTTTACTGGGTCATTGAAGACAAGCGTCTCATGGATTGGCTGGCTGGCTGCCTTAGAGCCTGGAGTGGCAGATGTCAGTTTCCTGAGAAGCTGGGATTACTGGTGGGATCACCGGCATCTGGCTCTCCTCAGCCTTTGTGAAGCAGGAATTTTTGCTTTCCCCAGGCCATTCAGCTGTGGCCCCATGGGGTTGATGGTTAACTCTAGAAAGTTCTGGGGAATATGACCCAGTTTTCTTTATCTTTCCTTAGCTTTTCTTTTTTCTTTTTGGCATTCAGACTGTTTCGGGGAGACAAGGAAGAGGAAAATGTACAGCTGTGTCGGAACCACAGTGAACCCAAAGGTGAGTAATGCTATGCCCTCCATAGGGCCCTATGTCCCAGGCTCTGCTCCCAATCCGATGACTCCAGAATCCCATGTTATCACCATCTATGTCCCATGAAGGCCATGTCTGCAGGCCGTGGTCAGGGCTTTGAGGGGGTGCCTTGCATTCCTATTTTGCACAGGTGGGAGACCTGTTTGTTTGTTTTTGGTTGGCTGCAATCTTCAGATCTCAGATTCCCAGGGGCTGGCTGAGGGGCAGATATGCCCCAGATGAGTCCAGTCAGGCCTTGGTCCCGTGTGCTAAAAACAAGCTACAATGTGGGGCCAAAGGGCAGCGTTTAGCCACCTCTGCCACCATAATGAATATTGAGACCATTGTTGACAGGGAGTAGGGGTTTGGCTTGGCTCCGTTTGGGGAATTCCAGGCCATGATCCGGTCACGCTGTTGCTATCTGGTCTCTGGTGGGGACTGGGGGACAGCACATGGAGGGAAAACAGGGGATAGGTAGGCCCTTCCCCCTTCCTGGTCAGGAGGCAGGAGAGAAGAGAAAGGGACTAGGGATCCACAGCCCTCAGGAGCATCCCTCCAGGACCCATAGCGCTGACCCAGACAATATACCTGGGGCAGACTGTGCAGTGAGGGGTGGGGCAGCCTTGAACTTTGGGGCTGTGCTGTCCCTTAGCTTTTTTGCACAAATCTGGCTCTCTGCCACTTGAACCAAACTTCCACTTGTGGGTTCTTGCTGGTTAACTGGAGAGAGAAAAATCTTTGTAGGGGCCAAGAATTTGGCCTAGTGGTAGAGTGCTTGCCTAGCATGCACGAAGACCTGGGTTCGGATTCCTCAGTACCATATTCATAGAAAAAAAAAAGCAGAAAGTGATGCTGAGACTCAAGTGGTAGAGCTCTAGCCTTAAGAAAGTCCAAGGACAGTGCTCAGGCCCTGAGCTCAAGCCCCAGGACTGGCAAAAAAGAAAATCTTTGTAGCAGCTGTGGTGGCTCATGTCTGTAATCCTAACTACTCAGGAGGCTGAGATCTGAAGATTGCAGCCAACCAAAAACAAACAAACAAAATCTTTGGGCTGCTAGGGCTGGCCGTGAACTGTGTCTTCAGATCTCAGTCTCTTTTTCTTTTTTTGTAGTATGGGTTTTGAACTCATGGTCTTGGGATTGCTGGACAGATGTTTTATCTCTTTGCACCATGCCCCCATCCTTTTTTTGTTGGTTGTGGGTCTGGAACTCTAGGCCTGGGTGTTATCCCTGAGCTCTTTATTTTGCCAGTCCAGGGCTTGGGCTCAAGTCCTGAGCACTGTCTTTGGATTTTCTCAAGGCTAGGGCTCTACCACTTGAGCTACAGTACCCCTTCTGGTTTTTATCTATGTATGTGGTACCAAGGAATCGAACCTGGGTCTTTGTGCTAGGCAAGCACTCTACCACGAGGCCAAACTCCTGGCCCCCTTTTTAGTGCATGGGCAAGCTTTGAACGATAATTCTCAGATCTCAGCTTCCTGAGTAGCTGGGATTACAGGCTCACACCTGTAATCCACCGTGCCTGGTTTAATCCTCATCCTTTTTTGCTCTTAGTGTTTTTCTGATAGGCCTCATGGTTGTTTTTTATTATTGTCTTTGTTTGTGGAACTTAAACTCAGGGCTTGGGCACTGTACCTGAGCTTTTTCGCTGAAGGCTAATGCTCTACCCCTTTGAACAACAGTATCATTTTCTGGTGGTTAGTTGGAGATAAGTCTCTTGGACTTTCCTTTTCTGGTCTGACCTTGAACCACAATCCTCAGATCTCAGCCTCTTGAGTGGTTAGGATTTCAAGCTTGAGCCACCAGCGCTCAGAACTGATTGTTCATTTACAGTGAGGTTATTCAGAGTATATTCAGAGAAACAACACACTGGACTTCAATGGACTTTGAAACTGTCATCCTAGCTACTTGGCAGGTTAAGATAAGAAAGATCTAGGTTTGAGGCTGACTTGGGCAGAAAAGTTCACTAGATCCCATCTCAGCTGCATACCTGCCACCCTAACCATGGTCTGCAGAAGACTGTGGTCCAGGCCAGGTTGGGCAGAAAGTGAAACATTATCTAAAAAACAACCAAAGCTGCTGGGTATGGTAGCTCATGCCTGTAATCCTAGCTACTCAGGAGGCTAAGATCTGAGGATGGAGGTTCAAAGCCTGCCCAGGCACTAAAGGGCACTAAAGTCCGAGAGATTCTTATCTCCAATTAACCTCTAGAAAATGGGAAGTGGGGCTTGGCTCAAGGGTAGGGCGGTAGCCTTGAGCTGAAGAGCTTAGGGACAGAGCCTAGGCCAAGCTCAAGCCCCATGACCCACAAAAAATAAAAATAACCAAAGCCAAAAGGACTAGAGACATGGCTCTGGTACTAGAAGACCTGTTTTGCAAGTACTGAGTTTAACCCCTAGTACTGCCAATAAAGAAAAACTGATCTGCTCTCAGTGATATCATCTGGGACCCAGGCGTGGGAAAGCACCCAGGGATGACACAGGCTGATGCATAGTGGCTGCTGTGTTTCTAGGAGGCACTGACTTTCCGGGATGTGGCCGTGGACTTCACAGCAGAAGAAGCTGCACCGAGATGTGATGTCAGAGACCATCAGCCACCTGCTGGCTGTGGGTGAGTCTGTACCTGTCACTTTCCTCCCCTGTCCCTGAAGTCACATCAAACGAGAGGGAACCTAGTTATTTACCTACTTATATGGAGTTTGTCATGCCACAAGGATATAGATTTCCTCACTACATGTTTCTGTTACTCTGTCGTTGTTGTTGTCATCTGGCTTCTATCTTCCTTTGTAGTGTCATGCCTGGCTTCTATCTTCCTTTGTACACCATGTCTAACATCCAGAAGAGTGCTGGATACTCAGTACTTGCGCGAGGGGAGAATAAATGCGTTAAGCATTTACAAAGCACAGAGTTTGCTGCTGTGTCAATCTAGTGGCACAGCTGTGAGCATAGCTGACTTTATCTTCTGAAATAGGCCTTACTGGTTGCTCCAGTCACTATGGAAACTGTGAAGGAAAGAGATGAAGGATCCTGGGGTCTTTGACCTTGTAATAAATGCTTGTTCCTTCCCTGCCAGGTGAAGGAGCACAGTAGTGTCTCTAGTGATACAGATATGCTTCCAGGTACTGGCTTTTACTGTTCATTTTGCTCCTCATCCTGGATCCAAATCAAGGCTCACACAGAGAGATCAGTGGGCAATTCAGCACTCATAGATTTTTCTTTTCATATAAACAGGGGCTGATTTCTGTGCATCAGATGTTATTTTCCAGTTGGAACCAGGATTGCTATGTACAGAAAGAAGAGAATTTTTCAGAGTCCTGAGGGCAGGTGAGTTCTGGGCTTCCAGGAGTGTATCTAATGAAGTTCTGAGTCGGGGAGGGAAGAGGAGGATAATCTTTTTTTTTCTTTAGTGGTACTTGGGTTTGAACCCAGAGCCATGTACCAACTAGAAAAGACGTTGAGCTATGCCCTCAACTCTTTGTGCTTTAGTTACTTCTGAGATATGGTCTCTGCCCAGGCCTGGTCTTGGACCTTGATTCTTATAGTTCAGACTACCCTCCCTAGCTTGTCTGTGAAGACAAGATCTTTTTCTTCAAGCTTGCCTTGAATTATCATCTCCTCCGCCTCTTTCTCCCAAGTAGGTAGGATTACAGGTATGTACCACCATGCACAGTATTAACAGTATCTTTTCTTCACAGTTTCAGACACACAAAGTGAACCTAAAAAGCATGAAGTATCACCTGCTCAGGCCATCCTCAGGAAGGAACAACCTGCCTTCCAACCTGCCGTAAGTCTCAAGGGAGTCTCTCTGGTTTAGGAGTTAGTTAGGAACTCGTTATAATCACTTGGCTGAAGTAAACCTGAGCTGAGTTCTAGGGCCTCAAGGTTTCTATCTTTGCCTTTAAATCATTCAAATTTTATAATAAGTTGGAATGGTTCACCGATTTTATCTTTTATTACTATTATTATTATCACTATTATTGTTCATGTCAATTTTAGACCTTGAACTTCAGGCTTGGACTCTATCTCTTAGCTTTTTCACTCAAGGTTAGCTCCATAGCACTTGAGCCACAGACCTACTTCCAGCTTTTTGGTAGTTTACCGGAGATAAGAATCTTTAGGATTTGTCTATCTAGGCTGGCTTCAAACCATCATCCTCAGATCTCAGTCTCCTGAATAATTCGGATTACAGGCATGAAGCACCTGCTCAGACTTATTGTTAAAATGACAGTTGTTGAAACATAGCTTGTGTCTATATGCTTGGGACATAAGGTCCTAAAACTTCAATAGCAAACTATTGCAGACGAGAACCAACCTCGTAGGACCTGTGTGTGGGAGGTCGCACCTGGCCCAGGAGGCTTAAGATTGAGGTCATTACAACCAGAGCAACCAGACGTCACATACAGAGACTTGAGTGAATGGATATATTGGAGAAATCCTCTAATAGCTTCTCTCTTCCTTACCAGCCACAGAACTTTAACCCTGGAGGGGAGCCCTTCACATGCAATGACTCCATGGTAGACTCTGCATACAAGTCAACTTCCAAGGTATTCAATGAGCCAAAGGGGAAACCTTACCTTTGCAATCACTGTGGGAAAGGCTTCAGGTATTATTCATCATTTACTCGACATAGGCAGATGCATACTGGGGAGAAACCCTACACGTGTCAGCAGTGTGGAGCTGCCTTTAGACAGAGTAGTAACCTTAGACGGCATGAGAGATCTCACACAGGAGAGAAGCCCTACAAATGTGGAGATTGTGGAAAGGCCTTCAGCCGGAGCACTCACCTACACAGCCACCAAAAGAGCCGTGCAGACATGCCTTGCCAGAGTAGTGGCGGCCAAACCACCAGCTGGAGAACTAGCCCAGGTTCCAAACCAGCCACTCACCCAAGAAACAAACCCTATGTCTGCAGGCTCTGTGGCCAGACTTTCAGCCAGCAGTCATCTGTTTACCGACATGGGCAAGTGCACACTGCTGGGAAACCGCACGTGTGTCAGCAATGTGGTAAAGCATTTGCTCAAAGTTATGATCTCAGACAACATGAGAGAATTCACACCGGAGAGAAGCCCTACAAATGCAATGTGTGTGGTCAAGCCTTCCGACGCAGTGCTCATGTCATTGTCCATCAGAGAACTCACACAGGGGAGAAGCCCTACCGCTGCAATCAGTGTGGGACAGCCTTCAGTCAGAATTGTCACCTACTCAAACACCAGAGAACTCACACACATCCCTAATCAGCCAAAAATGTCCCTCTTCCAGAGCCCTCACTAGAGGGCTCTTGTTCCTGGGAAAATAACCCTCACCACTCCCCTATCCCATCTCCACCCCAGTCCCAGGCTCTATGATCATGGTTGGAGATGCAGCCTAAGCAGGTTTGTCATCCATGATGCAGGAGGGAAGCAGGCCAAGCTTCCTTGGGAAGAGGCAGCCTCTTGGGTCTTCACTAAGCATTCCATGCTGTAGAATGAAAGGATGCCGGGCAGGATGGCTCACACCTATAATCCTAGCTACTCAGGAGGCTGAGATCTGAGGATCGAGGTTCAAAGCCAGCCCAGGCACTAAAGGAACTGAGATTCTTGTCTCCAATTAACCTCTAGAAAAGAAAAGTGGGGCTTGGCTCAAGGGTAGGGTGGTAGCCTTGAGCTGAAAAGTTCAGGGATAGCACCCAGGCCAAGTTCAAGCCCCATGATCCACAAAAAAAAAAAGAAGAAAAAAGAATGAAAGGTCTATGAGAACTCCATGGCATACTGAGCAACTGATATAAAACCTGTGATAATTCACACACAGTGGGAATGCCATGTCTCTGCAGTGTGTGTGGTGTGTGGGGGGGATGTCAGAGATCAATTATTTGTTCCATAGTGAACATGGAGAGTTTGTCACATGGAGAAGCCACCAGTTCAATGTCTAAGTGGAACATGGCCTGGCACTCACATTAGAAAATCCTGGGACATTCTTCTCTTAGGAATTCACAACTGTTCAGAGAAGAATTCAGACTTTTTGGCTTGGTGCTGGTGGCTCATGCCTGAAATCCTAGCTACTTAGAAAGCTGAGAACTGAGGATAGGGGTTCAAAGCTAGTCCAGGCAAGAAAGTCTGTGAGACTCTTAGGTCCGATTAACTACTAGAACACTGGAAGTGGAGCTGTGGTGCAAAGTGGTAATATTGTCCAAGCCCTGAGTTCAAGCCCCGTGACTGACACCCAAAAAGAATTCCTTTTTTGTCCTATATTCATTCATTTATCTTTGGGAGGGTAAGAGGAAGCACAGAGATGGAGTGACAAAGGCTGAACAAATACAACAACGGTACACACTAGACACTATGTTGAAAACAAACCATACAACTTGTAAGGGATGGGAGGGGAAAATTGGAAGAGAGAGAGAAGGGGTGAAAAGAAAGTCATTACTGACTTATGTTACCGTAATCCCCTTTATATAAACAATTAAAATGTTTTGATTTTTTTTTTAAGAATTTAGGTTTTGTCAAAGGCTGAATAGTATAAAGCATAAAGACAGAATGGTGGTTGGCCTGGGGAGATAACCAAATACAGAACTTGAAAGAATACTTGAAAAGAAGTATCAAGAAACAAAGCAAAAACACTTTGCTAAACCCACATTTGTAAATAAGTCAGCACTTAACAGTTGTTTCTGAGAATCCTGTATAATGGAAATTTGCCTTTCAAAAGCATAGAGCAAAAGTTAGGCACTCTAGACTTTAGTCCCAGCGCTCAGGAGGCTGAGGCATGAGGATTACGATTTGAGACTACCTTGGTTACTATCTCAAAAAGCTAAATAACTCCTCCCCCACTGGGTCGGTTTTTCTTTGATACTTGTCACAGTTTTTGTGAAGTTGTGGGCATAATTACAGAAACTGGCCAATCAGAAATGAACTTTGAAGGGTAACCTAGAATGAGGAATACACTAAAATGTGTAGTAAAGGGTTATATTACTGGT
Organism: Megascapheus bottae; assembly: GCF_031878675.1. NCBI lineage: Eukaryota > Metazoa > Chordata > Mammalia > Rodentia > Geomyidae > Megascapheus > Megascapheus bottae. Next base: position 16,394,981 of record NC_143536.1, read on the forward strand.
CAAATGATAAGGGCAAGGTTTGAACACAAATGAGGATATACTTGTATATAATTTGTGAATAAACTGATGTTTCATTAATTTCTATTTGCTATATCTTTAATGCAAATAAAGTAATAATTCAATCTCTTAAAGGGGAAATGTGATTCCTGGAAGTCAGTGACATTAATGTGTCAGGCTGGAGGATGATCACTTAAGTTGCCTTCTTTAATTGGTCATCAAACTTGAAATTACTATTTACTGGTGATTTCCAGTATGTCAGAACTGAATCCTTATGGGGATTAAGTTGTACACTACCTAATGTTCTCATCTACATTCCAGTTGGCTGAATTTGATCAAAGTATGTGCATATGAATGTCTATACATAATACAATAAGCTTATTTGCCTAATTTATGCAAAAGTCTAGAATTATCAAGTTGTAGCACACCTGCCTAGCAAGCATATACCCTGAATTTAAATCTCAGTACTGTATTTAAAAAAAAAAAAGTCAGCTGGGCACTGGTGACTCAAACCTGTAGTCCTAGCTACTCAGTCTGAGACTTGAGGATCGAGTTTCAAAGTTACCCTAGGCAGACAAAAGCCAGAAGTAGAGGCTCAATTGAAAGAGCATTATTGTTGGCCATTCAAGGGCACAAGTCTCTGAGTTCAAGTCCCGGTAGCAGCATATACACAGTAAATCAAGGGATTTATGTAAATTAAAATGTTTACCCAGTATAACAAACTCAAGGAATAGAGAACTGGTTTGGGGCCTCTGAAGACCAAGAACAATAATGGTAGCAGATGTGAACAGTGGGTAGGATCTAAAATATGGTTCTATAGCTTCCGGCACTCTCTGAAGGAATGGAGACATCTGGAGGTGTTTGTAGTCTGGCGATGGGTGGGTCCCTGGAGATCACGTTTCAGATGCTTTCCTACATCTCAGAAGCAATGACAAATCTTCCAGGACAGCAATAATTGCACATCTGGTGTCTTTGTTTCTATGCTCACCTAGCTCATTGAGAATAATGGAAACCATTTTACCTTTACCCAGAGGAGGTTTATTTCTAGTGTAAAATTCACAAAGAGTTGAACTGATTCATGAAGCTAGCTTAACTCTGCTGGCATTGTTCTCTTCTACTATGCATTGGTCTGCAAACTTAACTCCAAAGGGCATTTAAAAGGACATTTAAATTCTGCTGTGTGCTTTCTGTTGCGTACCCTCAGCAGAACCCTGGGAACTGGCAGCCATCATAGAGAAGAGCGCATGGCATCTGTTCTCTCCTCAGTTCCTGAGTTGAAAACTCTGCCCAGGTTCTGGGGTCCACAGAGAAAGCTCAGGGGGTGAAGGACAGAACCCAGGCTCCTCCTCTCACTTAAAGATCTCTAAGGCTGGCCTCAGCATTAGTGTCTTTGCTAGCCACACCTGCATCTTGCACTAGGCTCAGTGGCCTCGTGGGCTGTGCTGCATGGGCTTCTCCCATTGGCTGCTTTCAGGCCTGCCATTGCCTGCACTGGGTGAGCTGGGGCCAGCTGCATGCCGAAGATGTTGGTAGGAGAAGAGCCTGTAGTTTCTGCTATCCCCGGAGACAGCCTGTTTCTCCCAAGGCAGTAGCCAGTCCACCAGCTGTAAATCTGCACCCTGGGCCTGAGATGTGCAGCCCTCCATGCTACAGTCCAGGCAGTGTCCCCTGGGGGTTGGGTAGGGTTTCCATGGGCAGAGGGAGGACTCAGGGCCTTTAGTGTTAGACTCCCGATTCAGCGGGATGTCTTCCAGACGGAGCCCCCTTCCCAAGGAACAGCGAGACCACTCAGTCGGATGCAATCAGCAAGAGGTTTATTCAGGAACACGAGTACTCGGGGCAACAAGGTCTCCTAGGAGACTTGCGCACCTAGGCTGGGGAGAGGGGGGTATTTATGGGTGGCTGAAGCAGGTTACAGAAGCAGAAGCATAGTTACAGAGTAATGATTGATTAATGATTGATTATAATCACTTTAGGTAAGACTCAACTAGGGGTTTATTGAAATTTCCAGACTCAGCTAGGGGTTTATTGTGTTTTCCACTTGGTTAAACAGGTAGTTGACTGCATGTCTTGTTTCTGGCCATATTTAATTGTTTTATCCCTGGAATTTCCTCCTCTTATTCAGGTTCATAAGGTATACAGTTTCACTGACTCGAACCAACTCAAACTGCACATCCTGTTGGCTGTTCTTCAGCCCATTGTATAAACTGCAGCTACTTGCACTATTCTAAAGGCCATTCTTTTAAGACTTTGGATTATGTTTGTGTTGTGTGGTTACTATTGGTTACTATTACATTATGGAGAGATTTCATATTTCTCATCATTATGGGGAGATTTCATATTTTTCATCCCCCATTTTCTTATGGGTCGAATGAAATCCTTCATTCAATGAGTGTGGTCTCTCTTTCTTTAAGTTGCCGATACTGTTGAGTGAGCACTAAGGCTTGTACTACAGTTCCTGCTATAGTGGATAACAAAGTTGCAAACCAGGGGGATTGATTAAACCAGTTTTCAAACCAACCTTGTTGGGAATGGAATTCCTTTTCTCTTTCTGCTAGTCTTTCCCTAAGTTTACTCATAGTTTCCCGTACAATTCCTGTCTGGTCTGCGTAAAAGCAGCATTCCTCTTTCAAAGCAGCATACAAATCACTATCCTTTAAGAAAAGTTCTTCAGACAAGGATGTTAGAGATTTTTACAACCAAGATTGTCCAGGTTAATTTCTGTATAGTCAATTTCCCAATGAACACCTAGGCGGTGTCCTCTCACTCTGGTTCCAAGTCCAATTTTAGTCTGTCCTGCATTCACCCTAGCACACACTGGGCACTGGGCAGCCACTTGTTGCAAAGCCTCCTCCTTTCCCAAGAAGTGGCCAAAGTTTTCCTGCCGCTCTATGAGAGTCTTCATTTTAAAAGTCCACTTTTTGGGCCAAACTGTTTTTTTTCATCAAAAGTCCATTGTCCTTGTTTGGAGTCATAGGCCGCCCCCATTTTCTTAAGACACTCAATGTCCTCTGGGGTGTATGGGAGTGGAGGAAGACTACGGTGAGGCTTATTGCCTCGTGCTTCCATTGACTCCCCTTTTTGGTGGCCCAGGCACCAAAATATTGCAGTCAACAGGGCTATAATTTCGGCTTTGTTCTTAATGTCCTTTCCCTCTGAAGTTAGTAGGCCCCTTCTTCTATAAATTTCCCCATGTATATGTGCGGTTGCAAAGGCACACCGGCTGTCTGTGTAGACGTTAAGTTTTTTACCTTCTGCCATTTGGAGGGCCTTGGTTAGGGCAATAAGTTCCGCTCTCTGGGCCGATGTTCCAGGGGGCAGTCCTCCAGCCCAAATTACCTCAGTCTCAGTGGTAACAGCTGCCCCTGCCTTCCGCTCTCCATTTTCAGAAGGCTACTGCCATCCGTGAACCAGGTGAGCTCAGCATCCTGAAGGGGGTGTCTGTCAAATCAGGTTGGGTCCCATCACCAAGAGTTTAGTTCCAGTCCTCTCAGTAAACAATTGTAAGGTGGTGGTTGAATCCGGCAGCACAGCAGCTCCAATGGAATGTCACACCTCCTGCTGGGTCGCCTGTAAAATTTCTAAAGAAGCTTAACCTAAGGCCTGACTCTGGTGAATTCTCCCAATGCTTTTCTAGTTGCTTTACCCGAGCACACTCATTTTTGCAGGCTGGCACCCGTTGGTTTTTAAGACAGTATAGGATTGAGAATCCAAAGTAATACCAGGGTGGCAACTTTTAGTAACCAGATTGAACAAGGCTTAGTACTCTCTAGACAGGCACAGAAGACTGAAACTGTAGCCGTTCCCCACAAGTGCAGTCTCCACTCTTGCACATTTGTTACTACTATTTTTTCCATGCCTCTAACTTATGCTGTCTTAATTTTTAAGAAACAACTTTTTGGTCCCTTTATCTAAAGAGGACTGATGGGCGACGATCCATCTTCTATAACTTCTTCAGGCTGACTCAGGGGCGTTGTCTCTATACCTAGCCAGGGACCCTGAAAACTTAGCCTATTTTACCAAGAGGCTGTCAAGATTACATATATTCTACTCCAAATTGGAGGTCATGTAAAGCATTTAACAACTGCACAAACTTTTTCTTTGGCTACAACAGTGTAGCTTACTTAGCACCCACTTGCAAAGGCATTTTCCTGATTTTCTGGGGAACTTAATCCCTGCACTCTATGCTTCAGTTGCCAGATCTAAACAGATAATAGGGACGCAAGCGTCACATCCACCCTGAATTTGTGGCTGGTGTCAAATCAAACTTCACTCAGTTAGGATTTTAAACCATCCTCTATTACAGATGATTGACAAGTTCCTGCCCAGGTATGAAAGGCATGGGCATTAGTAAGGCATGCTTACAAACTATTCTATGACCTCCCGGCTCTGATTAATTTTGAATGGCCAAGCACAAATGACTCTAGGATCTGACACCACCTCTGCCATCCAAGCTGTGGCTTACTGCATTTGGATGCTTCATTGTCCCAGTAGTGTCTCTCCACACAGGAATAAATGTCCCATTGGCATTTCACTTTGTTGGTTGCTGGACTTGAACTCAGGGTCTGGGTGCTGTCTCTCAGCTCTCCAGCTCAAGGCTAGCACCCTGCCACTTTTAAGTCCCAAACACAGGGCCTGAGTGCCTCTCCTCAGCTCTGCAGCTCAAGGCTTGCACTCTGCCACTGAGTCCTGGGCCTGGTGCTTGAGTGCTGTCCCCCAGCTTTTCAGCTCAGAGCTAGCACTCTGCCACTTCGAGCTCCAAAGCAACTCTCAATAGCACTCTGACAGATTAGACACCACAGTCTCACAGGGACTTTGCCTTGCCCGGGCTGGCTCAAATCTGCGGCTTTCAGATCAGTGAGTCCTACAAAGGCCACTTTACTCCAATTAGAAGCAACAAGGTGGTCAACTCAGAAATAGTCTCTAAGCATGATTTTACCTGGAACTTGGTGAGGGCCAAATTTACATCTGAATGAGGATCTGCTGTCCTTCTCCATAGACCTGCTGCAAATTGCTAAAGAGTAACTTGCAAGAATAAGCTGAAATAGTAATTAAGCAACCATTTTGGTAGTCCTAATTTTTCTTGTTTAAACAAACATTTAGGATAATTTCAATTTCAAACTTTGTTCAGAAACCCATTTCCAATGTTCTACTGATATTTGCTTAAACAATTAACACTTTAGCCTTTATGTGCATTTGAAAAATCTTTAAGGGCCCAAGGAACTCCCTTTGTTTCCAGGTTTCAAAACTCCAGCAACAGTTTAAACTCAAATAAGTTTTTCCTCAATGCAAGAACTGTAAACATCATCAGTGCACCAAAAGTCTAAATCTGGACTTAGTTTCCTTCTTTTTCTAGAATACATCCAATTGCAATGCAGTAGCATGAACCCAAATTATACAGAGATAAACTTTTAAATATTTATTCCTTTTAAAATACTAATCATATTACCCAGATTTTACCATCAGATTTTCAATGTCAGTCTGCAAAGAAAAAGAACGAAGATGTGGATCTCAGTCCACCTGACCAAGTTAAGTGAACAGCCTTCATTCCAGCTTATTTACTCAGAGCTGCACCTTTGCCAGTTCACCTCTCAACCCCAAAGATGGTCACATAGGACTATCCTATCCTAAGTTTTCCCATCCTTTCTCTTAGCATTCGATTACCTAGACAGTTTTGAAAGATAGGTAAAGTCTCTGACATTAATAAATTTACATTTTAATTCCTAATATTTATCTCCAAATTTTAACTTAAGGAAATAGATTCTAAATTCCCTAATACCTCTGGGTTAAACAGGATACAATGTTTACAATGTAAACAGCTCTGTGCATTTTAATATCAAATTATTAATGTAAATTTCATTTAGAAAATACTTTTTCTACTTTACTTTTTACCAGTTTCTCTTTAAAACAATGCAATTACCCTTTAAGACATTGTAAAACATTTTAACCTAATAATTTTCTTGAAGTTTAGACTTAGATTTACCCAATTGCCTTTTTTTATTTCAAGTATAAATTTATCCATTGTTTTATACAGCATGCTGATAATTTAACCTTGAACATGTTCACTCACTCATTCACACACACTCATACTCAAAGATCTTAAAGCGCGCAAAATTAATATCGGCCGTTCATTTTCCGGAAGTTTGTGTCAAGAGAACTTTGCCAATTTTACTCTTGCAGGTGAGAATCAGGTTCAGAACAAAACTTTTTACAAGGCAACTTAGCAGTGATTTATTTTTTTTCTAGGGCTTGTTACAACTGCCCAGAATACACACACAAAAATTGCAAGGATCCATATTTAAGATTGGTACCAATTTTGAAAACAAAACCAGACAACAAAAAACATCTCACAAAACAAGACAGAAGCAGGGACCTTTAAATACCCCAAATTTTGATGACATGCATGGTAGCAGTCACAGACTGTTCCATATTAATAATCAGTCCCACTTCTGGCACCATAAACACAACAATTAAACAGACACAAAGGACAACACACTTCGCAGCGCGGCTTCGGTGCAAAACCGAAAAGGGGAAGGGCGTTCGAGGGGGAGCTCGGAGTCTCCCCTACCAGACGGACTAGAGAGTCCTCAGACCGAGGCGAAGCCTCGAAAACAGACCGGGGCGAAGCCCCGAAACCAGACGGGTCAGAAATCTGACCCCAGACACCTTCCGGGACGTCTCCCGGAGGCTGCGGTCGGGAGTACGAGCTCGTCAGCTCCTCCACGGGTCCGCCAGATACAGATTGACACGGCCGAGTCACAGATTCCAGAAATACTCTTAACATAAGACAAGGCACACAAAAGACAACATGCCAGAAATACTCTTACCATAAGACAAGACATACAAAGGACAACAGAAATTTGCTGGCCAGCTTACCTCCCGGAGGTGGGTCGGTGGTCCCTGGGTGGGGGTCTCTATCTCGCTGGGGCCTCCAAATGTTAGACTCCCGATTCAGCGGGATGTCTTCCAGACGGAGCCCCCTTCCCAAGGAACAGCGAGACCACTCAGTCGGATGCAATCAGCAAGAGGTTTATTCAGGAACACGAGTACTCGGGGCAACAAGGTCTCCTAGGAGACTTGCGCACCTAGGCTGGGGAGAGGGGGGTATTTATGGGTGGCTGAAGCAGGTTACAGAAGCAGAAGCATAGTTACAGAGTAATGATTGATTAATGATTGATTATAATCACTTTAGGTAAGACTCAACTAGGGGTTTATTGAAATTTCCAGACTCAGCTAGGGGTTTATTGTGTTTTCCACTTGGTTAAACAGGTAGTTGACTGCATGTCTTGTTTCTGGCCATATTTAATTGTTTTATCCCTGGAATTTCCTCCTCTTATTCAGGTTCATAAGGTATACAGTTTCACTGACTCGAACCAACTCAAACTGCACATCCTGTTGGCTGTTCTTCAGCCCATTGTATAAACTGCAGCTACTTGCACTATTCTAAAGGCCATTCTTTTAAGACTTTGGATTATGTTTGTGTTGTGTGGTTACTATTGGTTACTATTACATTATGGAGAGATTTCATATTTCTCATCATTATGGGGAGATTTCATATTTTTCATTAGCTTTGAGCCACTTTGCACCTGTGTGTCACCAATACTGATTGCCCCTGGACTCATCCAGTTGGGAATACAGTCTCAAGACTTTCTGCAGACTCAACCCTGGGTGTACTTAAAAGCCATGCAACACCTGGTGACCCATAAAAACACTCAGGCCAGCACAGGTGTTTATGTCTATAATCCTAGTTACCCAGGAGACTGAGATCTGAGGATCACGGTTCAAAGCCAGTCTGGTCAGGAAAAGTCCACGAGACTCTTATCTCTAATTAACCACCAAAATAAGTCAAAAGTGGAGCTGTGGCTCAAGCGATAGAGTGCTAGCCTTGAGCAAAAAGCTCTGAGACAGCATCCGGGCCCCGAGTTCAATCCTCAATAGAAATAACAGAAAAAGAACATAGTTTTCTTCATCAGGCTGGACTGTGAGGAAGGTTTGGACCTAACATCTGTAAGTGGCCACGGCTGTCCTTGGAGTCCTGTTGGGGAAGAGAGACCCAGGCTACTTGGAGCTATGATGGGATAGCACAGAGCAAGGAGAGGTGATGCAGCCTGAGACCGCCAGCAAAAAGTGGGAGGTGCCTTTCTGCAGATGGAGGAAATCGCTTTTAGCCCCCATTTCCACACCAGACTTTGTCTACTGCCATTGTTTTGGGAATCTGTGAGGGGACTGAGAGGAGTAGCAAGTTGTGAGTCTGTTTTCAAATTCTAGGGCAGGGTCCTCCATCCCTTGGGTTGAAAAGCCAACCTCCAGCCTGGCACTTGTGGCTCACACCTATAATTGTAGCTGCACAAGAGGATGAGCTCTGAGGACTGAGGATCAAAGCCAGCCCAGTCAATCAATGAGACTCTTAGTAATTAACTATGGAACTGTGGCTCAAAGTGGTAGATTGTTAGACTTGAGCAGAAAAGTTCATGGACAGCACCCAGGCCTCAAGTTCAACCAACAATGACAAAAAAAGCCACTGCCTCTCAGCCACTGCATTGTGGAGACTCACACATGGGCAGCTGTCCTGGACTTACCCTCCCTCCCTCTTTCCTTTAGCTTTCCAACTCAAGGCTGGTGCTCTACTAGTTGAGCCACAGCTCCACTTCTGACTTTTTGGTGGGTACTTGGAGATAAGAATCTCTGGGACTTGGGCCGGGAGTTTGGCCTAGTGGTAGAGTGCTTGCCTAGCATGTACCAAGACCCACGTTCGATTCCTTGGTACCACATATACATAGAAAAACCCGGAAATGGTGCTGTGGCTCAAGTGGTAGAGCTCTAGTCTTGAGAAAGCCCAAGGACAGCGCTCAGCCCGAGATCAAGCCCCAGGACTGGCCAAAAATAAATATTGTTATGAAGGCCTTAATGAAAGAAGCATAGCATTAAGACTGAAGCTTTAAGTCTCTGTCTCTCCCTCTCCTCCACCCTCTCTCTCAGTTGTGGGGCTTGAACTGAGGGCCTGGGAGCTGTCTCTGAGCTCTGTTGCTCAAAACTAGCACTTTACCACTTTGAGCCACAGCTCCAGTTCCAGTTTTTGAGTGGTTAATTAGGGATAGAGTCTCACAGGAACTTTTATTCCCAGGCTGGCTTTGAACCCCGATCCTCAGATCTCAGCTTCCTGAGAAGGGTTACAGGCATGAGCCACCAATGCCTGGCTTAAGTCTTTTTAGTAACAGACAAAATCAAGCTTCCAGGTGGAGATGCAGTAGAAAGAATCCATCTCTTATTAATGAGTTGTTTTGAATTTTGCGACTGAATTGTAAGGTCTCCAACTCAATTTAGCCTAACCCACTCCATCTTGTAGAGGACTCCATTTTGCCTGTCAGGAAGTCTTTTTTTAAAATTTTGTTTGGAAGAAATTGTTCTTCTGAACTCAAGCAGAACCCCGCCTGTTTTGACAATGTATTCCTGGAAAGGACTGTACAAGCTGACAAACAACCACCTTGGCAAAAACATTGGGAAACTTACCACCTCAGCAGCTTCCTGGAGCAGCTTGCGGGACTGAAACCCCAATCGTCAGCAGTCCATTTCTTTTACATCTTAAATTCTTATAAACTGTCACCCTCATCCCATCGAGGGCAACAACGTCTATGATGTATGGCTGTTTCCTCCCTTGTAAAAAGAATAAAGGAAGAGCTGAGCTTTTTTTCTTCCCTGTCTTCCTTCTTCCCTTCCTCTCTCTCTCTCCTTCTGTGTTCCTCCCTCCCCACTTTAGGCTGAAGATAAACTTTTGGGGGGGGGCAGGGTCAGTCGTGGGACTTGAACTCTGGGCCTGGGCGTTGTCCCTGAGCTCTTCAACTCAAGACTCTATTCCTGGAGCCACAGTGCCACTTGTTTTCCAGTGGTTAATTGGAGGTAAGTCTCATGGTCTTTTGGGCCTGGGTTGGCTTTGAACTGCAGTCCTCAGATCTCAGCCTCCTGAGTAGCCAGGATTATAGGCAGGAGCCACTGACACCCAGCTTAGAGACACATTTTTGTGTGTGTGTGTGTGGGGGGGGTCATGGGACTTGAATTTGGCCTGGGTGTTGTCCCTGAGCTGTTCAGCTCAAGGCTACCGACCTACCCTCAAGCCAAGCCCCACTTCCCATTTTCTAGAGGTTAATTGGAGATAGGAGTCTCTGGTCCTTTTGTGCCTGGGCTGGCTTTGAACTTTGACCCTCAGATCTCAGCCTTCTGAGTAGCTAGGATTATACAGGCGTGTGCCACTGTGCCCAGCGGGAATACATTTTTTTAAATTTTTATTTATTTATTTATTTTTTTGCCAGTTCTGGGCTTGAGATCAGGGCCTGAGCACTGTCCTTGGACTTTCTCAAGGCTAGGGCTCTACCACTTGAGCCTCAGCACCACTTCCGGCTTTTTTCTATGTATATGGTACTGAGGAATCGAACACAGGTCTTCATGCATGCTAGGCACGCTCTTTTACCATTAGACCAAACTCCCAGCCCCGAGATACATTTTTAATTAGTATTTTTTGAGGAGAAAAATAAATTTAGCTCAAATAGAGTACTTAAAATTTTGGAGGGCTGGGAGTTTGGTCTAGTGATAGAGTGCTTGCCTAGCATGCACAAAGACCCGGGTTCGATTCCTCAGTACCACATACATAGAAAAAGCCGGAAGTGGTGCTGTGGTTTAAGTGGTAGAGCTCTAGCCTTGAGAAAGACCAAGGACAGTGCTCAGGCCCTGATTTCAAGTTTCAGGACTAGCAAGAAAAATTTGGAGTGCCAGGCCCTGGTGGTTCATGCCTGTAGTCTTTGCTACTGAGAAGGCTGAAAACTGAGCATCATAGTTCTAAGCTAGCCCAAACAGATGAACTAGTGAATTTGTTGACTGTAGGGGGCTTGAGCTTAGGCTTGGGTGTTGTCCCTGAGTCTCTTCATGCTCAAGGTTAGCACTCTACCACTTGAGCCATAGCACCACTTAAGACTCAAGTGGTTAATTGGAGATAACAATCATGTGAATTTTTCTGCCCCAGTCTTTTCTACTAGCTTCAAACTGTGATCCTCAAATCTCAGCCTCCTGAGTAGCTAGGATTATAGGCATAAAGCCACAGGTGCCAGGCTCAGAGAGGTTCTTCTCTCCCACCTGAAATCCTAGCTACTCAGGAGGCTGAGTGTGAGGGATCCTGATTCAAAGCCAGCCTGGGTAAACAAGTACCAGAGACTCTCATTGCCAGTTAACCAGCAAAAGGCCATATGTGGAGGTATGGCTTGAGTGGTAGGGTGTCAGCCTTGAGTGGAAAAGCTAAGTGAGAATGGAAGGCCATGAATTCAAGCCTCAGCACATGCACACATGCATTCCTGTGCACACACACCTTATTCCCCTAGTCAGTGCTCATCTGGGTCACACACCCTAGGCCAGCATGAAAAAGCCTGCCACCCTCCAGCTTTGGCTCACTCTTCCTGCAGAAGACTCACTGCTGTGCACAGCAGTACCCTGAACACCATTCCATTAACACTCCCCCCCAAGTCTGAGTATCTGAAGGTGGGGATACATATTTCCATCTGTTCTCCCCTCAGGAAAGCACATTCCTGCAGTCGAGTCACAGCAGGGGATTCTGGGAGATGGTAGTCAATCTTCTCCAACCAAAGTGGTCTCCATTCTCATAGTGTACAGTCTCACCTGAGCTCATGATCAAGACACTTCACAAACCACAACGAAGCCCAAAGGAAGAAAACCAAAATGGAGTAGCCCTAGTTCAGAGAACTTAGTTTGAGTGTATGTGGGTGTAGGTGTGCACTGGGGTGAGGCCTGAGCATTGTCTCTTAGGTTTTTGTTTTTTTTTTTTCCCTCCAGGCAGATGCTCTACTACTTGAGCAACAGCTCCACCTCTGGCCTTTGGTGGTTCATTGGAAATAAAAAAGTCTCACAGACTTTCCAGCCTGCTGCCTGGGCTGTCTTCACATCCCAGTCCTCAGATCTCAGCCTTCTAAGTAGCTAGGATTGCAGGCATAGTAACCACCACTTTAATTTTATTTAAAATGGGACCTGGGTCTGCTTTTATTTTCAAGCCAGTTTACTTCTTCAGTGAGGTAAAATTACATAATATATATATATAATATATATATATATATCTTTAAGCAGTTGTACAAAGGATTTTCAGTTGCATATGTCAACTGACAAATGCAATGCATCTTGATCAATGTTACCCCTTTCTTTTTTTGTTTTTTTGCCAGTCCTGGGCTTGCGCTCAGGGTGTGAGCACTTCCTTGGATTTTCTCAAGGCTAGCACTCTACCACTTGAGCCTCAGCACCACTTCCGGCTTTTTGCTAGGTATATGGTACCGAGGAATCGAACCCTGGTCTTCGTGCATGCTAGGCAAGCACTCTACCACCAGGCCAAACTCCCGGCCCCTTTCGTTATTCTTTCTCTCAGACACACCCATCGCAATTTTCCCAGTTCAATATTCACCTATATACATTGAATAGTAGGACTGCATTCTCCTAGTCTTCCTCCCTTCATTCATTCACCTGCCTCTCCTTGACCTCAACTTTTCCTGAAATCTCAAATTTCGGCTTCCTGATGTTCATTTGTCAGACTGTAGGTTATTCAAAGGTGCTACACCATTGGACTTCTTCCCTGTATATTCCATACCTTAGCCATTAGTATTTCTCTAAGTAGATCTTCTCTTCTGCCACTCTGCCCTTATTGAAGCAGAATTGTGATCCCCAAATAGCACCTATTGTGGGGAGTGAGAGGTGAGGGGTGGAGAAGCTGAAGAACAATTCTACTGAAGAAAGATGCTTGTATGGTGGGGGGTTCAGCCTGTGACCTCACCTGTTCCATAGATACAGGAAATGTCTGCCTAGCTTCATGTCTGCCTTGATGCAATGGCTGTTTGATTCAATCTCAGGACATTCATGATGAAAAAAAATTAAAAAGATTTGTAAGACAGGCATAGGTTTCCACAAAACATTCATTTTTATTCTACACACATAGTGAAAGAGAATAGCAATGATTAAAGTTTCAACAGCTTATTCAGATAAAAGTACAATACTAAAAACAAAGCAATCATCTAGGAATGCAATTTCATATGTTGGAGAAATGAGACGGGTTTCTAGTAAATCCATGGCTCTTGATATGGAAATATCAAAACATTTATAATCATGCTGGCTTTCCTTATTGTAGTTGGAGAATAATAACACGACTCATTACTTTTGAACAGGTCATCTAAAATATGACCTTTTATCCCAAAAGTTTATCCCCAAATTGTTACATCATCTAAAATACAGCACTTTAAGCATATATTTTAGACACTGGGGAATCACTGAGACTATATTCAGAGATTTCTGGGGTTTTGAAAACCTCGTCACACTTTATTTCTGGATCAGAGCTCCATCCATCCATCCATCCATCCATCAAAAATCACCTTACCCCCCCAAGAAGTGTTGTTTGGTGATGGTAACAAGTCTCTTTTAATTTCCAACTAAAAACTCTTAGCTGAGAGCACATTCTGAATAATGACATCAGAGAGACAACTCCACAGATATAAAGACAATATATAGCTACAGAACTATGATAGCAATATTAAAATGAATATTGAAGAGAAAATAGGAAAAAAATCAAAGCCCTAGAATAGACGTACACAGATGATACTTAACCACTAAATTACCCACATACTAGTTTTAACTATTCAGCTGTGCTAGGTTACTAGAGAACCATGCATAAAAAACATGCTCAAATGTATTTTATGCCAGTTCACTCAAACCAGTTCTGGAAAGGCTGTAATTAAAAACAAAATACTTTCATAGGAAAAATGTGAGGTTTTTTTTATGGTCTTAAATAGTGACCAATTTCTTAAACAGATCAAAAAATGCCATACTTTTAAAGTAAGAGGTTGATAAAAATTAGACTTCTTTTAAATAACAATTTTTTTTTTTGCCAGTCCTGGGGTTTGAACTCAGGCCTGAGCACTGTCCTTGGGCTTTTTTTCTCAAGGCTACTGGTCTGCCACTTGAGCCACAGCACCAATTCCAGCTTTTTTCTATGTATGTGGTACTGAGGAATCAAATCCAGGTCTTCGTGCATTCTAGGCAAACACTCTACCACTAGACCAAACTCCCAGCCCATAAAGAATTTCTATTAAGAAATTCAAATGGTGTGTTGAAGAGGGGGAAGAGATTTATACAAAACATATAGCTGAAAAAGGGCTCATGTTCCCAACATGTAAAAAATTGCTATAAATCAATAGCAGATACAATTTATTAGCAATATGGAGAGAAGACTTGAATATAAAAGTCACAAAAGAAAACGTCTAACTGTATTCACTTAATACTCATGTATCTTTCAGAATGGCTAAAATTAAAAAGACTGACAGTACCAAGTATTGGCAAGGAGGAGAAACAATGAGAACTGTCTTTTCCTGTTATACAGAATAGGTGTGACATGACCCCACTGATTCAGAATAAACTTCTATGTTTATACTCACATCAATGATGTGCAAGAATTCAAGTTATGTATACCATTTCGTGACACTGGGGGTAGTTTCTGAAATAAATTACATTGTAGAAAAAAGTGTATCTGATACTAAATAAGATATAGAAAATAAGCATACCCTATAGCCATTGGGTTAGTTCATTTCTGAAATATCAGAAATGCAGGCCCATGCACTACACATGAATACAATCTTGTAAAGCATCATTATTTGCTAAAGGAAAAATACCATGGGGGAAAAAACACAATGAGATTTCCCATTTCCAGCTTGGAAGTTGTGCCTCTTGTCCTCTACATGAACAAAGCTCAGCTAACTGAACATTAGCAACTTCGTACACTCCTTTGAGAGCAGAGGTCATAAAGCCAAGCACTGTGTCCCCAACATAGGGGAGCCAGGTGGACACGTAAGAGTCCCAGCTTACCCAGAGCAGAAGTCTAGGAGCAGAAGCGAGCCCCTGGAGCCAATACTAGAGTTGAAAGACTTAAAAGGGAAATGATGTATCATGAGAGGAGGCTCAAGTTTGGAAGTTCAAACTTAAGGGATCCCACTCTTCTGAGGCCTCCCGTTTCAGAGGATGTACCCCCGCACCAGGAGAGCATACCATATCCCCACATGCAGATAGGTGCCAGGGAACACTCCCCACTTCCCACCAGGGGAAGGGGAAAAAAACCCAACACTCGAAGTATGCCTGGAGCATTCGCCTCTCCTTAACAAGAGCTTTTCCTAAATAAAACTATTTCACAAGAACTTGGCCACCTTGAGTCTCCCCAAAGTTTAGGGATGGCAAATACCCAGCTCAACACCCCTCGAGCCCCCCCATCTCAGAGATGTCTGAGGATTATCTGTGAAGGCCACAGCCTTGGGACAAAGATCCACTATATGCCTGAGAAGGCTCTCGAACACTTCCCCTCCTTCCACATCTTAGCCCCACACCATAGCACTCATATCTCTTCTACACTTCCCATAGTGACACCAATTATGAGCCCCGGACCTTAATTGCAGAAGTCCTCTAGGAGAAGAGGAAAAGATAAAACGACACCAGAGTCAGCGTCTGACACCTAGATTTAGGCACATAGTGAAGCGTAACTCCTAGACAAAGCGAGCCTCACTCGTCAGGCCTGTTTCCCTCAGGTCCTTTTACCCAAGTGCCCATTTTGCGCTCAGTAACAAGTTACAACGCATGCTGAAGAGAAAGAAAAATCTAGCCTGAAGAAACAGAGCACGCATCAGAACTACACTCAGATAGGGAGGAACTTTGGAATTGGTGTGCAGGAAATTAAAAATAACTATGATTAATATGCTAAGTGCTCATAATGAAATGAGCAGATGACAGAGAGGTAATAGGAGTTGTGAAATGGAAGCTCAAAAAAAGTAACAAAAGCAAATACTGGAAACCAAAAGCATTGTAACAGAAATAGATTGTCTTTTATGGGCTCATCAGTAGACTGGAAATGGCTGAGAAAAAAAAATTCAATGAGCTTGAAGACACATCAAAAGACTGCCCAATCTGAAAAGCAAGAAGAGAAAAAAATGAAACAAAAGCTCCAAGTGCTGTGAAACAATGGTTAAAGGAATAACTTATCTGTAACGGGAATACCAAAAGAAGACAGACTTTGGAAAAGGAAAAGATTCTTCAAGTAATGGCGGCAATGGATGAGAATTTCTCAAAGTTAATGCTAAAATCCCAAACTATACACCCAGGAATCTCCAAGGGATGGTGAGCAGGCAAATACAAAAGAACACAAAACAAAATTCTTCCAGTAAAGCATGATCATAGTCATACTGCAGAAAAACCAAAGACATAGAAAATGTGGAAAGAA
This sequence comes from Megascapheus bottae, assembly GCF_031878675.1. Taxonomy (NCBI): domain Eukaryota; kingdom Metazoa; phylum Chordata; class Mammalia; order Rodentia; family Geomyidae; genus Megascapheus; species Megascapheus bottae. The sequence goes on from NC_143536.1 coordinate 16,411,272, forward strand.
GCCTGCAGGGGCTTCCATGTGGAAGGATAAGGGTAGAAATGACATCAGATTTGTCCTCAAAATTCATGCAAGGAAGAAAAAAACCTAGGAATCTTTACGTTGATAAAGGAAAAATAGGATCTCTCAAACAAGCAAAAAGTGAGGAAATCTATTGTCAGTAAGACATTCTTGTGAAGAAGGGTTAAGGTCTTCAGGGAGGCAACAAAGTGTGCCCAAAACTCAGACCTTCATTGGGGGGGGGGGGAGATGAATCAGAGGAGGAGGAGATTCTTTGACTCTTATCTCTAAGAGCATCTCTGATGGTTGATGCAAAGCAAGAGAGACTCTAAGTGAACCCAGTGAGGCCTCCAGTTTATGGAAGAAAGGATTTCACTTCGGGGACTCTTGACACCTCTTGGCTGTATAGACATTAACAACAGACCTTATGGAATCTCAGGCCACAGAGTTATTGTCTTACAAAGAAAACCCAGAGAGGGACACTCGGAGGGAAGTTTACCATGAAGACTGGTTTTGTTCAGGAACTGTTGCAATAGGGAAGAGACAACTCTGTATAGAGCTGGGCTCCATTTGAAACACAACAGGGACCAAAGATTAGGGTTGGGATGGTGGATGGCAAATTACTAAAGAGGAAATATCAGGAATGAAGGGGATTCTGATTAAACAGCTCCTATAGAACTCAAGTTGAAAGGGAACAGATGAAGAATCTGATTGAGATCACCAGATAGGGAGGATGGGGGTTTCTTTCTAATCCAACATGGCAAAGTTTTCGACCTGTCACTGAAGGATGTCTGAGACAACTTACATGGTCTGCCAATTGTGGCCAGGGAGAGGAAAGGTTCCATTATGTAAGGACCAGAGAGGGCTGAGAGGAGCCTGACTAAAGCTGAGTCAAGTAGAAAGTCTTGATCGACATTGTGTGCTAAGACCTATCAGAGTTTGAAGAAACCAAGAATTATTCTACACGTGCATACCTCAGGAACAACAAAAGTTGCTACAAACTTCCTAATTAAAAATGACAACCGAAACATCCTATAGGTTTTCATGCCTATAGAAAGGTAAATGTTGGGTCTATATAAACAAATAGCTCTTTGGAGTCCTCCTCCCCCTTACAGAATGCAAACTCTTGGCCCAATGTGACAAATGCACTGTGAATTATGCCCAACCATAATAGGCCAGTATTAAGAAGGCCCTCGGCAGACAATTCCACGGGCCCACTGTGGTCCCTAGCTTGCCCAGGAAGCTGGCTTTTGGTGATCGAAGGCTGTGTGGCCCTAAGCCAGATTCTTTTCTTCTTTGTTCTTCCTTCGTATTGGTTAGTATTGTCCTCTGCCAGTGGAGACTATTGTTAAGAGCCCAGGTCCTGTTTAGACCTTCTGAGAGTGTACAACTGGCTTGGCATCTAGTGGCCGTGAAAGTCCTGAAGACAACAGAGCTCCTCCAGTTCCTGGAGATGACTCCATGAAATTTCAAAGCACAAAGCTCCTCAGGAGACACTCAAGTGTCATAAAACCATCTGAGACCACTTACGTGGCCCACCAATTGTGGCCAGGGAGAGGAAAGGTTCCATTATGTATGGACTTTTGGCCACATGGGAGAGAAAGAGGCTAGAGGAACACTTGGATAAATGATCTCTGCTGGGCAGTGTATGTGAGAAGGGGCTTGCCCACTGGGACCTAAGACGAGAACACCTGGTATGGGGTGCCAACTTGAACATCAAGGTCAGCAACAGGTTTCCTGGTGGCTACTAGCAGAAAACCTCAGAAAAATCCTTGGGACTCAAATGACCAGTCGCTGTGGGATCCCAGAGTTGTTCTCCAGAGGAGGCCTTTGGAGGGGACAGGGTTCTTCAGGAGCTGCCAGGATGCAAGGCAGGCTTGTGAGAGGCCTCTGTAAGGACTCACCGAGTGATAGGAGCTGGGAGGAGTTAACGTATAGAGAGTGCAAATCCCTAAGTACCTGGGTCCCTGACAGACTGAATTCATGTTATCCAAGGGCGACACATGGAACAAGATTCAGGACCCATTGATGGGCCAGAAATACAAGATGGCGCCTACCAGCCGGATCCTAGCCTACAGAAAACTCAAGCGTGGTCTCCCAGCCTCATAGCCACAGCCCACCCCATCTAGCAGGCACTCTGCTAACCCAGAGCGATGGCAGGTTGGTGAGCCTGTCACTCTACCTTTAATTTCTGCTCTTTCTAAAGGAAGCAATTTCCACAGGGAGACAAAAAGTCATAGCAGAAGGCCACTCACACAGCCGTGTCCCTCCCCGACCCGACTCTCATCTCCAGTCAGGAAAACCATCTCACCCACAGTGTAGAGTCCTGTCCCTTCCTATTGTGTGGCCCAGTGGCCTTCCCTCCCCTCACCAAAACCCTGGTGAAGACACAGAGAAGCATATTCTCCTAGGAACTGGGGCCTCTGGGCAATCTGCTGTCCTGGTTACTTACCCAGGGCAGAAGTCACAGGTAGATGGGCCTTTCCATGATTCCCCTCTGCCACAGGCTCCCCCAGGGGAACTTTACCAACTGATAAAGCTGGAGTTGAGGCTGGCCAGAAAGACCTGGCTTGCAGGTCAAAGTAACAGAGACTAACCAAGGCAAGACTATATCACTTGTGGTTCATACAGGTTTCATGGAACCCCACATGACCCTGACTTTTAGGGGAGGCGGCCAGGAAATGGAGCTAGTGGGAGCCAAGTCATAAGCAAATGGCCCAGCACAGCTCATCTGGCCCCCAAGTGAGAGAGAACAGAAGCAAGCAAACCCCTGGGGCCCTCATCAGACAGGGTTCAGATTAAGAGGCTTTGAAACAGCAGATCCACGACATTCTGAAGCACAGGGTCCAGAATAATCGGTGATTTTTAAGGTGGCCTGGAAGCAGCCTGGAGGACAAGAGGAGCGTCATGGACCAGGAAGCTGCAGACTCTTCCAGCCTCGTCTCTTTTCTTCTGTTTGTGCAGGAAGCGAGATGGCTCTGTAGAAATGTACACACACCATGTAAAATTAATAGGCATGCATCACATCTTATTTTGAGATGCTTTCATTGAGAGAGCAGGGCTGAGGTGACTGCTGATTTTGTAGCTGTCATTTGATGGTGCCTGAAGGGAATATAGAATGGAGTTGCCACTTTTTCATTTTTCTTTTGGTGGTACTGGGATTTGAACTCAGGACTTTGACCTTGTCACCGCTGAGCCACACCTCCAGCTTTGTGTTTTTTGTTTTGGTTATATGGCAAATGGGAGGCTGTCAGACTTTTTTTTCTTTTTGGCTTTGGGCTGGCTTTGAACCATGATCCTCTTGATCTCAGCTTCCTGAGTAGCTAGGATTATAGATCTGAGCTTGTCTCCAATTCCTCTTTAGCCACAAATACCCATTTTGCTTTGCACCTGTGTTTTCCTCTTCATGCTATCAGTGTGCAGGGCTGAGGTGGGGAGGCTACTGTCACTTTCTTTGGGAATATTTTAGTTCTACAGTAATGACAGTGGAGGGCCCTACCACACAGAAGGTGGAGCAAAGAGCCTCAAATTAGCAGTCCTCAGCAAAGGCTATTTATACCCCCCAGACTAAGCTAGGGAATTCAGTTTAAACTTTTCCCAGATAAGTATCCCTGTCACCAGCAATTACATTACTAATTTCCAGTTTTTTTTTCTAGAACATGGAAACAGTAGATCTAGAGTGGGTCCTTCTGGGCCAATGAGAAGGTTTGAATTAAGGACAGGACATTAGTGAGATTGAAGTTTTGAAAAGATACTACACTGGGCAGATATGGGGTTTGTCTTTTGAAAAGAATACAGGTTTGTTTCTTAGCTACTTCCTAAGTCTATAATGATACTTTATCCTCTTGGATGCTTTTGGCCCTGTTTTTTTTTGTCCCCAGTCAAAAGAAACAACAATTGCTTGATACACTGTGTGCCAGAGCCCTGAAGTGAATCCATTTCCATTTTAAATAATTTTCTGGGGGAAACTGCCTCAGAATGATGTTGGGTGTACCTCATACAGGTGTGCTGGGGTCTGTGCCCTCTGCCCTCCCCTCCCAGTGCCTACCTGAGCTGTCATGGGCTGTAGCTGCAAGGACTTCAAGGAATTACTCATTGCTGAAGAACAGACATCTGTCTTATTCTTAGGACAGATGTAATCTTGCCCCAGTTCAGGCAACAGGTTCCTATAGTAGTAATAGTGATAAGGAAGAACTATGTGGCAAATTAAAAGCGATTTGAATAAAGTTTAAATACCCATGAGCACCCAGTTCTGATCACCTTTTTATATTTTATATTTTTTTTTCCTATTAAAATAAGGAGAAATAGCCAACCACCAAGGGCTCACACTTGTGAATCTTGCTTTAAAAGCCGGCCTGGACATAAAAGTCCTCAAGATTTCATCCTCAACTAGCAAAAAGCTGGGTTGCTGGCCTGGCTCAAGTGATAGAGCACCAGCCATGCCCAGTGAGCCAGAGAAAGAAAGATGAATAAAAGAAAAAAGTGTTTTTCTGTGAATTTCTGGCCATTTGGGGCACGGGACCCTTAGCGGTTATTCGTGACCTAGAATTTTTTTTTTTTTTACCCTTTCCTTTATGTAACATTCTAAATTGCTTACCTTCAAAATAACTTCCTTTATTCCCATGTCTTGCTGTAAAATTGATATTGCAGAAAGACTTGCCCAGCAGGCAGGGTGGCCATGTCTGTCCTTCCACAACTTTGGCAGTGCCTATTTTCGGTTACAGAAGAAAGTGATTAATGCCTTGGTATTTCATATTTAAGAATACTGAATTGAAACACACTTAAAAAAAAAAAATAGTCCCAAAGGGGCAGACAGGGCAAGCTGCAAGAAATGCACCACCTAAGTCTTTAAGGAAGGGTTGGGGAGGAGCCGATGGGATTTTGGTCCTCTTAGCTTGGGTGAATTACGGGGTCGGGGGGGGGGGGTGTCCCTCGGACTAGGGTCATGTTCCCGGAGTGGGGCAAGTGCCCGGAGCGCGCGGCCCCCGCCCCTCCCCCAGCCTGCTGTCGGGGGAGCCCATACCTGCGAGGATGTTTCCTGCTGGAGGAGAATCAGCGCCCCGCTCCCCGCGTCCCCCGCTCCCTCCCCACCGTGACTTCTGCGGCGACGACACGGAACAGTCCCCAGCGCACCGGCTCGGCTCCAGCATGCTCGGCGGGGAGAGAGGATTGGCGAAGGAGAGATGAACAGAAAGGTAGTCGGGCAAGTTAAGGGCCCGGGCTGGCTTCGCAACGGCGAGGCCACGGCGGCGCGCCACCACCGGGGGGCGCCCGTGCGCCGGGCCCAGGGCGCAGCGTGGAGCCCAGGGCGCAGCGCCGGGCCCAGGGCGCAGCGCGGAGTCCAGGGCGCAGCGTGGAGCCCAGGGCGCAGCGTGGAGCCCCGGCCTGGCCGGGCGGCGGGCAGCAGCCGTGAGGGTCGCGGTGCAAATCTCTGAAACCAAGACCCCTCCAGCGGGCTCCTGCCCTCAACGCCTCTCGTGGAGGGTCGTGCGCAACCCGGCGGCGGCGAGGCGTTTCCCCTCGGGGGAGAGGTGCCCGGTGATTAAGAAAGTACGCGCCCTCGACGGGCGGGAAAGCCTGGAGGCCATGCCGAGGGCACCGCGCATCAGCCGCCCTCTTCTCCGCCCTCACTTCAACACAAGCCGAGCGTTAGGACCCCCGCGCCCCCGAGTGGACCCGGCCGGCCGCACGCCCCGCCGTTGCTCCCGCGTCCTCGGACGGCGCGCGCGCGCCCCCTAACGGCCCGAGGGCGCCACCCGTTCACCGTGGCGCCCAACGGCCGGCCCGACACCTCTTCTCCCCAGACAATTACTATCAGTGATTAATAACCATTCAGATGCATGATTCACGACAACGAACAACTATAACGTTAATATATAACTAATATAATAATATACAATATTAACAGTAACCATTGATAATAATGATCAATAACTATTAACAACGAATAACAATGTAACACTAACATGATACAACGAATCTAATATTAATATAATACAATATTAATAGTAACCATTTATAATAATGATTAATAGCTATTAAAACAACGAATAACAATATATCAATATTATATAACGAATATAATATTAATATAACACAATATTAATAACCATTTATAATAATTAACTATTAACAATGAATAACTATATACTTAATATAATATTACTATAATAATATAATACAACATTAATAGTAACCATTTATAGTAAGGATTAATAACTATTAACAACAAATAACAATATAACAGTATTGTATAACTAGTATAATACAACATTAATAATAATCACTTATAATAATGATTAATAACTATTAATGGTTAATCGGTTATCATTTATATTTATAGTATGCTATGTTGCATACTATATTTAAATGGATAATATACTTATTGCAATATTAATATGTAAATATTGATGGAATTAAATATTAGTATAGCAGTATGTTAATACAACCTTAGTACTATTTATTTATTTATGTATTGTTGGTCTTGGGGCTAGAACTCTGGGCCTAGGCTCTGTCCTTGAGCTCCTCAGTTCAAGGCTAGTGCTCTACCATGTTGAGCCACAGCGCCACTTCCAATTTGGAGGCGCTTAATTGGAGAGAAGAGTCTCACAGACTTCCATTTCTGAGCTGGCTTTGAACGGTGATCCTCAGATCTCAGACTCCTGAGTAGCTAGGATTACAGGTGTGAGCCACCAGCACCCAGCTTAATATTATTTAATATTAACAGTATTAATATTATCAACGGTAGTATTAATATTAAATCAATATTATTATGAATACCTACTAATATTTATTAATCAACCATCCCCAGTGCCAGTGGATACTCCTGCTTTTCATTTGATTTTTGCAACAATCTTTTATGAGGAAAACTGAGGCACAGAGTGTAAATAAGCTGCCAAGATCACCTGTGTATCTAAGAGCCAGCCTGGTTGCTGAGCTGTGTGTGGTCTCTCTACTGCTTCTGTGGCTGGGATGTATGTCTGGGCACTGCCATTATTGCTGATTCAGGACCAGCCCCTTCCCCCACCAAATGTCTTCAGTATACATCAAGAAGCATTTTAACCAGGTGCTGGTAGCTCATGTCTGTAATCTTAGCCACTCAGGTAGCAGATATCTGAGGATTGCAGTTCAAAGCTAACCTGGGAAGAAAACTCCATGGAATTCTTCTCTCATTTTTTAGTGTCATTCGTGGGGTTTGAACTGGGGACCTGGGTGCTGTCCCTGAGCTTTTTTATGCTAATGTACTAGCACTTGAGCCACAGCATCATTTCCAAGTTTTTAGTTTCATTGGAGATAAAAATCTCACAAATTTTCCTGCCTTAGCTGGCTTTGAATCGAAATCTTCAGCTCTCAGCCTCCTGAGTAGCTAGGATTACAAGTGTGAGCCAACGACACCCAACTTCTTTCCTCCATTAACCATCAGAAGACCAGAAGTAGAGCTGTGACACAAGTGGTAAAGTACTAGCCTCGAGCAAAATAAATCCCTCAGCAACAGGCAGCACCTAGGCCTTGAGTGTATACACACACACACACACACCACCGAGTGGGAAACATTGAACTGTTACCATTAAAAGCCTGTAGAGGTGGTAAGAGTGTCTACCACAAGACACCTCAAGTGAGTCAGTTCTGGTATAAAAGTTATTTCGTCTTTCCGCATCGGTAAATAAAGCTCAAGGGGCAAAATGTTAAGTTGGTGTCAATCTTGGGGTTTCTAGAGTCCTGTGCCTTGCTCAGAACAGTATAAAATAAAGTCTCTTGGTGAGAGGTTATTTATGTATTTTTAAAGCTCTGGCGCGCGTGTGTGTGTGTGTGTGTGTGTGTGTGTGTGTGTGTGTGTGTGTATGCGCGTGCTGGTGTTAGGGCTTGAACTCAGGGCCTCACATTCTTGGCTTTTCTGCTCAAGACTGGAGCTCACTTCTGTTTTTGTTTATTTTGCTGGTTAATTGAGGTAAGAGTCTCACTGACCTTTCTGCCGGGGTTGGCTTTGATCCTTAGATCTCAGCTTCCTGAGTAACTAGATTCCAGGGGTGAGCCATGCGTGCCAGCCAGGCTCTGGCTTGTTTTCATGTTCATGTCATCTATCACTGCTAGCCTGCCTCAACATCCTGTAGCACTGCCACACCTCTCAGTGTCCTTAGTAGCTCAGCTCACATTAAAAGTAGTTTCAGAAGCATTGTCATAAACATGTCATCAATCTGGAATGCAAGTTGAATGCAATGTGGTTGCAGAGAGAATGGTTTAGAGATACCAAACAGAGCCTTTCACATCAGGCTTTCTGCTGGGTAATTGGAGAAAAGAATTTCATGGACTTTCCTGCATGTCCTGACTTCGAATCTTGCTCTGCATATCTCAGCCTCCTGAGCAGCTGGGATTATAGGTGTGTACCACTGCACCCGGCCACATAAACATTCTTGAATGGATGCACTCAGTTCCTTTTTGCTGTAATGATTTTTCAGCCTTAGTTCCTGATTTTGGCTTAAAAAAATCATTTGTCTGGGCCTAGGAGTTTGGCCTAGTGGTAGAGTGCTTGCCTAGCATACACAAAGGCCTTCGTTCAATTCCTCGGTACCACAAACATAGAAAAAAGCCGTTAAGTGTGCTGTGGTTTAAGTGGTAGAGCTCTAGCCTTAAGAAAGCCCATGACGGTGCGTAGGTCCTGAGTTCAAGCCCCAGAACTGGCAAAAAAAAAATCATCTGTCTATTCTCTAATGTCCCTGTCACCTTATCTTATCTGTTGCTTCAGTCTTATATGAAAGCCAATTTCAGCCTCTATGAGTTTTAGCAATTTACCAGACATTTATTACCAATACCCAAATTCACTAATTTCTCTTATTTTCTAGGTAGCAATGTTAAGAGCCCCCGAGAGCCAGAAAACTCCTTGGAAACATGTCCTCCCATCCATGCCCTCTGTATCCACCAAGGGCTCCAGACTACAGCAACGGTACAAAATACTGCTTTTCCAAGATGGCTGCTGTATCCCAAACTTCCCATCCTACCAATATTCTGGGTGGCTCAGTTGAATTTCTGATTATCAGACTCTTGTATCTCTCTGGAACTGAGTACAAGTATTTGGAAAGTATCCTGGTACACTCCGAATTTAAAACCTGTCAGGTGAGGTCCCTTCTTAGCAGGGATAGGGCAAATCTCTTGTCAGGCCATTTTAATGCCCTTGAAATCATTGGCACATGATGCAACAAACATATACATTCTGTGTGTGTGTGTGTGTGTGTGTGTGTGTGTGTGTGTGTGTGTGTGTGTTGGTACTGGGGCTTAAACTCAAGGATCTGGCTTTTTTTCTACTCTTGGCTAGTGCTCTACCACCTGAGCCACAGCTATACTTCTGAATATTTGCTGAATAATTGGAAAAAATAAGAGTCTCACACACTCCTCTACCCTTGCTATCTTCAAACCATGATCCACAGATCTCAGCCTCCCGAGTAGCTAGGATTATAGGCGTGAGCCACATGTGTCTGGCCACATGCAAACTTCTTGTATACTTCTCTTTGGCAGCACAAGACTCACTTGTTTGTACTGTTAATTTTGTCTGGCCTGTGAATTACAGCTACTCAAATGGCCTTTGGCAGGAAAAGAGATTGCCCATCCCTACCTGGACAGAATGAAAGGAAGTGGGAGGGAAAGGGTTCGGAAGGGAATGAGAGCATAATTATGCTAAGGACAACTCCCACCAGAGCTGTCCTCTTCCCCTGTTGTCTCATTTTGAATTCTTTATATAATACAGACATCTTCATTTATTTTCTAGGTTTCTCTGAACAATGCTTGCTAGGGTCAGCTCCTTCAGGACGGGATCACTCCTGCCAATCCCTGGACTCAGCACTTAGTGAGTCTATTAGAGGAACACGTGGTAGGGTGCATAGCAGTGATCACAGTAGGAAGCTGGGAGGATGTTCCAAGCCCCTACCATTGCACAGAAAGTCCTTTTTTTTTGCTCTTGGTGAAATGGGGCTGAGGAGGGAAGAGAGGCAGACTCATAGATAGAAGATAGTGGGTGTCAGGGGAAGACCCATGTCAGGAAGTGAGGCACAAGAAGATTCAGGCTCCACTCTTTTTTATTTTTGCCGAGTCCTGGGCCTTGAACTCAGGACCCGAGCACTGTCCATGGGCTTTCTCAAGGCTAGAGCTCTACCACTTGAACCACAGCAGCACTTTCTGCAGTTTTTTCTATGTATGTGGTACCAATGGATGGAACTCGGGTCATCATGCATGCTAGGCAAGCACTGTATCAGTAGGCCAAACTCCAGGCCCGCAGACTCCATTTTTAGTCAAGCCCAGGCACCAACTCATTCTCACTAGAAACATGGTGAGCAGCTCCTGAGTCACCATGGAGATGGCTCACTTGACCCGGACTGGCCAATCAGCGGAAAGCATCCTCCCTGACCACGGGATTGGCTGAAGTCTAGGCAAGAACTGATGACATCTCAAAGGATGGGCCTGAGAATCTTGGGGGAAGGGAAGAGAAGTTCTCTTATCGGTTGGCTTCAGTTAACAGTTGGTGCTTTGCTGTCATACTCAAGAGAAAGTCCTCATGAGGATGACAGAACAAAGTAAGCAGAGACGGGAAATTCTGGTGAGCTTATCCAGCACCTAGGTTCAGCCCTTCCCATACCCATTAGGCTTCTTAGTTTCATTGCTAATTGTTCCTCAAGGTGGGTCAGATCCACCTTGAGTTTTGATCCCTTTCGCTGGCAGCTATGGCTTTCTTTTTTTCTTTTTTGGCCAGTCCTGGGGCTTGAACTCAGGGCCTGAGCACTGTCCTTGGGCACTTTTTACTCAAGGCTAGAGCTCTACCACTTGAACCACAGCACCACTTCCGGCTTTTTCTGTGTGTGTGGTACTGAGGAATCGACCCCCGGTCTTTGTGCATGCTAGGCAAGCACTGTTGCATTAGGCCACACTCGCAGCCCCAGCTATGGCTTTCTTGTTGTAGGACATCCTATGATGTCCTATGATGAGGTGGCGGCGCTTACCTGTGGAGGGGAAACAGTGGACGCAGAAAGGGGAAGGATGAGTAGAAAAGGGATGATGGGGTTGGACTTGAATCTGCAGCCTTCGTGTTTCCTCATGCAGCTGGCTACTTGTTCTAGGAGCTTGGAGAGGCTTCTGAGGACATAGATGCATCAAGAACCCTTAGCATGAGCCTGCTGTCCCCATGATGGCGTGTGTAGCTGCCTAGAGTTCAGACGTGAAGCTTCAGGTGAGGGAAGGCCTGGCTTGGTGGGGGACAAGGTTGAGTGGTTTTAAGGCCCTACAACTAGATCCCAGCCCAACAGCACTGGAACAACTTGGAAATCCTTGGTAAAGGCCTTATTTGTCATTCCTATTGTAGTTTCCTGTTCTCTTTTCAACATGTTAGGAATCAGTTATTGTCATCATTACATAAGAGACCATCTTTTGTTGTTGTTTGCCAATACTGGGGCTTGAACTCAGGGAGTAGGTACCATCTTTAGCTTTTTCACTCAAAGCTGGTACTCTACCACTTGAGCAAAAGCCCCTCTTCCAGCTTTTTTTTTTTTTTGATGGCTAATTGGGGAGAAGGATTTTATGGACTTTCCTGTCTTGGGCTGGCTTTGAACTGTGAACTTCAGATCTCAGCTTTCTGAGTAGTTAAGATTTCAGGTGTGAGCCACTGATGCCTGGCAAGAAAATCTTAAAAGACAATGAGAATCTTAAAAGAAAGAGGTACCCTAAAACTTGTTGAAAAGACCTGGAAATTGGAATTGGGGTCCTGAGCTCAGTCTCCCCCATGCTGCCAAAACTGATGGAATGGCAGCTGGATGCTGGGCCAGTAGCTCTGCCGTAAAGCTGTGGAGCTCAACATGAGAAAGTGGAAGGTAGAGAGTTGAAAGGATAATGTGAGGTCTCCAATGAAGATCTGGGTGATGTCACTTTGAAGCCCAGGAAGGAAAGTCTATAAGACTCTTACTTTCAAGTAACCACCAAAAAAGAGAAGTGGTGAGCTGTGGTTCAAGTGGTAGAGCACTAGCTTTGAGCAAAAGAGCTCAAGGACAGCACCAAATCCCGAGTTCAAACCCCAGAACTGGCACCCCACAACACATACACAAAAGAGAATATATACAACACAAATGCAAAGTAGCAAAAGGAGACAGAAGGGAAGGAGGAAGGGTGGGGAGGGAAAAGAAGGGAGAAAGGGGGGGTAGCAAAAGAGGGAAGGGGGAGGGGAAGAAGAGAGGAAAGGAGAGACATTTCCTGTCTTCTATGCAGGAAATGGGAGTTAAAGACTCAAAATGGCAACTGTTATCTGCTGCCTTGGTTCCACCTGAGGACCCTGTCTTCCAGCAGGTCAATACTGCTCAGGCAAAGGTTCTGAAAGGCAAGATGGGTATTACTTAGTATGCTAAACTAGCTTTGGAGCCTACTCAAAACAGGAACAGTGTGTGAACTTCAGCGCTTTCTCAGCTATGCCTTGGTGTGCCAAGTTTTTACCACTTCAAAGGAGAAGGCATTTTCACCTAGCTGGCCCCTTTTAAAGGATTCCCAGACCTAAACCTTAGCATTTACATGGAGGAAAGCTTAATTGCTTTATTAGTTGCTATGCAGTTTCAGCCTCTTGAGTTCTAGCCCTTTTTTTATATTTATTCCAAAGAACATAATTCCCCTGTCTCTTTACCTTTCTTCTCTGCAACATCCTCCTCCCTCCCCCCAAATAACTTTGGTTCCTTTATGACTAGGGTAGAGGTGAGGTTCCGAGAAGCTTCCTATTAAATATAAAAACTCTTCACTTAGGTCCTTGACTTGGATCACAGAATAAGAATTTATGGAGAAGCCACAATGGTAAGAAAACTTGGCTGAGCTTTATCGAGTAAATAAGCAATCAAACAACAAAAACAGACAAAACAGAAGGGCAGACACACACTGTAACAGAGACAAACACAAGAGAGACAAACATGCAGGGGGAGGGGGGGGAGAGGGAGAGAGGGAGAGAGGGAACGAGAACTCATACCAGGAAACACACAGCTCCTTGAGCTGTTGAGGATATTTATAGGGTAAAGGCACAGGGTCTGGTTTGCTCTAACCATAACTGGTGTTATTCTCTGAGTTTCCAGAGGTAAGACTGTAACTTGCTATAAAACAGATCCTTATCCTTGAGACACCCAGTTTTGGTGCATCCTGTCAGTTAAGTCTTGGGTGAGAAATGCATCCCTCAGGAAGAAATGCATCTTGTTGTTTCTCTTTGAAGCGAAGATAGAACTTCTATGTTGCTAAATACCATATTTCTGAGTTGCCTTCACCAGGCCTCAGTTTCCTTAAGTTATCCTGCTTCACCAGTTAATCTTTAAAAAGGATACAGATGAGAAACTCTCCTAGGGTGTGACTGAAGGTGGGATGGGTGTCAGCATTCTGTCCCTGTCGTTAACCTGCCTCACCAAGAGAACAGGGTGGGAGTGGCTGGCTTCCTTGAGGATGGAGAAGCACATGAAGATAGTATAAAGATAGTTAAACACACACACACACACACACACACACACACACAAATAGCGGACGGAGGGAGAGGAAAAATGGAGAACAGGGAGGAGGAGGGAGAGAGAAATTTTTTGGTCCTGGGAGCAGCTGAGGTGGCAGAGGACACAAGAAAGTGGCTGAGAAATAGTAGAGGCCCCCAGTTTTCCAGCAGCTGAGTATGTGCTGTTCTCTTGCAGGTGCACAAAAGAATGCTCATGGAGCAGTCCGTCTACCTCTGTCCATGTGTGTGTCCAGGGAGTGGGAAGATTCAATAAAGCCATATACTTTCTCCTTGTAGGGGGAGGTAATGTAGTCCTCTGGGCCCTGGCCTGTCCCCCAAGGGCCCAGGGGTTCTGTAGGAGGTATGTGTGACTATTTAGTGACCTTGAGCCAGAACACTGGCTTATGGTGCAGGCATTTCTGGATATAGTATGATATCTGGGAGGCCACTAGTTTGGTGATTATTCCTGCCACTATGGCTGACTCCTGTTGGTATAGTTAGTATGGTTAGTTAGCATTGATAGTTTGTAGTTAGACTAGTAAGAAGTTGGTGAGGGTCCAGGGCCGGAGGCCACCATACCAATGAAGAGACTCCTTATGGATAACAATGAACTCTCAAGACCTTCGGTGACATCAGCTTTGCCCAGGCGGGTTGGCTCAGCACATCCTGGGTGGGACCACGTTTGCTGTGAATGCCGTCCACAAAGGACAGCCGAGCTCTTCCAGGCTCCATGAGGCATTATGAAGACTGTGAGTCACGTGGAAGTCCTGTGATGTTCTCCTACGCACAGGTTGCTTCCCACCTGCTGGGTCATGGTCATTGCGTCTTCCGCTCTCGAGGATTAACTTTTGCATTGTCCAATTCACTTCTGGTTCTGTGAATGCTGGGGTTTGAGGCTTGTCACCCTGACCCTCGCACACAGCAGTAGCTCAATAAATATGCAAACAACTTACAGCACCTGAGGTGTACCTGTAATGTTCAGTCTCCTGGCACCCATTTTCTGAGGCCCTGACGCCAGCCCAGCCTGTGGAGGTAGAAGGGCACTGAAGGGACAGAGATCTCCATTTCCACAGACACAATCTAAGGTGGGAAATGGAGAAAAATGCAATCTAATCAGGTGGTAATCCTGATCACAGGAGAAGTCCAGAAGGAGCGTTGAGAAAACTCCTGAAAGAGAATAGCAAGCACGAAACCTCAAGGACATTGCAATTCTGAGTTATTACATTTCAAAATACAATGATGAACAGTTTCAGCAGATAGAGCATTAATATGGATACAAAATAATTTCATGAATAAGAGGTACCGGTGGCTCACGCCCATAATCCTAGGTAATTAAGAGGCTGAGATCTGTGGTTCAAAGCCGGCCTGGGAAGAAAAAGTCCATGAGATGCTTATCTCCAAGTAAACATTCAAAGCAGAAAGTGGAGCTAAGGCTCAAGTGGTAGAGCACTAGCTTTGAGCAAAAGAGCTCTGGGACAGCACTCAGATCCTGAGTTCAAACCCCAGGACCGGTACCAAAAAAAAAGTAATTCCATGAATAAGAACTCGGAATGTAACAGGAGGCAGGAGGAATGGAGAAAAAGTAATTGAAAGAGGTTAATCTGATTAAAATGAACTACTGGAGTGAAATCTCTGGACAGTGAACATAGACTCCAAAAGTTGACAGGCTATAAGGCAGACACTGACTGGGATGTGGGTTTTGGGGGAGGGACAAGTGTGAACACACGAAAGGAAGGTATGAAAAGCATGAAGCTGAGATTGGGGCTTAGAATGACAGAAGGGGTGAATCTGAGGAGTACGGCAAGGCATATCTGGATGTGTCTATATCAAACGGCCTTGTACAACTAACAGGCTAATAAAAAAATCCAAATAAACTTTAGCATTTCATATTAAAGAACTAGTTAAGCCTCATTGTGTCTGATCTACAATCCTAGCTACTCAAGAGGCTGAAATCTGAAGATCACAATTTGAAATCAGCCTGCCCAAACAAATCTTAGAGACTTTCTAAGTAACCAGCAAAAAGCCAGAAATGGATATGTGACTCAAATAGTAGTGTAAACACCATCATAGAAAACCACACTTACAAGTCATGTAGAAGAAAGATTTATTGTCCACCAAATCGGAGAGGCTATAATCGCTTGCGGGAGAAGGAATAGCAATTTGATCTCAGGCAGGGGAGGTAGTTTTAGGCTGCAGGAGACTGATAGGCCAGGGAAGGGTCTGAGAGCAGGAAATCTTTTAAGTTGCAGCTGTACACTGGAGATAACAGCCAGGGCCAGGGCCAAATATCCTATAGATGGCTTGTAGCCAGTGAAAGCATCCTATGTCTGGCACATAGCTGAGGCAATGCATTCTATAGCTGGCCTCTAGCCAGGAAAAACATTCTATATTGGGGCACATAGATCTGGGCTTCTTGCAGCTGGACACTAGAAACAGTATATGTCCAGGAATGGGTACCTGGATTGTAGGGATAGCATGTCACTAACCCAGTTGTGGCTGGAGGTATGTGTAATTTTGGGTGGGAACAACTGGGGGTATGAGCACTTTGGGAATGGGGAATTGTTGCCAGACCTGGCCTGCATATGACCCAAGATGAAGGCTGTAAGCCTAAAATGGGACAAATATGCCTACAAGTAGAGCACTAGGTTTGAGTGGAAAAAGTATCAGGAGAGCATAAGACCCTGAGTTTAAGACCTAGAACTGGCAGACATACATGTGCGCACGCGCGCCCCTCCCCCCACACCTTAACATTGCAAAGTACACCTCCATCACATCCATCTTAAGCCCACATGGAACATAGATACTGGAGGCATAAAAGACACCTAAGGGGCCAGGAACATAGCCTAGTGGTAGAGTGCTCGCTAGCATGCACAAAGCCCTGGGTTTGATTCCTCAGTACCACATACACAGAAAAAGCTGGAAGTGGTACTGTGACTCAAATGGCAGAGCACTAGCCTTGAGTAAAACATGTCCAAGGACAGTGCCCAGTCCTGAGTTCAAGCCCCAGGACTGGTAAAAAACATACCTAAAATTATATATGTATACATATATATGTACATTTATGCACATATATGTATATGTATATATGTCAGTCACAGAGCTTGAACTCAGGGCCTGGGAGCTATCCATGAAAATTTTTTGTTCAAAGCTAATGTTGTACCACTTTGAGCGCCTCAGCACCACTTCTGATTTCCTGGTGGTTGATTGGAGATAAGAGTTTCATGGACTTTTTTCTACTTGGTCTGGCTTTGAACCACAATCCTCAGATCTTAGCCTCTTGAGTAGTTACAGGAGTGACCCACCAGTAGTTGAGTTTAAAATAATTTGAAAAGAATATAAACCAAATAAAGTAACGATATCCTTGAACAACTCAGGCTAGAGCCACCAGCTCTCCTGCAGTTAAAGAGCCCCTACCCATGTCCTAAAAACCAATAATAGCCTGCTTTTGAGTACAAACATTACCAATACCACAACAGCCAGATAAGACACATTTGGCACGGCAGGTATATTATATGTGGTGAAAAACACAGGAGAACCACAAGAGATGTACTTTATTGTAATAGGCACTTTGCTAGAGAGACAGACAGCGCCTGTGGAGGAGATTAGGATGGCAGGGTGTTCTAGAAAGCAGCAGCAGGGCTTCACTGCAGTTACTGCAGGAGGCAATGATGACATTATTACAGCAGTAATAATGAACTGCCCACTTCATCCAGCCACCGTCCAACCTCCCTGTGTATGCTTCCACACCACTCAAAGGCCCTCAATGTGACACTGTGTGTTCATGTGCATATACTGGGATCATTTTGAATATTTTATAGGTTTTTTACACATTGTATGTTAATAAAAGAGGCCTTTATTTGCACATATTTTATACATAATAAAAGTAAAATTTAACACAACGCTCTCTGTATATTTATGCAAATCCCTGCCAAGTTTCTTTTTCTTTCTCTCTTTTGGTGTCTTCTTTTTTCTTTTTCCAGTCTTGGGGATTGAACTTAGGGACTGAGCACCGTCCTTGGGCTTTCCCAAAACTAGAGCTCTACTACTTGAGCCACAATACCACTTCTGTTTTTTTCTATGTATGTGGTATAGAGGAATCGAACCTGGATTTTCGTGCATGATAGGCAAGCACTCTATCACTAGGCCAAACTCACGGCCCTTGGTGTCTTTCTTCTTTCTTGCTTTTTTTCCCCCATCCTGGGGCTTAAACTCAGGGCCTGAGCATTGTCCTTGAGCTTCTCAAGGCTACCACTCTACCACATGAGCCACAGCACCACTTCTGGGTTTTTGGTGTATGTGGTACAAAGAAATCAAACCTAGGGCTTCATGCATGCTAGGTAATAACTCTTCCACAAGGCCACACTCCCTTGCTTTCTTTGTTATCCTGTCCTTTCCCTTCCCTTCCTTCCTTCCCTCCCCAGGCCCCCCCTCCTCTCTCTTTCTTTCTGCCTCGGTCTTTCATGCTGGTGCTGATAAATAAGGTTACCAAGTCTAAGTAACATGACTTTTCCTCTCAGCTGTCCTGGCACCTAACTGGGTGATGGGGGCTTTTCACCCAATTTCAAAAGCCAAGAGGTGAGACAAGCCATTCTTTGAAATGCTGATGCTTAGCTCTTAGAGAGCTAAGAGAGTTCTTCTTCAAAGATTATGTAGATGTCATGATTTTTAGCCACAGGGACCTGACTTTTCCCAACTGGAAAGCTCTGCTTGTATTTGGTATGCTTTTGTTGGGTTTGGGGTCTCCACCCTAAACATGTGGGGTTTTTTTTGTTGTTGTTTTGTTTTGTTTTGTTTTTGGCCTTTAAAAGCTTGGTTTGAGGGGCCAGGAGCATGGCCTAGTGCAAAGAGTGTTTGCCTAGCATGCAGGAAACACTGGGTTCGATTCCTCAGTACCACATACACAGAAAAAGCCAGAAGTGGTGCTGTGGCTCAAGTGGTAGAGTGCTAGCCTTGAGAATGCCTAAAGACAGTGCTCAGGCCCTGAGTTCAAGCTCCAGGACTGGGGTGCGGGGATCTTGGTTACACCTCAATTCTAGGCTGCAAGTCTTCGAGACAGGAGTCTACATGCAGTCACTGGCTCTCTAATAAAGCCTAACTCAACCTCTCTACATGTGGCTTGTTAGATAATATGGAGACTTTGCCAAAAAAAAAACAAAAACAAAAACAAAACAAACCCAAACAAACAAAAAAAAACCATACAGATATCTAGATACAGGAAACAAAGAAGTTTAATGCTGGGGAAGGGGTCGATGGACCTCTTCTCACATAGATGCATGTGGGAGGAAAAAGAGAGAGGGGCTCTGGTTCAGGATGACCTATATGACCTGTGGAGGTGGGGAGGATCTTGCTACTTTATAAGGTCATAGCCTGATAGTGGGGCCTTGCATAGTGATAGCTCAGCCTTGGGCAACTGTCCCAGCTGAAGAGGATATTGCTTAGGGGACAAGCTTGCTGGGCTGGGTAGGGGTGGAGGGGGGGTAACAAGCCTGTGCCATCACCATCATGGCTCCTCTGTTTTCTCACAACTCTATTCCCATACAACATTGGGGCTTTAACTCAGGACCTAGGCATTGTCCCTTAGCTTTTGTCACACTAGACTGGTGCTTTACCACTTGAGCACTGCTGTAATTTCCTTAAAGTTGTCAAAAATCTTAAAAAAAAAAATCTTCAGGCTACAATGGCTCATTCCTCTAATTGGTAAAGAGTATATTTCTTTTTGGACAATGTCACCCTTCCCTTGCTCTCTTCCAGTTTTTCCCTCCCATCTTCTACCTGCAAATTGTATAGTCATTTTCCACATGGTATCCAGTGAGTACCATTGCTGTATTTGTTCATCCTTTGATTCTCCATTTCTGTGAATAAAAAGGAAGGAAAAGAAAACAAAAAAATAGGAAAAAAGAAAACAAAAATCTTGCCAGGCGTGGTGGCTCACGTCTCTAATTCTAGCTACTCAGGAGGCTGAGATCTAAGAATCTCTGTTCAAAACCACCCCGGGGCAGTAAAAGTCTGTGAGCCTCTTATCTCCAATTAATCACCAGAAAACTGGAAGTGGTGCTGTGGCTCCCAGGGTAGGGAGGTAGCTTTGAGCAGAAGAGCTCAGGGACAATGCCCTGGCTCAGAGTTCATGTCTAATGACCAAAAAAAAAAAAAAAAAAAAACCAAACCTTGGCAGATTGGTGGAAGATGGCAGCAGTTCAGGGTGAGTCTTTCTGAGCTCTTGCCAAGATACCAGTTCTAGTACCATAGGGGAAAGTTCATACCCAAAGATCGATCCTAAATAAGCTTTAGCACCACAGAGATCTCAGAGAGGAGAAAGGCAGGAAACCGTCTTGGAGACAATGCCTCCCTCCAGAACCTGAGCAGACAGCGCTTCTCGGCAGCACAGACCTGTGGGCTCCAGACAGAGCCACACAGAGCCTGCGCGAGCCCAGAGCCGTCCCCTGGACGTGGCGCGGACCTGCCAGCTTCATGGAACCAGAGAATCCAGCAATTTGTGAGGACCTCCAAGGAGACGTTTCCACTTCTGCTCAGGGAATGGCATTGGGAAGGAATCCCCTCCCCCACCAGCCAGCAGCAGCGCCATCTTGACTGCTGGCGAAGACCCTGCCAAACCAACTGGAGCCCGAGATGTGGTGCTGGCAGCGCCATCATTCAAAAGGGCAAAGGTTTTCCCAGAGCTAGCTTAGCCGGACATCCGCCCTGAGGCTAGCGGAAGTTCCTCCCCCTGGGCGGGGCTGCACTCCTGGTAAAAAGCCGCTGGTGGCTCCACAGGCTCTTTTTTCTGCCCAGTCAAGAAAACTGATCAGAAAAACCCCAAAGCCAAATCGCAGGAGAAAAAGACTTTTTAAAGTGTTTGGATCCCGGATTTAGTGGAGACACAAGTTTCTCACCCCCCCCCCCAAAAAAAAAACAACCTGAAGAATATCCCCTTTTTTTTACTACCTTTTTTTTTTTTTTTTTCCAGTCCTGGACTTGAGCTCAGGGCCTGAGCACTGTCCTTGGACTTTCTCAAGGTGAGAGCTCTACCACTTGAGCCTCAGCACCACTTCCGGCTTTTCTCTATGTATGTGGTACCAAGGAATCGAACTCGGGCCTTTGTGCATGCTAGGCAAACACTCTGCCACTAGGCCAAACTCCCAGTACTTTTACTTCCTTTTTACATTTGCGTTTTTTTTTTTTTTTTGCCATTTTGCCTCCTTTTTAAATTTTTAATGTTATGATCCTTCTTTCCATTTCCACACCCCCCTCCCCTCCCACCTCGCCCTGCTTTCCTTCTATCATTGTGGTCATTCCTAGAAACATAGTGACAGCATTGGGTACAGACTGGATACAAATGATATTTTTATTGATACAGTCACCTGCTTTTTAACCTGTTGGTTCTTAATCCTAGTATTTCTTGTTTAAGAACTCACAACTGTGTGGGTTCTCTCCCCCCACCTTTTTGTCTTTCTTTTTTTTTTGTTTTTTTATTTTATTTTTACTTTAAAAAATTTTTTTATTGTTCATCTCTCCTATGTGCACCTTCCTCTTTTCTTTATATATTCTTCTGATTACTCTTCTTATTTTTATAAGTTTTATCTTATTTCTTCTAAATTTTGTACTCAATTATTTTACCTTTCTACCACCTTAGGTCAGTTATCCTTACGCAATCTCTTTCCTTCATTACTATATTAATCTTTACACTCCTACATTACTCTTTTCTTACCTCCCCTCTTGTCTTTCATACTATCTTTCTAACTCTGGTCCTCTGTTCATCCTTCAAATGTTATAATGCATGGATCTACAGTGATGGTTGTTGAGCAATACTGTATATCTAGGTGTTCAATTATATGGTAGGTCCAGAGGGACTTAAATACCATAGAGATTGGATTGTGGGGTTTTTTTTGGTCATAAAATGGTGATCATTGGTGGTATTAGATTTGTCTGTAAGTGCACAGAGAGAGAGAGAGAGAGAGTAATAATATCAATCTAAAATTGTGAACTTCTATTGTCTGGCCAGCTAACGAGCTCTAGGTTGGTTATATCTTAAAAATTGTAATCTGTGCAGTATTAATCTTGCTCCCATTTTCAAATGGGCAGAACAAGAAACTCAAGAAAAATGGCTAATCAAGGAATAGCATTTCCCACCCAATATAAACAGGCAATGGAGCAGTCAATGGCAAAACTAGAGGAGAGTCCTTTAAATGCTACACAAATGCAATTGATAACCATGACTAATGAAAAGTTTGAAAAAAAAAAACAACCCTTGTTTTCATTTCCTGGAGTTCATTTTGATAAATTCTATTTTGTGTGATAAAATGCACGTAGTCATCGACATTGTGCCTTTTTGTTCTTCTTCTAGGAGTTGCCTCTAGTCTCACTGTGTGTGAATGCCTAGAGACCTGTATAATTTGTCATGTCCCAGTATTTTAGATCCAGCTTCCACATAAGAGAGAAAACATGTTTTGTTTTGTTTTGTTTTGTTTTTCTGTTTCAGATTGGCTTCCCTCCTTTCACAGGATTATATATGCACCTGGCTTATTCTTAACATTTTTGTGTTATTACTATATTACAGAAATCTGAAGGATCAAAGACAAATATTAAAGGATGAGAATAGTTTAGATTTAACTAGTAATCACTGTGGATTTGTTATGAAGGACATCATATCAAGCAAAACTAAAATTTGCAACTAAAAAAGGTCAATTTCTACCGTTACAGAACCACAGTGATAGTAGTCACTCTACTCTGGTCCCTGAGGTCACACTTTTTTTTTTTTGCCAGTTCTGGGGCTTGAACTCATGGCCTGGCTACTGTCCTTGGGCAGTTTTTGCTCAAGGGTAGCCACAGCACTACTTCTGGCTTTTTCTGAGTATGTGGTATCAAGGAATTGAACCTGGGCCTTTGTGCATACCACGCCAGTACTCTACCACTAGATTATGCTCCTGGCCCTGAGGTCACACTCTTTAGTCCCCTTCCCCAATAAAAATGAAAACATTTTACAGGTCATAGGTTGAGAGATACATGTGGGCCACAGGGCATTCTGGTCCTAGCTGTGGGGGAGGGAGGGGCACTGAGAAGGTGAGAGTTGTAGGATCACTAACTGATCTGAACTTATGAACCTGAGCATTGGATTTTAAAAGTAAACACAGTACTGGGAATATGAAAACAGAAAGGAGCCAAAAAGCAAGCCCAACAGATCCACAGGGTTTTATTTGGGTTAAAAGCCTGGGAATGGATACCAAATCTCTTTTCAACCTGGCTAAAGGGGAAAAATGGCGTACCCCCCTTACAAGAAGGGTCTCTTTTTATTAGGCAGAAGATGTGAATTCTGTTGGGGTAGAAGCAGGGTGATATGGAGGCAGGCTAGGAGAGAAATCTTACCTTGAGTGGGGAGTTTCAACAACATCTGTGTCTGCTTGGGGTGACAAGCGCCAGACTTGGACCTGGTCCCAAGCTCTCTTCCAAGACCACTGGGGTGCATTTGTGCAGGGGAAGGGAAGGAGTGATGATTCGGTGGGGCTGGCATCAAGGACAGTTCGAAGATCTGGCTGTTAGGGGGAAAGTGCGTGCTTTTACTTCTTTTTCCATCAGTTCCTACATCCTAGCAAGGGCTGGGTTTTCTGATTAAATACAGTATCAACAGAGCTAACTGGGTCTAAAATTCTCCTCCCAGTTAAAAGCAAATCTTATTCTAATGATGGAGGCCTACAATATCCAGGACCCTCTTTCTATGCAATCTCCAGAGTCTCAGATGTTCTAACAGAGAAACAGATCCAGTGGTGGCTTTGCAAGAAGGGCCAGATATTCAGTATGAGACTCATGCTTTCCTCAGGAAAGACTGTCCACCTGAGGACACACAAATACATTATCTCACTCTCCCCTCCTTTCCCCCTCACACCTCCTCTGTGTGTTTGCTGTGCATATGTAGTTATTGAATTGTGCATTTCTGGCATCTCTGTCTTTCCAGGAGCCAAGCTTAGCCTGTGCTGACCCAACCATCTTCAAGGCTATCATCTTCCACAGCCGTATCCTCCTACCACAGTAAGCACTAGTCATGCCCAGGATAACTGGGTGCTATCAGGAAATGTCTTGGGACATCTTTGACTCCTTTTGTCACTGGACACAGGTGTGGTTTAGTGACGCTTCTCTTGAAATGTAGGCAATCTTAGAGTCCTTGACCTTGATTGTAGAATAAGAATTTCTGGACCAGTCACAATGGTAACAAAACTTGGTGGAGCTTTATTGAGAAACAAAGTGAGCAGATAAATAGCCTAGCACATAGATAAACCGAAGGGCAAGGCACACTCTTAGGGTGGGTGTTCTCATAGGGAGAGAATGAAAGACACAGACAGACACACACATACACGCACACAGCTCCACGGGCTGTTGTGGTATGCATAGGGTAAAGGCAGAAGATCTAGCTTCAAAGTTAAGCGAAGTCAGGCTTTCACATGTGGTGTTGCTGAGTTTCCATGTGAGAATGCCAGATAAGGAGGTATCTTGCTATTGCCATCTGCACTTTGGGGCATTTTGCTTAAGTAGGGGAAGCATTTTTCTCAGGAAGTCATACTTCCTGTCAAACAAGTGTTAATTCTTGGGTTGAGGAATGCATCCCTCAGGAAGGAATGCATCCCTTTGTCTCTCTCCGAAGCAAAATGGCACTTGTATGTTTCTAAACACCATGTTTCTGAGTTGCCTTCACCAGGCTTTCCTGTTTCATTTTCTTGCCTGAGGCTGACTCCCTAGCTGTCCTCCCCAGTCTAGACCTGTTTATTTCATGGAAGTAGCTATGAGCTCTAAGGTTTGTTGCATTCATTACTGAATCAAAAAACACAGAAAATAGAAATTAGTCAAAGAAAATATATTTATTTAAGACAAGTCCTAAGGATAAGATTTCAGTCTAAAAATCTCCATTTTTGGAAGAATTAGGGGTGGAAGGGTTTCCATGGGCAAAACAGATTAGAACAGACAAAAGATCTTTCTCTTCCTTCTATTCTTAGAAAGGCAGAAAAGGTAACCAGCTTCTGGGATCTTGACTTCCTGGGGCCAGCACCTGCATTTTCTTATTAAAAAGAAACACATGATTACTTTTCTGTAAACCAATTCATGTGAACTGAAGAAAAAGGGAGCCTCTTAGAATTCAGAATACAGTATACAATAGATTAATTTGTATCTATGACCTGCAAACCTTCAGCTTAATTTTAATTATGCTCTAAAACCTAAGTGCCAATGATGGTATATTGAGATTCCCTTCTTGAATACTTGTTTGTTAAACATGACATTTGAAATATGATGTAAAAATCAATGTTAATAGATTTTTTATTAAGAAAAGAATACAGTGTACAAATGATAGTCCTCAAAACAGTTGGGAAAGTTCTGCTGGGGGTGGTTTCTACCTGCTTTGTTATGGAACAGGGCGGGGAGGCCCCAGCTCAATTCTACTTCTGTGTCATTGCAAGTTACTTTCAGGAGAAACCAGGGTTTGCTTACCCTAGTACAGCTGTGGTAGATATCTGTTCCTCATATTGGTATAAGGTGTTCTTGTGGAACAGGTTGCTAAAGTTCACGGGATGACACCATCCTCAGACCTCTGGAGGCAGTCTCTCTTTACAATCAGGATTTTTGGTATTTTTCATCATCATGAGTGATGATGGTCCTTCAAAGATAAAAGCGTCTTCTTTAACACGAACTAATTTAGATGTCTATCCCCATACATACTTCGTCTGTGGAGTTTTCCTGCACATTCATTTGGAGATCTGAGGATAATCCAGTCTAGAATGAAATGCCTCGGGACAGATAGAAATCATCTGCTAAAGCCTCATTTTGGAAGAGAGCAAAGATGATGGGATCATCTTTATTTTAGGAGGAAGTCTTGACTTTCTGAAAAATTAGTTCGTGAAGTGAGGCGTGGGGACTGGAGGTGTGTTCACGCTCATACTTCTCCCTTTGCTTTTCAGGGCACGGATCTATTGTTATCACCACTCTACCCTGCTTGCCCTTTACAAGCACCATAATAATAACAAACCACGAGGAGAGAAACACAGAGGTGCTACTACAAATCCCCGAAGATCAGAATGAATGAAACCATTTCTCCTACATCTGTGGGCTCACATGAAAAAGAAGTATGCTTCCAAGTTCAAGTATGTGCCTATAAGAGAGTTGTGTCCTATCAGAATCCATCACAGATGAATGCAACTCAGAAGGTCTTGTGCAGAATTCCCAAGGCATACTATAATCTCGACTAAAAGGCTTTGCTGTTGGGCAGTAGCAAAAGGTCAGAACCCACTGGTACAGCAGCAATTTTTATCATGTCATTAAAATATGAAACTAACCTCTACACCTATTTCCTTTCTGATTCCTTTCCCCTCCCATAGCCTCTCAGCAGCCTTGGCTGCCCCAAGGCCCTCTCCAATTGCATCCCACTTGGAATGTTACCTACCTGGGATTTCATCATTGCTGCTGAGGCTTTCCAGGTCCCACTCAGCTACCTGATGCACATCTGGAATAAAGCCAGTAGAGAGAATCGCTTATTCAGTTCTGCCTACATAAGATGAAGCTTTGGTTCGCACAAGATCAACCTCATCTTTCTTCTGATTTACAGACTTTCCCTAGAGCCTCAGTGGCCAGAATTGTATACTTGCGAAATTATTTTCTCACACGATATGCCACTGTTCTTCTCAGCACGAAGCCAGGATTCTCTAGAGAAGAGCAAATTTACATCTATCTTGTGTGAGACAAAGCAATCTTTTCTGTCAAACTGAAATGTCTCCATCTTTTAACCAATCACTACTCTGTACTGACAATCCAGTACTAGAACTCTAGTACTCTAGTACTCGAGTTTTCTGGAATTATTTGCTGTTTGACTCCAGTTGGAACTAATGTCTTGTATATAACCAGTTAATCACATCAAAGGTCTGAGTTCCTATCAGTGGTGTTAAAGAACAGACATCTCCTCCACTGGAGTTGGTAGATTTTTCCAACCTCCTCCAACTGTAACTATTAGCAACCTTGTTCCCAGCTGGATGGGATGAGAACAGTGTGTGCCATCTCCCAGCTGGAGCCTTTCACTGACAGAGTATTTTCACTGTCCTTGTATTACCCTTATCGCCCTGATAACCAATTGCAAAGGAAATGTGAGCCCATTCCTTAGCAGCAGGGGAAGGTACAACAAAATAAAAACCAAGCAGGGCTGGGTGCTGGTGGCTCACACCTGTAATCCTGGCTACTCAGGAGGCTGAGATCTGAGGATCAAGGTTCAAAGCCAGCCCGGGCACAAAAGGACCTGAGACTCATATCTCCAAGTACCTCTAGAAAACCGGAAGTGGGGCTTGACTCAAGGGTAGGGTGGTAGCCTTGAGCTGAAGAGCTCAGGGACAGCGCCCAGGCCGAGTTCAAACCCTGTGACCCACCAAAAAAAAACCACAAAACAACAACAAAAAACCCCTAAGCACACTGCCTTACCCGCTGTGCCTTCCTAGCTTTGAGGAAAATAGCAGTATGACCTTTTGTGCAGGAGTAAAAACAATCTCCTGTATCTTTTGTGTGTCCATTCATTTCCTGACACCAGGGGGTTGTTGGGTTTCCAACACTTGGAAGCCAGAAATAAACAGACAGGAAATTGGTCCAAGAGTTAGGCATCGATGACTCTTACTGTAGCAAAGCCCTATCTGACCAATCCTGAGACACTAGACTGTCAGACTACCTGTGGCCACCTGTGAATACACATGTGATTGGCACTGTTTTAGTTAGACACACCTCCAACTCCCTCCCCCAATTGAACCATAGGCAATGTTTGCTCCAGGTATATAGGCGAAGATGAGCGGAGGTGGTGACTTCACTATGTAATACATGTATTTCTTTGCCCACGACTGTGCCTCTTTCTTTGGTGTAATAGGGCCAAGAGGCTGGACCTGATATGTGGAACTGCTAGAGTTTGAGTCTGGGGTTCTAAAACTCCAATTTCAACTTGATGAAAACCAGTAAGTTATTTCTTCAGCAAGTGAGTGAATACATACCACTCCCAAATGTAGTAAAGGAAAGCATCTGTGATGATAGAAAAGAAAACACCATAAGGATCAGAACAGACAGTGCACTTAACTCATTCTCGCTGTCTCTCTCTCATGCTGATAGTAGAGTTTAATCTCAGGGCCCCTGGCTTTTGTTTTTTTATAGCTGGTACTTTACCATTTGAGCCACATCTCCACTGCTGGCATTTTGCTGATTAATTGGAAGTAAGAGTCTTATGGATTTGTTTGCTTGAGCAGGTTTCAAGCCTCAACCTCCTAAGTAGCAAGGATCGCAGGTGTGAGCCACTGGTACCCAGACATTTTTCTCTTGATGGCTTAAAAAAAATCAAACAGGGTTGGGCTGGCAATGTAGCTTAGTGGTAAGACTGCTTGCCTGGCATGCATAAAGCCCTGGGTTCGACTCTTCAATACCACATAAACAGAAAAGGCTGAAAGTGGCATTGTGGCTCAAGTGGTAGAGGGCTAGCCTCAAGAAAAAGGTCAGGGACAGTCCCCAGGCCCTGAGTTCAAGCCCAAGGACTGGCAAAAAAAGAAAAAATAAAATCAGGGAGGGAAAGGGGTCACCTCCTCCTCCCCCAAAAACATCTGTTGCAGGGGACAGCAGTGGAAAAGACAAGAGAAACCCTGTCTTTGAAGCATGCACTCCTTACTTTTAGATCAAGGAGGAAATGAATGCTAAGGGAAATGCTTCTACTATACACTTTATAATGCAGGAGGGGATTTTCATTGTCCTAAAGAATCTCTGTATCAGTTGGTAAGAGTTTCTCACTCAACAGCTCTCAATTATAAAATTATATTGTTCAAGGAATTAATGCATGTGGTCAGAATTGCATATTCATTTGATTAAAAACGGAGCTTCATTTCTGTAGCAGACAAAAAGAGATGTTCTTACATTGTCCAATTCTGGGCATTCTGCCAGGTCCTGCAAGGGATCTAGGAGGAAACAGTAACAGTACATTGGTAATTGGTGGTTGTGAGTCACTTAGGAAGCAGTAGAATGGGCTGGAGTGCATGGATGTGCGTCTTCACCAAGCATTTGATATAGCTGTTGTTGGGTCTTCCCAACAGGAAGCAGGATGGGGGAAGGAGAGGAGTGGTGAAGAAATGAGAATTCATTGTATAGACCACAGAATTGAGAAATGTGAGGGAAGGGGTGAGTTGAAGGAGGGTGAAGATGCTGAAATGGTGACCCAGATTAAGATGTGTTCTACACATAAACTGTTTCATTAAATTGCAAAAAAAAAATTCAATGCATAATCTGAAATTAAGATGAATGACATTAAGATGCCCTGTATTCATAAACTGCTTCCATGAATGGCAACTTTTTTTTTCTTTGATTGAACTCAGGACCTCGGTGCTGTCCCTGAGCTCTGTTGTTCAAGACTAGCACTCTACCACTTGAGCCACAGCACCACTTCTGGTTTTTTGGTGGCTAGTTGGAGAGAAGAGTCTCATAGACTTTTAGTGCCCAGGCTGGGGCTTGAACTCAGGGCCTGGGCACTGTCCTTGGATATTTTTCACTCTGCCACTTGAGCCACAGTGCCACTTCTGGCTTTTTCTATGTATGTGGTACTAAGGAATCAAACCCAGGGCCTTCATGCACACTAGGCGAGCACTCTATCACTAGGCCATGCTCCCAGACCAAATGGCAACTTCTTTGTACAACTACTTAAATATAATACAAATACTTTAAAAATCACCTGAAGTGTTAGTGACACTACTAAGGCAATTATGTTGCTACTGTATTATATGCTGCTACTATATTATGCTGCTACTATATTATGCTGCTACTATATTATATGCTGCCACATTATGCTGCTACTATATTATATCCTGTTTCAGAGCACTTCCAAATTGATTAAAGGCCAATCTTTATCAATTATATGTATATATATATCATAGTGTCTATTGCAGTATATATTATATAGTCTGTCATAGAATACATATACTATTATATTTACCACTAGTTTTTATTTATTTTTATTTATTTATTTATTTATTTTGCCAGTCCTGGGTTTGAGCTCAGGGTCTGAGCACTGTCCTTGGACTTTCTCAAGGCTAGAGCTCTACCACTTGAGCCTCAGCACCACTTCCGGCTTTTTTCTATGTATGTGGTACCGAGGAATCGAACCTGGGTCTTCATGCATGCTAGGCAAGCACTTTAACCACTAGGCCAAACTCCCGGCCCAGCCACTAGTTTTTATTATCAAGATAATAATTAAATGTTTTAAATACTACAATTCAATAACAATTGAATAACAGTCAACTATTTCCACCTTAAGTATATCTTCTCATGGCATTGGATACATGCGTCCTTACAATTCCCTGTGGTTAGGAAAGCCAGGAGTGTTTTGTTTTGGTTTTTGGCAGTCATGGGGCTTCTTTGGGTACTGTCTCTGAGCTCCTCAGCTCAAGGTTAGCACTCTACCACTTGAGCCACAGCACCACTTCTGGCTTTTTCATGTATGTGGTATCAAGGACCCCTTGAGCCGGAGACTAGCATGCTAGAGTGCTAGCATGCTAGGCTAGCATTCTACTACTAGACAAAACTCCCCATGAATGTGTTTTCTTGAGATCTGGCTTTAATCATGGAACCTTCTGTGCCACCCTAGTGAAGCTACAAAATCTGTCTCAGATCCTGTCTCCAGTGGGAATAAGATTAGTTTTGTAGCTTATGTCTGTAATCCTAGCTACTCAGGACATGATAAATTATACAGATCTGTAGGCAGTCACACAGAGTGAGACCAAAGAAGAATGTTCTTAGGACAGGATCACCAAGACAAAATAACTAGGTGCGTCTGATCATATAAAATAACATGTATCACAGGCCAGGAGTTTGGCCTAGTGGTAGAGTGCTTGCCTAGCATGCACAAAGCCCTAGGTTAGATTCCCAGTACCACATACATAGACAAAGCCAGAAGTGGTGCTGTAGCTCAAGTGGCACAGCTCTAGCCATGGGCAAAATAAAGTCCAAGGATAGTGCCCATGCCCTGAGTTCAAGACCCAGGTCTGGCAATAATAATAATAATAATAATAATAATAATAATAGTATCAAAATGAATTGCAGGAACTAGAAACAAGTTTTTCTCTTTGTTACTTTTTTTTTCCTTTTACTTTCATCTTGTTTGTCTGTCATGGGGGGGTGCACAGAAATGGAGGGTAAGAGGGAGAAAAATGCAGCAATGATACTCATTTAGACACTACGTTAAAAATGAACTACACACACACACACACACACACACACACACACACACACACACACGCACACACCCCTGAAGAATAGATGGAAGCATATCATATGATCAGGGCTATAAATGAACTACACAACTTGTGAGTGGGGACCAGAGAGAAAAATCGAGAGAAAGCACAAGGGAAGGGGGTGTCATTGTTAAAAAGAAATGTGACTCTTTATCTGACTTACCTAACTGTAACCCATCTAGGTATATTGCCTTCATAGTAACAGTGAAAGATGCACTTCAAAAACAACTAGAATACTTACCAGCTTTGGACTGTTTTGATGTTTCCTGCAATTATAGACACAAAATCATTAAGAGTATTATATTTTGTTGTGACTTATTGCACAAAATTGAGAAAGAAATACTAGTAAATTCAAAGGTTTCCAAAACAAGGATAGGCTAAGTTGTTGGCAAATCCATAGCTTTTCCTGGAGGGTATATATACCAACTCCAGTTACATCAGCAATTTCAAAATAGTTAATCCAATGAAGAGACATTCTTTCCAATGAAGGGGACCCCAGAATACCCTGTTAAAACCTGTGCAAATGTCTATTCACCTTCCAGACAGCAGAGTCCAATAGAATCCACTGTTTATAACATTCATACCAGTCCTGGGGCTTGAACTGAGTGCCTGGGCACTGTCCTTGGACACTTTTTGCTCAAGCACTCTGCCACTTGAGTCACAGCTCCACTTCTGGCTTTTTTGTGTGTATGTGGTATCCAGGAATTGAATGCAGGGCTTCATGCATGCTAGGCAAACATGCTCCTGGCCCAAAATGTTGCAATTTTTGTTTGTTTTTATGACAGTTATGGGGCATAGACTCTGGGCCTGAGCGCTGTCCCTGAGCTCTTCGCTCAAGGCTACTGCCCTACCCCTTGAGCTACAGTGTCATTTCTGGTTTTCTAGTAGTTAGAGATAAGAGTCTCATGGACTTTAATTGCCCAGGCTGGCTTTGAACCGCGATCCTCGGATTTCAGCCTCCTGGGTTGTTAAGATTACAGGTATGTGCCACCACACCCGGCTCTTTTTTTTTTTTTTTTTCCCCCAGTCCTGGGCTTGAGCTCAGGGCCTGAGCACTGTCCTTGAATTTTTCTCAAGGCTAGAGCTTTACTACTTGAGCCTCAGCACCACTTCCGGCTTTTTCTAAGTATGTGCTACCAAAGAATTGAACCTGGATCTTTGTGCATGCTAGGCAAGCACTCTACCACTAGGCCAAACTCCCAGCCCCTCACATCCGGCTCTTTTCAACATTTTTAGTGAAGATATTAATTATATAAGAGGGGGGTTCATAGTGATATTTCTACTTATGCATACAGTTTATTTGGATCACACTCACCGCCTCATACTACTCTCCTTTACCCATCTTAAAATAATTCCATCTGGGCATTGGTGGCTCACCCTTGTAATCCTAGCTTCTCAAGAGGCTCAAAGCCAAGCTAGGCAGAAAAACCCATGGGATTCCTATCTTTATTAATTACCAGAAAGCCAGAAGTGGAGCTGTGGCTCAAGTGGAGAAGCTAAGGATCAGTGAGTGCCTAGGTCCTTAGTTCAAGCCCTAGTACTGGCACATACACAGATTTTATTATTGATTAGTTACGTTATTATTATTTATATTTTAATACATGCAAACAAATTACTTCTACCATATACATATCTTCATTCATCCTCTTCGTTAACCCTCCCTCCCCACTCCCACTCATACTCATCCTTTTCCCCCCAACAGAGCCTGTTTTACTTTCCTGCCATTCTGTGTGTGTGTGTGTGTGTGTGTGTGTGTGTGTGTGTGTGTGTGTGTGTGTGTATTAATTGCATACTCAATATATTGTGTGAGGAATAACCTCTCTATTGCTTCCTCTTTCCATGCCTCTGACTACTGATCTGACTACTGGCTTTTATGGATATTCCTTATGCCATTTTCATACATAGTTAAATGTATTTTGAAGTTATTTTTTCTACCTTTTCCCTTACCTGCCTAAACAGTTCTATAGATTCATGTTCTATGCCCATTATATATGTGTGTGTATAGATATATGTGTATACATCTATATAGGCATATACATGTACATATAAGTATATATGTGAATACATAGAGAGATATGTACATATCCATAAATATGTATGGTTTTAGGTGTAGCTTTCTATACATAAGCCAAAACATTTGGCTTTCTGGAATTAGGCATTTCTTGTGCAAAATGATGTTCTCCAGTTCTGTCCATTTACTTGTAAATGAAATCATTTTTCTTTATGGCTGTGTAATATTCCACAGTTTTTATGTACATACATGGATACTGTTTGGCTATTGTGAATAGTGATGCAATAAACATAGATATGCAGATATCCTTCTTGTATGTTGATTTACACTCCATATGTCTAATAGTGTAAGCCAAAATGTAGACCGATTTTTGTTTTTTGAGGAACTTTATATTAATTTCCATAGTTGTTGTACTGATTTATGTAAGTGCATATAGGTTCTTTTGTTCCCCTACATCCCCCATCAGCATTTGTGGTTTGTTTCCTTCACAGTTGAGATAGAATCTTAATGTGGTTTTGATTTTGTAGTTACTTAATGGCTGAGGATGTTGAAGCTATAAAAAACAATATTTCCACTTCAGGCCAAGAAGAATCGTTTACCATTTTAATGGATGGCGATGCTTCCTCTTGTCCACTACATGGCTTCTGAATTGGGCCTTCCTGTGCACCTAGGAACACAAGAGTTTAAGTATTAGATTGGGAAACACTTGTGACATTGAGCCTGTGAGATTATTTCCAGAGGACAGGAGGACTTTGGCTTGGTGAATGGTTCCTAAAATGATGGTGATACAATGCCATTTCTGGACTTATGAGAAGCAGATCCTAGCTGGGGGAAGTGGGTCATTTGGGAGCCTGTTGGGGTTGTATTTTGTCCTGGCCTCTTGCAGTAATTTTCTTTCTTTTTTTTTTTTTTGCCAGTCCTGGGCTTGAGCTCAGGGCCTGAGCACTGTCCTTGGACTTTCTCAAGGCTAGAGCTCTACCACTTGAGCCTCAGCACCACTTCCGGCTTTTTTCTATGTATGTGGTACCAAGGAATCGAACCCGGGTCTTCATGCATGCTAGGCAAGCACTTTAACCACTAGGCCAAACTCCCGGCCCTAGTAATTTTCTTTTCTCTGTGTCACATGTGCCATGAGGGAAAGAGCCTCCTCCTCCATATGCCTCTGCTGCTATGATGTTCTCCACAGCACAGCCTCAAATCAACAAAGCCAAAGACGATGGGCTAAACTCCCTAAGAATGTGAGTAAATCTTTCCTGCTTCATTATCCATCTCAGATCCTATGTCCCAGTGATGTAAAAGTAACTAGAAGAGAAAATTGGTACACTACAGCAGTAGTGTTACTGTTACAACTTTACTTGACAATGTAGTTCTGAACCCTTTGGAAAAGGTTGGTGGGGAGACTTTGGAAAAGCAAACCAGAAAGAAAAAGGGAAAGCCCAAACACCTAGGATACTATAAGTAGAGCTTAATGGGAGACTGGTGGACACTCAGAAGACCAGAATGTTAATAGAAATACAGATAATGAACTGGGCCTGGTGGCTCATGCCTGTAATACTACCAACTCAGGAGGCTGAGATCTAAGAATCACGGTTCAAAGCCAGCCTGGGCACTAAAGACCCAGTTAACCACAAGAAAACCAGAAGTGGTGCTGTGGCTCACAGGATAGGACAGTAACCTTGAGCTGAAGAGCTAAGGGACAACGCTATGCCCCAGAGTCCAAGCCCCATGACCAAAAAAAAAAAAAAAAAATGCAGTGAAGTCTGTGCTTATAAGGTTTCAAGTGGGAATTGACTTAGCTGGGAATTGGACTAGAGATTATTCATATTACATTCAGACATTTGTCTATATTTTTTGTCTATGTCTTGAGACTTTGAGTAAGGAAGAATTTAAAACTAACGGATTAGGTAATGTGGAGAGGGTATTTCAAGATAGCATAACATTCAGGACGTGGCATTAGACATTGTTGTTTATTTTTAGCCAGATTAGATTTGAGAATTGGGGACAAAAAGCAAAGCAAAACAAGATTTGAAAACCATGTTCTTTGATGGCACAACGAGCAGGTTAAAATTGGAGACAAAGAGGGTGTGCTTGTTAAAGAGATTAGTAACATTAAAACAAAATTAAATACTTAGCACCTAGTCAACAAGAAAGACCCTAGGAGGGAAAATGATGGATTGGCTGTGGTCTGCCCATCCCAGGATCGAGAGTATAAAGGTTTTTAACTTATTTGAAAGACTTGAAGAAGAGAACTGGAGGGTACTTTGTATGCCACTAGGAAAGTGTTTTCCTGGGTGAATATGTCCAAGCACTGGGGTCCAAGGGCCTCCTGCACTGCTGAAGTTGGCATCAGACCTTGGCATCGTCTACATGAGCTGAGGTTTTGCAAGCCTGCAGAATGCAAGAATTGTGAGGGCAAGGCAGGCTTCCACAGAGATGTAAAAAAGAAGGCCGGAAAGACCAGGCAATGTTTTGGAAAGATGGGAGTTCCTCCAGGCAGCCTTTGAAAAGGTGATGTGTAAAGCTTTGAGGGTGAAATCTCAGCTGCAGTTGATAAGGGATATGAGAATTCATTCTGATTCTCTTGGAGTTCAAATCACAAGTCCACATGCTCCTTCCTGGGTCGCAGGCTTGAGATTTGATCTTTCCTTGCTGGTCTCCTTTTGGAATGGGAAGAGTTATTCTGTGCTACTGTATTGAAGTTAAGAAGACTGGGTCTCATGATCATGGATAGGGAGAATCAACCTAGTGAAAATGGCCATATTGCCAAAATTGGTATAGAATTTCAATGCAATCCCCATCAAAATCCCAAGGACATTCTTTACTGAAATAGGTTCGTATGGAAAAACAAAAGACTTAGAATAGCCAAAGCAATTCTAGGCAAAAAGAGCAATGCAGATAGTATTACAATACCAGATTTCAAACTCTACTATAGAGCCATAATTTTTAAAAAATGTGGTATTGGCACAAAAATAGACCAGAAGACCAACAGAACAGAAGATCCATAAATAAAACCACATACCTACAGTCAACTTATATTTGACAAAGGATCCAGAAGATACACAGTGGAATAAACAAAGCCTCTTCAATTATTGGTGCTGGGAAAAATGGGCAACCACATACAGACAACTACAAATTGATCCTACCCTGCAGCCATGCACAAACATTAACTCAAAGTAGATCAAAGACCTCAATATCAGACCTGAAATTCTGAAACTGCTACACCACAGAGTGTAGGAGAAACACTGGAACTCACAGGCATAGACAAAAACTTCTTGAACAGAGTCCCGGGTCACAACAGATTGGAGAGAGACTCGACAAATGGGACTACCTAAAAATAAAAAGTTTCTGCACAGAGAAAGACATAGTCACTAAAGTAGAAAGACTGCTAACCAACTGGGAAAAGATATTTACCAATAATACATCAGACAAATGCTTAATATCTACTATCTACAGGGAACTCAAGAAACTAATCCCCCCATCATAACCAACAAACCAATCACTAAATGGGCAAGGAAACTAAAGAGAGACCCATCAAAATGGAAAAGAAACACGAGAAAATGTTCATCATCCATGGTCATAAAGGAAATGTAAATGAAAAGCCCGAAAATACCACCTTACCCCAATCAGAATAGCCAGTATTCTGAACTCAGACAATGAGACAATGACAAATGCTGGTGGGAATGTGGAGAAAGAGGAACCCTACTACAGTGCTGGTGGGAATGTAAACTAGTACAACTACTCTGGAAGGCAGTTTGGAGGTTCCTCACAAAACTCAAAACAGACCTTCCCTACGACCCAGCCATACCACCCCTAGGCATCTATCTGAACATCATAACCCAGATACGATAAGGACACCTGCACAGTCACGCTCATTTCTGCACTGTTCACAATTGTCAATCAATAGAAACAACCCAGATGCCCTACTACAGATGAATGGATACAAAAAATGTGCTACATATATATAGTGGAATTCGACATAGCCACTAGACAGGCTAAAATGATGGCACTTGCTGGGAAGTAGATGAAACTAGAGCAAATCACGTTGAGTGAGATAAGCCAAGATAAAAGGAACAAAAGGTTTATGTCTCCTTGCTATGTGGAGATTAGATCCAAACAGTACAAGAGCAATGACTCAACACTCGGATACTCAAGGCCATTGGCATGATCTTTGAGATATAAATATAACTACAGAGGCATAAAAATCTGTGATAGGATATATACCCTATAGACATAGAGTGTTATACAGATTGATATGTATGACATACAAGCTCTCAGTTTAATTTAAATTTTGATCTTAAATTTATGTGCCTTTGATTGCATATAGAGATCCCATTCTTGAATACTTGTTAAATGAAATATGATGTAAAAAAAATCAGTGTTAATAAAATCTTTTAATAAAAAGAAGACTGGGTCTATGCTTGCCCTAGATAATTAACTCTTGATTTCTCCTGATTGTTTCCCTAGATGGCTTTTATTTAACACTTTTATTAGGTTGAAATTCCTCATAGCTGATGTAGTCTTGGGCTGTAGAAGCTTTGTGCTGGCTACAGGTGGGATTGCTGGCCTTTCAGAGCAGAGTCCACCAGCAGTCTTTCCGTCCTCCAATGAAGACAAATTGGGCCTCTTAAGTGTTGGCTTCTTTGTTTCTTGCCACTGAGTTTCCTTTCAACAGTATGTTGGAAGTACGCAATTTTTTTTCCCCAGTCCTGGGCTTGAGCTCAGCGCCTGAGCACTGTCCTTGGATTTTCTCAAGGCAGAGCTCTACTACTTGAACCTCAGCACCACTTCAGGCTTTTTCCTATGTATGTGGTACCAAGGAATCAAACCCGGATCTTTGTGCATGCTAGGCAAGCACTCTACCACTAGGCCAAACACCCAGCCCTGGAAATATGCCCTGGTGCAGGCATTTCCCCTCCTGTTTAAGCCTCCACCCAGGATCTGTGTTACCTAGGTAACTGGTACTCCTGGAGGCAGGCACATTCCCTTTTCTGAGGTCACATTCTGGACCACCCTGGTCCATTCCCTACTTGAACTTGGACCCTGCCAGGAGTCATTTCCTTCTCCATGGGCCCTCACTGTGGACAGGCTGGCAGTGTGCTCTCAAACTCTTTTCTGCCTGGACCTTGTGTTGGTTTACTCTTGGATAAACCTTACGAGTGCCACTTCTAGGGTTTTGGGGTTTTTTTTTTCTGTAATTTATTGGCAATAAGAGTCTCACAGACTTGCCGGGTGGGGTCGCTCACGCCTGTAATTCTAGCTACTCAGGAGGCTGAGATCTGAGGATTGCAGGCAGTTTGAAGCCAGCCTAGACAGAAAAGTCCTCCTGAGATTCTTATCTCCAACCAGCCACTCAAAAACCAAAGGTGATGCTGTGGCTCAAAGTGGTAGAGCACTAGCCTTGAGCAAAAGAGCTCAGGAACGGTACCCAGACCCTGAGTTCAAGCCCTACAACTGACAAAAAACCCCACAAGGAGATATAGTGTGATTAAAAAAAAAGATGGACTCTCAAATGTCCACTGATTTGTGAAACAGGTTGTACAAAGAGGCTACATAATCTACAATTCCAACTATATGACACTCTGGGAAACAACACTGGAGACATACAAACGTACAGAGAGTTTTTATGGTTACTGAGCAAATAGAGATTAATTAGTAGAGAACAGGAGACTTAAACGGTAGAAGAACTATTCTGTAGAGATTATCGTGGAGAACATGACAATGCAAATACTTCAAACAGGCACATATAACACAAAGAGTGAAACAATGTAAACAAGACTCACAAAATATTACTAATTTATAGTAATTAATTTTTGGAACTGTACAGGGAAGATATAAGAGTTTAATTATGTGTCAGTGGTGTTGAGAGGGGTTGATATGGAATCTGTGTATTACTGATTTTATATAAGTTCAAACCTCTCCTACACAAAAAGATTAAAAGTAACAA
Organism: Megascapheus bottae; assembly: GCF_031878675.1. Classification (NCBI taxonomy): domain Eukaryota; kingdom Metazoa; phylum Chordata; class Mammalia; order Rodentia; family Geomyidae; genus Megascapheus; species Megascapheus bottae. Next base: position 16,449,968 of record NC_143536.1, read on the forward strand.
TTCACTATAATCCAAAGTATTCAGGAGGCTGAGATGTGCAATCTGAAGCTATCCTGGGGAGACACATCTGAGAATTTTTTTTCCCCAGTCCTGGGCTTGAACTCAGGGCCTGAGCACTGTCCTTGGACTTTCTCAAGGCTAGAGCTCTACCACCTGAGCCTCAGCACCACTTCCGGCTTTTTTCTATGTATGTGGTAATGAGGAATCGAACCCGGGTCTTCATGCATGCTAGGCAAGCACTTTAACCACTAGGCCAAACTCCTGGCCCCTATCCTTGGACTTTCTTAAGGCTAGGGCTCTACACCACTTCTGGCTTTTTTTTTTTTCTATGTGGTACCGAGGAATTGAACCCAGGTCTTCATGCATGCTAGGCAAGCACTCTACCACTAGGCCAAACTCCCAGCCCCAAGTCCCCATATGTTTAAGAATTCCAACATTCTTCCTAAACCCAAGTTCAAAAAGTAACACAATAAATGGGCTAATAACTTAAAAGAGACTTGTCAGAAGAAGTAAAAATGGCCAATAGACACAAGAAATGTTCACTATTACTGGCCGTAAAGGAAATGCAAATCAAAACAACACTGAGATTGCACCTCAGCCAGTTAGAATGGCCAATATTAAAAAGAAAGTTAACAGTAACCAATGTTGGCAGGGATGTAACGAAAAGGGGTCTCTATTACACTGTTGGTGGGAATGTAAGGTGTTCAAACAGTATGGAAGTTCCTCAAAAAACTAAACATAAAGCCAGGAACACGGCCTAGTGATAGAATGCTTGTCTAGCACTCATGAAACCCTGGGTTTGATTCCTTAGTACGACATAAACAGAAAAATCCAGAAGTGGTGCTGTGTCTTGGGTGGTAGAATGCTAGCCTTGAATAAAAGAAGCTCAGGGGGCCAGAGTTTGGCCTAGTAGTAGAGTGCTTGCCTAGCACGCACAAAGATCCAGGTTCGATTCCTTGGTACCACATACATAGAAAAAAGCCAGAAGTGGTGCTGAGGCTCAAGTGGTAGAGCTCTAGCCTTGAAAAAGTCCAGTGCTCAGGCCCTGAGCTCAAGTCCAGGACTGGCAAAAAAAAAAAAAAAGAAAAGAGAAGCTCAGGGGGGCCAGGGGCCAGTGCTCAGGCCTTGAGTTCAAGCCTCAGGATTGGCAGAAGAAAAAGGAGGAGGAGGAAGAGAGGGGAGGAGGAGGAAGAGAGGGGTGAAGGAGGAAGAAGCAGAAGCAGCTGCTCAGGGACAGTGCTCAGGCCCTGAGTTCAAGCCCCAGGACTGGCCAAAAAAGAAAAAGAAATGACTGGAAGAATGGGCACCATGACTGGTGCCTGGAATCATAGGTACTTAGGAAGCTGAGATCTGAGGATCACAATTTGAAGCCAAGACTAGGCAGAAAAGTCCTTGACACTCTTATCTCCAATTATCACCAAAAAATGCTGAAACTGAAACTGTGACCCCAGTGGTAGGGCACTAGCCTTGAGCAAAAAGGCTCAGGGAAAGCACCTAGGCCCTGAGATTAATTCCTAGGACTAACTCACACACACACACACACACACACACACACACACACACACACACACACACACACAGTACTGTTGAAACTTCATAGTTTTCTCTTGAGTATTAGGATATAGAATTATCTACAATTATTGTTCCTGATACAATTTAATCACTGAATTTCCACAGTACCTTTAGTTGCATTACACACTGTTAACTTCTGGTGTAAAGGAAGGACTAGAATTTTTCTGTTCCCTGGAGGGTGTTTGGTAGAATTTCTTCGGAAATATTTCATCAGAGAAGAAACTGGAAAATGTATCGGCAAAGATTAAGGGTTATTAGGGGATGGATGGGGATGAGATGGGGAGAATGGTGAAAGGGATGACATTCAGCTGGATGCATTGAACAATGACATGTTAAATTGACATCTTTGTACAATTACTTACCTTTTTATTTTTTGCCAGTCCTGGGCTTGAGCTCAGGGCCTGAGCACTGTGCTTGGCCTTTTCTCAAGGCTAGAGCTCTACCACTTGAGCCACAGCACCACTTCCAGCTTTATTCTATGTATGTGGTACCGAGGAATCAAACCCGGGTCTTCGTGCATGCTAGGCGAGCACTCTACCACTAGGCCAAACTGCTGACCCTCAATTATCATTTAAAAAAATTAAAAAGAGATGTATCAGCTTACTGGCATAAAATTCAAAGGAAAACAATTTATTTGGAGCTTCTGGTCTTGTTTGCTGGTTCCCAAGTAGAGCCATCTCAGTCAGAGTAGGGCTTCCAGAAGACCATGGAACACTTGATCTGTGCACTTAACACAACCATCATGTGGATGGTGTGAGCAAATAGCATATAGATGAGAAAGTACAGAAAGTCAGAAGACATTGTAACTGAGAGTATGGGTGCTGATGTCTGATGGCCTGGCCCCAAATCCCACTCAGAGACACATAGACCCAAGTGACACCACGTCATGTCTCTGTTCTCAACTGATTCTGGGAATTTAATATAGCTATATTTACATATTGTATTCTAAAAATGACTAAATGAAGTTCAAGGCTGAAGAAAGAAGAATGGCAGTTCCAAAGTCCTCAGTGATGGTGATCAAATCCAGAAGAAAGAGCTAGACAGGAGGGCCTGAATCTGAAGAGTGTTTTAATGGCTCCAGGGCAATGGGAAATGGGAAATGGATGTTGACTTTCATTCTTTTTTCTTTTAAATTTTTTGTTCAAATATATGTGTTTGTTTCTGCTGCCACTGTTTTCTTACTGTCACCGCTTCATAGTGAGTACTTCTGATGATCAAGTGACCATTCTGAGATGAATCCTTTCTTTTGTCTCATTCTAACCAACTGTCACATGATGGGTCATAGGAAGAAAAAAATAAATTCCCAGGAGATGATGCTGTAGTAAGGGAAGGCGTCGTCTTCTTCCGCCCCCCCCCCCCCCCGCCACCCCTTCTTCCCTCCATCCAACTTCTGGCCTTTTCAGTTTATGTGGTACAGAGAAACTGAACCCAGGGCTTCATGCATGTTAGGCAAGCACTCTACCACTAAGTCACATTCTCAGCCCTGATTCTCAGCTTTTTGGTAATTGGAGATCAGAGCTTCACAAACTTTCCTTCCCAGGCTGTCTTCAAACTGCAGTCCTCATATTTAAGCCTGCTGAAGTGCTAGGCATAAGCCCGCAACCAGCCAGGTTGCTTATCTCAAACCACATTTTCCTGTATCTTTCAGTCTCTGACCGAAAATATGAGTTTTCTCCAAGTGAGGTCCCCTGAGAAGCTTGAAAAGTTCAAGTGTGTGGACTTTCTTCACCACCATCTCCAGAGTGTCTCTTGCCTTGAAACTAGTGCTTCTGATGGCCCAGTGACCACCCTGAGGCCAGTGCCTTACTGTCCTCAATAATGACCCAGATGCCAGGTCCCTCCAAGCCCACTGTCCTGTCCCTTTACTTGGCTAACCCTGGAAAGGTCCTCAGTGTGAATGGCAGGCAAGGTGGTTGGTGTTTGATGAATTAATGAAGTGTGCCTGTGTCCAGCACTGACTTGGGGACTATTAACCCCAGCAATGGTCTGTGCAGCCTGGACTTAAGCCTGACTAAGTGGGGAGAAACCACTCCATCATGTAAGACGCCTCAGAACATCACCAATCTGGATTCATTCCAATTTGCTGAAGCTAATAACTTTAATAAAATAGAACTTAAATTACACTAGAAATCTGTATTATAGCTAATCGCCAGTGGTCACATCTATAATCCTAGCTACTTGGGAGATTGAGGTCTGAAGACTTGAGTTTGAAGACAGCTGGGCAGAAAAAAAGTCTCTTACCTCCAATTAACCAGCAAAAGAAGCCGGAAGTGGGACTGCAGCTCAAGTGGTAAAGCACTACCTTGAATGCAAAAGCTATGGGAGATTGTCCTGGTACTGAGTTCAAGCTCCAGTACTGGCATGCATACACACAAAAGAAACCTGTGGGGCCGGGAGTTTGGCCTAGTGGTTAAAGTGCTTGCCTAGCATGCATGAAGACCCGGGTTCGATTCCTCGGTACCACATACATAGAAAAAAGCCGGAAGTGGTGCTGAGGCTCAAGTGGTAGAGCTCTAGTCTTGAGAAAGTCCAAGGACAGTGCTCAGGTCCTGAGCTCAAGCCCAGGACTGGCAAAAAAAAAAAAAAAAGAAACCTGTGCTTTTTTTTAATCCCAGGGGATATCTGTATCTGTCTATATACACACATATATGTATATACACACATACATATATATTCCTATATATACTTACATATTATATAATATGTAATCATATACATTCCTTATATAATATATAAAATCTCTATATCTACCTATCTATCTATCTATCTATGACTGAGGGAAAAATGCAAAGGCAAAGGGCTTAACAGAAAATTAAAATGAGTCAGGTGTTGGTGACTATCTATTCAAAGGCGTATATCTGAGAATCATGGTTCAAATCAACATAGGCAGTCTAACTGGTGATACTTTTATCTCCAGTAAATCAGAACAAAGACAGAATTGGATGAATAGCTCATGTCATAGAGTGAAAAAGTCAATTAAGAGCGAGCAACCCTGAGTTCAAGCCCAAGTACTAGCACACATGCACACACCCATACACTCAAAAATTCAAATGAATAAGCTAAGCAATAAAATTAAATGATAAAACTTAACTATAACTAACTATAAAACCTAATATCTATGCAATATATAATATCTATACAATATACAATAACAAATACTTGTAAATAAGGTATTTTGAGAAAAATTCGAAAGGACAGCATTCAATGGACTACATTAACATACCTTTTGTACAGAAACACAAGTTCCCCATAATGAAACTATGGGAATGAAAGCCATGTGCTATGAAAACTGTTATGTGTGAGCTTTGAAAATAGCACAGACAGTGGCATTCAGTAACAGAGAAAATATGTATAATCAGATCACCATAGTGACAGTATGTCACAGAACCTTCAGAGCGAATCACAATCTATACTGTGGGGTCCAAGACCTGCTAAATATTTATGCAAGTACAAGGATATCATTAAAATAGGTTATTACAAATGTTACATGATATTATCAGATATGGTATTTCAGAAACTGAATTTCAAACCCACACATTATAATACTTTTTTTTAAAGGACAGAGTGAGTTTATTTGAAAGTAAAAGCAAGTAGGGAGACTTTCAGGAGAGGACCTCAAAGAAGAGTCCAGTTGAGTCCATTCACAGGACATTTTTTATAATATGGGGAGTCTCCCAATTCTATTCTCCTGGGCTTTACATTGATTGCTTGATGGCTTGATCATGTGCCACTTGGGTTTTTTTCAGGAACCTAGGGCATTATGGGAAGAAGTGTTTGAGGGGGAATCACATTATGGGAGGAAGCATATAATGTTATTTAAAAGGCAACATGATACAGTGGTTCATGCCTGTAATCCTAGCTACTCAGGAGGCTGAGATCTTAGGATCCAGGTTCAAAGCCAGCCCAGGCACTAAAGAAGGTGATTCATCTCCAATTAATCACTAGAAAACAGAAGTGGGGTTATAGTTCAGGGGTAGGGCAGTAGCCTTGAGCTGAAGAGCTCAGAGACAATGCCCAGGTCCAGAGTTCAAGCCCTAAGACCCACAAAAACAAAACAAAACATGAAAGAACATGTCACATCCCCAACACAGCAGTGAGAAATTTACATTGAATCGGAATAAAACAGAAACCAGAGTTCGTATACCTGATTTGAAATACCATCCTATTTGTTTGTACCACTTCTGAACTGTCACCTATTTCTAGAACAAGTAAATTTCATCACTTAGATTTAAAAAATTGCATTAGGAGGAATTCATTTTATGATTTTCTTTTTATTGTGTAGTTACTGGGGTTTGAACTCAAGACTTCATGCTCTTGCTTAGCTTTTTCACTCAAGGCTAATCACATGAGCCACACCTCTACAAGGAATTCATTTTATAAACATCTAATTTTCCCTTCAAATGTATGTATTCTGCCTCCCAATCTCTCAATGTCTACCCTCAATGATGAACTTTTCTATCAGTAGTTAATAATTAAATGATGACTTGCTTACTAAGTAAATGAGAAAAATTATTTCCCTAAGAGGATTCTCTGAACATAAATATATAATCAATACACTTAAACCATGTTAATCCTGAGGTTGAACTCAGGGGCTGGGTGCTTACTCTATTTTCTCCCGTTGGTCTTAGGAACAGACTCTCAGACTGTGATGAAGCGGGAGCCATTGCTGTCAGTGTTTCCAGGGAGAGATTGTGACACTCACCTGTAGCAGTAGCTATGGTTCAATCACTATGAATCACTACCAAAGCTGGTATCACCCCAGGCTCGATTCCACACACACAAATCATTAAATCAAACCATTGGCTCCTGGCTGTCACCCCAGCTACTCAGGAGGCTGAGATGTGAAAATTATAGTTTGAAGCGAGCCTAGACAGGAAATCAGGTGACTCCAATTAACTACCAAAAAGCCAGAAGTAGAGTTGTGGCTCAAATGGCAGAGTGCCAGCCTTAGGCCTTGAGTTCCAACTCCAGAATTAGCAAAAATAAATAAATGGATAAATAAACAGATTCAGATAATAAATGAAAAACCTCAGCTGCCCCTCTGGTTTCCCTAATCATTTCTCTATTACTGGGGAACAAATCATTATTCACAGCAGGGCACTTCCCCAAACTTTGGGGAAGTATTTCCACAGGGATTTAAGTCATTAGGGAAGTTCAACCCAAAGCATCTTCAGTGCTAAGAATGGCTGAGAACTTTAGTGGCAACGGCTCAGCATCTCCAAGTTTATGTTTCTTCTCTTCCTCTGCCTAGAGTCAACAGCTCTGAAATGTGTAAAAATAATTAGAGAGACTCAAAGAGTTGAAGCTACCAGTAAAATCAATTTGACTGTGAAAACAAAAGAATATTTGAATTAGTGCTGACATGGGAACATTACCTAGGAACTCACTGGGAAAGCAATTCCCTACCCTAGACCACTGGATAAATCGGAAATTGTTCTGTTGCCTGAAAAATCGTTTTAACAAGATCACTGGGACATTGTGTGAACATTAATGTCTGAGAAGCGCAACTCTATGCTTCTTATGAAATTATTCTTGTGCATTTCTGTTTGAACTAGATTTAGGGCAATATTCGATGACTCAATCACCCCCCAATTTTTTATTTAAAAATGCAAGAACATGGGCCAGGAGCGTGGCCTAGTGGTAGAGTACTTGACTAGCACGCACAAAGCCCCAGTTCAATTCCTCCATACACATACACAGAAAAAGCCAAAAGTGGTGCTGTGGTTCAAGTAGTAGAGTGCTAGCCTTGAGAAAGCCCCAGGACAATGCCTCGCCTTGAGTTCAAGTCCCAGGACTGGCAAAAAAAATCAAGAATACACAGAAACAAATTCAAATCTTTAATATGATGTTGAACACTATGATTTCAAACTAGTCAATCTAGGAGAAATTTCAGAGAAGTTGTATAAGTAACTGTTAATGGATCATAAGAACATTTGTATTATTTAAGCCTTCCACGAAAGGTTCTGGGATAAAATACTGGATTTGAAGAGTCCCCTGTGGCTCTGAATTGGAAGGGTCTGGATAACAAGGAGAAACTATTCCAAGGAGAGAAAGAGAGGGTGAGTTACTCCAGGGAAGCATCTGAAAGAGCTGAGACCTCCCCATTTAGTGCAGAACTCTACTCTGTGGGCTTCACCTATTTTCTGATGCACTCAGAGGACAAGAATAGTCTGGATATTTGTACTGTTGCGTGTACAAACCGTGAGGCCTCTGGAGCAAGTGGGAAACTTCCCAACTCATAGGCCACAAAGCTTATTGGGATGCAAAGCACCTCCCAACACCCAGGGAGGAACCTTCTGAAGTGAATATAACTCTAAAAGTCTGGATTGGAAGAATCAACATTGTGAAAATGACAATCTTGCCAAGAGCTATCTACAAATTCAACGCAATACCCATCAATATCCCAATGGCATTCTTTAAAGAAATAGAAGAGGCAATTCAAAATTTCATATGGAATAATAAAAGACCCCGTATAGCAAAAACACTTCTTAGCAGAAAGAACAGCACCGGAGGAATTTCAATTCCAAACTTTAGACTCTATTACAGAGCTATAATTCTCAAAACAGCTTGGTACTGGCACAAGAACAGGCCTGAAGACCAATGGAATAGAACTGAGGACCCAGATATTAAACCACAGACCTATGGCCAGCTCATCTTTGACAAGGGAGCCAAAAAAATAGAATGGAAGAAAGACAGACTCTTCAACAAGTTGTGCTGGCAGAACTGGTTAAGCACCTGCAGAAAACTAAAGTTGGATCCTTCTTTGTCACCTTGCACTAGAATTAACTCCAAATGGATCAAAGACCTGGAGGTAAAAGCTGACACACTGAAAACTTTACAGGAAGGAATAGGAGATACACTAGGCTTCCTTGGCACAGGTCGAAACTTTCTTAATAAGGACCAAGAATCACAACAAATCAGAGAAAGGCTGGATAAGTGGGACTGCATTAAACTGCAGAGCTTTTGTATGCCAAAGGACATAGCTAGTAAATTAATTAGGAAGCCTACAGAGTGGGCAAACAATGGACAAAGGCCTCATATCTAAAATATATCAACAACTCAAAAAATTGAATCACTCCAAAACTAATCTCCAAAGTAACAACCATCCCATTGAAAAATGGGCCAAAGACTTAAAGAGAATCTTCTCTGAAGAAGAAACAAAAATGGCCTATAGACACATGAAGAAATGCTCAACATCTCTGGTCATAAAAGAAATGCAAATCAAAACAACTCTAAGATTCCACCTCACTCCAGTTAGAATGGCCAGGATCAGGAAAACGAATAATAACAGATGCTGGAGGGGATGTGGCCAGGAGGAATCACTACTACGCTGTTGGTGGGAGTGCAAACTGGTTCAACCACTATGGAAAGCAGTGTGGCAGTGCCTCAAAAGACTAAACATAGAACTCCCCTATGACCCAGCAATTCCATTACTTGGCATTTACCCAACCATCCAGAAACAAGGGCATACTAAATCCACTAGCACAACAATGTTCATTGCAGCATTATTCACCATAGCAAAGATATGGAACCAACCTAGATGTCCCTCAGTTGATGAGTGGATCAACAAGTTGTGGTATTTGTACACAATGGAATTCCATGCTGCTGTCAGAAAGAATGACATTGCCCCATTTGTTAGGAAATGGAAAGACTTAGAAAAAAATTATATTAAGTGAAGTAAGCCAGACTCAAAGGAACTTAGGCTCAATGGTTTCCCTCATTCGTCATAATCAATAGATACCTTGGGCTCTACTAGCAGAGATCTGCAATAGAGCAAAATCTTGATACATAAGGCCATATAGTATGAAGCTAATTGAAAGGACCTCCAGGATATTGAAACAAAAGCCATATAACGAATGATTGTTGTCCTTAATGTACTATGTTGTCTCTCATCTCCTTTGCTGTCCCTTGGTTATCTCATATTGTTATAGTATCTCACTTTGTTATCCGATATATTGAATTTATTTGTATTTGGTTATTTGAAATTTGATAGGGAAGGGGGGAAAACCAAGACGGGTGTGGGGTGTGGGGGGGGGAGGGAAATGGGTACCAAGACATGTGAAAGGGTATCAATGTACGTGAATTAATGCACCTTCTATCTGGCAAATATCATGTAACCCTTTTACTAATTACAATAAAAAAATGCAAAAAAAAAAACCCTCTAAAAGTGACAATTGACATTCACTGGCTCCATGGAAACAGAGGAATTACAATAGACTCAAGCTATGACCCTCTGTCTGCCTCCTCCACATCATACACAGTAAAAAGAACCTGGTAGATGCTCACATTATAGGAACAAGAAAGAAGCATACCTTTTTTTCCTGTGCTGATCCTGGGGCTTGAATTGAATATCTGAATGCTGTTGCTGAGAGTTTTTGTTGTTTTTAAATTTTATTGTCAAGGTCCCTGAGTTTTTATGCTCAAGGTTAGTGTCCTATCACTTGAGCCACAGCTCTACTTTTGTATTTGGTGGTTAATTGGAGATAACAATCTCACAAATTAACCTCAAAGCAAATGAAAACTGCAAACCTCTAGCCCACCAGCAAGAAGATTCTTAATTTATGTCAGATGTTTAATAAGGGCTTTGATGAAGTAATGAGAAATCTGAAAATGTTCCTGTTATAGAATACACAGAAGCAAATTCATTGTCTGACGGCTTGAATGCTCATTTTAATGTATAAAAAATTCAATATATATTTTATGCTCAAAAGTATTGAAAAGCTAAAAAAAGCACCCCCATTCTGAAGCAGCAACCATCTTGTTGTTTATGTAAACTGTGAGTGACCCAAAAGTGCACATAAATTAAAGAAACAGAATTGTGGAACTGACCTGTCTGTGTTAAAATTAACCAGAACTCGTGTAAATTCAAGGGATGGCATTTGCTTTGTAAAGCCATGAAACCACCCTCAGTTAATTAGGACTCTACTGGCCTGGGAACCTCCTATTAGCTTTCACTGCCCTGAACTGTCCCTAACCCCTACCTTATCTCATTCCAGTAGCTGATGGCTGTGTTGATGTAAATCTGTGGTCTTTGCCTTTAAAAGCCCTGTAGAAATTCTGTTCAGGGCTTTCTCCTAGGCTCTGCTGTGTGGGGAAGCCCAAGCTAGCCCACCTGAATAAAGCCTTGCTTTTGCATTTTGGAATGTCTGACTCTTGGTGGTCTCTTGGTGGTCATCCTGAGACTTGGGCATTACAGTTGGGGGCTCATCCGGGATACCCCCAGAGACCCCCGACCCCGAAGGTAAGGAAACAGCGCTGTTGATTTGTCTTGTCTCATCATCTATCTGTCTGCTTGTCTGTCTGTCTCACTCTCGCTTGAGGACTCCCCCTCCAACTCATATTTCTTGAAGGGATTGCCGAAGTGGATGCGCTTATACAGCAACCCTGGAGGGACTGGGAGACATCCCAGACCCTCTGCTCGTAGAAGGGGGTCCCTGGAGCCCCTTCCAAGTACTAGTAGGGAGTGAGTCAGTCCGGTTTTTGACCGGCACTGACCGAGAAGGTCTCCTAACCGAGACTTAACTGGCCCATCTTGATCTTCTGTTTCTTGATCCTTCTGTTTCTCCACAGATGTCAGCAGACCAACGTGGGAGATCTCCATCTAGAAAGTCTTTTAAGACTCAGACCTGTGTGTATTGTGCTTTGTTTTGTTGGAATTATCTTACCCCTTATTTTGTGGACTGAACCACTGACGAGACCAGAAACCATGGGTAATATTCCATCTAGCCCTTGGACTTGACTCTAGCACACTGGAAAGAAGTTAAGGAAATAGCTCAGAACCAAAATGTAACTATTAAGAAAGGAAAAAGATAAGCTATACCCGCCCATCCTCCAGGAAGGGAGCCCAGAGGAGGATGAGACATGTCTCATTTCTCCCTTCATACTCCCCACCCCAGTTAACTCCACCTAATGCGCCCCAAGGAGAACTTTGAAAATGAAAAGGCTCCAGCTATGCCCTCTGCTCCAGGGGGTCCTGCCCAGTCAACTCACTGGAGCCTAGGAGTTACACCTCCTCATAATTTTGTTGCCCTTCCCCTTTACCCTTTAGGTCCTGAGGCTGCAGATGGTCGACAACAGTTCCATTACTGGCCATTTGCTACTAGTGGCCTTTACAATTGGCATACTCAGAATGCCCCTTTCTGAGAAACTCCAGGATTTAATTCACTTGCTTGAAACTGTTCTCTTTACCCACCAGCCAACCTGGGAGGACTGCCAGCAGCTCCTGGGAGCGGAACAGGATCCTAGAAAATGTCAGGAAACTAGTCCCATGCCCCACGGGAGACCCCATCGCAGACCCTACCCAGATTGCAATCGCCTTCCCTTCCAAACACCCCAACTGGGACTACAGTGAAGCAGAAGGTAAGGAGCAGCTTCAGGTCTATTGCCAGGCTCCGTTGGCAGGTCTCAAGGCTGCAGCTCGCAAGGCTACTAGTATGGCCAAAGTTTATGATGTTAAGCAGGGTGCTACTGAAAGTCCAGCAGCTTATCTAGAGAGACTCATGGCAGCTTTCAAGCAGTACACCCCTTATGACCCTGAGCTGTAAGAGAGCACACAAGCAGTTATTTTAGTCTTTATTAACCAGGCAGCACCAGACATCAGGAAGAAATTGCAGTCCTTGGAAAGACTAGGTGAGAAAGGATTATGGAAGGCAGGAGAGGCAAATAAAAAGGATTTTGGATGGACAGCAAAAGCAAATGGAGCAGGTGCTCCTAGCCACCATCGGCAAGCCAGAGGATAAAAATTGAAGACTAAAACTAGGGAAAAACCAATGTGCTTATTGCAAGAAAGAAGGGCACTGGGCCAAAGAATGCCCCAAGAATAGAAGGAAGGACTTTCAACCTTTGTCTCAAAAGTAAGTCAGGGAATAGCCTCTGCACTGGGGACAGATTGGAAGTTGCATTGTGCTTACTGACCCCAGAGTTCAGGACAGGTAGAAAGAATGAATCGGATCCTAAAAGAGACTTTAATCAAATTGGCCTTAGAGACTGGTGCGGACTGGGTGTCACTTCTTCCCTTTGCTCTATTTAGAGTAAGGAATTCTCCCTATCAGCTAGGCTTTACTCCTTTTGAAATAATGTATGGACACCTCCCCCCCACACACCCATTGTTCCTAGTCTCCAGAATGATCTATTAACTGACCTGGATGATGTTGAATTTTTGCCTAAGTTTGATTATCTACAACTTGCACAAGAGCGCGTGGCCCCAACTCAAAGCCCTTTACGATTCTGCCTCTGTCTCTACTCCCCATTTGTTTAAATTCCTTATGTAATTAAGTTGTCTGGTAAAAAAGTTTTGTTTTGAACCTGGTTCTCACCTGCAAGAGAAAAATTGGCAAAGCTCTCTTGACACAAACTTCCAGAAAATGAACGGCTAATATTAATTTTGCGTGCTTTAAGATCTTTGAGTATGAATGTGTGTGTGAATGGGTGTGAGTGAACATGTTCAAGGTTAAATTGTCAGCATGCTATGTAAAACAATGGATGAGCTCATATTTGAAACACAAAGGCAATTGGGTAAATCTAAGTCTAAACTTCAAGAAAATTATTAGGTTTGAATGTTTTACAGTGTCTCAAAGGATTATTGCATTGTTTTAAAGAGGAACTGCTAAAAAGTATTTTTCTAAAGTATTTTTCTAAAGTAGAAAAAGTATTTTCTAAATGAAATCTGCATTTAAAAAATTCTAGTATTGTAATGCATAGAGCTGTTTACATTATAAACTCTGTATCCTGTTTAGCCCGGAGGCATTAGGGAATTTGGAATTTATTACCCTGAGTTAAAATTTGGAGATAAGAATCAGAATTTGTTTATCAGTGTCAGAGGTGATGTGATTAGTGTTTCTTAAACTGCCCCCTAAAATGTATTAAATAGGGGAAAAGAGTTCTTAAAAGGAATGTTTAAAAGTTTATCTCCGTATGATTTGGTTTCATGCTACTGGGTTGCGATTGGACGTATTTTAGAAAAAGAAGGAAACTAAGTCCAGACTTAGACTTTTGGTGTACTGAGGATGTTTGTAGTTCTTGCATTAAGGAAAACTTATTTGAGTTTAAACTGTTGTTGGAGTTAAAGGAAGTAATCTAAACTGCAGGATAAAAAAGTGCCTCTTCTAAAAGGAGGCCTGGAGGCAAAGGGGGTTCCTTGAGCCCTTAAATGTTTTTCAAATGCAAATAAAGGCTAAGGTGTTATTTGTTTAAGCAAATATCAGTAAAAGCTTAAAAAATACTAATTAGAAATGGGTTTCTGAACAAGATTTGAAAGTGAAGTTGTCCTAAATGTTTGTTTCAAGAGAGAGAGAAAAAAGGAAAATTAGGACTACCAAAATTATTGCTTAATTGCTATTTAGCTTGCTCTTGTAAGTCTCCTTATAGCAATTTCCAGCTGGCCCATGGAGAAGGACAGCAATCCTTATTCAGATGTAACTTTGGCTCTTACCAAGTTCCAGGTAAGATCATGCTTAGAGACTATTTCTGTGTTGACCACTTGTTGCTTTAATTGGAGTAACGTGGGCTTTTGTGGGACTCATTGATCTGAAAGCTGCATTTTGAGCCAGCCTAGGTAAAGCCAAGTCCCTGTGAGACTGTGGTGTCTAATCTGCTGGGGCAGAGTTCCTTTGGAGCTCAAAGTGGTAGAGTGATAACCTTGAGCTGGAGAGTTGAGGGACAGTGCCCAGGCCCTGAGTTCAAGTCCAGCAACCAACCTAGTGAAATGCCAATGGGACATTTATCCCTGTGTGGAGAGATACTACTGGGACAAAAGCAATGAAGCATCCAGATGCAGAAAGCCTCTGCTTGGATGGCAGAGATGGTGTCAGATCCTAGAATCACTCCTGCTTGGCCATTCAAAATTAATCAGAGCTGGGAGGTCATAGAACAGTTTGTAAGCATGCCTTACTAATGCCCGTGCCTTTCATAACTGGGCAGGAACTTGTCAATCATCTGTGATAGTGGGTAGTTTAAAGTCCTAACTGAGCAAATTTTGATTTGACACCAGCCACAAATTCAGGAAAGTTTGTGGATCTGAGGCTGTGTCCCTATTATCTGTTTAGATCTGGCAACTGAAGCATAGTTAGAGTCCCAGGGATTAAGTTCCACAGACAATCAGGAAAATGCCTTTGCAAATGGGTGCTAAGTAAGCTACACTGTTGTAGCCAAAGGAAAAGTTTGTGCAGTTGTTAAATGTTTTACATGATCTCCAATTTGGACTAAAATATTGCTCCTGATATGTAATCTTGGCAACCTTTTGGTAGAATAGGCTAAGCTTTTAGGGTCCCTGGCTAGGTATAGAGACAACACCCCTGAGTCAGCCTGAAGAAGTCATAGAAGATGGACCTTCGCCCATCAATCCCCTTTAGATGAAGGGACCAAAAAGTCATTTTTTAAAAAATTAAGACAGGATAAGTTAGAGGCATGGAAAAAATAGTAACAGATGTGCAAGAGTGGAGACTGCACTTGTGGGGAATGGCTACAGGTTCAAGTCTTCTGTGCCTGTCTAGAGAAGCCTAGCCTCATTTAATCTGGTTACTAACAATTGTCACCCTGGTATTACTTTGGATTCTCAACCCTATACTGTCTTAAAAACTAATGGGGTGCCAGCCTGAAAAAATGAGTATGCTCAGGAAAAGCAACCAGGAAATCATTGGGAGAATTCACCAAAGTCAGGCCGTAGGTTAAGCTTCTTTAACCAGTCTGTGCAGAAATTTGCAGGTGACCCAGCAGGAGGTGTGACATTCCATTGGAGCTGCTGAGAGATGAGGCTGCTGCCACATATTCTGTCCTGCCTGATTCCACCACCAGCCCACAACTGCTTCCTGAGAGGACTGGAGCTAAACCTTGGTGATAGGACATTCTATCTGTACTAAGTTCAAAGTTCCCTAGGTGTTTGCAGCCATTATGGTGACTCTGGATGGGTGAAGGGAATTTTCCATCCAGTGCTGAACAGCCTAAACGTGAGAGGTGCTAAATGTGAATGAGGACTATAGTCAGGTAAAGAAGAGAGAAAAAGGTTAGTAAGGAAAACCTTGGGAAAGGAATTAAGGAAACAGAAGGATAGTTTATGGATAAGAGAGGATCTGGAAAGAATTGTCTTATGTTTGTTCTACAAAAAGGGAGAAAGACAAATCCCAGAGAGTTCCTGTATGTAGTAGATGGTATGAGCATGTCTTGAGAACGGAGCTTACAAGTAAAATTGGCATGTAATTGAGTTAGCCATAATACGAACAGGGTAGGATCGGTATACTGATGTGGAACTATTCTTTGTGCCCATCTGAGGAGTTGCTATGCTTGGATGTATATTTCCTAGTTGTGAGAGCTTTCTTGGGTGCAGAACTGGGAGGGCATGCTCTATGCCCCTCCAAACCAGAGAATGTTGTCTGCCCGAGTCTGACAATTGTTAGCCCCCCAAGCCATGTATTATCTCAGCTGGCATTGCTAATCATGATTCAATCCAGTCCTTACAGGCCTTACAAGTTGATCTGGGGATATGTTCATCGTCTGGTTTCCAGTACCCTGGCACTCAAGAGAACATGCACTATGATTCCCAACACTCCAACCACTGTGAAGGTAGCAGGAAAGAGCTACTGGGTTATCACTCCTAGGCGAAGACAGCTTGTGAGGATTCTGGACTTTCAGACTCCCAGAGAAATGGACTTTGACATTTCTAGGGTCCCAAACAGATGCTGACCTGAGACTTATGCATAAGTCAATCGACAAGCTCACTGACTCACTGAGGTCCCTAGCTAACGTTGTCCTCCAGAGCAGAAGAGGACTAAATATATTGTTCCTAGAGGTTTGAGTGTCGCCCGGGGAGAAGAATGTTGCTTCTGAGTAAACCACACTGGGGTAATAAAAGATAGCCTGGCAGCTGTAAAGAGGAGACCAGATGAGCGAAAAGGGAGAGACAGAGGTCCCAAGGATGAGATGAGAGGCTGTACAACTGATCTACCTGCGCAACTTCCCTAATCCTCAGCCATTATTGGTCCTCTGGTGATTATTTTAATGTTACTGTTATTGTTGATTGGCCCGTGTGTAATTAATGCAATGTCCTTAGTAAAACAAAGAGGATCACAGTTATAAAACTGATGATCCTACACACCTGGTATAACCTGTTTGTACTGAGGTAAATAGTCAAAGATTCGACTAGGCTAAAAGAAAAGGGGAGAATGAAGAGCTAAAAAAGTGCCCCCATTCTGAAGCAGCAACCGTCTTGTTGTTTATGTAAACTGTGAGTGACCCAAAAGTGCACATAAATTAAAGAAACAGAATTGTGGTGCCATTAAGTCCCAGGAACTGACCTGTCTGTGTTAAAATTACCAGAACTCAAGGGATGGCATTTGCTTTGTAAAGCCATAAAACTACCCTCAGACAGTTAATTAGGACTCTACTGGCATGGGAACCTCCTGTTAGCTTCCACTGCCCTGAACTGTCCCTAACCCCTACCTTATCTCACTGCAGTAGCTGATTGCTGTGTTGCTGTAAATCTGTGGTCTTTGCCTTTAAAAGCCCTGTAGAAATTCTGTTCAGGGCTTCCTCCTAGGCTCCTGCTGTATGGGAGTGTAGGACAAAGGCTGAGCTAGCTGCCCGAATAAAGCCTTGCTTTTACATTTTGGAATGTCTGACTCTCAGTGGTCTCTTGGTGGTCGTCCTGAGACTTGGCCATAACACTATCACTTGAGCCACAGCTCTCCTTTTATATTTGGTGGTTAATTGGAGATAACAATCTCTCAAATTAACCTCAAAGCAAATGAAAACTGCAAACCTCTAGCCCACCAGCAAGAAGATTCTTATTTTATGTCAGATGTTTAATAAGGGCTTTGATGGAGTAATGAGAAGAGGAATCTGAAAATGTTCCTGTTATAGAATACACAGAAGCAAATTCATTGTCTGATGGCTTGAATGCTCATTTTAATGTATAAAAAATTCAATATATATTTCAAGCTCAAAAGTATTTTTAGCTGGGTGCCAGTAGCTCACCTCTGTAATCCTAGCTTCTCAGGTGGCTGAGAGATCTGAGGATCATGGTTCAAAGTCAGCCCAGGCTACGCTCCCAACCCTTTTATCAATATTTTTTGCTTCAAGATTATCCTGAATTATTTTTGTGCCTTTCTTTTCCATGGTTATTGGTGGCAAAGTAATTTTATTTAATCTGTTTTATTGTATTTTTATATTTAGTTGAGTTTAGTGTTGCATTTAAAGAGGCTTCTTTTCATATTGCTGTACAGTACTGGAGACTGAGTCCTTAAGACTGTTTATTGGGCTGGGAGTTTGGCCTAGTGGTAGCGCTTACACAAAGACCTGGGTTTGATTCCTCAGTATCACATACATTGAAAAAAGCCAGAAGGGGTGCTGTGGCTCAAGTGGCAGAGCTCTAGCCTTGAGAAAGCCCAAGGACAGTGCTCAGGCCCTGAGTTCTAGCCCTGGGACTGGCACACAAAAAAATAAAGACTGTTTAACAAGACACCCCCTATAAAACTAAAAGAGATATTCATACAACAGATTGCACAAGTAACAATAGAATGTAAGCAATAAGAAAAAGTACCCACAGTGGCTCACGCCTGTAATCCTAGCTACTCAAGAGGCTGAGATCTGAGGATAAGTGGTTCAAAGCCAGCCCAGGCACTGAAGTCTGTGAGACTCTTATCTTCAATTAACCTCTAGGAAATGGGAAGTGGGGCTGTGGCTCAAGGGGTAGGGGTAGTAACCTTGGGCTGAAGAGCTCTGGGACAACTCCCAGGCCCAACGGTAGGGCAGAAGCAGAGCTGAAGAGCTCAGGTCAGGGACAGCACCCAGGCCCAGAGTTCATGACTCACAAAAAAAAAAAAAAGGAATATGAAAAAGCAAGGCAATATAATCTTTCAAAAGTTTATAATTCATCCCAATAGCTTAATCTAAAGAAACTGAAATATTAGACAAAGAATTCAGAAGTGAAAATGTTAGACAAAGAATTAAGAAGTCTAATTTTAAGCCGAGCAGAGTGGCTCATGCCTATAATCCTAGCTACTCTTGAGGTTGAGATCTCAGGATTAGGCTTCAAAGCCAGCTCAGGTTCGAAAGTCTGAAAGATACTCTTATCTTCAATTAACCAGTAGAAAACTGGAAATGATGCTATGGCTCCAGGGGTAGGCCAGTAGCCTTGAGATGAAGAGCTCAGGGACAGTGCCCAGGCCCAGAGTTCAAGCCCCACAACAACAACAACAAAGAAGTCTAATTTTAAGGAGAAGGATAAATTATCTCAAAGAAAATCTAAATAATGACCAGGAGTTTGGCCTAGTGATAGAGTGGTTGCCTAGCATGCACAAAGACTTGGGTTCAATTTCTTGGTACCACATAGCCCTCAGTTCAATTCCTTGATACCACATACACAGAAAAAGGTAGAAGTAGTACTATAGCTGTAGTGGTAGAGCGCTAGCCTTGAGAAAGCTCAGGGACAGTGCCCACGCCCTGAGTTCAAGCCCCAGGACTGGTAAAAAGAAAATCTAAAGAAACACATGAGTGAAGTAAGAAAGTCAACTCCAAAGCTGGCTGCTGGTAGCTCATGCCATTAGTTCATGCTCGTAATCCTAGCTACTCAAGAGGCTGAGATCTGACAATGGCAGCTCAAAGCCAGACCTGGCAGAATACTCCCTGAGACTCTTATCTCCAATTAACCCCCAGAAAACCAGAAGTGGTGTAAAAGAGCTAATTGCACCCAGGCCCAGAGTTTAAGAGCACTTGCCTAGCATGCACAAAGACCTAGGTTCAATTCTTTGGCATCACATACATGGAAAAGTCAGAAATTGTGCTGTGGTTCAAGTGGTAGAGCACTAGCCTTGAGGAAAAGTCCACGGACAGTGCTCAGGCCCTGAGTTTAAGCCCCAGGACTGGCCAAAAAAAAAAAAAAGGAAAAAGTCAAACTCTAGGCATGGACAATAAGTTCATCACAGAAATTCTGAGGGCCAAAACACACATCACCCAAAAGCTAAACATAACAACAACAATAAAAAAAATCCCACCAAACAAACATACATTTTGGAAATGACAAGTTCAGCAAATTAAGCAAAAACCACAATAGAACATATCACCAATAGACTAGATAAGGCATGATGAAAAATATCAGATAATGAAGCTAAAGTTGAGGAATTATTACTTTCAGATACTAACAAAGAAAGAAAAAAGGAACCATGTGCCCTTTAGGCATAATTACGTGATTAAACTTAAATCATAGTATAAATATGGAACTAAAACACAGGCTTTAAGACAGAAAACCAGCTGAGTAGTGTTGCTTATGCCCATAACCCTAGGTACTCAGGAGACTGAGATCTGAGGGATGACAGTTCAAAGCCCTGGCACTAAAGTTTGTGAGACTCTTATCTCCAATTAACCATAAGAAGATAGGAAATGGGTCTATAGCTCCAGGGGTAGGGAGGTAGGCTTGAGCTGAAGAGCTCTGGAACAGCGCCCAGGCCCAGAGTTCAAGCCCCATGAAACCCCCCCCCCAAAAAAAAACAAAACAAAAAACCCACACAAAACATATTCAATGAAACTATAGCCAAAAATTTCCCAGAGCTAGGAAAATAAATGGACATCTGAGTATAGGAAACATGAGCTGAAGACTCTGGCCATATGCACAGAACAAAGAAAGAATACTGGAGGTGTCAAGAAACAATTTCTGAGCCATTTACAAAGGCAAATATATTAAAACAACAGCAGACCCCCTCAAAACGCACGAAAGCACGGACTAATGCATTCAAGCCCAAGAACAAAATAATAATAATAAAAAAACCCTGCAAATCACTCCGATATCCCACAAAGTTATACTTTAGTTTTTTACTGCCCTAGCCCTTGGCCTGGGCATTGTGCTTGAGCTCTTTAGCTTAAGGCTACCACCCTACCCCTTGAGCCACAGCACCACCTCCGATTTTCTGGTGGTTAATTGGGATTGAGTCTCTTGGTCTTTAGAGTTCAGGCTGGCTTTGAACCACGATCCTCAGATCTCATCCCCTTGAGTAGCTAGTATTATAGGTGTGAGCCACCACACCCAGATAAAGTTACACATTAAAATGGAACTGGAAGTGAGTGGATGGCTCTCCCTTGTAATCCTAGCTACTCAGCAGGCTGAAGTCCAAGCATCCAGGCACTAAAGACTGTTAAGACTCTTCAATTAATCTCTAGAAAATGGGAAGGGGGGCTGTGGATCAAGGGGTAGGGCAGTAGCCTTGAGCTGAAGAGCTCAGGGACAGTTCCCAGGCACAGAATTCAAGCCCCATGAACTACAAACAAAACAACAACAACAAAAAAATGGAACTGGTGCTAGATGCTGGTAGCTCACTTCTGTAATCCTATCTTCTAGCAGGCTGAGGTGTGAGGTTCACAATTCAAATCAAGCCTAGGCAGGAAAGTCTGTGAGACTCTTATCTCCAATTAAGCACTGAAAGAACCAAACCTGGAGCGGTGGCTCAAGTGGTAACATTGAGAAAAGAGCTCAAGGTAACCCTCTGAATCTGAGGGCAGGACCCAGAATGATATAGACATGTAGACATAGATAGACACACACACACACACACACACACACACACACACACACACACACACAAATTGAAGTAGAAATAATTTTTTAAAATTTTCAATAATTAAGTAAAAAGATTCATGACCATTAAGTCAACCTTGCAGAAGTTACTTAAAGGAAGAGTATGTGCAAAATAAAAGTATACTAAATCACAAGAACTTAAGAAAGAACAAATCTTACTAGAAAAACAGACAAATGATAATTAGGAAAGAATCAAACATTACTAACTCAGAAAACAAGAACATCTCTAAGATGAAAAGGGAACTTAGCATATACATTTCAAAAATTACCTAAAACATAAATGACCTTGATTTGGTAATAAAAAAAAGATGCTGAGGGGCCAGGAGTTTGGCCTAGTGGTAGAGTGCTTGCCTAGCATGCACAAAGACCTGGGTTCGATTCCTTGGTACCACATAGAAAAAAGCTGGAAGTGGTGCTGAGGCTCAAATGGTAGAGCTCTAGCCTTGAGGAAAGCCCAAGAACAGTGCTCAGGCCCTGAGCTTTAGCTTAGGACTAGCAAAAAAAAAAATGCTGACTAGTTAAATGGATTAAACCCAGCTATACGCTGTTTGCAAGAAACTCATCTGACTGGCAGATTCATACTGAAAGTAAAAAGATGGAAAATGATATTTAAATCAAACAGAATGCAAAAGCAAGCCAGAGCATTCATACTCTCATAAAGTCAGCTTTTCAGGGCTGTTGGCACATGTATGTAGATTCCAACACTCAGGAGGCTGAAGCAGGAGCACTGTTCCTGGAGTATGCAGTAAAATCCCAAGGAAGGGGGAATCTCACAGACTTTAAGCCAAAATTAGCTTGAAGGGATAAATAACACTATGGCATATTAATAAAGGAATAATTCATAAAGAAGATAGTTACTCGGGCTGGGAATGTGGCTTAGTGGTATTGTGCTTGCTTAGTATGCATGAAGCCCTAGGTTCAATTCCTCAATCTGTAAGTGGCTCTATGATAGTGTGGTAGAGTGCTAGCCTTAAGAACAAAGGCTCAGGGGCAGTGTCCAGGCCCTGAGGACTAGCAAAAAATATTATAAATATATATGCACAAATTATAAATATATAAACACACAAAGATTGTTACCTCCAATTTTATAAAATAAACATTACTGGATGTAAAGAGACAAATATGTATGGTATCATAACAATGGGTTGCTTTAGTACCCCACTTACATCTATAGATTATCCAACCCTCATCCCCCCCAAAATATGTAAAATAACTTCAGGGTTATTTTATACACCAATAACAAACACAGTGAGGGAAAAAAAATCAGGAAATAAGTAAGCCCATTCACAGTGACCCTGGAAAAAAGTAACTAGAAATAGCCTCTTGTGTACATGGATTGGCAAAATTAATACTATAAATGCAATACTTACTAAAATCCTAATGATGCTCCTCACAGATCTAGAAAAAATAATTCTAAAATTCACATGGAAACAAATAAGATTCTAAATAGCAGAAAGAGTAATGCTAGATATATCCACAGTAACAAACTTATCATGGCATTGGCACAGAAACAGACATGTACATGGCCAAGTGGTAGAAGACCCAGAAATAAATTCCTCTGATTGAGTCTGGGAAAGTGGCTTAGTGGTAGAGTGCTTGCCTAGCATGCATGAAGTCCTGGGTCAATTTCTCAGTACCACAAAAATAGAAAAAGCCTTAGGTGACACTGTGACTCAAGTGGTAGAGTGCTATCCTTGAGCAAAAGAAGCTCAGGGACAGTGATTGGGCCAAGATATCAAAACCTCACACTGGAGAAAAGTAATTAAACCAGTGGAGGCATGCCTCAGGTGGTCGAGCACCAGTCTTGAGTGAAAAAGGCAGGCAAAAGAAAAAGGCCCTGACACTATAACCCTCATCCCCAAACCAGACAGAGATTCATCAAAGAAAGAGAACTATAGACCCATTTCTTTGATGAATATTGATGCAAAAATTCTCAACAAAATACTGGCCAACCGTCTTCAGCAACTCATCAAAACAATTATACACTATGACCAAACAGGATTCATCACAGGGATGCAAAACTGGTTCAACATATGCAAATCAATTAATATAATTCAACACATCAACAGGAGCAAGGGGAAGAATCACATGATTGTCTCAAGAGATGCAGAAAAGGCATTTGACAAGATCCAACACCCCTATATGCTAAAAGCTCTGGAGAAACTAGGAATCCATGGAACATTCCTCAGTATAATAAAGGCTGTGTATGACAAACCCACAGCTAGCATTATACTTAATGGTGAAAAGCTAAGCCATTTCCTCTAAAATTAGGAACGAGACAAGGACGCCCACTCTCTCCACTCCTCTTTAACATAGTATTAGAATTCCCAGCCAGAGCAATAGGCAAGAAGAAAGCATAAATGGGATCCAAATAGGGAAAGAGGATGTGAAACTTTCCCTCTTTGTAGATGACATGATTCTGTATTTAAAGAACCTATAGACTTCACTCCCAAACTGCTTGAGCTGATTCAAAACTTTGGCAAGGTAGCAGGGTATAAAATTAGCCCTCAAAAATCAACTGCCTTCCTTTATGTTAACAATGAGAGGAACGAGGCAACAATCAGGAAAGCATCTCCTTTTGCAATAGCCTCAAAGAAAATAAAGTATCTAGGAATTAACTAAGAATGTAAAGGACCTTTTTGATGAAAACTTTAAAACCCTGAAAAAGGAAATTAAAGCAGAACTGAGGAAATGGAAAAGCCATGCTCCTGGACTGGAAGAATTAACATCGTGAAAATGGCAATCTCGTTAAGGGCTTTCTACAAATTCAACGCAATACCCATCAATATCCCAATGTCATTCTTTAAAGAAATAGAAGAGGCAATCCAAAATTTCATACGGAATAATAAAAGACAATTTTTAGCAGAAAGAACAGAGCAGGAGAAATTTCAATACCAAACTTTAGACTCTATTACAGAGCTATAGTGACCAAAACAGCTTGGTACTGGCACAAGAACAGGCCTGAAGACCAATGGAATAGAACTGAGGATCCAGATATTAACCCACAGACCTATGGCCACCTAATCTTTGATAAGGGAGCCAAAACAATAGAATGGAAGAAAGACAGCCTCTTCAACAAGTGGTGCTGGCAGAACTGGTTAAGCACCTGCAGAAAGTTAAAGTTGTGTCCTTCTTTGTCACCCTGTACCAGGATTAACTCCAAATGGATCAAATACCTAGAGGTAAAAGCAGATACACTGAAAACTTGACAAGAAGGAATAGGAGACACATTAGGTCTCCTTGGAACAGGTCAAAACTTTCTTAATAAGGACCAAGAAACAATGTCTGGATTAGTGGGGCTGCATTAAACTGTAGAGCTTCTAATAGCAACAGATGCTGGTGGGGATGTGGCCAGGAGGGATCACTGCTACACTGTTGGTGGGAGTGTAAACTCGTTCAACCACTATGGAAAGCAGTATGGCAGTTCCTCAAAAGACCAAACATAGAGCTCCCCTATACCCAGCAATTCCACTACTTGGCATTTACCCAATCATCCAGAAATAAGGACATACCAAAGCCACTAGCACAACGATGTTCATTGCAGCACTATTTACCATAGCACAGATATGGAACCAACCCAGATGTCCCTAAGTTGATGAGTGGATCAATAAGATGTGGTATTTATACACAATGGAATTCTAAGCTGCTGTCAGAAAGACCATTGCCCCATTTGCAAGGAAATGGAAAGACTTAGAAAAAATCATATTAAGTAAAGTAAGCCAGATGCAAAGGAACATAGGCTCAATGGTTTCCCTCATTTTTCATAATCAGTAGAAACCTTGGGCTCTCCTAGCAGAGATTTACAATAGAACAAAACCTAGATACATAAGGCCATATAGTATGACACTAAATGAAAGGACTGCCAGGATATAGAAACAAAAACCATATAATGAGTGATTGATATCCTTAATGTACTATGTTATCTCTCATCTCTTTTGCTGTCCCTTGGTTATCTCATATTGTTACAGTATTTCACCTTGTTAGCTGATATATTGGATATATGCATATTCCAATTTGAAATTGGAAAGGGAAGGGGGGAAAACAAGATGAGGGGTGAGGGTGGGGGAAGGAAATGGGGACCAAGACATGAGAAAGGGTATCAATGTATGTGAAGTAATGCACCTTCTATCTGGTGAATATAATGTAATCCTTCTATTAATTATAATAAAAATAGGGAAAAAAAGAAAAAGGCCCTGAGTTCAAGCCCCATTATTGGGACACACACACAGAATTAAATTTAGTTCATTTTACTCCTGCAGTATTATTTAAGTGGAAAATTATATACCTTCTGGTATAATCCATGTATTGTATTATTTTAATTTATAAGTACTAAGTATAAGTAATGACAAACATAAGACATAAAACTAAATCCAATATGCAATATTACTTGTGAACTAATACCAAAATAGAAAATACTTGCAATGAAACCTAACACTATAGAAAAAGTGGTCTATCCAAAGAATTTCAAGTTGTTTTTAACATTGTACTTCATTCTTCAAAAAAATATAAACTTGGGGGCTAGGAGCGTGGCCTAGTTATAGAGTGCTTGGATGAAACCCTGGATTTGATTCCTCAGTACCACATAAACAGAAAAGGCTAGAAGTGGTGCTGTGGCTAAAGCGGTAGAGCACTAGCCTTGAGTAAAAGAGCTCAGGGCCAGCACCTAGGCTCCAAAGTTCCATGACTGACAACAACAAAAGTAATCTGAAGCACAGTTTGGTAGTACATGTCTGTAATCCTAGCAGGAAGATCATCAGTTGGAAACTAGCCTGAGCTACACAGCAAGATCTTGTCTTAAAACAAAAAAGTCTCTTGACACCATTTATACCCACTCAGCTTCTGTTACTAAAAAACAATTAACATTCCTCGGGATATTAGGAGGTAGAGCCCTTGCCTAACAAGCATCAGGCCCTGAGTTCAAACCTCAGCATTGAAAAAAATCTATGAACATATGAACATCCTACAATTTAGAACACACCAATATGCAGTAGATCCCACATCTGAAATATCCCTTTGCTATATGTAGAGACTTGGAAAGCAGTGAGGTTAGCAGGTAAGAGAAGTTGGGATATGGTCAAACCCTCTCCAATGACCTGGTCTCTGGTTCCTATTTCATGTTTCCATTGAGAGCAGAGCCAGTGTTAATCTACTTTGAGAATTTACCAATCTGAACTCTGGTGGCTGCCCAGCTGCACTGCAAAGTCTTCTTTCTGAACACAGGAAGTGAGGGGAATGGTAGGCATAGGCACACAGCAGCGTTTTTCCAAGGTGCAAGAGAAAGGAAATGGTTTGCATCAAGATTCTATTCTAAGGAGTGCAATGGAAGCTCAACTCAAGGATGAATAGGTAAGAACACCCCTGGAAGTAGGGGAGGAATGATTTGCTGGTCTAGAAACAAGTTTTTTTTTTTCCTCTAGGGCTTATTGCACAGGCTACAGTATACTCTCTGGGGTAGGAAAGAGAAAGAGAAGCACTGAAGCCCATGTCCTCTTGTATCCTACCTGGTGATAGCTCCAAGTTTGTGGAGCCACTTCATCCGCTATGGTATCTCTGAAACATCCCCTGTCTACTGAGTCAGATAACCAGAATCAGAAGTCTGCTTGCTGGAATAAAACATTAAGAACAGAGATGATTGTGCATCAGAGCACATCAGGTTAGGGGGGATAAATTTCTGGGCTCAGGGTAAGGAAGTCCACAGTGACATCCTGTCCCAGATTCTTGGGACCATTGGGTCTCTCATCTGAGTCACATCCAGGGTGTACTGACTCAGGAACAGTCTCATCAATGTTGGTGGCACAGTGATTTTAATCTGTGGCTCCAGTTCTGGGACTATCAAAACCAATATTTATACCATCTGGTCCAACAACGGATTCTGACTTCCAGGTGGCGCCCATTTGCAATCCTAGCTACTCAAGAGACTGAGGTCTACAGGTTATGGGTTGAAGCCAACCCAAGCAGAAAAGGTAAGGCTCTCATCTCCATTTAACCAGCAAACAACTGAAAGTGGAGGCATAAACTCAAGTGATAAAGCATGGCAGATTCAAGTGAAAAAGCCAAGTGAGAGCAGGAGGCCCCAATTGCAAGCCCAACTACTGCTATGAAGGAGGAAGTGGAGGAAAGGGAAGAGACAATTCCAGGATAAAAATGAGGCAGGAGGACACACTATAGTTCTCAAAACTTGGCACAGGAATGAGGGCCCCTGCTTTTCATTATTGGACAACATGCTAAAGAACATCACTACCGGGGCTGGAAATATGGCCTAGTGGTAGAATGCTTGCCTAGCATGCATGAAGCCCTGGGTTCTATTCCTTGGTATCACATATGCAGAAAAAGCTGGAAGTGATACTGTGGCTCAAGTGGTATAGTGCTAGCCTTAAAAAAGCTCAACAACAGTACCCAGGCCTTGAGTTCAAGCTCTAGGATTAGAAAAAAAAAATCACCGCCAAAAGAAAAATTTCTGTCCTCTATCCAAAAAATCTGGAAGCATAACAAGAAAAAAATGTCTTGACAGCACCCACCCAATACAAACCAAGCACTAAAGGTCCTCAAACTCTAACCCTTCAAAGGCTTCTCTGCCTAGCAGAGGCAGATAGACTATGCCGGCTAGGATCATGACACTGGATTCGGTGACAAGCTGAGCCTTAGTATCAACAAAACTGAGCAAAGCAGTGCTAGACAGGCCTAATAATCACCAATAGTCCAATACTCTTTCCATGATTTTGCCATGCCCAGCAGAACCTGAAGATCCCCATCCCTCAGCTGGATGGAAGAGTCCAAGGACTATGGCTCCTACCTGGTCCTAACAGTACCTGGGTAAGAGGATGGAGGCAAAGGAGTTGGCATTCCAACTGTCCCCTCCTATCCTGATGCCAGTGAGGCTAGAGGTTGAGATGCCAACGAGTTGAGCTTCCATGACTATTTTATAGAAGCAAAGAAGATGTACATAATCTTAAAATGCCCCCCCCCACAGTTGTCAGTGGGGTCTAATGAGGAGCTAATCTTACAGCCCCACTTGAAACCAACGGGAGAGTGCAAATCAGTGCCCAAGAAGGTGTGAGCAGCACCAAGCAGTGACAGACAGGACTCCACTTTGCTGGGCCACCCTGAATCCAAACATGCCACCTGCTCTGTCACACCTAACCAGAGGACCACTTGATAAGATGAAAAAGGAGCCATGCTTTCATAATACCTAAACTCTTTCCCCAAAATGGAAAACAGGTAGTTTCGTGGACAAGTTGGTAGGAAGCAGAATAAGCTGAGGCATGAGATACAATTCATAACCAAAGTCACAGCTCAGGCCAGTGCATCCCAGCAGTCTGTGTGTACAAGGATCCCCTGGAATCTGATAAAATATGGATTCTGAATCAGTAGGCCTTGGGTGGGGCCCGACACTCTGCTCCCCAATAAAATGTTTATGTGTAGATTGTTAGAAGGAAAGTCACTGGCATATAGTCACTACAGATATCTCACACAAAATACATTTGTTTTTTGGTTTTTTTTTTTTGCCAGTCCCGTGGCTTGCACTCAAGAGCTTCTTTTGCCCAAGGCTAGTGCTCTACCACTTGAACCAGTTCCATTTGTGGCTTTTATGATCATTTACTGAAGATAATAATCTTCAATGGACTTTCTTTCCCAGGCTGACTTTGAACTGCGATCCTCAGATCTCAGCCTCCCGAGTAGCTAGGATTACAGACATGAGTCACCAATGCCCAGCAGAATGAAAAGGCAGTTGAAAATCTGAAAGAGTATAATATCCCACCATTTTAGAGGACCCTGAACCCCCATCAACACTCAGTGAACCGAGCTAGGAGTCAGTTTAATAGCAGCACAGCTACCCCTTCCGGCTGATAGAGAGCAGAGCAGGCCCACATTTCAGTGGGGCAGAGCTTTTAAAGGTAAACACCCACACACAGGTGATCATAACTGCACACAGGCGGTCACCTTATGATGACCAATATCCACAAGGATGAAATCAAATGCAGGTGGTTGAACAGGTCAAGCATTTTTACAAAAACAAAACCAACATTTGGCAGCTAAGCTTACCAGATTATTACATCCCAACTCCTTCTTTGTAGATAATCAAATCTTTTTGTGGGTCATGGGGCTTGAACTCAGCCTGGGCATTGTCCCTGAGCTCTTCAGCTCAAGGCTATCGCCCTCCCCTTGGGCCAAGCCCCACTTCCTGTTTTCCAGAGGTTACTTGGAGATAAGAGTCTCTCAGGTCCTTTTGTGCCCAGGCTGGCTGAACCTTGATCCTCAGATCTCAGCCCGAGGAGTAGCTAGGATTAAGGGGTGAGAGCCATCACATGGGCTGATAAACAAATCTTTGATAGAAGACAATAGGGGTCAGGAGCATGGCTTACTGGTAAAGTGCTTGCCTAGCATGCATGAAGCCGTGGGCTCAATTCCTCAGTACCACATACACAGAAAAAGCCACAAGTGGTGCTGTGACTCAAGTAATAGAGAAATAGCTTTGAGAAAGCCCAAGAACAGTGCTCAGGCCCCAAGTTCAAGCCCTGGGACTAGCCAAAAAAAAAAAAAAGACAATAGGACCGGTCCAAGCTATAACCAGGATAGTGCCTCAAGGCTAACACAAAAAATGAAGACTCATGCCAATTATCATTGTTTCCTCTTGCATTTTTCCTTTATTCTATCCTGCCTCTTTTTTTCAAAAATGACTGGTTCCTTCACTGATGGGTTAATGGGCGAAGATTCATCTTCTATAACTTCTTCCAGCTGACTCTGGGGGTTGACACTCCCTAGTCAGGAACCTCTAGCCTTAGCCTATTTTTGCTTACCTTTACTTATTTTACTACTTCATCTTTTACTTTAATTTGAAAAACCATTTGAAGCCTGGAGGCAGTAGGCCCAGCCTCTTGCCTTAGAGCCACCCATTTTAAAATAAGAATTTCTTTTTGCAGTCTGCTTTTAACTCCTAGAAACCTTCGGAACTGGAATGACAGTTTTTTCTTACTGCAAGAATTACAAGCACTAGCCCTGTCCCAAGAATTCCAGACTTAGCATATACTTCTTTTAAATACATCCAATTAACAAAATGGTATTGAAACCAAATTACATCACACAGATAAACCTTTTTTAACCCTCTTTTAAAGTTTTCTAAGGGGCAATTTTTAGAAATGCCAATCAGGTTTCCAGGGTCAGTCTGCAAGGAAAAGAGACAGGATGGTCCACTAGGCCCATCCGACTAAGTTTAGATGAACCATTTTCATGCTAGCTTGTTCTCTTCCACCGTGAGTGGACGCCTAAGTTTTCCTTGTCCCTTTCTTTTGATACTTGACTTAAATACCCAAGTGGTTTTGGATAGACCAAACAGGCAAAGTTTCTGATACTAAACCTTCACATTTAAATTTCTAATACTTGAAGGCCTGACCCTACCCCGTTTTCCCAGGTGTACACAGACATCAGGCAAGCCACCAAAGTAAGTGCTAATCACCATGGGCCCATCAAAAAGCCCTGCATGTCCCTTTACCTAGTGACTTTTTCATTCACTTCTGCCTCCTTGCTTATAGAAACCCAACTCCTGTTTCAAGCTCAGACACACTATCTCCAAGCCTGAGGGAAGGTTGTGACCCTTGCTGCTCTATGGAAATAAACAGTCCTAGCCTGTGGAAGGTCAAGTCCAGCCTGTTTCCTTCTTTTTTCCTTCATTTTCCTAACAATACTTGTCCCCACATGTTAGCCAATGGAAATAAATCCCTAATTCCCTGATGCTTTTTTCTAAGCCAGATAACATGATTACAGTGTAAACAATTTTATGCTTTAAATTTCAGATCTCAATTTGCAAATAAAAAATCTTTTAAACACCCAAACCGGATTTCTTTTTGTAGCTTAAATTTACACATTTACCCTTTTGTGGTAAATTGTATTTTCCTGAGCATTGTCCTTGAGCTTTTTTTGTTCAAGGTTAGTGCTCTACCACTTAAGCCACAGCATCACTTCCAGCTTTTTCTGTGTATGTGGTACTGAGGAATCAAACCCAGGGCATCATGCATGCTAGGCAAGCACTCTACCACTAGGCCATGCTCCTGGTCTTGCACACGATTTTTCTGGTGGGGAACAAAGTAGGTTTATGACAATAGTTGAAGCTCTGTTTCTCCCATAGGTTTGTTGCAAGTTGTTTTCCTAATGCAAGAGGAATGAACATTCTTTGGTCTTCTAATGTCTTCCAATCTGAGGGCAGGATGTTTAGAAGCATCTGTTCTTCCACCCATAGGTTACTCATTTGAGTAAGCAGGCTTTTGAGAATTCTGGAAGAGGGGTCATGACTAAAAGGTCAATAGGCTTCACCTCTCCTTTTGCTGCCAGCCTGGCTGCTTCATCAGCAGCCTTGTTTCCCCTTTCCTCCAGGGAATCATTCCTTTGGGAACTGGGCAATGTATAATGGCCACCTTTCGGGGGAGCCGGACTTCATCCAACACTGCCCAGATCTCTGCCACACTATTTACCTGCTGAGGTTAATAGGATTTTTCTTTCTATAATGCCTCATGGACATGAGCGGAGGCAAAAGCCTATCTGTTGTCTGTGAAGATATTTATAGTCTTTCCTTTCGCCTCTCTTAGAACTTGACTTAGGGCAATCAGTTCTGCTTTCTGGGCAGAGGTGCCCTGCGTGGGGCCTGGGGCTAGTCCTCCAGGGTTGTCAGCACCTCTTTAGCTTTTCTCCTATGCTAAGAGACAGAACACTGGAGAGTTGGGAAGGGCCAAGGCTGGTGGCATTGGTTTCAGGGTCTGCTTTAATGAGTCAAAGGCCTGTTCTTGCTCTTCTCCCCAGTTTAGGGGAGTATCCCCCTCAGCGGTAGCCACATACAAAGGTTTATACTTCAGCAAAATCATCAGCATCCTGCTGCCCAAGGAATTCGCTGACTTTTTTTTATTTTCAGTTGCCTTTAAAATGGTTTCAATTCTCTCTTGGACAGGGTTCACTGTTCCCCTTTCAACTCATAGCCTGGGATATACGAAGTTGTACTTTCTTAACTGGTACCTGGTAGCCCGAATGTTCAAGCTCCTTGAGCCACGTTCCAGGTGGCCTCCTCACAAGCCTCCCTGCTTGAGGCTGCCAGTAGGAGGTCATCAACATATGGCAAGAGAGCTACTTCAGGCTGGTCAGTGGGAAAGGTCAGTGGGAAAGGCTGCCAGGTCTTGACTTGGGACTTCATCAAAGCGTTGGGGAATTCTTAAAACCTTGCAGAAGCCTTGTCTGGGTTAGCTGGCTGGAGAAGCTGCCTTCTGAGTCTGTCCATTGGAAGGTAAAGAAGATAAATGGTAAAAAGATAAATGATGGTTTGCTCTGCCCTTTTCTTCCAAAAATTTCTCCATCCAGTTTCCTTCTGGAGAACCACAGGTAGTAAACTGATATTCTGAGACAACTAAAACGCTAGACCTCAGGGAACTGAGTTGCAAATCTTCAACTCAGATGAGCTGACTGGCTTTTGCCAAAGGCAGACGTCACGCTGGTTTCCATCTGGAAGATGATTGTGGCCTGCAGCTTTGAAGCCACCTGATGGCTCCGATCCCACTCCTTGGAGATAAAGAGGATCTGTAAAAGCTGCTCTGACAATCTTCCCAAGTGGGTTAATGAGAAAATAGACTCAAGGAATTAAACTAAAGCCCAAGGTTTCTCAGAAAAGGAGGAGATATGTCATCCTTGAGGTTCCTGTGTTTCTGAAGAACTGGGATCTGGTTTGGGTAACCAGGCCCCCCAAAGAGGATCCTATGAACTGCATTACAGGGCACATTAAAGAACCTTCAGACGGCCAGTTTTCACTGAACTCCTGCCATTCAAGCTCACAGAGCCCAGAGATGGCCCATGATTACTGGCTCTATTCCTGAAATGAGAAAAACGTTCAAGCATTAATTCCACCTGGGGTAGAAACTGATGTTGATTGGTCCATGTTGTCCTGTTGGTAAATGCAAACAGCTGCACACAGAGACAAGGAATAAACAAACAAGTGGCCACATAGACAAGCCAGGGGTGGCACTCAAAACTTACCCAAAGCCAGCACTCACCTGTCCTTGTCCAGTTCTGGTCCAGTTTGGGTTCAATTTGGGATCATTTGGTACACAGAACATAAAACACTCACCAGTGTATTTCAACTGGTGCCAACCTGTCTCAGTTGGTCCATACCAGATGGGGTGACATCCCACCACCACCATCTGAGGTCTGTGTGTATAGCTGCATCCAGCTCACCTGCGACCCTACCCAAAATTGGCACACACTGGCCTTTTTAGGCCAGTATACAGAATACAGGATGCTCACCAGTCTGCTTCAACTGGTGTCAACCTGGTTCAGTTGGTCCATACCAGATGGGGTAATGTCTTACCAGCACCTGAAGTTGGGGCATACAGTCATGAAACTAACCAAGGCAGGCACATACCAGTCTGTGTTGACCAGTCCACATAACACAAGATGCTCACTAGTCTGTTTCAGCGGGTGGACAGGACACTAGACTCTCACCAGTCTGTCAGTAAGTACACAAAGCACTCACCTCTAGACGATTTTAGACAGACTCCTGCTTAACATTGACCATGGGAAGTTATCCATCTGGGAAAAGCTACCACCCTTCTCCAAGGCTGAGAGAAATATCTCTCAATAGCCACCCCTTTTGAAAGGTCAGAGCTCACTTATCCCACGCTTCCTGAGATCAAGGCCTGAGGCTGGGATCTCGCTGGGGCCTTCAATGTGATATCCAAGCCATTTTGGAGGGCCTTGAACCCCCCCAGCAATAGAGCTACCAACACTCAGTAAACTGAGCTAAGCGTGAGTTTAATAGCAGCACAGCAGCTCCTAGCTTCAGTGGAGATGCGCTTTTAAAGGTAAACACCACACGCTGATGATCATAACCTCATGTAGTCATCACCCTATGATGTCACCATGATGCCCACAGTCAATAACCAAAGGATGAAACCACACACAGCTGGTCCTAACCACTAGCAGGTGGTCAAGCATTTTTTTTTACAATAAAAAGAAAACAATTCGGCAGGTTATTATAGGTATCACACTAATGAAACCAGATGAAGTGGTATCAAGTACAGTATAGACCTTGACATAATAAGTGCTGTACCTAGGAGACAACTGCTGAGGTTTGAGAGGTTTGCCATACTAAGGAAGTTCCTTGGGACCTTAGTACACAACGATAGTACAACTGCCCCAGAGTTAAGACAACATATTGCATCTCACATCCCAGCCACCAAGGGGAAATGTACATTTAGCACTGTAGACTTATGCCACTTCTGGAAGCTCATTTATTATCTCTGGGAATAGTTTTCTATCTGGCACAGAGGAGCTTTTAGGGGAACAGAGAAGTGCTTTGAAGCTATGGTGTACTCAGTCCTGCCACTGAGGCCATAGGACTCAGAACACACACACACACACACACACACACACACACACACACACACCCGTATTTTAGCGAGCCACCAAAGAAAACTACAATATATCTGTACTTAAAAAAAGAGATTAGCATGTCTCTGTACAAAGATGACATGCAAAGCCACGTTTTGTTTGGGAATAGAGTAAAGATAAAGGAGAGCGACAGAGGAGATATGTTCAATTAAGGTATATTATAGGCATATAGGAGCATGGCTAAATGAAATAGCCTTGTACAATTAACTGATGTTAATAAAAACATGGGAGTAAAAAGAAGATAAATGGTGGTTTGTTCTGCCCTCTTCTTCCCAAAATTTCTCCATCCAGTTTCCTCCTAGAGAATCATAGTAAAATTCTAGACCTAAGGGCACTGAGTTGCAAATCTGTAGGAATGACTTCTTCCTCACTGGTATTCCTCATGTGGACACTAGAAGGCACTGTGGGTGATTATCTGAGAAAGCAAGTAACAGCTGCAGAATGTTTTGCAGGTCCAAGTTTCCCAAGTGACCACTGCAAATTTGGCAGCTGGGACCTGACCTGTAGATGAATAGCCTGGGAAGGAATCTTACAAAAACCCTTCCCACAACAGGGTGTTAGGAGTCATGAGAGCTGTAAAACTGCCTTTTGGCGAACACTCCTGAAAAAACAGATGTGTGCTAATTACACCATGGCTGGGCTTTTCTACGGGAACTCCAGAAGTCAGTAGCCAATCATTATTATCTCATTAAACTGGAAAATCAACCCAAACAATTATTTTTCAAAAGAAGATAAACAAATTGCACGCCTGTAATGCTACTCAGGAGGCTGAGGATTGCTATTCAAAGACAGCCTGGTCAGGAAAGTCCATAAGACTCTTATTTCCAATGAACTACTCAAAAGCCAGAGGCAGATCTGTGGTGCTCAAGTAGTAAAGTACTGTCCTTTAGCCAAAAAGCTCAGGGGCAGTGCCTGAGTTCATGCCACAGGACACACGAGCCCCCATGGGCACATGCACACACACACACACACACACACACACACACACACACACACACACACACACACAGAAAAAGATGACTCACCCTTCCTGTTTCTAACCACCAACGACATTCTCTCAAGCATGCCACCAGGAGACATTGCACATTCCCTCAGAGTAAATAGTCTGAAATTCAGGGCTTCTGATTTAAAGCATTTTGAATTTAATGTCCCTGTATAAAAGGCTCCTTCATAAAACTCAGAGATCAAATTGGGTTGAGAAGTGGAAGAGAGCATACTTGAACCACACTGAAATCCCATCAGGAGATTCAAGAGCAAAAACAAGAGCCAATAGGGGGCTCAATGTTAGCTGTGGCCTCAGTGGGTCCTTGGGATACTGGATGGTAGATTGGAATCCTTTCCTAAATCTCACTGGAGATTTTCGACTCGTCTTAGCAGTGATCCATCCCTCTAGCATAGTTACTGAATCCTCCATATTTGAGGATGTTGTTTGAAAATACTCAGGCTATGATGACTTAAGTGTTACGGTGTGAATCTGGAGTGTCCCTCAAAATGTCACGTATTAAAGCAGTGCTTATCATCCTGTAGCATCCCTGGGAGTCAATGGAAATGTTAGGTATTAGGTCCTAGTGGAAGTAAGTTATGTCCTTGCTTTCCAGCAGCTTCCTTCATTATAGATCCAAGAACAATGAAGCCAACTGACCATAGGGACTTCTGAAATTATGACCCCTAAACCAATCTTGTATCTCAGGGGTTTCACAGCACCAAAAACTCACTATAAAATAGTGATTATGGGGCCAGGCGTTTGGCCTACTGGTAGAGTGCTTGCCTAGCATGCATAAAGACCTGGATTAGATTCCTCAGTACTACATACATAGAAAAAGCTGGAAGTGGCGCTGTGGCTCAAGTGGTGGAGTGATAACCTTGAGAAAGCCCAAGGACAGTGCTCAGGCCCTGAGTTCAAGCCCCAGGACTGGCAAAAAAAAAAAGCCCAAATAGTGATTATGTCATATGGAGGAAGATCAACGGTCGGGTCATTATCCATACCTCTTTTCCTCAGAATACTGGATGAGGCCACACTAAACACTCAGGGTCTCCCTCTGCTCCTTAGGCTTGTTACAGGACACACCAGGGGCTGGACCTGAGGCTGAGTACTACCACAGACTGAACAACCTTAATTTATACAAAATAGTATGAGTTAGCAATTAGGAAAACTGTATACTAGGCTTAGCCCTTGGCTATGAGAAATTAGCAAATAATAAGGAAGACTATTGCCAATGGGAGATAATTTTCTCACTCTAAGAGGAAGAATTCATGAAAAAAGCAAATAGAATGAAGCAGGCTGGGCTAGAATTAGACAGAAGACATTATTATTATTATTATTATTTATTTGGTCAGTTGTGAGGCTTGAACTCAGGGTATGGGCTGTCTTTGAGCCCCTCTGTGCTCAAGGCTAGTCCTCTATCCACTGAGCCACAGCACCACTTCTAATTTTTGAGTGGTTAATTGGAGATGAGAGTCTCAATGGAACATTTCTTCCCAGGCTGGCTTTGAACTGTGATCTTCAGATCTCAGCCCCTTGTGTAGCTAGGATTATAGGGGTAAGCCACCAGCATCCAGCATGAAATAGAAGACATATTATAAACATTTTTTAACAGATATGGGAATCATACCTGTATGGTGTGGAGAATTTAACTGGGAGGGTGAATTTTTTTCACAAGGCCAAGTGCTAAATGTGAGAATTGGTATGTAATGTTGTCATTACTGCAAAGAAATCACTGCAGGATACCAGAACCTCCAAGTGGAGTTTCACCAATTCCCTTGCTCATGTTGCTTTTTCCAAGCAAAGGAAGTTCTAGGTAGAACCATATGCTGAGCCCAAACACCAAGCAAATCCTAACCTATATTTCCAGAGAGAATGTGTGTACATGATAGGAAAGTGCTAAACAACAGAGCTACATCCTTAGCCCTAGCAGAGCATATTTTTAACTATTTATTCTAGGCATAGCAATATGCCCTGTTAATAGCAGAGTAGCTAATTATCAGATCCATTCAACTGGGGTTCATCCCATTTTACTTTCTGTTCATTTGATCATGTGTTTGTTCCCTTTGGGTAACAGGATGTCAGTGGACTTGATATAGACTGCAGCTTGCAATGTTCTGGTGCCATTTGGTTTATCTCTCCCTCCCTTCCTTTCCTCCTTTCTTTTCTTTCTTTCTTTCTTTCTTCCTTTCTTCCTTCCTTCCCTTCCCTTCCCTTCCCTTCCCTTCCCTTCCTTCCTTCCTTCCTTCCTTCCTTCCTTCCTTCCTTCCTTCCTTCCTTCCTTCCTTCCTTCCTTCCTTCCTTCCTTCCTTCCTTCCTTCCTTTTCTACCAGTCGTGAGCCTGAACTCTGGGCCTAGGTGCTGTCCTTGAGTTCTTTAACTCAAGGTTAGTCTACACCACTTTGAGCCACATCCTGTCTTTCTGATGGTTAACTGGAGATAGAGTCTCACCAGCTTGGGAGGGGGTGGGGGGACAAAAACATGAGAAAGGGATCAGTGTGAGAAGTAATGCACCTACTATCTGGAGAATGTAACTGTAACCCCTCTATACATTACTCCGACAATAAAAAAAAAAATCTCACGGGCTTTCTTTGCCTGAGCCAACATTGAACCATGATCCACAGATCTCAGCCTGATAACTAGAATTACAGGTGTGAGCCACTGGCACCCCAGCCTATCTTTAATTTTTTAGCCACAAAATACTACTGCACCAAAGAAGGTTTCTAATAGGAAAGTTATGAATGCAGTCAAGACAAACCTTGGGGTAGTAAAGAAAAAGTAAATAGTTATCTCAGTGTAAGTTAAAAAAAATCAATTAAACAAAATAATTCTCTTTAAGGACTGTAAAAAATGGAGCAGATTCTTTACACAATATATACATTAGCTTTACTAGGAAATAATTTCTCTTTCAAATCAAGAACAAGAAGCCCATTAATTCCATCATACACATCATTATTTAGAAGTTCTACTCAATAAAATAAGGCCAAAAATAAACAACCGGCAAGAGATGTTAAACACAAATTAAAATACAACTAAAAAAGTTTCATGTTATTAACCTTAGGACAATACAGCAAAAAACTTTTTTTCACAAACATTTTATTACTATAATTGCTATCTTGTTCACATCTTCTGGCATTAACAAAATAAGTTTTGTTTGGAACAACAAGCAGCAAAATAGACAAGGAAGTTCATAAAGGGTAATAAAATAGTAATCTGGACTACTCACTGATATTCAATATATCTACCAACAAAACAAAGTGACATTGCTTTTAAAAATAGAGAACTATCAATCAAAAAAAATAACAGCTCTTGCAAGACTCGGGTCACAATATTAATTTTCTTTTGGTGTAGGCACAGAAATGGACTCAAGCTAGCTCAATTCCAAGACGGATGCAAAGCCCTTCGTGATCATTCCTGCCCAGAATTCCTGTGAATATCTTAACACTCGGCTGGACAGGAGTGGGAGACGTAAACTGCCTTTAAAGAGAAGACTTAAGAAAGGATTAAAAAGCAGGGGAGGTTTCTAGTTACTCTAAGAACTTTGGTGAAGCGTAATGAGTCGACGGTGAGGTAGCAAGCCATGCAGGCCTAAGGGAGGGACATTCTAGGAGAGA
Organism: Megascapheus bottae; assembly: GCF_031878675.1. Taxonomy (NCBI): domain Eukaryota; kingdom Metazoa; phylum Chordata; class Mammalia; order Rodentia; family Geomyidae; genus Megascapheus; species Megascapheus bottae. Next base: position 16,489,116 of record NC_143536.1, read on the forward strand.
ATGGCTTCTGCAGCCTTTGGATGAGAAAAAAATGTAACTTACTTGAGGAATAAGAAAGGCCAGGATATGAAAATAATGCATTGATGGAGACCATGGCAGGGAAAAGTTCGAGGGTGAGAAAGAGAGGAAGTGGGCAGGGGCTAGAGCACTGGAACATGTAGTGTGAGTATTGAGTATGTAAGTAGCAACGAGAATTTCTACTCCTTAGGAGCATGCTTTGGTGAAAAGAACTCAACACAAAGCGATCATTAAACGTTTCCTTTCTTTACAATAGAAACAAGACTATAGAAAAGTCTGCAATCTCTTTATACACAGTGGGAGTTTCTACCCAAACAAATAGAAGGCCTTCCCTCCTCCCCTCACTTTTCTGCACCTGAAGGAAGGGTTGGGGTAGAATTTTGGCACTATATCTTGGCCTAAACAAACCAATTGACAAGGCCTAGTAAAATGTTCAAGGTGAAAAATCAATCAAGCATGGAGCCAATAAATACTTCCTAGGCCCTCATTTTCAACAGGAATGAGAAGGCCAGATGATTCAACCCAGCTTTCTATGACAGCTTAGGAAAATTTAACTAGGTTGAAGAGTGAAGAAAGGAGTAGGGAGAGTAAACTGTTGTGTGTGGGTATTCTAGAGTTACTGTTGTTGAGACAGCGTCTCACTAAGTAGCTAGGCAGGCCTAGAACCCATGCTCCTCCTGCCTCAGCCTCTGGAGTGCAGAGGTGTGAAGTAAGGTACTTTTTACAGAGAATGAAGGAAAATGGAGATTTCTTTCCAGACCTATATTTAAAATCAGGATGCTAAGATTCCTCAACTGATTAACACAGGTTGACAAGAATCTGTGTTGGGGACAGAGGAACAATGGATGGCACTAGATTAGGCTCAGGGAAGGCAACCCTGAGAATTCACAGAAGCAGGTAAAGTGGCAAGTGTTCAGGAATGAACACGCAGAGGGTATTCTACAGTTCTGTGACAGAGGCTTTGGGGATAGTGGCAGTGAGGAGAAAAAGTCCCTCCACAGTGTATGACATACCAAATAGTACCATTTATTAGATAATGGATGATAACTCTAAACCATGGTACTTATCAAGACTTAAGAGTCAACAATACAGGGGATGTTTCTTGCACACTGGAGTGCTTCAAGTAAGATCTTAAAAGTATTAGTACGAGCAATTGGGAAATTATAAGTAAAAAAGGAAAAAACCTTATTCTTTGTCATACAGTCACTTCCATAAGATATTAAAATACGAAGTTTCATGTGTTCAATTAACCTAGTAAGGTAAACACTTATTGAAATGTAAGTAAAGGCCGTATAATGAGTTTAATCTGAATCAGCTCTGAACTATTTTTCTCCACTGCACTTTTGATTCTTGGCAAGCACCCATTACAGCTTAACAGCATTAGAACTAAATTTAGACCAGGCCATGAACTAAGACAGATACCATTTACTTGGCCCTCTGCCATTAAACTATGGGTCCAATGCCTTTCAAACTATAAGTACCAAGACTTCATTCCCAGGAAAACCTAACATTGTGGCTTAAAGAGGAAAGTGCAATTCATTCTCCACTAATAGCTAGCTAAAGGGAAAGGACAGAAAAAAATCCAATCGCTCCAAAGAAAGTCCACCATCACCACTTTCCATTCTATTAATTACTTAGTGCTGTTTCTTTATAGGAAGCTAAGCAGACGGTAAGAGGATCTTCACCAAAGCAAGCACTTTACAAGAAAGGTTTTGCTTCCTGAGATGTTCTTCCAATAGGCAGAGGCACTGTGAGGCAGTGTTTCCTCTGCTTTATCTGTAAGACTGGAGTGAATGGGTGCCTATTTCTCAGCTGACTGAAGGAGCCATTGCTTTCCCCTTGACTAACCTCTGTGTGCCTTATCGCCATTCATAGCATGGCTTCTCCCTCAATCCAATATGGACTCTTAGAATTCAATGACTTTTATGCCAGCAAAGAAGAGGCACTTTGACTAGCGTTAAATAATGAAATCTGTAATACACAAGAAAACGTGAAAATAAAATCCAATCTTTAAAAAAAGAAAAATCTAAAAAAGTTTCCCTATGCAGACAAGTGTGTTACAGCTTAGGAGCATGAAATACCAAAACAAAATAAATAGGTTTACCCTCTCACTCAAACATACACAGGCACCTTTCGTGTATTAAACCAGATAATTCACATGAAAGTCAAGTAATATATCTTACGTAACACCTCAAAATTAAATCAGACAATGGTTGCAGAGACTGGGCATGTGGCTCAGTGGTAGAGCACTTGCCTAGCATGTAACAAGGCTCTAGATTCATACCCAGCACTGGAAAATAAAATAAATTGTATTATCATGAATTTAAAGGAAAGGAAAAAAAAAACACCTCAAGTAAATACTAGTTTCACATTTTTGGTGCTATTAAATAATATATGCTTTGTATTTTTTCCCCCTAAGGGAGTTATTTAGATGGGAATATTTGCTTTTGGTTAACCAACACTGGAGTTAATATTTTGCTTTTTAACTTTAACTTTTAGGACTGGGAGAAGATGGTTCTGAATCAGTGGTGTTCACAGTGATGGATGCTACTTTGTCTGATCCTGGCTGAACAGGTCCCAGGGACACTTGAATCACAACTTTTGTCTCAGGAGGCAATCCTTCCAGTTGCTTTGGCTTCTTAAACATTTGGTGATACCGAGTCTTATGCTCCATTTTCTCCTTGAAAGTTAAAAACTGCAACCGGCATTTAGAACACTGGTGAATACTCCGTTCCCAATGTCCCCTGTAATGACCCATATATGGTGTTGCAGCTTTGAAAACTTTGAGACAAAAAGGACAAAGCAAGTTCTTGGTGTTTGCATGGCACTTTCTAAAATGTGTTTCCACATCGGCAAAGATCGATGACCTGTAATTGCAAACCTGGCACACATAGGGCAGTTCCCCAGGCTTATGATTATCTTTCATGTGTTCTAAGAGAACCTGGTCGGTTTCAAATGACAACTCACAGATTCTGCAGACCGTAGGTAACTCCTGCATGGTGTGCACATTGTCAATGTGCCGTTCCAGCTGGAAGGGAGTAGGGAACTGCCGGTGGCAGTGAGGGCAGGTGGTAGGGTTTTCCCAGCTGTCACTCCGCTGCTTCTCAAATTCCAAATGGCGTTTCACATGATTCATAAACTTCACATTTTTTAGAACTTTCAAACAGCTGAGGCATTTAAAGGTTGTGTAAGTCTTCGGTTTGGGCTGCCAGTCTCCTTTGTGCTCTCCATAATAGAAGTCCCTAAGTAACACAATCAGATTCCCTTTATTGGGATCAAAGGTCTTGTCTGGACTTGCAAGGTTTGAAAAGTCTGTTTTGGCTAATTCATTATCAAGCAGAGGCTTGCAATAGACATTGTCTTTTGGAAAAGCTGTTGGAAAAAGTACTCCAGTCTGAACCTGGTTTACTGAAGCTGGAATACCATTTGAGGGTGGAATCTGGTGAGGATTCACTGTATGAAAAGTACCAGACTGAGACGAAGCTGAAGAATATCCCCCTATGTGTCCATCACTGCACTCAAGCATTTGGGGGTTTATGCTACTGACATCAGAAGTAGAATGTTGCTTTGTTACACAAAGACTTTCATTCACATCTTTTACAAAAAGTGTTGCTATAACAGGCTGATGCCATGAGTTTGTGAATGTAACCAAAGGAGAATGTAACTCTGAGGTGGAAATAGGCACAACTTGTGAATTGTTTCCATAATCAGATTTAGACAAAGGCTCCAAAATAATAGGACTATCAGTTGATCTTGATTCAGATAAAGATTCTTGTGGTGAATTACTTTTATCTTCAGGATTACACAAATGTTCAATAATAATGGGGCTATCTGTTGATCTTGATTCAGAAGGAGAAGCCAGTGTTGGGTCGTTTTTATCAGCACTGGACAAAGGCTCAATAAGAACAGGACTATCAGTTGACCTAGATTCAGAGAGAGAAGCTGTTCCTGCTTTAGGCACCATCCGACTTGTAGGCTGTGATCGGTAAGTACAGTTTTTTCTAAGGCGACCAGACTTTTTTCTTCTTGAGCAAGAACCTGGGGTTACTCTGTTCAAAATGTTTGAGATGATTGGTTTGGAATTTGAAGTTACTCCAACAAAGATCAGCTCTGAATCTTCATTTACATGTTCTACCCCAACAAACACCAGTTCAGCATCCTCATCATCTGTCTGTTGGGTTTCTTTTAAGCTCTTCTGAGGTTCAGGATCGTGTTCTTTCTCACTTAACAAGCAGGGTGGATCCATTTCCTAATGGGTTAATTCTTGAAGTGTGTAGCCACAAGTCACAGTGCTTCCGTTATGAAAACTCACCTACATTTAAACACAGTACATATGAGTAAGAACACCAGATTGCATTCTCTTACTCTCCCTGAAACTCTGAGAAAATTATAAATATTCCTGTTTTACAGGAAAGGACTGAGACTCAAAGGAGGACTAAGTGACAGCTCAAAACATACAAAAACAAGACAAAGTCTCTATGGTTTCAGTGGAATCATTTTGACAACTTTGTCCTAAGCTGGTTTTACTATCTTCATTTGAAAAAATAAGTCTACCAGCAACTCATCACCAGGGAAAATCATATTCAAAGGATAAACACAATCAAACAGTGCTTATAAAGAGGACTTTAGAATTGGAGATTAGGCTGGAAATCTCAATTCACCACACTATCTTATTTAGCAAGTTTCTTTTACTTTTAAATTTATTTTGTCTTTTTTTGGGGGGGGGGGGGAGGAGGTAGGAGAGGTGGAACCAGAGATAGAAATCAGGGCTTTGCTTAGATTTTTTACTCAAGGCTGGTGGCTTTACTACCTGAGCCACAACTCCTCTTCTGGCTTTTGGCTGGTTAATTAGAGATAAGCATCTCATAGGCTTTCCTACCTAGATTGACTTCAAACTTGAATCCTTAGCCTCCTGAGTAGTTAGGATTACAGGTGTGAGCCACAGGCACCAGGCCTGTATTTTGGCATCCTGAAGGCAAAAACACTATCAAATGTATATAGTGAAGTGTCTTTTTTTTTTTTTAATTTTTTTTTGCCAGTCCTGGGGCTTGAACTCAGGGCCTAGGCACTATCCTTGAGCATTCTCAAGACTAGCCCTCTCCACAGTATCATTTCTGACCTTTTCTGTGTATAGGGTACTGAGGAATCAAACCCAGGGCTGCATGCATGCTAGACACTCTACCACTAGGTCACACTCCCAGCCCAATGCAATGTCAAGTGTTTAGCATCAGGTAGATACACTAACTTTCTCGATAAACTAAACTTATGGCCTTCATTATAATCCATTCACTGATGTCTCCTAAGTTTCTCCTTCCAGTCCGCACTTCCTCACGGAATGTAAACAGAAAAGTACTCCCTCCTTCAACTCATCTGTCTTTTCCACGGGGCCAGTAGGGTGGTTTTGTTAAACCAAGTCAGGTTCTATCATCACTCTGTGAAAAACCCTCCAGAGCTGACTTCTGAGTCACTCAGAGATGAAAGTCAAGCCATTCCATTGAATTCAAATCCAAGGTTTCAACCCTACATAATGCCTACTGTTATTTCACCGTCCTCTCCTCTCCCTAACTCATACTAATTACACTAATCTCCATAGTTTTTGTTTTCTGGATCTCATTAGGTAGCCCAGGCTGGTTTCAAACTCCCAATCTTCTTGCCTCAAACCTACCAAGTGCTGAGATTAAAGACATGACCCATCCAACCTTGTTATTTCTTGAACAAAGATGCTTATATTTATTGTGACTTGGAAAATGATTTCTGGCTTTTTACATCCCTCTTCAGTGAGCTTCTCAAATATGTTAACTAACCTCAAGTTCATATTCCCACTCTCACTTCCCTTAGCTTTCTCACCTTCAAGTCCTAGCATCCCATTTAGAATGTTTGTTATAAACTTTATTCACTCTGGTTCTTATCTCTTGTTTAGTCAATACACCACTCTACAGAAAAGGATTGGTGTTCTTCTTTGACTGTAGTACAATACCTGTCAATGCACAAGTATGTGGCAAATACAAAATTTGCTAAATGAGTCAATAGATAACAACTCTAATTGGTAAGCTTGGTTTGCTTGTAGAACATCAGTTTCTTTTTTTTCTGGGTTTACTCTGAGAACTTTGGCCAAGTCAGGAATTTTGTAGGCTAATAATAGGATTTACAGCTATTAGCTTCAACTAACATTTTAAATTTTTAAAAAAATTTTTTTAAAAATGTTGATCCTGGGGATTGAATTCAGGGCCTGGGTGAAGGACTGACTCCTCCTGGTTTGTTTGTCAGTCGGACTTGAACTTGGGGTCTGGGCATTGTCCCTGAGCTCTTCAGTTCAAGGCTACTGCCCTACTTCTTGAGCCACAGCACCACTTCCAGTTTTCTGGTAGTTAACTGGAGATAAAAGTCTCATGGACTTGTAGTGCCTGGGCTGGGTTTGAACTGAGATCCTCAGATCTCAGCTTCCTGAGTAGCTAGGGTTACAGGCATGAGCCACTGCGCCTGGCTCCCTGCTGTTTTCCTAGGTGAACAGAGATACCAGGCAGGCAATACATGTAAGAGTACCTGACTCCAGCAGTGCAATATATCTAAGTCCGACTGTAAACATCCCAGCATGGGCCCAACAGAAAAGTCCCTACCCCCACTGACCTAATGGCTTTTGTATTCACCTTTGCCTCCTTGCTCAGACCCCATAAAACCCAGCTCTTTTCCCAGCTCGGACACATGTCTCCAAGCCTGCAGGAAGACTGTGTCCCTAGCAGCTACTCTATTTTAATAAACACTCCTTGCCTGTGGAAGATTTGAGTCCAACCTGTTTCCTTCCATTCTCCTCCATTTTCTAACATATGGTGCTGAGACCCGGGACAAGACAGAAGTGCCAGGAGTAACTGGGTCCCTTCCATTTACCATTACATTGCCTCCATTCCAGCTGACAGCTCTACTGCTTGGGCCCTTGAGAGTGAGATGCAAGCAGGGTCCCAGGGGCTCTCCCTCTAGGTTCCCTCTGAAAGGCTAGCCATCCTGGATCAGCAGTTCCATAAGTCCAAGTCTGTTTCTCCATCTTAGCTCTTGTAACTACATTTTTCCTCTCTGCAGCTTGTTTGGATTCTCTAAGTGAAAACTGTCTACTCTAAGCATGGGAGCAGTTAGATGACCTACCCAAACAAACCTATCCATTTTGCCATCGTGACAATCCATTCCTTTTCTCTTTCCCTAGTCCACTCATTTTAGAATCTCGATTCTTAATTTCTCTCTTAAGAGCAAACTTCTTTAGGAGACTACAGAAGGAAAAATCCCTCCCTCTTACCTCCTATCAGAGTTTTCTACTCAATTGCTCAAACATTCCCTCTCAGTGTCTTCATTGTGTCACATCCTCCTCTTAAAATGTCTATAGGTTAAACCTCCAACAAAATGGCTAGAGGTCCGAGTCCCTCACCCCCAAGCCCTCCTTTACCTCCACTCCAGAGACCCCCCTTTCCTACTCTTAGGCCTCCTCTCCTTAGAAGCCAGTTTTGTCCCAACCCCATTCTCTTTACAGATCGTGGAGACACATGGTGGGTTTTTCTGCTATCTCCCCACCCTCCATCAAGCTTACTCCTCTTCATGCTTCTAGGTGTGAAAAGATCAATCCATATACTAATTTGCCTCATTATCAACATTGCTTTAAAGGTTTTCTGTCCTTTTTATCAATGTTTGTTTAAGCACAGAGAATCTGTTAGTTGTTTAAATCCTAACTTTTGCCTTGTATTTTGCTTGGTATTGTCCATTTGTTTTTTTCATGCAGTGGGCAAAAATATCTTTTGCCATTGGAATTCTAAAAAATTTTTTAACCTAAGCACACCTTAAAAGTTTTTGTCCAAATGTGTATGTATATATATGTGAGTAAACAGGTTCAACACAATGCCATTGTAATACATAAGAATTGTTATCACGGTGTAAAAAGTAATCTTTTTCTATTTTTTTGGTATTGATATTTCCTAATAATTTATGTTCCTTGATGGTAACTGTTTTGTTTTGTTTGACAGTCCTGGGGACTGAACTCAGGGCCTGAGCAGAAAATCCACTAACATCCCTTTTTTTTTTTTGTGGGTCATTAGGCTCGAACTAGGCCTGGGCGCCGTCCCTGAGCTGTTCCGGTCAAGGCTATCGCCCTACCCATTGAACCACAGCACCACTTCCAGTTTTCTGGTGGTTAATTGGAGATAAAAGTATCACAGACTTTAGTGCCACACTGGCTTTGAACCATAATCCTCAGATCTCAGCCTCCTGAGCAGTTAGGATTACAGGTGTGAGCTACTGCTCCCAGCTTCAGCCAATTGATTTTTGACAAAGAAGCCTAAAATGTATATTAGAGAAAAGATAGCCTCTTTAACAAATGGTGCTGGGAATACTGGATTTCCACATGCAGAATACTGAAACTGGACCTCTACCTCTCCCCTTTACTAACATCAATTCAAAGTAGATCAAGGATCTTAATGTAAGTCCTGAAAGTTTGGAACTACTACAGAAAAGAACTAAGAAAACTCTAGAACTTATTGGGATAGGCAGTAACTTCCTGAGTGGAACTCCAGTAGCTCAGCAAATGGGAATAAAGATTTACAAATGGGACTGCTTCAAGCTAAAAGATGAAGACAACAAAAGATATAGACACGAGGGTGAAAAACAGCATACAGAAAGGGGGGAAAATCTTTATCTATGTTGTCTATATATCTAACAAGGGATGAATAAACAAAATACACAGGAGTTCAAAAAAACTAAACTCCCAAAAAATCAATAACATAATTAAGTAAGCAAATGAACTGCACAGACATCTCATCAAACAGTAAATATAAGAAATCTTCAATATTCCAGCATAAAGGAAATTCAAATCAAATTACATTGACATTTCATCTCATTCAAATCAGAATGGTCATAATCATGAATACAAATAACAAATGGTGTAGGGAGAAAGGAGCTCTAATACATTGTTGGTGGGATTGATTATAAAACAGTGTAACAAGTTTGGAAATCAGCATAAAGATTCCTGAAAAAACTAAATGTAGGCTGGGAGTTTAGCCTACTGGTAAGAGTGCTTGCAGAGCATGCACAAAGACCCGAGTTCGATTCCTTGGTACCACATACATATAAAAGGCCGGAAGTGGTGCTGTGGCTCAAGTGGTAGAGCACTAGCCTTGAGGAAAGCCCAAAGACAGTGCTCAGGCCCTGAGTTCAAGCCCTGGGACTGACAAAACAAAACAAACTAAATGTATACCTCCTCTACAATATCTAGCAATGCCATTCTTGGACATTTATCTGAAGGAATATAAGTCAGGACACAATAGAAGCATCTACATGCTTTGTTCAAAGCATGAGATCCAAGCTATGGAAACAGCTTCACAACTGTTGAGTGGATCAAGAAACTGCGTGTCTGTGTGTGCACATGTACATGCATATGTACATATGAATATTATTCAGACATAAAGAAGAATGAACTTATGTTATTTTTAAGGGAATGGATAGTTTGAAAATCATCCTATTAAGCAAAGTTCAGAAGGTCGAAGGTCAAAGGTCATGTTTTCTTCAACATGTGGTTGCTGGACCTAAAACATGTGAGACATGTGAGATACTATGGTGAAATTCCTTTGAATAACTGACAGGTATTTTAAGAAGAATGAATATTAGCAAGTTAATACTTGTCTAGAATGTAGTTACTAATGGGAGGGGACAAATAGAATTATATGGATGTCAAATGTATTCATACATTCACAAAAATGGAATAAGGAAATTTGGGAAGGGGAGAGAGAAGGAGGGAAAATGATGGACAAGGTAATTCAAATGGACATATTAAAATGAAACCACTTTGTACTACTAATTGATAAAAAAAAAATCCCCAAATCAAAATCATCAGTGAATCACTACTAGTGGTTTGAAAAAACACTTGACTAAAGCTAGCAAAATTTAGTCAATACTTTAAACTATGGCGTGTGGCTCGGTAATTTCTGAAAAGCTTCAAGATTCATTGTAGCCGCGTGCAACCCCTCAAATGAGCATAATCTACCTATAAAAATAAAACTGAGCTTCACTTTCAGGTACATGTAAGCACTAGAACCGAGAAAATGCTTGCAGAAGTATCATGTCATCAGCACCCTGGGAGCTAAGTATGATCTAGCCAACAGCATGACGCTTTGCTGTTGTAGCCAATTCCACCACCAGATAAAAACTGAACAGAACACAAAGATGAGAACTGAAAGAGAAATCAAAACATTCCATGTTTCCAAGATAAGAAAACAAAACTATTTTTAAGAGACTACCAGAGGGCTGGGAATATGGCTTAGTGGTAGAGTGTTTGCCTAGCATGCATGTAGCCCTTGGTTTGATTCTTTAGTACCATATAAACAGTCCAGAAATGGTGCCATGACTCAAGTGGTAGAGTACTAGTCTTGAGTAAAAGAAGCTCAGGGACAGTACCCAGGCCCTGAGTTCAAGCTTTAGGACTAGCAAAAACAGAAAAGACAAGCATTTGAAATAAAGTCTCTATCAGATACTGCAAAAAATATGGAGAATAATTCATTTGATGGGTAATGCCAGCACCTGGAAGGCAGAGTACACATATTGTTTGTGTGTGCGTGTGTGTGCACACATGTGTGCATATGCAGGAGGAGACTTGGGGCTTGAATTCAGGGCCTGGACACTGTTCCTTACCTTCTATGCTCAAGGTAGGCTAGTGCTCTACCATCCAAACTACATTTCTTTTTCTTTTTTTTTTTTTTTGCCAGTCCTTAGGCTTGAACTAAGGGCCTGGGCACTGTCCTTGGACTTTTTTTTGGGGGGGGGGGGTCGTCATGGGGCTTGAACTTGGCATAGGTGCTGTCTCTGATCTCTTCAGCTCAGGGCTACTGCCCAACCCTGGGGCCTGGGCACTGTCCCTGAGCTTTTCAGCTCAAGGCTACCACCCTACCCTTCCTGTTTTCTAGATGTTAACTGGAGACAAGAGTCTCAGGTCCTTTTGTGCCCGGGGTTGACTTTGAACCTGGATCCTCAGATCTCAGCCTCCTGAGTAGCTAGGATTACAGGTGTGAGCCACTGTGCCTGGCTCCTTGAACATTTTTTGCTCAAGGTTAGCACTCTGCCACTTGAGCCACAGCTCCACTTCTGGCTTTTTCTGTGTATGTGGTTCCACGGAATCGAACCCAGGGTTTCATGCATGCTAGGCAAGCATGCTATCACTAGGCCACACTCCTAGCCCATCTACTACCAGCTTTTTGCTGGTTAGTTGGAGATAGAAGTCTTGCAAATTTTCTAGCCAGGTTGACTTATTTTGATTCTTAGATTTCAGCCTCCTGAGTAGCTAGGATTATAGTCATTTGACTCAGTGCCTAGGCACTGTCCCTGAGCTTTTTTGGCCAAAGATAGAGCTCTATCACATGAGCCACAAGTGCCACTTTTAAGAAGAAAATAAAGAATATATACATTTTCATCACCATTTGCATTCTTCCTACTTTTTTTTTTTTTTTTTTTGCCAGTCCTGGGCTTGAGCTCAGGGCCTGAGCACTGTCCTTGGGTTTTCTCAAGGCTAGAGCCCTACCACTTGAGCCTCAGTACCACTTCCGGCTTTTTTCTATGTATGTGGTACCGAGGAATCGAACTCAGGTCTTCATGCATGCTAGGCAAGCACTTTAACCACTAGGCCAAACTCCCGGCCCTCTTCCTACTTTGATAGCTAAGCTATCCTAGTTATATTCTAGCCATATTCATTTCCACCCAGCTGCAGTGGCACAGGTGCGTCTCTGCCTGACGCTCCTGCCCCATGGCTAACACAATGACATTTTATGTCCTTCAATGCTATGTTCAAATGAACCTTCTCTGTGAGACTCTCCATGAGGGTCCTATTTAAAATTATAATAAAACTATATCTCCACCATCCAGTTCCTGCGAATCTGCTCTGTTATCTTCCCTGATTCTATTAACCTCACCTTCTATTTCACCAGAGAATTTACTTATTATGTTTACTATCATTCTTCTTCTACTGGACTGTTAGTGCCTTCTCTTGGAATAATTCCTGGTTTAAGGTGTTTTTATTTATTTTGTGCGTGTGATGTGTGTGTGTGTGTGTGTGTGTGTTTCCTATCTTTTTACTTCACTGATCTCTTTCAGAAGACAAAAGCAGGAAGATCAAAAGTGTAAGAGACCCTGTCCAAAAAATAAAGGGCCAGGTATGGTGGTATATGTAATGTCAGCTAACTTGGGAGGTGGAGATGAGAAGACTGAGCTTCAAAGAACAGCTCAGATAAAAATTAGTGTGATCCTGGGGCCAGGAGTTTGGCCTAGTGGTAGAGTGCTTGCCTAGCATGCACAAAGGCCTGGGTTCAATTCCTTGGTACTACATACATACAAAAAAGCCGGAGTGGTGCTGAGGCTCAAGTGGTAGAGCTCTAGCCTTGAGAAAGTCCAAGAACAGTGCTCAGGCCCTGAGCACTGGCAAAAAAAAAAAAAATTTAGTGTGATCCTTCCAAAAATATAAGCCTAGTGTGGTGGTATATGATTCAAATCCCAGCTATTCAGGGAGTAGGTTAGTTAGAAGGAGGATTGTGCTCCAAGGCTGCCTAGGGCAAGTTTAAGACCCAATCCATGAAACAAACTAAAAGCAAAAGGACTAGTTAGGGTATGGCTCAAGTGGTGGAGCCACTCAAAGCACAGAACCCTGAGCTCAATCTCCAGCATCACAAAACACAACAGAACCCCGCCCCCCCACCCCAAAAAGGCATTCATCGCCAGGTGTGGTGGCTCACGCCTGCAATCCTAGCTACTCAGGAGGCTGAGATCTGAGATAGCGGTTTAAAGCCAGCCCAAGCACTAAAGTCTGCCACTGTGGCTCAAGGGGTAGGGCTGCAGCTTTGCGCTGAAGAGCTCAGGGACAGTGCACAGGCCCAGAGTTCAAGTACCACGACCGATAGGAAAAATAGAGAAAAGAAAATAAAAATGTTAGAGGGGCTAGGAGCATGGCCTAGAGGCAGAATGCTTGTCTAGCATGCATGAAGCCCTTGGTTCAATTCCTTGGTAACCCATAGATAGAAAAAGCTGGAAGTGGTGCTGTGGCTCAAGTGGTAGAGCTCTACCCTTGAGAAAGCCCAAGGACAGTGTTCAGGTCCTGAGTTTAAGCCCCAGGACTGGCAGGGGAAAAAAAGTTAGAATGAAGGGGTAGGAAATGTTCAAACCTGAGAAATAATATTTTCTTCAAGGCGGGGCTGCACTGTGCAGATGCTGAAGCTCAGAAATGGTGGTATTTGGAAGAATGCTCAGATCGCATCAGGAAACCAAAGAAGCCATCTCTCCAAACTCTGAACTTCGAGTCCTTCATGATCTTCCAGGCAGCAGAGTCAGCCTTTTCCCTTTTCCTTCCCTTCCTCCAAGAGCAGAAATCTACAAAGGAGATATGGCAGTTCAACTTAAAAATGGTCTGGTAGTTTGAAAGCCAAGTTTTTTCCACCAAGGATGAGTGTTGCACTGAATGGATTTGGAAGTATCAGTTAAATGGGAATGCCTTAAAGTGTGGTTGCTGTGGAAGATCACACACATAAAAACGATGTCAGGTGGATGCTGGGGGTTCACACCTATCCATATCTCACTCTACTCAGGAGGCTGACATCTGAGAATCTTAGTTCAAAGCCACTCCAGGGCAGGAAAATCTGTGAGACCTTAATCTCCAATTAATCATCAAAAAGCTGGAAGTGGATCTGTGGCTCAAATGTAAAGATCCAGCCATGAGCAAAAAAGCTCAGGGACAGAGCCCAGTCCACAAGTTCAAGCCCCAGTACTGGCATAAACACAAAAACAAAAAAGAGAGAAGGTCACTTCGTTAAGTGCCCAGAATCAGAGTGCGCTGAGTGGGAACAGTGCAACAAGCCCCTACAAGAAGTTGCTCCTAGCCAGGTGCCCAGGGCTCCTACTAGAATCCTAGCTAATCAGGATGGCAGTTCAAAGCCAGCCCAGGCAGAAAAGTCCGTGAGACTCTTATCTCCAGTGAATTACTCAGAAAAAGCAGGAAGTGGTAGTATGGCCCAAGTGGTAGGGCACTATCCTTGAGCACAAATTGGCATAAGGACTACCCGATCCCTGAGTCCAAGCCACTGGACCAGCCAAAAAAAAAGCAGCAGCAGCTGCTCCTAGATCAAAGAGAAAAGGGAAAACTGCCAAATCCTGGTAACTAAACCAAGGCTTGTAAGGACCAGAAAATTGATTTTGTGGTTTCTCTCAAAAAGTCAAACATAAAACTCAAAAGAACAAAAAAAATTAAAAAATTAAATTAAAAAAAAGCATGGCTAATGTTCACTGCTGCACTATTCACAATAACTCAGATGCCCTACTACAGAGGAATGAATACAAAACACGTGGTACTATATACAATGGAATTCTACCAGACAAGATAAAATAATAGCATTCACTGGGAAGTGGATGAAACTAGAGCAAATCATGTTGAGTGAGATAAGTCAAGACCAAAGGAACAAAAGGTACATGTCTCCTTGATATGTGCATATTAGATCCAAACAGTGCAAGAATGATGACTCAATATATGGGTATTCAAGGCCATTGACATGTTCTTGGAGATAGAAATATAACTACATAGACATAAAATCTATGATGGGATATATACTCTATAGACATTTATGTAGATCGATATGTATCTATGTATCTATGACATACAAACTCTCAGCTTAATTTTAATTTTGTTCTTAAATTTATGTGCCAGTGATTGTATATAAAGATCCCACTCTTGAATACTTATTTGTTAAACTTGACATTTGAAACATGATGTAAAAAAAAAAATCTTTAAAAAAAAAAAAGCGTGGCTAGAGGAGTGGCTCAAATGTAGAGCTTGAATTCCACAAAAAAAAAAAAAAAGAGCTGAGTGAAAATGTTAGTTACAGAGTTAGAAATCTCAGACCAAAAAAAAAGAAGCTGAGGGACATAGCTAAACTGATAGTGCCCTTCTATAAACGTGAAGTCCTGAATTAAAAAAAAAAAAGTGGTAGAGTGCTAGCAGACAGAATTTAGTAATACATAACAAGCACTATAAATCTCAACCAAGTGAGGATTTACATAAAGATTGCAAGGTTTGTTAATGAAAACAACGCAATGATACAGTCAAAATGAAAAGTAGAGCACTCAAAAACTCTCAGTTGAGCTGGTGCTGGTGGCTCATGCCTGTAATCCTAGCTACTCAGGAGGCTAAGATCTGAGAATTGCAGTTCAAAGCTAGCCCAAGTGGGAAAGTTCATGAGACTTTTTTTTTTTTGTCAGTCCTGGGCTTGAATTCAGGGCCTAAACACTGTTCTTGGGCTTTCCTCAAAGCTAGCACTCCACCACTTGAGTCACAGCTCTACTTCCAGCTTTTTCTATGTATGTGGTACCAAAGAATGGAACCCGGGTCTTTGTGCATGCTAGGCGAGCACTCTACCACTAGGCCAAACTCCCAGCACCCCAATGAGACTTTATCTCCAATGAACCCCCAGAAAACCAGAAATGGTACAGCGCTCTGGCTCAATGTGGTAGGGCACTATAGCCTTGAAGGAAAAAGCTCCAGGGCAGCATCTAGGCACTGAACTCAAGCCCCATGACAATAAATAAATAAATAAATAAATAACCCTCTCAATCATCTCTTATCACATTTAAGAGTAGAAATGGGAGAACTGACAGGTACCAGAGGTACACAACTGTAATCCTAGCTACTGAGGAGGCTAAGATATGAGAACCAAGGTTCAAAGATAGCCTGGGCAGAAAAGTCTGGAAGTGGAGCTGTGGTTCAAGTGGCAGAGGGTCAGCCATCAGTGCAAAAAGCTAAAGGACAGTGCTCAGGCTCTGAATTCAAGCCCCAGTACCAGTACAAAAACAGAAAGATGGAGAATTCAGAATGGCCCACTGGAGCTAACTTCTCTCTTATTTTGACCTCTTCTTTTCTTCCCCACATACTCATAGCCGCATCATAGATAGCTAGCAACCTGCCTGTGTTCCTACTTTGTTTCATGCATTTATATAAACTCATCACCATTATTTGCTGATTAGTTTATTTTGTGTCTATGAGTACTTGGGCTTGAACATAAGGCCTGGGTGCTATGCCTTAGCTTTTTTGTTCAATGTTGGTGCTCTACTACTTGAGCTATGGCTCCACTTTCATTTTTGAAGATAACACACTCACATATTTTCCTACCAATGAACTGTGGTTGAACTGTGATCCTCATACCTCATCCTTATGCAACTAGCCTGAAGCTAGGATTACACATAAAAGCCACTAACATGCAGATATTAACTACTTGTAAGTGGAAATTCAGATTCCTGAAGAGCAGAACTTTGGATCACTTCTGTATTCCCAGACCATCACCCGACCCTTAGGTAGGCTCACCAAACTAGAGCTAAAAAGAGTGCTTGCCTATCATGTATGAAGACCCAGGGTTCGATTCCTCAGTACCACATACATAGAAAAAGCTGGAAGTGGAGCTGTGGCTCAAGTGGTAGGGCTCTAGCCTTGAGAAAGCCCAAGGACAGTGCTCAGGCCCTGAGTTCAGTCCTCAGGACTGGCAAAATAAAAAAAAATTAAAAAAATAATACTTTGATGCTCATCCCTTTCCTCTTTTTCTCTGTGATCATGAGATTGTCAAAACTAAGAAAAATCTTTTTGGGAGGTTTTGTTTTCAGTAGTACTGGGGTTTTGAACTCAGGACCTTGCTCTACCAATAGAGCCATGTGCCCTGGCTTTGTTAGTTTTAGGGGTTTTTTTTGCCAGTCCTGGGGCTTGAACTCAGGGCATGGGCACTGTCCTTGGGATATTTTTTGCTCAAGGCTAGCACTGTCATTTGAGCCACAGCACCACTTCCAGCCTTTTCTGAGTATGTGGTACTGAGTAATAGAACTCAGGGTTTTGTACATGCTAGGCAAGCTCTCCTACCACTAGGTCAAACTCCTGGCCCCTAGGTAGGTACTTAGCAGTCAAAAAATATGTGTAGTTCTATTTCTTCTTGAAATTGCATTTCTAATCCAGTTCCTCCTCAATTTCATTCTAATATATTTCCTAGCTGAAAGTCTTTGAGTACCTGTCATATGCCTCTAAAATAGAAACATGAATATATAAATAAATATATATAGAAATTCCAAGAACTAGAGGCATGGTTTAAATGGCAGACTGAGGAAAAAACTATGAGGAAAAAGCCAAGTGAAAGCAAGAGACTTTGAGTTTAAGCCCCTATAATGGAAAGAAAAGAAAAGAAAATCAGAAGAGAAACAGGCTCTGTTGGAGGGATAGAGATTCTAGAGGGAAGAGGGAGGGTGTTGGGATAACAAGGAGGGTAAATAAGAAGAATATAGTTGAATAGCTTGTTTGCATGTATGCAAATGGAATATTTAAAACTGAATTGAGCCGGGTGAGGTGGCTCATGTCTGTAAATCCTAGCTACTCAGGAGGCTGAGATCTGAGGATCACAGTTCAAAGCCAGCCCAGGCATTAAAAAGTCTGAGAGACTCTTATCTCTAATTAACCACCAGAAAACCAGAAGTGGGCACCCAGGCCCTGAGTTCAAGCTCCATGACCGGCCAAAATAAAAAACTGAATTGTTTTAGGAAGGAAGAGGGAAATAAAGGAGTGAGGAGGTAAGATGAATTGTAATCCATTTTATACATGTGTAGAAATGTCACAATTAAACACCCTTTGTACAGTGAATGTATGAGAATAAAAAATAAAAAATTTAAAACTTCAACTGCCTATTGCCATGATTATTACTAAAATACAACTAATCAAAATAAAAACATACTGCAAATATTTATAAGCAATGACTAGACAACAAAGGTTACAAAGCAGAAATGACAATGGTTTGGATGAAATAGATGGTGACTTAATTTTAAAATGTTACAAGTAGCTGAAAGCCACTGGTCCACACCTGTAATTCTAGTTACTCAGGGGCTGAGATCAGAGGATCAAAGTTCAAAGCCCACCCTAGGATAAAAAAAAGTCAGAAGACTGTCAGAAAAAATGCAGGACTGGAAGTTAAGGAAGTGGTAGATCACCAAAAACAGCTTGAGTTCAAGCCACAATACTAGCACAAGAAGTTGGGACTGGGAGCATACCCTAGTGGTAGAGTGTTTGCCTATCATGCATGAAACCCTGAGTTCGATTCCTCAGTACCACATACTCAGAAAAAGGCAGAAGTAGAGCTATGGCTCAAGTGGTATAGTGCTGGCCTTGAGCAAAAAGTTTCCAAGGACAGGGCCCAGGCCCTGAGTTCAATTCCCATGACTGGCAAAAAATAATAATAATAAATAATAATAATAATAAATATATATGAATAGAGCGTGTGAATTAGACCAAAGTACATCATATGCATGTATATGTAATAATCCAAATAAAATCCCTTTGTATGATTAATTTACATTACTACAAAATTTTTCTCAAAAAATCTGAGGAGATGCTACAGAAATATTAACAAAAGATGATGGTGTAACAGGGTTAGAAAAATGGATATACAAGAAAAGGTTACATTTCTAGATCAAAATCTTGAAGATCTGCAAGATCTGTTGATGGATTGGATTTAGATAATATATAAGAGGTGATGCTAACCAGGTAAGTCTGTAAAAAGCTCAAGCTCAGAGCGTATATCATGTAACTTATTTAACATATAAGACTGGATGACCAAACCTGAGGAAGAACTTGAGATCTTAATCCAATTGCATTCCATTGCTCAGAGGTCACAAAGCTGAGAAGGAACAACAACAACAACAAAAAAGATAAGGAACAGCTATAAATACCTGGAAGGGAAATGAACTGAAAATGTGAAGAATCCCAGAATCCAAATTAGAATATAAATTTTTTTCTCGGGCAGGAGAAAATGAACAACTCTGAAAAAATGCTGCCAAATAAAACTAGATAAAGCAATGTGGGATTCATCGATGATCTTGGCAATAATAGGAGAATGGGAAATGGAAAATACATTAAACTGGAGAAATTCTCCCATAAGGACAAATATGAAATTTCAAGAAAATGGGGAGGGAGGGGAGATGGGTAAAGTGTCCATGGTACATAACTGGAATCCTCACTACTCAGGAGGCTGAGATCCAAGAACTGCATTCCAAGTCAACATAAGTAGGCAACCCTGTAAGACTCTTTATCTCCAATTAGCCACCCAAAAAGCCAGAAGCGGAGTTGTGGTAGAGTATTAGCCCTAGCAAAAAAGGCTCAAAGACAGTGCCCAGAACCTAAGTTTAAGCCTCAGGACTAGCACCAAAAAATTAAAAGCATAAAAGAGAGACTTGTTAGAATATGTCTGCATAACTAGGTGCTCAAATGGGGGTTATTGCATTAGCAAGGATTCAACTACTTTACCCAGGTCATAAAACAATGTCAGAGATCATACTGAAAACCACTAGAATGGCAGAAAAATGGATGTGGTAGCCAGTACTCAAGATGGCCTCCAATGAACCCCATCTAGCATTCATGCTATGGCACAGCTTTTGCCCACAACATCCTGACTATGGGACTAAACCTACCCACTAGAAATGAAAATTGGTTCTAAAAAGACTACTTCAGGGCCAGGAATTTGGCCTACTGGTAGAGTGCTTGTACAGCGTTCATGAAGACCCAGGTTCGATTCCTCAGTACCACATATATAGAAAAAGCTGGAAGTGGTGCTGTGGCTCAAGTGGAAGAGCTCTGGTCTCAAGAAAACCCAAGGACAGTGCTCAGGCCCTGAGTTCAAGCCCCAGGACTGGCAAAAAAAAAATACTACTTCAACTTGGATCCAAGCTCTCTTGACTGAAGCATAGAAGCACACCAGCTGCTATGACATGAAGAGTCCCGATGCAGAGTCCTACAGAGTAAAATTTGAGGCTCTCTCCTAAGAACCAAATGAGTAAGCTTAGAAGCAGAACAGCCAAGCCCAGTCAGAGACTGTCAATCCAGCCAAAAGCTTGATGGCAACCTCATGAGAAACCCTGAGCCAGCACCAGCCAGCTAAGCCACTTTTGGGTTCAAGATCTTTGGAAACTATGAGCTTTCAAAAAAAATCTGTTAAGTTACACTTTGTTACCTATTCTTTTTGTTAGCTAGGTGCTGGTAGCTCATGCCTGGATTCCTAGCTGCTTGGGAGGCTGAGATCTGAGGATCGAGGTTCAAAGCCAGTCTAGGACTTTTTTCCACAAGACTTTGATCTCCAATTTACCATCAGAAAACTAGAAGTGGTGCTGTGACTCAAAGTGGTAGAGCATAGCCTTGAGCAGAAGAGTGCAAGGACAGCACCCAGGACCAAAGTTCAAACCCCATGACCAACCAAAAAAAAAAAAATCGTTATATATATTTTTTAACAATAAGAAACTGACCAATACAGAATCTTTGACAACTGATTGATTCAAGGAGCCTTACTGATTTATTACAAACTACCAGGCACAGAATTTACTTGTAATTGTGCCAACTGGCATGGAATAAATTTAAATAACCTCCTTTGTACACAGGCAATTAGTCCAGGAAAGAAGAAAAAGGCCACAAAAATGGAGAAACCCCATTTTAATAAATTCACATTTTCCCTATTGACCCTGTTTCATGCAGTAACTGAAAGCTTTGGGCATGTCTATTAATATAATTCAGCCTCATAATATGACAAAAAGAAGTCAGCTTGCCAGTGCTCGTAGTAGCTCATACCTGTAATTCTATTATGGGACAAAAAAGGTCTATAACCACTAAGATGCCGAATGGAAGCTGTAGCTCAAGTGGTAGAGGAAAAATGCTAAGGATGGCATTCAGGCCCTGAGTGTGCACTCGCACACAAAGCCAGCTCTGCATAACTTCTATGGTGTTTTTTGTTTGGTTGTTTGTTTATTTTTGTCTTGTCATTTTTGGGGGGGACTTGAGCTCTGGCTTGGGTGCTGTCCCTGAGCTTTTCAGCCAGGCTAGTGCTCTACCACTTTGAGCTCTACTTCCAGTTTTCTGATGGTTAATTGGAAGTAAGAGTCTATGGAATGTCCTGCCTGGGCTGGCCTTTAGAAGCTCCTCAGACGTCAGCCTCCTGAGTAGCTAGGATTACAAGTGTGAACCACCAGTGCCCAGCTTTCTATGGTGTTTATCTTTTTTTCTTTCAAGATCTCAGATGAAAGAATATTGGTTTTTGTTTTCCCAGTGCTGGGATTTAAACTCTGGGCCTGGCCACTGTCCCTGAGCTTCTTTCACTCAAGGATAGCTCTTCTAGCTTTTACTGTAGTTTATTGGAGATAAAGCGTCTCAAAGATTTTCCTGCCCGAGCTGATTCTCAGTTCTCAGCCCCCTGAGTAGATAGGATTACAGGCATCGCATCCGGCTTGGAGATCTCTTTTACCCCAGGGACACAAACTATCTCTACGGGGACTTCATTGGGATTAAAAGGCAGCACTGCAGTTTGGAAAGGTCAAGTCATTTATTTATTTTTTTTTTAAGCCATTGACGGGATGGAAGAGAGGCTCTAAGTGAATTTTAAATTCCCCATTTTTTTTTTTTTTTTTTTTTTTTGCCGTTGCTGTGTTGTTTTTCTAAACAGGGTCTTGCTATGCAGCCCATGCTGCCCATGCTCGAGATCCTCCTGCTTCGGCCTCCAGGGCTGAGGGTATCCTGGGCGGGTGATCCCAACAGGTTTTCCCAGTCCGGCTGGGAGGAGAGGCGGGGCCTAGGCCGAGCCACAGAGCCCCGGGGGCCGCCCCTTCTCCAGGCCGCGGGCGCCGCTCGCTCGGGGAGGAGGGGAAGCGACGTCGCGCCGGGAAGGGGGAGAAGACTGCAAGGCTGTGTAGCCGGAGGGAGGTGGCCGGAGACCTGCCAGGAGTCTCCGCTCCCCAGCCTTCCGTGTAGGCAGCACCCCTCCAGGACTCGAGCTGTCCGAATCCGCGGGGCTGCGGCCCTCCAATCCAGTCCCTCCCGCCGCGTCACGTCCTGGCACTTACCGCCCCGCAGCGTCTGCGTGTCGCCGGCGACCGGCGAGCCCCGGAGGTTCTCCTCCGGGGGAAAGCCGGCGATCAAGACCCCCTCCTCGGTCGCCAGGCACTGCTGGCAATGGCACCACCACCGCCGCCTTGGAAAGCGCGCCCAGGCAGGCCTGTGATTGGCTGCCAGGTGTGGAGGTCAGGCTCACGTCTCCCGGCGCTGCGATCTGATTGGTCTCGAAGCCCGTTGGGCCCTCTGAACGAACCACTGGGCCGCGGTCACACTGAGAAAGGGGCGGGGCGCTGGCTAGCATCCCCGGTTCACCCAAGGATTTCGATCCTGCAATAGTCCACAGCCAGAGCCGGTTCTGCAGCGTGCACCTGCAGTGCCCGTCCTAGGGAGGCTGAGGCAGGAGGATGCAGACGTCTGGGCTACGCTGCAGGCGGTGAGTTTAAATTAGGAAGACACTCAACGTATCAAGGTGAGGGTGCAGGGCCTGGGTGGGCTCTCAGTCCGTTCAGACACTTGGCCCACACGTTGTCCAGCTTTCATGATCCATCAGCACTAGCTGACTGCACTAGCTGGCTGCCCCGTGCTCAAAGAACGTGACCAAGGCAATTCAGTCCAGCTGCCACCTGTTTTTATATAGCTTACAACACTAGCTGTGGTTTGTTGTTGTTATTATTGTTGTTTTTTAAAATCAGAAGAAAATCATGGCATGCAAAAATTAAATGAAATTCAAATTTCATTAGTCATAGTTTTGCAAGACAACATGCCCATTTCTCTAGTTGTCACCTATGCCTGCTTTCCTACCACAACAGCAACATGTATTACAGGAACCAAAAACAGTATTTACTGGTTGAATCTGTAAAGAAAATATTTTTTGAAGATTTTTTTTTTGTTTAGTTTGGGAAATTTAACCTTGTTAGATGTTTAGAGCAAGTGCTCTACCATTGAGTTATATTCCCCCAGCTTTTGGGGGGTGTGTGTGTGTGTGTATGTGTGCTAAAGTGAACTCAGGGCCTGGAAACTGTCCCCAAGACTTTCCATTCAAAACTTGTGCTCCATCCCAAATTTCCACTTCTGGCTTTTTAGTGGTTAATTGAAGTGTCTTATCAATTTCCTGCCCAGGCTAGCTTCAAACCCTGATCCTCAATCTCAGCTTCCTGAGTAACTAGGTATGACCCACTGGTATCTGCCTAGCTTTTGCTTTGCTTTTAATTGAACAATTCTGCTAGCAAATATTTTAGTAATCATTTTATACAGCAAATGTTCCATTTTATTCACCTATATTATTTTCTTCTCCATTTATTTCTTCCACTCTTCATTGTTGTTTTCCATAGTTTTGCTCTGTTGTTCTCTGTATATTTTTAGATAAATGCCTGACTCTTTTCAGTTTTTTAAAATTTAATTTTGTAAATTTATCGACTTATGTGCCAGTTGAGCTGTGTTCCACAACTTTGACTTGGTAATAGATTTGTTTTCATTTCACTTTAAATATATCCTAATTTTGCTGTTTTTTTTAAGCTATGAGATTTTTAAAAGCTGTTTTAAAAGAAGAAAATTTCCGATTTGATTGCATTCTGTTCAACTATCAGGTCATCAATGTCCATTATTCTAGGAGAAAATTTAAGAAAAAGCTTAGCCAAAAGTGTACAAGCATACAGACATCATCATTGTATTTGAATTCAGAATCCATTTTGGGGGTAACAAGACAACTGGCTTTAGCCTAATTTGTGATTCCTAAGATTATGCAAGGAAAAATAAATCCAACACAGATTAACAAGATGATGGCCTGTATGAGAAGAAATGACCTCAAGGAAATAACAAAAAGGAATGCAGAAATAGAAGAAAGTCAGAGACACTGAAAATGCCAGTGCTGGCAAAAAGCAGAAGAAATGAAGTCAATGACTTTAACTTTGATGATTGTAAATTTTTCCTGAGAGAAGAGGAACACCAAGAAGCAATGCCTATGTGCATCTGATCATACAAAAATCCTTACTGAAATAAATTCCAGGAGATGGAAACAAGAGTGTTATTTTTTGTCTTGTTTGTTCCTTTAAATGTCTTTGAGAGGGTGGGGGGGATGGGGCAGAAATGGAGGGACAGGGGGTGAACAAATGCAGCAGTGGTACTCACTAGACATTATATTGAAAATGAACTATATAACTTCTGAATGGGGACAGGAGGGAAAAACTGGGAGAGAGCAAGAGAAGGGGTGACATTGTCCAAAGAGAGATGTATGCTTTACCTGACTTCTGTAAACTGTAATCCCTCTGTATATCACCTTTATAATAACAATAAAAAAATTAAGGCAGAAAAAAATTTCCTAAGAGAATTAATAAACTAAAGCCTTTAAAAAAAAGACATACAACTTTCCACAAACTATTTTAGATCATCCCATAAATATTGTGATTGTTTTCACTGTCACTAAGATCAGCATTCTCTCTCTCTCTGTCTCTCTCTGTCTCTCTCTGTCTCTGTCTCTCTCTGTCTCTCTCTGTCTCTGTCTCTCTCTCTCTCTCTCTGTCTCTCTCTCTCTCTCTCTCTCTCTCTCTCTCTCTTTTTGGAGGACTACTGGACTATTTTGAATAGAGTCACAACCATAGGAAACAGAGTAGAGAATGTGGACCCTAACATTAGAGAGACTTCACCCACACCTAGATTTCTGGAAACACAGAGTAGACATTTTCGCATCTTAGGCTCCTTTTTGCCTCACTCTAGTCCCAGTCCTAATTAGCTGTCCTGCCTGATTTCTTAACTTTGGAAGATTTATATTTTATTTAATGCTATGTCATTTTTACTTTCTTTTTCTTTTTTTTTCTGACACTGGGACTCAAATTTTGTAGCTGATGCTTTTTCTCATTGGCTGGTGCTCTACTAACTGAGCCATGCCTCCAGTGCCTTTATTTTACTTTATTATTTAATTTTATCTTATCCTTACTAATTAATTTACTTATGTTTATTTATTTTGGCTCAAGACTAGTACTCTACCACTTGAGCCACAGCTCCATTTCCAGTCTTTGATAGTTTGTTGGAGATAAGAATCTCATAGACTTTTCTTCCTCAGCTGGCTTCAAACTGCAATCCTCAGATCTCAGCCTCCTCAATAGCTAGGATTGTAGGTATCAGCCCCTGGCACCTGGCTTGATTGATTGATTGATTGATTGATTGTGCTAGTACTGGGATTTGAACTTAGGGCATCTCATTCTTGTTTAGCTTTTTCTCTCAAGACTGGTACTCTACCACTTGAGACATACCTGGACTTCCACTTTAAGGGTTTTAAAATAATCTTTATGTTATCAAATTTTCGTTCAGTTCCTCTGCAGTTAATGAGTAGCTAAAAAAAAACCCTACAGTTAACAACCTAATTAATGGTAAACCATTATAGCTGTAGTTTGAGAACAAAATGATAACAGTTCAATAAAGCCCCCAAATATCCAAAGCTGAAGAAATAAACCACGGTGTATATAGACTAATGCAATGCCACAACAATTATGACCACATGTCATGAGACAAGGATGAGAACAATACAAATAGCTGAATCCAGGAAAACGCATGTAGTCATGACCTGATTTACACAAAGGTTCCATTCAACACACTGGGAAAATAATAGTCTTTAGTAAGTATCATTGATTTCATTATATTTATGAAAATAATTAGCCTTGATACCATGATTTAGCACCCCATAAGCAAATAATCAATTTGAGATGACTCATATTGATGCAAAAGGCTAGAGTAAAGCTTCTAAAAGAAACCAAAGGAGGAATATCTATGTCTTTAGTAAATACTAATGTTTTCCCTTCCCTTTCTTTTCCCCTCAGCCCTATGCTGGTTCTTCTTTTTCTTCTTCTTCTTCTTTTTTTTATCACTGTGGGGCTTGAACTCTGGGCCTGGACATTGTCCCCGAGTTCTTCAGCTCAAGGTTAGCACTCTACCACAGAGCCAGAGCACCATTTCCAGTTTTCTGGTGGCTAATTGGAGATAAGAATCTCACAGACTTTCCTGCCTGGCTGGCTTTGAACCATGATCCTGGGATCTCAGCCTCCTGAATAGCTAGGATTATAGGCATGAGCCACCATCACCAGGCGCTGGTTCTTCTTTCAAATACCAAAACTGTAGCTGATACTTGGAACATACAATACTTCCAAGAATGATTTATGCATAGATTTAAAGTTTTGAACATTTTGAGAAAACTAGACTATGCATCTTTTAATGGTTTTACTGAATATTCTAAAATGGGTTTCCACATCAGCAAACTGACCTGGCATACACTGAATATTTCCCGAGACTTATGATTATCCTTTGTTTGCTGTAAGAGAACTTGATTTCCCATGACCGACAATAAAAAGAGAACTTGATCTGTTTTAAATGACAAATCACAGATTCTGTGGCCAGTAAGGGCTCCTTGGTAGTGTGCACATTGTCAGTGTCACCCTCCAGCTGGCAGGGAGTGAGGAATTTCTGGTGACAGTGCTGGCTGGGAGTGTGTTTTCCCCAGTTGTCACTCTTCTGCTTCTCAAGTTCCAAATGGTACTTCATGTGACTCACTAACTTCACATTGTTAGGAATGTCCCAGAGCTGATGCATTTCAAGGTTAAGACTTATGTCTGGCTGCCTGTCTTTATGTTGTCTAAAATACAAGTCACTAAGTAACAGGATCAGATTTCATTGCTTGAGATCCAAGGTCTTGTTTGACCAGCCGTTCAAACTGTTTATTGGGTCTGCATCCCTAGCAACAATAGGTACGTTTCCTTTATCATAAGTACCTGAAAAGCTGAAAAGCAGTTGCCCTTTTGGGGGTGTACTTGTGTCCATTATAGGAGAACCATCAGAAAGGGTCACAGCTGAAGACTGCATTTGCAACTTCACCCCTGAGGTTAGGCATTCTGGGACTTCTGTTTATATTTGAAGCAGAAAGTCACTGAGCGGGCTGGGAATGTGGCTTAATGGTAGAATGCTTGCCTAGTGTTGGGAGCCGAGTGTAGGGTCAGGCGGGCCCATGGATCTGCATCGGTGAGTAAGATAACCACACAAAGAAATGAGCTATCATGTATGACGCCATGCCTATGAACTTTGAGCTATATCGTCGGTATTATGAATCACCTTCTGCTGAGACTTAATTACCATTAGGTACAAATGTGGTGTTATTGCTTTATCACTTTCTGCTGAGACTTGATTACCAATGTAACACCTGACAGGTTTTTGTTTTGAAGAGAGAATATAAGACCGGAATGAGAAATAAATGGGGCTGCAGTCTTAAGCTTACCACTTTAGGCTGTGGTCTTGGGCTGTAGCCCTCCTGACCCCATCTGTTTCTTATCTTTTCTTTTCTCATCCTCATCTCCTAAATCAGGAATCCCACCTTGCTACCGGCTGGCTCCAGCAAGTGGAGCCTGAACAGGAACCTGAAACTCTGGACAACGGTAGAGGACCCAGCTATGGTGAGTGACGCAGGTCGGATAAGGAAGGGAGAGAGCGGGAAAGTGTATAGTCAGGAGTAAGAAATAATGGGACAAAGTAATAGCTGCATGCTCTACGTGCAGACCCCTAAAGGATCGCTCCATGCCCACAGAGTGTGGGTGGGGCAGGGGCAACTTGAGAGCTTCTTTCGGTTCATTGAGGAAGTGAGCCAGTGGTTTCCAGAGGAAGGAACCATGAATTTAGAAATCTGGCAAAGGGTAGGCGTTGAGAGCCAAGTGTGAGATCAGGCTGGCCCATGGATCTGCATCACTAGTAAGATAACCACACAAAGAAATGAGCTGTCACGTATGATGCCATGCCTGTGAACTTTGAGCTGTATCGTTGGTATTGTGAATCACTTTCTGCTGAAACTTGATTACCATTGTGTGTGAATGTGTTATTGCTTTATCACTCTCTGCTGAGACTTGATTATCAAGACTATACAAGATTGGAATGGGAAATAAACAGAGCTGAGGTCTTAAGCTTACAGCCTTAGGCTATAGTCCTCCCAACCCTATCTGTTACTTGTCTTTTCTTTTTGTTTTCTCATCCTCACTTCCTAAATCAGGTATCTCTCCTTGCTGCCGGCTGGCTCGGCAGGTAAGGAAAGGAATTCAGGGGCATTATGTTGCAAATGACCCCAAAAGGACCCCCATAGATGCTTTTACCCTGTGGAATTTAGTAAGAGATAGTTTAGATCCTTGACATGAGCATGCTAAATTTGATCGAGGATTAAAGAACTCTCCTGTGGAAAAACCCAAGGCTGGAGCATACGCCGCAGCCAAAGAGAGATTAAATGACATTTTAAAAAGGGATTAATAGCCAGTAGATGTTGAGCATAAGAATTCAGATTCAGACAGCGAGAAGGGTATTCATGATGAGCCGTTGGAGAATCGGCTGGCCACGGTGGAGGGAATGCTTAAAGAAATTTTACACAAATTCATGTGAAAGGGTATCAATGTATGTGAATTAATGCATCTTCTATCTGGCAAATATCATGTAACCCTTTTACTAATTACAATAAAAAAGTTTAAAAAAGACAGTAAAAAAATAAATAAATAAAAAAGAAATTTTACACAAATTATCTGAGGCAGAAATAGAGCAGGGAGCCCCCCTAAAAGTAAAAAATAAATATGACATTCCAGCCACAGTTTTGGCCCCTCCTGGGATCTGGTGATTATTATCTAAACCAGAAATCCTGAAGTTTAGCACATACTCCCTTGAGTCACCCTAGTAATGGTCACCCAACCATTTCAAAGTATGTCAACCCTTGGAACTAACCAATAATTTGTTTCTGAGCCCTTCCTCACTTGGTAGTGCGCCAATCATACTATAGAGTTGATTTATGATTTTCTCGTGGTGTGTAATGATTTGTTACCAGGTACTATGATGTGTGCTTGTTGTACCCAAGTTCGAGATCCCCCGAAAGACCACCAGAGACCACGATCAATGCAAGCCGCAAAGAGCCATTTATTAGCAAGCTCGAGCTTGGTCCACTGCGCCCATGAAGGTCAGAGATGCTTGGAGGCCCCGAGCACAGAGTCAGCACAGTTTTTGTAGTACAGAACAAACAAGTCTGGGGAATTTCCATTTTCACAATATTATTGTTAATTAACCCTTACATTGATGGACTCCTTAACCCCTTATCTGCTTTATTAACTGTAAACAGTTGTGAAGCACAGCTGCTGACTCAGGGACAAATTCCAGGTGTCTCTACTAAGTCTCTGAGCAAATAGCTTATGGCACTTTGTCGAATAGCTTACAGCACTTTGTAATCCTTCCGAGAAGGGTTTAGGGGAAATCATCTCCCAGCTGTCTGCAAGATGGAGGTAGTTCTAACAAGATGGATTTGGACTAGCTATAGCTTCTCAGCTTTGGCTCTTCATTTTTAGCTACAGCTCTTTATGCTCAGTCCCTGCCTCCCCCCCAAAATTGTATTAAAGATGCTGTACCCCCAAGCTCGGAGCCTCTCAGCATCACCAGTTGCGGCTGTGTGCATGGGAGACCCAGGCTCGAGCTTGCAATAACAACTCCCCTGCTTTTACATTGGTGATGGTCTCTGATGGTCTTTTGGGACAAGGCTTCCTGAACTCAAGCTTAACATTTGGTGCATTGGCCGGGGAAGTCCCCTCCCCCAAACCTACCCAGACACCTTAACAGAGGAGTCGAAAGAAAACCGGCCACTGAGTTGTGGGTCAAGGCATTGCTGATTTGGGTATCTGGTTGTCTGCAGGGTCTGGGGTTGGCAGAGGGTTCAGGTAGACGCACCAGTAGGACTGCTGATGGGGGGGTCTGTGGAAGACGTCCCCAGCCCCTTCTGGGAAGTGGGCTGCCACCTACTAAGAGCCTCTGTTCTTAGTTTTTGTTTTGGCAGGCCATGCGAATTGCCACCTACTGAGGAGCTCACAGCTTCCCAGTTTTTGTTTTGGCAACCTGCACTGTGCAGTGCTTCTTTACTCTTTCTTAGCAGCCTGGGCATTTGTTTTGTCTTGCATATAAATCTTTACTGGATCCTCCACCACCACCTCCGCTCATCTGCCCAAATTGTTGCTCGTGTATGTATAACCTGTGAAACCTGTTCTGTTGCTTTGTTCAGTGTTCACTGGGCCGCTAGTTAATGAAGTGTTCTTATCAGGTTACAGGGAACCTGGAGCATAGAGACCTCTAGCCGGACAGACAGGCGGGGACACTGGACTCCAGCCATCCATTCCAAGTCACAAATAGGCCAGAGACCACTGACTGACCTCTTGAGGTTTTCTTATGTTCTAACACCTCAAACCCTTGCTGTCAACGAAGGGTTTGGCTAGTAACCTTTCTAGTGTCCCTTTAAACCATGGCATGTTTGATCGGAGGGCTTTCTTCTGGAAGAATCGGGAAATGGGACAGACACAGGCGACTCCCCTGACGCTTTTGACTGATCACTTTAAAGATGTTAGGGAAAGAGGACATAACTTGAGCATAAAAATTAAAAAGGATAAACTTGTTACTCTTTGCTCTGCAGAATGGCCCACATGTGGGGTCAGATGGCTTCCAGAGAGCACCTTTGATCGAGAAATGATCAGACAAGATAAAAATAAGGTCTTCCTCCCAGAGAGGGCCGGGCATCCTGACCAAATTCCCTATATCCTAGTCTGGCAGGACCTGGTAGAAGACCCCCCTTCTTGGCTGACCCTCTTCCTTCTTCGGCCTGCCTTGGGAGCTAAGGTCCTAGCCCTTAAGGAACCTGGAAATGCTGGGTCCACTGCCCCTCCCAACATCCAGGGGGGGTGGGGTCAGAAGATCTGCTCCTCCTGTACCCACCTCCCTATCTCCGGCCTCTTTTTCTTCCCAGCCGGCTGGGCCAGGGGGTAGCTGAGGGAGACCAGGGGACAGCTGGGGGAGACCAAAGGCCAGGAAATCTCAAAGGGCCAGTGGGGGTGGGGGGGATGCTGGGTAGAGTGCAGAGAGCTGTTAGTGCACCCCAGCAGCCAGATACCACTGTAGCCCTGCTCCTCCAAGAGTTCGAGAGTTCTCAGTATTGGCCCTTTGCTAGAAGTGATCTTTACAATTGGGAAAATCAAAATGCTCCATTTTCTGATAACCCAAAAGATCTGATTAATCTCTTAGATAGTGTGATGTTGTTTACGCACCGCCTGGCCTGGGGTGTCCAGACTAAGGCCAGAAGACTCATCCCAGTCCCAGGGGAAGACGGGGGTCCTGTTAATCCTGATTTCATTAATGATGCCTTTCCCCTAAGCCACCCCCCTCCCAGGATAAATGGGATTACAATACCTCAGGAGGTAAGGAGAGGCTGCGGGGTCTGGTCTGTCTATTGCCAGACTGCCAGACTCTAATGGCGGGCCTCCAGGCGGGACCGAAAACCAACCAAAACCAATTTTGCTGCAGTGTATGAGATAATGCAAGGCAGGGAGGAGTCACCAGCAGCTTTCCTAGAAAGATTAATGGAAGCCTTTAGGCAGTTTACTCCCATGGACCCTGAGGCTCAGGAAAATCAGGCTTCAGTAGCCAGGCATTCATCAACCAGGTTGCCCCAGATATTAAAAGAAAGTTACAAAAATTAGTTACAAAAATTAGAAGACTTAGAGAGACAAAGTATTTCTAGATTACTTAGAATTGCTCAAAAAGTCTTTAATAATAGAGATCCTCCTGAAGAAAGACAGGCAATGGTTATGGGCAAGGTCCTGGTGACAGGAATTGAAAGAGACAGACCAAGGTCGATCCCTCAATCTGAAAACCAAAAGATGAGTATAAATAAAAACCAGTGCACAAATAAAAACCAGTGCACCCATTGTAGAGAGGAAGGCTACTGGGCCAAAGACTGCCCAGAATGGGATGAGGGCATGGACCTCCTTATTGCAAGGAAAGAGGACATTGGGCCAGATAATTGCTCAAGGAACAAAAGGCGACAGAGAGGACCCCCCCCCCCAAAACAGGGCTCCAGCCATACTTATGGTGGAGGGGTCTGACGACTAGGACAGTCAGGACTTGACGCCCCTCCCTGAGCCCCAGGTAACCCTGAAAGTAGAGGGGATGCCTGTCCAATTCCTGGTTGATACTGGCGCCCAACACTCAGTGCTACCAAAACCCCTTGGAAAGCTGTCAGGAAAAACCTCATGGGTACAAGGGGCCACCGGAATGAGCAAATGTACATGGACTACCCGAAGAACAGTGGATCTTGGCGTGGGCTGGGTATCCCACTCGTTATTGGTCATTCCAGAATTCCCTACCCTTTACTAAGAAGAGACTTACAAAATTTGGAGCACGGATTCACTTTCACCCTAGGGGTGCCTCTGTACTGGATGCCCAAGGACAGCTGATTCAGATGTTAACTTTGGCCTTGGAGGACAAATATCGCCATGACCAATTAATCAGGACATTGACTATTGGTTACAGAAATACCCTGAGGCCTGGGTAGAGACTGGGGAGATGTGGCTGGCAAAACATAGGCCTGCCATCTATATAGAGTTAAAACCCAGTGTTGACCCGGTCAGAGTCTGACAGTACCCCATGTTAATAGAGGCCCGAGTGGGGATAACACCTCATATCTAGCATCTGCTAAAATTGGGAATACTGTGACCCTGCCAGTCAGCCTGGAACACGCCTCTACTGTCAGTCCGCAAACCCCAGTCAAATGACTGCGGACCAGTACAGGACCTGACAGAGGTAAACAAAAGGGTGATGGATATTCACCCTACTGTTCCAAACCCATACACTCTTTTCAGTTCTCTCACTCCAGAGCGTCAGTGGTATACGGTATTGGACTTGAAAGATGCTTTCTTTAGCTTGCCCTTAGTTCCCAAGAGACAGGAACTGTTTGCCTTCGAATGGAATGACCCCGAGCAGGGAATCAATGGGCAACTGACCTGGACCAGGCTGCCAGAAGGATTAAAAAATTCTCTTACCATCTTTGATGAATCCTTGCATGAGGGTTTGGGTGAGTTTCACTCCAACCACTCAGAGCTGACCCTCCTACAGTATGTGGATTATCTCCTCATAGCGGCTGGGGACCAGGAGACGTGCTTACAAGGTATGTAGGAACTCCTCCTGACTCTAGGGGAGCTAGGGTACAGGGCCTCTGCCAAGAAAGCCCAAATCTGCAAGCCTAAAGTTAGTTACTTGGGCTACTCATTAAAGGAAGGCCAACGGTGGCTGTCTAAAGCCAGAAAAGGAACTGTGCTAAGCATTTCTGTGCCCACAAACCCTCGGCAGGTGCGAGAGTTCCTGGGGTCTGGGGTTTGTAGGTTTCTGCAGACTGTGGATCCCTGGGTTTGCTGAACTGGCCCGTCCCCTGTATGAGGGCACAAAGGAATCAGTCTTTCCTATGGATGGAGGAAAGAGGGCATTTAAACAAATCAAAACTGCCCTGCTGTCAGCCTGACATCACCAAACCATTCTATCTGTACATAGACAAAAGCAAAGGGGTGGCAAAAGGGGTCCTAACTCAATACCTAGGACTCTGGAAGCGGCCGGTGGCCTATCTGTCAAAAAAAAAAACTGGATCCAGTGGCGGCTGGTTGGCCACCTTGTCTATGGATGATAGCAGCCACAGCCCTGATGGTAAAGGATGCCAACAAATTAACCCTAGGGCAGGAGCTATATGTAACCATCCCTCATACCACTGAAGGGATTCTAAAGCAACCTCCAGGTCATTGGCTAAGCAATGCTCGGCTAACTCATTACCAGGGACTGTTACTTAATCATGTGAGAATTACTTTTCAGGCACCTGTGGCCCTCAACCCGCGACCCTGCTACATGATTGCACACAGATTCTAGCACAAGTCCATGGGATTAGAGAGGATCTCAAGGACTAGCCATTGCCAGATGCTGAACTCATCTGGTTCACGGATGGAAGCAGCTTTATTCAACAAGGTCAGAGGTACACGGCATGGCGGTGGTGACAGAGACTGAAGTTGTATGGGCTGAATCCCTCCCAATGAGGACTGAACCCCTCCCGATGGGGACATCAGCTCAGAGGGCCAAACTAGTAACTCTGACCCAAGCATTAACACTGGGCAAGGACAGGAAACTAACTATGTACACTGATAGCCGGTATGCATTTGCCATGGCCCATATACATGGCGCCATCTATAAGGAGAGTGGACTATTAACCTCCTGAAGGAAAAACTATAAAAAACTAAGAAGAAGGGGCCAGGAGTTTGGCCTAGTGGTAGAGTGCTTGCCTAGCATGCACGAAGATCCAGGTACCCCACATACATAGCAAAAAGCTGGAAGTGGTGCTAAGGCTCAAGTGGTAGAGTGCTAGCCTTGAGAAAGTCCAAGGACAGTGCTCAAGCCCTGAGCCCAAGCCCAGGACTGGCAAAAAAAAAAAAACTAAGAAGAAAAACTTGCTCTCCTGACAGCCCTGTGGTTACCTAAAAATCTAGCAATAGTTCACTGCCTGGGGACCAAAAACCTAAGGATGCTATCTCTAGAGGAAACAACCTGGCAGACAGGACCACCCATAAAGTGGCCTTCCAGAGAGAAACCGTAAGAGTGGGTAATCTACCTGACCCGGGGCCCCCAGACTTGCCAGAACAGACCCAGTATTCAGACGCAGATAGCAACTGGATTAAAGAACTGCATCCTAAGGCATGTTGTCCAAATGGATGGTGGCAAAATGAACAAGGCAAAGTAATAGTACCCAAAAAACTAGGGGACAGAATTCTACAAAGAAGGTACCAGTCCATGCACATAGGGAGAGGAAAATGCAGGACCTGCTCAACTTTGCAAGGATAAAAATTAGAGGAGCAACTTCTACAATTAAACAACTGGTTGATGATTGCAAAGTCTGCCAACTGGTGAATGCCAGTCACAATCAAACCAACCTAGGGAGCTGAGTGTGTGGAGATCAACCTGGAGCCTACTGGAAAGTAGACTTTACTGAGATAAAACCTGGAAAGTATGGCTATAAGTATCTCTTAGTCTTTGTAGATACTTTTTCAGAATGGACTGAAGTGTTTCCCACTAAGCGAGAGAGAGCACAGGTAGTTGCTAAGAAGTTGCTGGAAGACATCTTACCCAGCTACGGGTTCTCCACAATGATCAGATGAGATAATGGACCTGCTTTTGCATCCAAGGTGAGTCAAGGACTTGCATCTATCCTGGGGGCCTATTGGAAGTTACATTGTGCGTATAGACCCCAGAACTCAGGACAGGTAGAGAAAATAAATAGAACCATAAAAGAGACCCTGACTAAATTGACCATGGAGACTGGCAGAGACTGGGTAGCCCTCCTTCCTTTTGCTCTATATATGGTTTGTAACTCCCCTTACAAACTGGGAGCCATTCCTTTCAAAATCATGTTTGGTGTACATCCCCTTATTATCCCCAATCTACCTAGACCCTTATAGAATTTGATGACTCTAACCTAATGTATTCCCTAAAAGCCCTTCAACGAGCTCATCAGGAAGTGTGGTCCCTCCTCAAAGCCCTGTATGAATCAGGACCTCCTCCTCCACCCCACGGCTTCCAACCAGGAGAATGGTTCTACATAAGGAGACACCAATGGGAGACCCTGCAGATTTGCTGGAAAGGACCCTCCCTGGTGATCCTCACCACACCCACCGCTCTCAAAGTCGACAGAGTCCTCCCCTGGATTCACTTCACCCAAGTAAAGCGGGCCGACTCATCCACCCTGAGGAGTGAATTCATCTCAGACCCACACCCCAAGTGGCAAGTCACCCACCATAAAAACAACCCCCTACACTCAAAATAGGGTGTATAAACTCTAAATAGGATGCCATCATTAAGCTGGCTACATTTTTCCTCCTGTCTTATATACTGCATTAATTCCCATTTTCCACATAAGTGGACCTGGGTAGGACTGGGGCTTAAGGCCTTACTTATGGCACTGTAGTGCTGCCACCCCTCACCTGGTTTGCCTGGTAAATTCGAAAAACAGATTCGGGTGAAATAGTTGAGAGCATGGAGCCATTGAGCCATCAGACTGTTCAGTTCAGTGTAACAACTTGTGCTCTGGTTTCAGTTGACCCCTGTTATTCCTATAGCCCTTTGTGCCCTAGTACAGGATCCTCATGTGGGAAGCCAGGACAATACTACTGTGCCTATTGGGGATGTGAGACAATAGCATCTGCCTGGGGTATGGATCATGACCCTGATACAGTGGTTGGAAGGTTACCTCAACAAGACGCTGGCCTCCCTACCTCTATAGGCGATGGAGAGAAGTTGACCGTCACCTGGGGTGAAACAAAGTGGGGAACGCCTCCTTGTCAATATACTGCCAAAGATATCTTTCGAGGGCCCTACTTTAAGGATCGAGGCCATAAGCCTTGTATCCACATCTTCCTCAGAGTCAAAAATCCACTGGACCCTAAATGGGCATATGGTAAAATCTGGGGACTTAAGATATTATGAGAGTGGGACTGACAGAGGAGGCCGAGTCACTATTCAAAGAATAGAAGTAAAAACTCCATCCCGACTGATAGGTCCCAACCCCAAACAACCCCCTGGCTAGGTCTACCCACTTCACTCTCATCAAAGTCTCCACCCTAAATCAGTACTCAGGGAAAACCCAGCTCAGATTTTGAGGGGCCTACAGACAGGATTGTTGTCCATTTCTTCCCACTAGTTAATGCAATGTTTAATTTTTTTTTTTGCCAGTCCTGGCCTTGAGCTCAGGGCCTGAGCACTGTCCTTGGACTTTCTCAAGGCTAGAGCTCTACCACTTGAGCCTCAGCACCACTTCTGGCTTTTTTTCTATGTATGTGGTACCGAGGAATAGAACCTGGGTCTTCGTGCATGCTAGGCAAGCACTCAACCACTAGGCCAAACTCTCGGCCCCTGCAATGTTTAATTTTTTAAACAAGTCCAACCCCAAATGTAACCCAAGATTGCTGGCTGTGCATAGACTCCAAACCGCCCTATTTTTTAGGGATAGGCTCTAATTTATCCCTAGGGATAGAAGAACAGGACATTAAAAATGAGAGCTCATTTGATTTGTGAGAGCTCATTTGATTCATGCAACTGGGGAAAGGACCCCAAACTTACTCTGGGGGACATTCAGGGAAAAGGGCTGTGTTTAACAACTACCCGAGGTGGCAGTGCCTCAATTTACCGACACCTATGTGAAAAAATTGTCAACCCAACTTCCTTTTCTAACGTCCTTAGGGCTCCTAAGGGAGTTTGGTTCACATGTACCTCAGGATTGACTCCATGCTTAAATTTGGCCCTATTTAAAAATTCCTCCTGGGATGAACTTTGTATAGCTGCTCATATCATCCCCGAAGTGGATTATTATGGAGGGTTTGAAAGGCTCCAGTATTTTTCACCCAGCCAGGGATGAAACAAAAGGGCTGTTCCCCTTCTGATTCCTTTACTGGTAGCTGACGGCATAATTGGATCATCAACCTTGGGTGCAACAGCCTTAATTAAAAGCAATGCAGATTTCAACTCTCTGGCCATCCAGGTATGTTGGGGTCTTGGATGTCTAGGAGGGGGGTAAAATGGCGACGGAGCCCACAAATAATCCCAGGAACACAAACTCTGGAGACCAGACTTCAAGGTACAGATCTAAAATTATTTTAGAAAACCTGATCACTAAAATACAGATCAAGCAGTGGCTTGATCTGCAGTAGTTGTTGGGTCTTTCCCGAATGTGACCATCGGTCAATCATGTCCTGAGACCTACCCCACTTGTCAGGAGTTTGGGGGAGCTCCTGCTAGAGGTGGGAGGGGCCAGGGAACCTCTGTCTCCAGACTGTTTATGTCACTGGGTGTACCCAGGAGCGAATGTACCAAAAGGCATGGAGTCTCAGGAGCATAGATAGCAACCTGGGCCTCTACACCACTCGCTAGGAATCCCCACACAGATAGATGCTGACCTTCACCAAATGCATGAGAGCATGGACAGATTGAACCGATTCACTCAATTCATTGGCTGAAGTAACATTGCAAAACAGACAAGGATTGGATTTATTACTTCTGGAAAAAGGAAGGTTATGTGTGGCCTTAGGAGAACAATGTTGTTTTGGGGCAAACCACAGAGGAGTTGTAAAAAGCAGTTTGGTGGCACTCAAAAGAAGAATGGATGAAAGTGAAAGTGTAAAGAGTCACAAGGCTGGTTTAATTTCTCCCCCTGGCTCACTACCCTGCTATCCACCCTGGCACGCCCCTGGTTATGTTATTGTTAGCCCTTATAATAAGACCCTGTGTTATAAATGAATTTATGGCCTTTGTTAAAGACAGAATATACACCGTACAACGAATGGTGTTGAGGACACACAGTACCAACCTGCTCACAGTTAGAATCAGATCTATAAATAAAAAGAACCAAGATTGGTTCTCAAGGTACAAATCAGAGGAGGGGAATGATAAACAAAAAATTGTAACCACCATTTTGTAGTCACTAACTGATTGCTAGTTCTTCTTCTGTAATCTGCTTCACTGCCTTATTGCTGAGACCCTATGTTGCACTGTGACTCTTCATCCACTTCTGCCGTAATACCAGAAAAAGCCCAGTGCAAAACAAGTCCTGGAATCACAGATAATGCATGCTTATCAATACTAGGAAAGGCCTAGTGCAGAACAACTCCCAGAAACACAGGTGATGCCTATCTACGACAAGGATGTCGAAATAGCTATAATACCAGAATGGCCCCTCCTGGGGTCTAGTGATTATTATCTAAACCAGAAACCCTGAAGTTTAGCATGTACTCTCTTGAGTCACCTTAGTAATGTCACTCAACCAATTTAAAGTATGTCAACCCTCGGACCTAACCAATAGTTTGTTTCTGAGCCTTTCCCCACTTGGTAGCGTGCCAATCATACTATAGAGTTGACTTATGATTTTTCCGTGGTGTGTAGTGATTTTGTTACCAGGTACTATGATGTGTGCTCAGTCCCTGTCTCCCTCCTCCAAATTGTATAAAAGATGCCTACTCCTGAGCTCGGGGGCCTCTCAGCATCATCTGTTACAGCTGGGTGCGTGGGAGACCCAGGCTCGAGCTTGCAATAATGACTCCCTTGCTTTTACATTGGTGATGGTCTCTGGGGACAAGACTTCCTGAACTGAAGTTTAACAATTGGAGTTCTCTTAAATACAAAGAACCATGTCAGGTTATTTTAGGGAAAGCTAAATGAACGAAAAAGAAACATCAAGCTATTAAGAGAACAGCACTCTCTTAGTTGCCTGGATGCTCCTTTAAGGACACAAGTTTACTCCTCACTGATGATATTCTGCTCGCTCAGGTACAGAACTTGTTGTGCTCAGATTTCCGGGTCCCCAAAGACCACCAAGGACCTGAATCTGATGTAAGAGCACGAGAATCTTTATTGCAAGCTCTAGCCTGGACTCACAACCAACACCGATGCAGCAGGTCTGAGTTGAGAGTTCTGCCCTCCTGTTGTACAGGCTTTTTATAGGGTTCTAGGAATTTTCCAAGCATAGTCACAAGTTTGAGCAAATCCTAACACACCGTGGGAAAAATCAAAGAACAATACTCAAAGTGATTCATGCAGCTAGTGGTGGGCAGGTATTTGGCTGGAAGTGATTAGTTAGCTCAAAGGGTTGATGTATTATGAATTGATTGGCTAGTGCTAGGGGATATGTGCAGTTTGTGCTTAGGGGATACATGCCGAACTGTAGGGCAGCTGAAGGGCAGCTGGTCAGGATATCACAGTGGTTATCACAGGATGTCTCAATGGTTATCTTACCCTGGAGCCTTAAATCACTGGGAGTGGTTTTTGCACAGGGAGTAGTCTGTAATTTATTTTGAAACTGCTCTCTCTGCTGGTTTAGAGTTCAGAGTGACCTTCTGGCAGGGCCTGCTTAAAAATAACTTTTTACCGAAGTTCATCAAACTTCAAAATTAATTTTAAGCTTCATATTCCTCCCTCTCACTGGTATATAAATGGGTCAATCATGACTCATTACTGATCGCCACTTCTACTGGTTGGTATTATGATCCAGGAACCGTTAATTGAACAGAGTTTACCAGTTCTTTTATGAATGTTATACATGGTCCAATTGTAAGTAACAAAATCAGTACCAGGGGTTCTATTAAGGGAATAATCCATTGAACCATAGGGTTGTATAGCCAGCTGAACTCTAAATCACTGGCTGGGCGCTTGTGGAGCCCCTCCCATAACCTATCCAAGGCTTTTATATTTTCTTCTACCAGTCCTGATTCATTAATATAATATCAACACTCCTCTTTCAGGAATATACACGTTCCTCCTTTGGCAGCTGTAAGGAGATGTAGGGCCCTCCTGTTTATACCAGTTTTGAGTTTGATCATGAAAATACCATAGATACAGCCTAGTTGTGGAGGGACCCCTTTTAAGGCAGAGTCCTCTACCACCTGTGGTGTTATTTTGAAAGAAATAGCGGGAGCATATCCTGTCAGGGGGCAGTCCCCCCATCCCATTACTGTTAATAGTAAAAAGATATAGTCTTAAGAAAAAAAGTCACAACTGACCAACCCATTGAAATTTGAGTTCGAATGGATTGTTCTTGTTGCGGGAGACTTGCCATTGTGATATGAGATCTTCTTTCACCGTCCAGGGATCTGCAGGCCAGACATGGTTATAATGCACCGAGGTAGCAACTTGTCAACTTTGGGGTCTACATGCACAATGTAACTTCCAATCAACCCCAAGAATAAACATTAGACTCTATTACATTAGACACAAATGTTGGCCCATTGTCTGATCCTATCATTGTGGGGAGGCCATACCTGGGTAAGATGTCTTCCAGTAGTTTCTTGGCCACAATCTGCATCGTCTCATGCTCTGTAGGGAAGGCTTCTACCCATCCAGAAAAAGTGTCTACAAATACTAACAGATATTTATAACCATATTTACCCAGTTTTACCTCAGTGAAGTCCGCTTCCCAGTACACTCCAGGCTTGTCGCCTCTCAATCTGGAACCAGGGTTGTTGAATTATTAGTCAGCTGACAAGCTTTGCATTTAGTGACAATCCGTTCAGTTTTGGAGTTTGCATTTCTGATTCTGATCTTAACATGTCTCAATAGGTTCTGTAATTTTCTCTTAATCAGGACCTGGTCTCCTAGATTTTCAGGTAGAATCACACAGCCATTGGAGTCCTGCCACCACCCATGCAGGCATTGAGTCATGGGCAGTCATTTAATTCATTCTAGATCTTCTTTGGTGTAGTTTGGGGTCTCAGGAGGTTTCTTGGTCCAGGGTCAGGTAGAGTAGTTATCAGAGCTCGGTTTACTTGGAGTGCTGCTTCTCGTGCAGTTTTGTCTGCACTGTCTTTTTGGACAGTTTTTAACCCAGTGTCCTGGTTCCTTACAATAGGCACACTGGTCTTTCTGTAATCTAGAAGGCTCCCACTCTCTGTTGGTCACTCTTACCTTGGTCTCGGGTCAGGCTTTGCAGCTGGTGTCCTCATTCATCTGGAGTATTGGCTGTGGCTGCTAGGAGGATGCTTGCCATGTTCTGGGTTTGTCTTGCACTTTCTGCTGCTCTAGCCCTTCTCTCTTCCTCCCTTACTCGAATCTCCTCATATTCCTGCATCTCTCTATTATTGTATACTTTTTCAGCTACCTCCATCAGATCCTGTAAACTCCTTTCTCCCAGTCTTTCTACCTTCTGTAGCTTTTTCCTGATGAATGGTACCACCTGGTTTACAAACGCCATTACAACAGCGGCTCTAGTTTCCAGTGCTTTGGGGTCCATGGGAATGTCCTGCCGAAATGCCTCCATGACCCTTTCTAGAAAAGCAGCCGGACTCTCATCTCTGCCTTGTTGTAGATCTCCTACCTTTGCCAAATTAGTGGGCTTTCGAGCAGCCATTAGAGTCTGGTGATAAACCCAGAGCCTCTCCTTACCTTCAGCAATATTAAAGTCCCAATCTGGGCAAGTAAGCGGAAAAACGTGGTTTATGGTATCAGGATTTGTAGTGGAACTACAAATTGTCTCCTGGAACTACTTTCCGAGCTTCCATCTGGATCCTCTCACGCTCTTCCATGGTGAAGAGCACCTGCAGAGGGTGCTGGGTGAACAGAACAGTATCTAAAAGGCTGATTAGATCTTTAGGATTCTCAGAAAACTAAGCATTTTGGGTTCTCCAGTTATACAAATCGCTAGTAGCAAAGGGCCAGTAGTGGAAAGGTTGGTTTACCAGCTTCATCAGGGGGCCCTGCAGCACGCAGGGCCAGGACAGTTGAATCTGCTGGCCCCATGGGGGCCACCCTATGCTCTTCCTTGGGTTCCAGCGGCCAGGCCTCCCACCGTTGTCACCGCTGCTGCTCCTCCCCTGTTTGGCTGCGGTGGCTCAGCCACAGCATTCCCTGATGCTACTGCTGGTTGATAAAGGGGAGGGAAAATTAAGTCTTTATCTATACCACCCTGTAGGACAGGAGAAAGAGGCACTGAGGCAGAAATTTTAATTTCGCTTTGCCCTGTTTTATCAGGGACATCTCTGACCACCAGGATTGCTCTCAGTGTTTGTTCCTGTGAGGGCAAAAAAATGTTTTAACCAAGAGGTGTTGGAGCATGTCACATCAGGGAAATGGACACCTATGCTGTAAAAGGAGGCCTAACTTGTGGCCCAGTGCTCATTCTGTGGTCTTGGGACTACACCTGGCTGAGATGGTACCTATTGCCCGGTTGGAAGGCGTGGCCCTGGCAGAGAGGAACCAGGGTGTTAATTCCCCCAGTCCCTGTGACTTATGGGA
Organism: Megascapheus bottae; assembly: GCF_031878675.1. Classification (NCBI taxonomy): domain Eukaryota; kingdom Metazoa; phylum Chordata; class Mammalia; order Rodentia; family Geomyidae; genus Megascapheus; species Megascapheus bottae. Next base: position 16,531,636 of record NC_143536.1, read on the forward strand.
TGCTATCAGGATCCAATGATCCATTTTCCACAGGCCTCCAGCAGGCTGCTATCTCTGCCCCCTATCAAGAACAGGTGTGGGCTTTGGGACTGGCTTCATGGAAAAAATTGGAAGAAGGCCCCTCAGAGCCTCCAATAGCAGGAATTACTCAGAAGGCTACCAAGGATCTTGCCTCCTTTATAGAAAGAGTAGAACAGAGCCTCCAAAGAAAGTTCCCCCTGGGGCCCCTCCGAGATCAGTTTGTCAAGATGCTGGTCTGGGAGGGGATGACTGCAGACCACAAACTGGCCTGTGCAGGAAGGAAGGACAGATCTACGGGGAGGTGGATAGTTGCCGCTAAGGATGTAGGCACTCAAGCCCACCAGTCACAGATGCTGGTTGTGGCCCTACAAGCCCAAACAGCTTCACTTGCCTAGGTGCTTACTGCCACCCTACCTCTTCAATGGAGCGGGAAGAGGAATTATTACTCAGCTAGTCGAGCCCCTTCAATGGACACAGGTGTCAGTAGGAGGGGCTCCTAGACTTTATTCACAACTTGACCAGTTGGCTGATCTAGTAATTACGGGTAGAGATATTTCCCTGAGGCATTATGGTCAACATCCAGATGTGCTGGTAATCCCCTACCAGTTGTCAGACTTTGAGTGGGTCAGAAGAAACCACGGTCAGTTTGCCACTGCCTTGGATGGTTTCATGGGAAAGGTGGATTGTACTTCGAGATGAGTGTCATCATTACAATGGATGCCCCCCCATACTATTTTCCATTAGGCCCCTCCCTGAAACAGCAAATGTGTTCACAGATGGGGGAAAGGTGGGATCTGCTGTGGTGATATGCCCCGCCTTCCTCCCTACCAAAGAAAGGAAAGGCATCCACTATTTTGAGCCAGTCACAGGATTTGCACAGTTCAAGGAGCTGTATGCAGTTGCTTTGGCCTTAACCCATGTTCATGGATCAATGAACTTGTTTTCTGATAGCCTATATGTAGTCAATTTGCTACCAACCTTAGTGTCAGCCTGTATAAAACTGGATAAAAACCCAATTACTCCCTTAATGAAACCCATTTTTTTTTTTACAGCATCTCAAGGGACACCAGGATTTGCCTGGGAGCCTGATGTGAGGGAACCAAATGGCTGTTCAATTGGCCACCAATGGGAGTATTACAGCTACTGCTCAGCCTCAGCAGAGCCTTCAATTAGCTCATGGGTTACATGAACTGACTCATTTATGCCTATAGATACTCATTTGCACGCTTGTTGGGCTAATGTGCATTCCAGTGAAAGAGATTGACACACTGACAGCCATTTTTTACAATGTTTTGCTATCTTGGGTTTACCATTACAAGTTAAAATGGATAATGGGCTTTGTTTTATGAGCAAATCATTACAAAATTTTTTTCAGACTTGGAATATTAAACATACCACTGGGATACCATATAATCCCAGGGGACAAGCTATAATTGAGAGACACAATTAGACCTTAAATAATCAACTAATAAAACAAAAAGGGGGATGCAACCCCCATGATCAATTGAAGAAAGCCATGTTTACAATAAACATTTTAAATTTTTCCAAGGATCAGCCTCTTACTGCCTTTCAGAGACATTGGTCTAATCAGACACTTTACTTAAATGTTGAAATCTGTTGGAGTAAGGCAAGCACCTGCTAATGAAACAAAAAAGGGGGGGATGTGGAGCAGGTCACATTAGGGAAATGGACACCTATGCTATAAAAGGAGGCTTAACTTGTGGCCCAGTTCTCATTCCCTGGTTTTGGGACCGCACCTGGCTGAGATGGTGCCTACTGCCTGGTTGGAAGGTGTGGCTGTGGTTAAGGCCACCTCTGGAATAGGCCCTGAATTCTTCTGCCCTCTCGGACAGCACATGATTCTTATGTTAGCTGAATGGACTTCCTCAATGTGAGTACCACCCTGCTTTGCCCACCTTTGTGCTAATAGGCTCCTGCATCCTATGTTAGCTGAATGGACTTCCTCAATAAATGAGTTCCTGCCTTGACTGGTCTCCCTGATGCATCTGATTATTCTCTGGTGAGGGAAGGCAGGTGCAGGTGGTTAGTCAGCCCTTTCCTTTCTCTGCTCATCCTGGTCGGGGCATGTTCTCCCTATCCTTCTTGCAAGTCGGGAGGAACCGAGGACTAAAAACCCCCAAAAAGGGGGAGGGATTTTCACCAGATCCTGCCAGACCAGAATGTATGGAATTGGGTCTGGGTAGCCATTTCTTCCTGGAGAGAAAATTACATTCTTTACTTACGGATGGTGGTGAGGTTGAAAGTTCCTTCAGCTGGCCATCCAACCCTAAAGGGGGGCCAATCTACTTTACAAAGTTTAATTAGTTTACTCTATATTATCTCCACACTCAAGTTTTGTGCCTTTTCCTTTATGTCTTTAAAATTGTCAGTCAAAAGAGAAAGAAGAGTAGTCTGAGTCTGTCCCATTTCGTCAGTCACAGAGAAGTAAATACAGACTCAGAAAGACAAAGAGAAGATTCCTCCTGCTGGAGGCTAAACTGAAAGTAGGATGGCCTTAGAGTTAACTGCAGGAGCGACTCATCCTGCCAGAATTTCCAAGGGAATGAGGGAATTCCACGTCCCAAATTACAATGGAATGAGGAGATTCCATGTCCCTCCAGAGGGTCTGGAACGTCTTCCAAGACCATTGATTGATGACCCGCCAGTGCATCTGCTTAAGTCTTATGCCAACCTTTACAGATACAGACATTGGGCCCAAGAAACAGAGTAACAGAACAAAAGAAAGCAGACAATAAGACTTACAGATTGATCATAGATTCTCTGGTCCTGGAGTCCTAGGGTCTGGGGGAATCCCGGACGAGCCCCCAACTGTTGTGCCCAGATTTCAGGGTCCCCAAAGACCACCAAGGAGCAGAATCCAATGTAAGAGCACGAGAATCTTTATTGCAAGCTCTAGCCTGGACTCACAACCGACACTGACGCAGCAGGTCTGAGTTGAGAGTTCTGCTTTCCTGTTGTATAGGCTTTTTGTAGGGTTCTGGGAACTTTCCAAGCATAGTCACAAGTTTGAGCAAATCCTAACACACCGTGGGAAAAATCAAAGAACAATACTCAAAGTTGATTCATGCAGCTAGTGGTGGGCAGGTATTTGGCTGGAAGTGATTGGTTAGCTCAAAGGGTTGATGTATTATGAATTGATTGGCTAATGCTAGGGGATATGTGCAGTTCGTGCTTAGGGGATACATGCCGAACTGCAAGGCAACAAAAGGGCAGCTGGTCCGGATATCATAATGGTTATCACAGGATGTCTCAATGGTTATCTTACCCTGGAGCCTTAAATCACTGGGAGTGGTTTTTACACAGGGAGTAGTCTGTAATTTATTTTGAAACTGCTCTCTCTGCTGGTTTAGAGTTCAGAGTGACCTTCTGGCAGGACCTGCTTAAAAATAACTTTTTACTGAAGTTCATCAAACCTCAAAATTAATTTAAGCTTCATAAATCTTGCCCTGGGCATGCATCACCTGGGTTATCCTACCCTAGACAAACACCATCTGTGGGACCCTCTGCCCTGGGCAAGCATCACCTGTGGGTCAGTGGGTCATCCTGCCCTGGGCAAACACCCTTGAAGCTGTTATCTCTGCTGATTTAGAACTAGTTCAGAGTGAACTTCTGGTGGGGGCCTGCTTAAAAATACCTTTTTACTGAAGTTGATCAAACTTCAAAATTAATTTAGGTTTCTCATAAAGAGCTACTGGATTCATCATTCCTAAGTTGAGACAGCGTGTGAGGACTTTGGACTTTCAGATCCCCAGAGAAATCGACTTTGACATCACACAAACTTATCTCTAGATTTGTTTCTGCTTCATAGACAAGTAATTGGACTTGAACAGGCACCATCACTTGATATTGAGATAACACAGACTGCCAAAGAGTTGTTTAAATACTTCTAGCACTATGTTCCCTCCTTGAACAACTTAAAAAGATTTGCTGATCAGTACAAGAGCGAGAACTAATGCTATGGACATGGTACTGGAAATATAAACACCACTACATAGACATAAATACTTATGACTCTATGGACATAATGTTTTATTCCATAGATTATTATATATCTATGACATACAAACCCTCAGCCTAATTTTGATTATGTTCTAAAATCTAAGTGCCAGTGATTGTGTATAGAGATTCCCTTCTTGAATACTTGTTTCTTAAACTCGTCATTTGAAATATGATGTAAAAATCAATGTTAATAAATTCTTTAGTAAAAAAAGGTTGATGAACATTGTTGATCCAAGCATGTTGCTTATAGTTATTATATGCCTACCTTGTGTGGTAAAAATTGTGCAAAATTTGTTACTAAACCTTGCAAGTCAACTTCATAAAATCAAGCTCCAGATAAATGAGTTTCCCCTGAGAAGAATTGCAGCCAGAGACTGGTAAGACAGGTCTTTCAGCTTGATCTGAAGAGGTTCCCCAAGATGGGTAAGGCAGAGTCAACGATCCACCCAGCATAAGACAGGCAGATTCACTTCTTTTAAAATAAAGATGGGGGAGATGTTGGGGGCCAAGTGTGAGGTCAGGCTGACCCATGGATCTGCATCACTGATGTAAGATAAGCACACAAAGAAATGAGCTGTTATGAAAAACAACTTGTACCATGATGGATAACGCCATGCTTACGAACTTTGAGCTGCGTCAACAGTACTGTGAACTTGGCTTTGTCACTTCTTGCTGGACTCATGTCTGAAACTTGCTTGTTGTTTTGTACAAAACTAACCCCTGGATGTTTCCTGTTTCTAAGATAGTATATAAGACCGGAACCAAAAATAAATGGGCTGTAGTCTTAAGCTGTAGTCTTAGGCTGCAGTCTTAAGCTGCAGTCTTAGGCTGCAGTCTTAAGCTGCAGACCTCCCGACCCCATCTGTTTCTTATCTTTTTCTTCTCATCCTCACCCCCTAATTCAGGAATCCCACCTTGTTGCCAGCTGGCTCCGGCACCTCTCCAAATCAATTTACATACAAAAGGTACAGAAATTTAAAAAAAAAAACAAAGGCAAAAGAATAAAAACAGAAAACAAAGAAAAGAAAAAAATCACAAATGGTAAAATAAAAAACCTCTTGTTTCTATTTCTTAGAATTCATCTGGATAAGTATCATTTTTGTTTTTTACATTGATAAGAATTTTAAGTAAAGCTAAGCCAGCAGTCTAGCACTTGAGTCTTCAGTTCAGTACTTTGGTTAATTGATGATGAAGTATCACATACTTTTCTGCCTAGGTTGGCTTCAAACATCAATCCTCCAGTTCTCTGACTCCTGAGTAGATAACAATACAGGCTTGAGCCACCAGTGTTCAGCTTATTTCTGCCTCTGGGTAATTCTCTGAACATGTCTTAGAAGACATTGTTTCTTTTCTATTCAGATTTTTATAGCTCATATCGGTAACCTCCACTTGTTTTAAGTTCAACCTGCCTGCCTGCCAAACACATTGGTCACCTCTGCATGAAATGCACAGACCAACCCACCTACTGTGTGTGTGTGTGTGAGTGCATGTGAGCACGCGTGCGCGCACACACACACACACACACACACACAGTACTTCCCTATCTTATTTCCTAATAACCTAGAGATCCCCCCTGCCCACAGGGCCTTCATATATATGCTCCATTTGACACAGTCACCCCCTCCTCCCTCTATTTGCCAACAAGGTCTCCGGCCCAATTCAACTTTTCAAAACCTCATGGCACTAGTTACTTTGAATCTTTTGCTGTTTGGGTCTACATTCTGATTAAAGAATATTGCCAGATTCATTTCTCTCCTGTGAAGTTTCCTGGATAAATAAGTCCCAACATAAGCTATCATGTTTTAGAAGCAAGATGTGGTACTATGGCTTGAATGTTTTAAGTATTTCCAAAATTAGTGTTGGAACCTCATACTCCAGAGTATTAAGTGAGGTCTTTGGGGAAATGATTTAAGTCATAAGCTCTCCTCGGTAAAAGAGATGACATGGTCTCTTGCTCCTCGTTTGCCTTTCATCTCCAAGAGGACCATGTGTTTGTATTACCCAAAATATGCAGCAATAGGATGCCATCTTAGAAGCAGAGGTAGCCCTCATAAGACACCAAATCTGCTAGTTCCTTGTTTATGGATTTCCAGCCTTCAGAACTATGATGAATTAATTTCTATTATTTATAAGTAACTTAGCCTGTAGTATTTTGTTATAACAGCAAGAATGTACAAAGACACACATCATCTTTTCTTTTTCTTTCTTTACTCAGGTAGCTAATAATAACTGCCATCCTGGGTTTGCCCAACCATGTCTGTGATGCTTGCTTTACATAAATTGTTCCCAATGAACCTCAACTGACAACAGGAAGTTCATATTTTCACCCTTATTTTTCAGCAAAAGAACCAGAAGCTGGATTGATTTAATGCTACACCTTTGCCCTTTTTCCTTAGGGAATCTGCTCATTTGATAGGCCTTTCTCAAATCTCACAGGCACTGCTTTCCCATAGGAGTTATATCCTGTAATTCAATCTATATCAAGTGACAAAGAACAAGATATGATCTCAGGAAAAATAATATTTTTCCTAACTCCATTTTTCAGGTACACTATTGGCTATATAGATATCTGCACTTCCTCCTCAGAAATGACAAAGTATATTCCACAAGCTGATTGGGCACATTTCTTTCTAATTGGGCTTAAGAGGTGGCTGGAAGGAGGACAGAACAAAAGAGGAGGAAAATGCTGTGGAAAGAGAATGGAGAAAGATGCAGCTGCTGTGTGTGGCAAGACAAAGCCCTCTTGACCTTTAGTAATGACAGCAGCAAATGGCAGGCTTGTTTCCAAGAACAAGCAGGTCTAATCCTGCTTATACTCGTGAAAAGGTAAATTAGAACCCAGGATCCCTGAGCAGCATCTTGGCCTAGCAAGCTGAAACCAGAAGCAAAAGAAACATTGTTACATTGCCTCTGCCCCTCTAGGGACTCTTCTAATTTCAACAACTTTATTATAATCTTGGGGAGAGACCTGTGTAGTAATTAACAAGCAGAATGTTATGGGACCTAGCCAATAAAGTATTGTTGGAAACATGACATTTTGGTGTCAGGGAAAAAAAAAAACAGACACACAAGAGAGATTTCATCAAAGCAATTTACTTCTGCACAGAAGGGTACATAACTTACTCTTCTCCCAGGACAAGGCAGGTACAAATGGCCAGGCAGTCTGCTTGGTTTTTATCCCAACCCAAGCTGTCAACCCATTATGTCAAATAGTTAGGCTCCCACTCTATTTATGATGACTTACCAAAGTGATTAGGCAATATAAAATTTGAAACACTTGAACAGTCAGTGAAACGCTCCAACTCAGTGTTGGGTGCTGTCCTTTAACCTTATTGAATTTTTCTCCTGATAGCTGGAGCAGGTGATGGTTACAGGTGGAGGAGGTTGGAAAGCCAATGGAAAAGTTCCCATTCAAGGTTGACTATAACTCCATTGATTCATAAATCTATGACATTGGTAGGATGGTCACAAGCAACACACCTGGCAGTTTATTCTTTAATTTCACTGTCATGCCCTGTAGTTGGCCTACAAACACTTACTTGTCCGTTACAGTTTAAAGTCATCAAGTAATTCAAGGAAATATTGAAAGACCCTAAGTCGGAATCATAGGACTGCCACTCTAAGTTTTAGCTCATGCTTATAACCAGGTGTTTTGCTAACTAAGGAATTGGAGCCTGCGGGCCATAAAACTACTCCTTGACAATTGAATGAGAACTTCCCGTCAGTCCCCCCAGCTTGGGAAGCTCCCTAATCCTTATCTTATCTCATTCAACCACCTGATGGGTGTAAACCTGGGATTTAGCCTATTCCCATATTTTGATTGTTACTTAGCTTACTTTTGTATTCTTTGGCTATTACCAAGTTCCAGGTAAGATCATGCTTGGAAACTATTTCTATGTTGACCACTTTGTACCAGGAGGTCATAGAATAGTTTGTAAGCATGTCTTGCTAATGCCCGTGCCTTTCATAACTGGGCAAAAACTTGTGTAAAGCCTAAACCTACCCTTTTCCCTTAGTAGTAAAAATGGAATGCAGCAAGAGCCCCTCACCCTCCAAAGCAAGAGCTCACATCTTGCTGAATACCAAGGATTGTCTCCTCATACCAAGGATTGTTTCCTCATACCAGGGGCCAGAGATGTGCAACTTAGCACGAACACTATCTAAATGGTGATTGGTCAAATTGTATGGTTTGTTCTAAAATTATTGGCTGCCTGCGCGCAGACCTTGTTGTAATGCTTTAAACTTATTGGCTAAAGAAGCGCGGGCTTTGCTGTAACGGAGTGTGTGGACCTATAAAAAACCAGCCCCAGGACAGTTCGGGGCTCTCAGCCACTGACCCGAACCTTGCGGATCTCGAGGTCACGTGTACCTGGGAGCCCGAGCATGCCCGAATAAAACCCTCTTGCTCATTGCATCCAGTGGTCCGTGTGTGCGTCCTTGGGTGCGGGTCTCCGCGGCTCTTTCAATATCAGTACTAGGAAATATCAGTACATATGGTAACTGGTTATTGAAGGATTAGCTCCCCTTCTCCATTATCCCAGGTGCATACAGACATAAGGCAAAACCACAGGTATGAGTGGACCTGCCTGATGTGCAGGCAGAGCATGCATGGATTAAACCTGGCCACAAATATTCCATTGTGAGTCTAACCAAAAGTCCCTGCCTCCCCAGCCCCTAATAGCCTTTTCCATAGCCTCTGTCTCCTTGCTCAGACTCCATAAAAGCCCAACTTCAATCCTACCTCCTTGTACAACCTCCATTCCTGTGGGAAGGTTGCTGTTCCTTGCTGCTGTGCCTCAATAAACAGTCCTCACCTGTCCTGATGGAGCGTCCGGTCTGTTCTTTTCTCCTCCATTTTCCTAAGAGCTGTAAGATGGAAGCACTTCAGTTTGACAGAAAAGATGGCTTTTTCTTACAGTGTTACCTTTCCAAACAACTAATTAAAAGTAACCAATGAGAACACAATAGAGGCTGTAAGAGCCAGTTGACTCAAAGCCACTTAGGCAGAGAATACATTAGGGACACACAAGGACAGAGACCAGATAGGCCTTTGACCTGGATACTGCTCTTCTGAATAAACTTCTTTTTCTCCCTGGTACTAGACTTCATTCTTCAAATTCCTAAGATAAAGTTAAGACAAGAACTCTACCATAGCAGCAGCAGCAGCAGCAGCAGCAGCAGAGGCAACAGCTAGAGGTGAAATTACAATATTCAGTGTGACTCCACTGAGCTGGGGTTGCTTGCTCCAGGGGTGCAGCCCTAGAAGTCTCTGTCTGCTCTGTTGCTACAAAGGCTGTCTGTGAACTCTGTGAACAACAGAAGAAATTCATACCCTCTGGACATTATGCAAGTGGAGCCCTATTCCCTGGTCTTGATGCATCTTTTTCCCCAGATGCTTCTCTGGGAGGCTTAAGGTGGGCAGACCAGGTAAGCAGCATGAGAGAGGAAATGGCTGGCATGGGCAGGCAGGGGAAGGCAGGCTGGGGATCTCTCTTGCTCTCTGGGCAATTCAGCTAGCTGCCAGTGACCACAATATGACAGCTCCATTACTCTTGAATTGATTGTCCTCAACCCACTCCGACCTTCTGAGTCTAAATACATGTTTAACTGCTTCTTACAGCAGGATAGATGTGAGTGAAGGGACCCCTTTCTTGACTTCCCCCCAAATCCATCCCCTATATAGGCATTTCCCATCTTCATGACAAAGGAATACCTAAGGCGGGAGGCTGTAAAATCCCTGATAACAGCTCAGATTACAACAGCAGTTAAACCAGGTGGAGTTACCAGAATTCCTCCCCACCCTACCCCCCTTGGCCTGCCAGGAAACTCCCTCCCTTTTCTTTGTCATCAGAGCAGTGTACCAGAATCCCACCAAGATGATAGGTCAGTTCAAACAGCAAAGGTGTCAGTGGTTGCTCCAGCCATCAATCAACTATGTTGAATTCCATTGGCCACCTGTGAATGGCCAGCCCAACCACTTGGCTGGTGGCCTATAAAGGTAGCCTGTGAGATTAGGCAGGCTCGCACTCTCATTCACATCTTAGAGACAGCCCTGACTGGTCAGTATGATTCTCGATGCTAGGCACAGAATAAAACTGTTTAACTTCCGCTTTTGTGTCCGACTCGTTCCTTGGATCACGGACCCTAATATTGGGGGACTGGACCCTAACAGTGAGAGCCAGAAAAGCCAAGCTGTGAGACCTCAAAATGCTGAGTTTCCTGGAAAGGGCAATCTTTCCTAGCTTAACAGGAATTCAGATTTCTATCCTGAGTGTGGGATAATTAGACCCTAAACTGCCTTAGAGCTTGGGGGGTAGACTAAGATTTATGTAAATTTAAGCTCTTTACTGTTTAGCTCTAATTCCCAAGATGAGGAAGTTATCTTATTAGGTTGCAAGCCCCCCAATATTAGGGTCCATGTTCAAAGGAACAAATCTGACATAATAGCAGAGGTTAAACAGTTTTATTCTGCACCTAGCATCGAGAATCATACTGACAGGTGAGGGCTGTCTCTAAGATGTGAGAGAGAGAGTGACCCCGCCTAATCTCATAGGCCACCAGCCATGTGGTTGGGCTTGGCCATACACAGGTGTCCAATAGAATCTCAACATACTTGAGTGACTGCTGAGGCAACCACTGACACCTTTGCTGTTTGAGCCAACCTATTATCTCAGTGGATTTCCAGTGCACTGCTCTGATGACAAAGGAAAGGGGAAAGGGCTTTCCTTACCCTGGCAGACAAAGGGGGTGGGGGTGGGGAGGAGCTCTGGTAGCTCCACCTGGTCAGGCTGGTCCTGTAATCTGAGCTCCATTATCAGGGAATTTACAGCCCCCAGCTTGATGTTCTGCAAAGTCATGTAATCCTTTGTCATGAGGATGGGAAAAGCCTATAGGGGATGGAAGAGAGGTCTCAAAGGGTTCTCTATATTTTTGGGGGGAAATGTAGAGGGGGAAGTCCTTCAATCTACCACTTGTATGCAAAATATTGTCAGTGGTTGATGCCTGTACCTTGCTTTCGACACATGTTTCCCTATATGAAAATCAATAAAAACTTTGGTTAATAGAACCTTAGGATCTAAAGCTAGTGGAAGGCTACAGATCCTCTGGTACCCCAAACTTCAATGCCACAGTTTATTCTCTGCTCCTGTAAGGTTAGCTGGAAAGGAAAGGAAAACTGCCACATAGTTCAGGCAGAAAAGTTTGTTAGTGGGAGAAGGAGGAGAGAAAATTGCAGGCCTGAAAAGAGGGACCACAGCTGATTCAGAAGTGATCTCAGATCCTAGGGAATCTCTTATGACCAAGGGAAGAATGACCAGTGTGGTTCAGGAAGACCTAAGCAGATGAGGAAGTGACCTCAGAGCCTGGGATCCTGAGGCTGTGTCCCTATTGATCTGTTTAGGCCTACACTGTCAACCGAAGCACTGTTAGGGTCACAGAGATTAAGATCCCCAGACAATCAAGAAAATGCCTTTACAAATGGGTGCTAAGTAAGCTACACTGTTGTAGCCAAAGAAAAGGTTTGTGCAGTTGTTAAATGTTTTATATGATCTCCAGTTTGGAGTAAAATATTGTTCCTGAAATGCAATCCTGGCAATCCCTTGTTAAAATAGGCTAAGCTTTTTCAGAGTCCCTAGCTAAGTAGAGAGACAACATCCCTGAGTCAGCTTGAAGAAGTTACAGAAGATGGATCTTCTCCCATCAACCCCCTTAAGATGAAGGGACCAGAGTCATTTTTGGAAAGTAAGACAGGATAAGTTAGAGGAATGAGAAATAGTAGTAACAGATGTGCAATAGTAGAGGCTGCACTTGTGGGGAATGGCTACAGGTTCAAGTCTTCTATACCTGTCTAGAGAATCCTAGCCTTATTTAAAGGAAATCTGGTTAGTAAAAGTTGTCACCCTGGTATTACTTTGGAATCTCAACCCTATATTGTCCTAAAAACCAATGGGGTGCCCCCCTGCAAAAATGAGTGTATTCAGGAAAAGCAACCAGGAAATCATAGGGAGAATTCACCAAAGTCAGGAGTTGTTTGAACAGTTCCAGCACTATGTTCCCTCCTTGAGCAATTTAAAAGGCTTGCTGATGACCTTTGTTGGTCCAGGAATGTTGCTTGTGATTATTATTATTTGCCTACTTTGTGTGGTAAAGAGCTTGCAAAATTCATTACTAAACCTTACAGGTCAACTCCATAAAATCAAGTTCCAGTTGAATGAGTTTCCCCTGAGAAGAATCACAGCCAGAGACGGGTAAGAGGGGATGCTACTCTGATCAACCTAAGACAGGGCCTTCAGCTTGATCTGAAGAAGTTCCCTAAGATGGGTAAGGCAGAGTCAGCAATCCACCCGACCTAAGACAGGTGGATTCGCTTCTTTTAAAATAAAGAAGGGGGAGATTTTGGGGGCCAAGTGTGGGGTTAGCCTGACCTTAATGAGAGAGGGGGGGCGGGAGAGGAAGAGGGAGAGGGAGGGAGAAGGAGAGGGAGAGGGAGAGGGAGAGGGAGGGGGAGAGGGTGGGGAAGAGGGAGGGAGAGGGAGAAGGAGAGGGGGGGGAGTGTCCTGGGATTCAACTAGAGCCTGGGCACTTTCCCTGAACTTTTATGTTCAAGAGTAGTGCTCTATTTGGTTGGTTGTAGGGCTTGGACTCTAGGCCTGGGTGCTATCCCTGAGCTCTTCAGCTCAAGGATACTACCCTATCCCTGGGCCTGGGCACTATTCCTGAGCTCTTCAGCTCAAGGCTACAGCCATATCTCTTGAGCCACAGCACTATTTCTGGTTTTCTACTGAATAATTGGAGATGAGTCTCATAGTCTTTTATTTAGTGCCCAGGCTGTCTTTGAACTGTGATCCTCAGATCTCAGCCTCTTGAGTAGCTAGGATTACAGGTGTGAGCCGCCACACCCAGTTTGAATAACTTTTAAAGAAAATTAGCTACAATTTGATTTTATATTATGACTGAAGAAAACTATTTGGTATCACACTCTTAATATGATAAAGTATTTTTATATTTCTTATTTTAAGAGAGAACAAAATACATTAATATCAAATTGCAAGGTTTACATTAAGAGGTAAAAAAAAATCTGTCTACTCAGCTGTAAAAAAACATAACAACCGAGGATAATTAAAACTCATGTCATCACTAGTATACACCAAAATGTTTTCTATTTGTGTTAAAATATGTGCAAAAATTTAAAATCTATTAATTTACCTATTGGCATATCACTCCTATTTTGGGTTGACAACTTTCATTTTGAGTGATCCACAGGCCTGGCCACAGTTGCCCATTCCTGCCAAACTGCTCATATCCCCTGCCACAACTGCATCAGCAACATGCTGCTACCGTAGTCCAGATGCCTATTCCCAATCACATGCTATTTCTAGTGTCCAGATGCAAGATGCTCTGCTTTGGTTACTTACCTGACATAGGATGTTTTCTTTGGCTGGCTGATATCTCCAGTGTCCAGCTATGACTACAAAATATTTCCCTGCTCCCAGTCCCTTCTCCTGCCCCGTTTCCTTATTACTATATAATTAATTGCCCTGCCTAAGAGCATGCTGCTACTCTGTTTTTTGGGTTTTTTGTTTGTTTTTTATCCAGTCCTTGGGGCTTGAACTCAGGGCCTGAGCACTATCCTTGGGCTTTCTCAGGGCTAGTGTTCTACCACTTGAGCCACAGCACCACTTCTGGCTCCCCCCCCAGATCCCCCCCCCCCCCCGTGTATGTAGTACCCAGGAATCAAATTTAGGGCTTTGTACATGCTAGGCAAGCACTCTACCACTAGTCCACACTCCCAGCCCCAGTCTCTATCCTGGGAGAGCTAGCCTGTCAGCTTCAGCTGATAGTACATTCTTTATTTCTTCTATGTGATTGTGTGTCTGTGTGGTTTTTCTGGGCCAGTGTTTACATTTCCTAGTAGTTATTAGTAATTCAGCTTTATGGAAAATCAATTTTTTAGCCCATTTACATTCATTGGGATTATTTTTAAGAGTAAAGTAAGTAATTAATGTTACCTTAAATTTGTCATTGTCCTTTATTTTTGTCCAAGATCAGAATTCAATACCTGATACTTTTGTTCATGGGCTAGGGCTTTTTGACAATATTGTGTGCATCTGTATAGCTCTAAAACAAAATCCAGATTTTGCTTTACTCATTACATGAGAGTTGGTGTAAGGTTCAGTAAAAGATGACCGCCACATGGTTTAAGGAAAATGGAGTTTATTGGCAGAAGAGCAAACCCTTGGCCTAAACAAGATGGAGGCAAGGTATGCAGAATGAGGAGGAAAGGAAAAACAGAAAGAGAGGATTTATACTGAGCCAGATTATATGGGGAAAGGTGGAAGGCAAGACTACAGCCAGTGTGGAAATGACCTCAGAGCCTGGGGAACCTCTCAGCAGTCTGAGGGAGGTGTGACTGGGGTGGTTCAGGAAGTGACCTCAGAGTCTGTGGTCCTTTACTAACAATGACTGACAGTCAAGTGATTACAGTTTTAGACAGGTAAAGAAAAGGGGAGGGGCTGTTCTGGGCAGACCTATTAGTTGGTTTAATGTTACTTAAAAGTGTTTTGAGATACTAATTACTTAGTAGGGTTGATTAGTAAGTGGCAAACTTCAAAGGTCTGGGTATTTGGTTTGGATAATAATTTGGGTATCCAGATTTTCATCAAAACCTTTCCTCCCCCCATCCTCTTTTTCCCTTCCTCCTCCTCCTCTTCCTGCTCCTCCTGCTCCTCCTCTCCTCCTTCTTCTTCTTCTCCTTCTCCTTCTCCTTCTCCTCCTCCTTCTATCTTGGAGCTTGAACTCAAGGGCTTGCCAATGCCCCTTAACTTCTTAGCTTCATTTGCTCAAGGCTAGCACTCTACCCCTTAAGTCACAACACTACTTCCCACTTTTTCTGTTTATATGTGTGGGGAGCCCAGACTGACCTTGGACCTGCACTACTGATTAGAACTAAGTACACAAGGAGATAAGTTGTGGTCATGATGACGTTGGACTATGCCAATCGCTTCTTGTTTAACTTATCGGAGACTTGATTGCTGTTTTGTACGAATATAACCCTTGGCAGTTTCCTAGTTTTAAGAAAGTATATAAGACTGGAACTAGAAATAAACGGGATACAGTCTTAAGCTTATAGCCTTAGGCTAGTTTTGGGCTGCTGGCTTAAGCTGTAGACCTCCGGACCCCTTCTGTTTCTTTTCTCATCCTCACCCTCTAAATCAGGAATCATGCCTTGCTGCCGGCTAGCTCTGGCATATATGGTACTGAGGAATCAAACCCAGGGCTTCATGCATGCTAGGCAAACACTCTGTTACTAAACCACATTCCCAGCCCCCAAATCACTTTTTCTAGGGCCTCTTTCTCTTTTCATTTATACCCTGGTATAACAACCTGGAAAATGCTGTAATATATTCCACAATGGGGAAATTACAATAAATAACTGAGCCACAGCCACCTCTGCTCCTGGCTAGATGCTGGGGGAAATGAATAAGATAACTGAGTCAGTGGCATCTTGACATCCAGCCAGGGGGGGGGGAGATACTGTCCACCTAGCTCCCAGGCCTAGAGGTGACACAAGCTATCCTTTGAGTTGTAGATATCTGACTTAATGGGACACACCAAGAAGGCCTGCTCTGAGGAATATGTAGATGTGTTGTGTTCATTTGGCCCTAGGGGACCCCTACTCCTTGCACTATGCACAAAGCCTGGATGAGACCTGGTCTCTATCCAACACATGGCCTTAGTCTTTGAGTTCTGGCACCAAAGCTTTAAATACAAAGGACACATAGAGACCAAAAGGGGATAGGAACCAAAAAGTAGCCTAGCCAGAAGTGGCTAGATCTTCAGGAAGGAAAAGGAAATTTGTCTGAGATGTAAGCATTGTTCCTTCTTGGCGATTCACAAAGGAAGAATAGTGTGGAATGTAAATTTTGCTCTTAATGGTTCTTCAAGTAATTTTTACCATTCATTATCTGTTATCTATAATCCCCAGATTTATTATTTGTAATCACTAGCACTTATGTTATCAGTAATCCTTAGATTTATTACCTATCTGTAATTGTTAACTTTTTTTTTGCTTGTCTGCATTTTTTTCACATACACACCACCTGTCTGTGATCTTTTGCCTTTAAAACCATGTTGAATGGAAGATCTGGGTGATATTCTACTATCTGACTAGTGGGGTATGGTTGCTGAAGGATTGACTCCCACCTCAACATCCCATCGTGGGCCCGGCCTGAAAGCCCTCACCTTTCCTGACCCAATGGCTTTTGCACTAACTTCTGCTCCCTTGCTCAGACCCCATAAAACACAGCTCCTGTCCCAGCTTGAAGGCACAACCTCCAATCCCATGGGAAGGCTTGTGCTCTTTGTTGTTCCTCAGGAGCTGGAAGCTTGGCCTAGTGGTAGAGTGCTTGCCTAGCTTGCACAAAGACTGGGGTTCGATTAAAAACAGGACTCCTTGCTCTGTTTTTCTGAATTAACAGCTGTATTCTCAAGAATTAGAATTCTTCATTAGGAACTATGTTTCGTGGGGGTTTTTTGGACTATGGTTTCCAGCCAAATAGTATCAAACTTCAAAAAGTCTGGGTATTTGGTTTGGATAAAACTTGGTAAGTTGGGGTATCTACTTAGTTTCCCCTAAATCTCTGAGGGACTTTTTTCTAGGCCTTCTCTAAATATTTAACTTTTCATTTATCCTCTAAGAACTGTATTTCAGCGTTTTTGGTCTACAATTTCCAGTCAAGTATTGTGGTAGCCTAGAAGTCCAATAAGCCTTTGGGCATGCTCGGTAAACACTTGGTCATTGAGCTACACCTACAAGGAATAACTATAGGAAGTCTCAGTAGGTTTGCAGTGAGGCAAAAGGTGACTGGAAGTATGGCTCAAGTGATAAAGTGCCTTCCTACTAAGCATTAGCTGAGTTTAACCCCAGTTCTGAAAAAAAAAATCCTGACAAAATGGTGGCACATATGGGAATATTTGGAGGAATTTCTTTTTATACCAGGATTTTCAGTAGTACTTCACTTTGTCTTAGATACAATTCTGGATCCCTGTGAAGAATTCTTTATTTCAGCCATGTTTATTATAAGACACTTAAACTTTTCAGGCCCTGAAGATGCATATGATGCAGTGATCCACTGACCAGCAAGGAAGCAGCGGAGACCCCAAAGAAAACTAAATAACAAAAATGATAAAATGGTACCACGAGATCTTGGGCTGAACTTAAAGCAGCCCAGAGTGTGTAAACATCACAGATGTTCTGTCTTCTTTTTAATCAGGAATGATATTCCTAAATTATCTGAAGGAAAGTTCCCCTATTAAAGTAGCACTTATACTTGGTGACAACTTTGGGTCAGGACTCAAGGTCTGGTGAGACTTGAAGGACTCTTCCTCTTGGGTGTCTGGAACCTATCAGACTTAGTATTAAAGAACTTCAGAGTTAAACAGACTCTTTGGTGGAATGACCACTCTAAAATCTGCTAGTCTCTGTCAAGGCAACTCTTCTGGTGGAAAAGTGGTCTACACCAATTGTACAAGGGAACAGAACCCCTACTTCCAACACAGTTCAGGTATTTAGCTCTCGCCTCACACTTCTAACTTTCTTGTTGTTTTTTTTTTTTTTTGCCAGTCCTGGGCTTGAGCTCAGGGCCTGAGCACTGTCCTTGGGTTTTCTCAAGGCTAGAGCTCTACCACTTGAGCCTTAGCGCCACTTCCAGCTTTTTTTTTTTTCTATGTATGTGGTACCGAGGAATTGAACCCGGGTCTTCATGCATGCTAGGCAAGCACTTTAACCACTAGGCCAAACTCCCGGCCCGTCACACTTCTAACTTTCTAATCATCTTATAAACACCTCAGAAATCATCATCTCTATGCTGGAGAAAAATAAGTTCTGGGTGGATTAATTTTTGATACCTACCCTGACTTGGGGGTTCCTGTGTCAGGAGTATACCCTGTACCTATGCCCACCTGATCTGTCATTGTTCTCAAACATAGACCAACTGAGGCACCTCATCCTATCAACAAAGAAGCACCTACTTGGACAAAGCCCATCCTGATAAGGGGAAGCCATTCAGAGACAGTTTGGAAGAAAATTGTTTAGACAAGAGGTGATGTCAGATTCCAAATGGAGTCATAGGTATCATCCCTTCCAAAAGCCAATAGCTTTTAGTTGTCAAGAAATGGTTCATGCCAGATGCTGGTAGCTCATGTCACTAGTGACTCAGGAGGCTAATATCTGGGCAGCAAAATCCTGTTAATACTCCTACCTCCAATTACCCAGAAAAAAAGCCAAGAATGGAAGTGTGGTTCAAGTGGTAGAGTCAACCTTGAGCATAAAGCCAACAAGAGCTCCAAGTTTAAGCCCCCAGTTCTGGCACAAAAACAATGTAAAAATTTTAAATCACCCATAAGCATGATTACTTGATGTTAAATTCCATGTCTGTATATCTTTCAACAGGACAGAAACTTCTACTATTACTTTTCTATCACCTGCTTTCTCTATTGCATCCCAGATGCACTTCCTTATGTATGGGCATTAACAATAGCCTTAGAAACAGGAGATCTATTCAACTCATACTACTGCTAACAGGCCTCAAGATTGCATTGGGGGAACTGGGAGCATGGCCTAGTGGTAGAGTGCTTGTCTAGTATGCACAAAGCCCTGGATTCGATTCCTCGGTACCACATACACAAAAAAAGCTGGAAGTGGTGTTAGTCTTGAGAAAGCCCAGGGACAGTGCCAAGGCCCTGAGTTCAAACCCCAAGCTGCAAAAAAAAGGGATTACATTAGGTACAAGGACAAAAATGGAAAAATGTATTTCATACTCTCTATAAAAACATGTCATTTGAAATACCTAATGTTTTAGATACCCTACTCTGACCTTCAAAATAAATCAATCGTTTAGGAATGGTAGCCTTAACAGATGTGCCTAGGATACATTCATTGACACCCAAGGGTAAACCTATGTTATGCTTGAGGAAGACTGCTGCTTCTGAATTAACAGATCGAACTAGTTCAAACTAATATTCATAAGCTAACCTATCACGGTTCTCAACTTAGAAAATAAATCATCCAAGGATGGCTCTTATAGGAAAATATTTGTTATGATTCTCTTGGCTTCTTGGAACCTCTTGTCAATTTTATTCTTTTTACCATTGGAACACTGAATCCGATTTTTTTCTTTTTTCCTCCTGGTCATAAAATTACAGATGATGCTACAGTGTGGGTTTCATCCTCTACTATCTTACCCTCCAGTGCTTCTCAGTTGTGTGATATTTAATTAGACCACACAATGTCTCTGAGGACGGCTCCATGATCCTTTGCCAGGATAGCAATAAATAATAGATTTCTCTACAACCCTAGCCAACTCAGTTACAACGATACATCTCACTAAAACTATTGACTTCCTTTTTTTTTTTTTTTTTTTTGGTCAGGGGAGGAATGTGGAAGGCAGTCCTTCTTTAAGGAGACATTACATACAGGAAATCACATTACATACATACATCACATCCAGGGCTGTGTGGGATGGGACAGATGAAACAGAAGTAAAAGCCAAGCTGGTGAGACATTTCTGCCATTTCATACTTAATTCAAATCCTGCTCTGAGAAAATACAACTGATAAAGTAAAGCATATGAAATAGCCAATCAGAAAAAAAAAACCACGTACCCTATAAAAGCTTGTCTCCATCCCTCTTTGGTGCAGCAGCAGCAGCAATACAGCAGTACTGTGCCACTCTACCTATCGTTTTTCTTTAATGACATACTAATAAACTTTTGTTTCTCCTATTCTTCTGTCTGGGTAAATTATTTTACTAAACTTACAGCTCCCAAAACTCCACAACAAGGTCTAAACTGCAGAAGCGGGTTCTTATATCACAGTACATCAAGTGATTTAAAGTTCCTTTAATTTGTGGCCATTTCTTTACAACCATCTATGCAGTGACAACTCCCACAAATGCCTCCCTATAATGAATTCCCCTCTGAAAATCCGTATTTCTAGTTCTGTAAGAATAACATATCCTCATAACTTTCCGCTGGGCAGGACAGCATTTGGATTAGCTTGATCAGCCCGATAGTGAGGTTCCCAGCATGGCTATGTGTGGGGCTAGAACTCTGGCAGGAGGTAAGCGTGAATGACGCACACACAGGACACATGCCAGGAGGACAAGCATGAGCAGGTCTCATTTATTGTTGTGCAGATCAGGAATTACATAGCCCCAGCACCCCAACCTCCTGAGTCTCCCCCGGCCAATCACCTAGCAGGGAGTTGATGTAAGGCACTTGAGGCAGGTACCGATTGGTCCTCAGGGGAGTACAGGGAGGGTGGACAGCTCATGGCTGGCAAGCTAGGCAGAAGTACCTGTGGGTCCCGTCTCTATGAGCAGGAAGTATGCTTCTACTGCTGTTCTAGCTGACTCAGCCAGATCTGACAGGCTCTACCCACAAATCCCCCCTTTTCTTTTAAAAGGACCGTCATTATGGTGACCTGTTGCAGGAGGCATTGCTGCCGGGAGTGCAGGCACTTAATAATTCCCCAAAGAACAAGCACTGGTAGCATAAGGCTCCCCCAGAAAACTATAGAGGATGGTGAAAACCATTGTTGCAGTTTGTAAGTACATCTTCTAAAAAGGACGCAGCGGGAACAAGTTGTATGGTAGTCTGATTTAGGCGGGTAATATCATGGAGCAAGTGCTGAGTAAAGTTTAAGTAAGTAAGGGACCAAGAGCCTTTGATGTAGTCACTAGGTTTAGAGATACTGGGCACGGAAGTGAAACGCTGACTGACAGAAGTAGTCATAGCATTGTATAGTCCTCCTGGCTGCAGCCGAAGAAATGTAATCTGTTCTTAGAGCAAATCTATCTATTGTTGGAGCACGAGGAGGCCTCCTTTAAGATGATTAGCAACCTGCAGGTGTTGTAGCTCTATGGATGACAGCTGAGGGATGAGCTGATTTATCTGTTGTATGGTAGATACACTCTGAGACAACCATATGGTGGTGGTGGTAGCAGAAACTACTGAGGCGATGATTGCTGACATGATCGCAATGATCAATCCTATTGGTCTTCTAGGATGTGGATGAATTAGTTGAACCTGGGAAAACTGAGAGTCATTAGTAGCCAAAACAATAAATGCGGGAACCTGTACCAAACCTGCAAAGGAATAAGTATCATTTGGTTGCCAGTGATTACTGAGTGTGCAGGCATCAGAGGAGTTGTCTTCCTAGGCAGAAAAAGAACGGGGCTCTGTCCACTACCATCCCTGACACTTGGTCGCACACCGTGCCATTGCAGTGATGTGTGTTGGCCAAAATGAGGGGAGATAAATCAAGACAGGCAATAAATCAAACAGACAATTGGCATGAGGGGTTGGTTCTAGGTCTTCCAATCATCCCCCTGAGGAGTTGTAAGAATCCTTTAGATTTTGAGGTTTGGGGTTCTTTTCAGACCCGTGTTATATGGCTGGGCATAGGGACAAGGCGAGACTTCCAAATTTTTTGCCTTGCCACGAGTTGGTGCAAAGACTAATCACCAATTCCTCATGAGGAACTGAAACATTGCCTAAACTATCAAATTCCCTACGGGGGCATAGCTGCATATGAAAGGGTATATCAGTAGCATGGGTGCAGTTTTTCCCAGTGGAACAAACAGCGTAGGGTCCCGTGTAGTTCCACCATACTGTCCCACGAGTCACCATGGCAAGGGGGATGGTACAGCCATCAGATTGCCTAACTGACTCATTTGAAAAGCAAAAGGAAATGGCTTTCTCCCATTCAAGGGTGAGGTTTGCTTTTTTGGTGCCATAAAGCATCTGTTGAAAAAGGGAAGCCAACCGTGCCATTGGAAGAGAGCATTTGGGGGAAAATGGTGGTATCTTCCCCCACCATCATCAAGATCTAGGGGCTGGGTACTGGTGTTATCTTACCCTGCCCTGCAGCAGATTGGGAATTGGCTGTAATAATGGCACACATTAGGAGGAATAGAGTACCATGCCCTGGATCTGGGTCCGGGGCCATGGCTTGAGCCTGTTCTACCAATCCCTTCAGATCTCCCCAGGTGATGGCAAGTGCTCTAGTTTGGGGGTCTACGTCTTCTCCTCCACAGGCTGTCCAAGCGTAGATGAGGCATCTCTCTCGTGGCCGGTGATGGCTGGTCGGACATCTCAAGTTGGAATCCAAATAGGTTTGTCACTCGTGTCTGGAAAAATACAAGCAAATCTTCTCCCTTGTGCCATTAGGGGAGCAGGGTCCTCCCAAATTTTTGTGATGGGGTCCCTCCATCCAACCAAGGGGACTGGAGTAGGTGTTTTCATGAGGCCCCAATGTAGGGCTGCCAGGGACCCGCGTGTGGCAGGTGCGAATGTCAGGAAATTTTTTACTATAAGGCAGTGATTCAATTGTGTTTGGGGGGGTCTTTGAGCCCTAGCCCCTCCATTTCCCCCTTTTCTTTTAAAAGGAGGGTCTTGATTTATGAGTGCGTTCGACAATGGCTTGGCCTTGTGGGTTGGTTATATGGGATACCTGTGTGGTGTGTAATGTTCCAAAGGGCACAAAATTTGCAAAACAATTTAGATGGGTAAGCAGGGCCATTGTCTGTCTTAAGAGTCCAAGGAACTCCCATGATGGCAATGGCGTGTAGAAGTGCTTTGATGGCATGTCTAGTCATTTCACCAGTTAGGGTCAAGGCCATTGTGAAACCTGAAAATGTATCTATGCACTCGTGGACATATTTTTGTCTGCCAAATTGGGGAACATGGGTTATGTCTATCTCCCATGTGCCATTGGGTCTAAGTCCTCGCGGATTTATTCCCATAGATTGTAATGGCCCCAAGGGTAAAAGAGGCGCACAGGAGGAGCAAGAGCGAATCATGTGTTTGCACTGTTGGTGTGTTAAATCAGGAAATAGCTGTTTGATAGTGGTTGCTGGTAAATGGAAGCGACCATGCAATGTGCGAGCTTGGTGTATGGATGTATTGGTAAGTAAAATTATTGAAGTAACGGCCTGATCGATAATTTTGTTACTGGTAGCTAGAGGTCCGGGGAGATTAGTATGAGATATAATGTGTTGCGTGTACCAGGGCAAGGCACAATTTCTTAGCACAACTTGACTCTTATACATTATCCGTGTTATAGCCTGACCATCATTTCTCAACAATGCCCCCGGTAAAATAGTGACAGTTTGTATGGCATAGAAGCTATCAGAAAAAAATATTAAGAGGTTTAGTGGGAAAGGATGTAAGGGAAAATAATATGGCTAACAATTCAGCAGTTTGGACAGATAGGGAGTGTTGTCGAAACATATTTTTTCAGTATCAGCATTATAAAATCCATAGACAGTTTTGCTAGCATCTGTAGAAAGCACAATGGCTCGGGGAATGGGTTTCCCTCTGGGACGGGCAGGGCACTCCCATGAAAGTGGGAGTTCTCAAGTAACTTTTAAAATGGGGTTTTGGGGCATATGATTATCAATGTTAAAATAGCAGTGGATGACTCTTAAGGCTAATACTTCTTCTGACTTTAGAAAATCAAAGATTGTCTTTCCAATGGGCCAGATAAGACGGTCAGGGAATTGGACATAGGTTTGATGACATTGTTCCGCTCCATTGCATAGCATGGTAATGGGCGTACTAATTTTTTTTAAATGGGAAGTGGCTAAGTGTATCCATTGCAATATACCATGGGTTTGCGTTAATGCCATTAAGCCTTTGTTATTATAATTAGCGTAATTTCTTCAGTGGCATCTAAAAATACTAAAGGGGTTGACCATAACAGGTCAGCAATTTGTTGTGGGACTTGCTTAGCATCAGGGGAAAGTACGCAAAGAGAGGTTGGATCAGAGGGTCCTTGGAGTAACCGAAACAAAGTTTGGAGCTGTTGGGTAGGGAGATGCATAAAGTCGCGCACCCAATTTATATGTCCACATAATTGCTGCAATTTAGTTAAGGTATATTGGAGTTTAATAGAGATTTTTGGCCAATTTGGGGTAATTTTTTTTATCTAGATGGTAGCCGAGATAAGCATAAAGGGCTTTGATTTGAACTTTCTCGGGTGCAATATGGAGGCCCAATATTGCGAGGTTCTCTTTAAGTAATGTTAAGCAGGTCTGAATGGTAATAACATCTTTACGCGCTAACAAAATGTCGTCCATATAGTGGACACAAAAGCATTTAGAAAGTAAAGGCCTAATTGCATGTACAACATACATCTGAGATAGTGTAGGGCTACTTTTTATACCCTGAGGGAGAACTTTCCATTGATACCAGCGAGTGGGTATTTGACAGTTAGGCTCCCATATTGAGAAGGCAAAGTATTCCCTATCATTGGGGTGTAAGGGAATGGAAAAGAAGCAGTCCTTAATATCACCAATGGCAACATGCCAGCCTTTGGGTATTGCTGAAGCGTTCTTATCTTTTTCATGTGATTATTAATGGAGTATAGGTCCTGGAGAAGTCTCTATTTTTCTTGAGCCCTTTTTTGGATGACAAAAATAGGGGAATTATGGGGGCTGGTGCTAGGTTCTATGTGTCCTCTTTTTAGTTGCTCCTCCACTAGAGCCTGCAGATGGGGGAGCTTTTCAGGAGAAATAGGCCACTGTTCAACCCAAATGGGTTTGGTGGTGTCCCACTGGAGTGGGATAGGCTCTGGTCACACAACAGTGGCTATTAGAATTGGGGGTACTGAGGGTGATTAACAGCTCAATCTGTTATGTCCTTATAAAAAAGCCCTATCATCTGTTGTTAGCACAGTGCCCATATTAGTTAGAACATCTCGTCCCCAAAGATTGCATGGAAGGCCAGGGGCGACAAGAGGTTTAAAAGACCCGCTGGCTCCATCACAGTCTTCCCATTTCACAGGCCATTGGACCTGAAAGGAGGCAGCTTTTCCACCGACACCCTGTAGACAGGGGCCAGGAACTAGGTTCCATCCTAATTCCTCAACTTCTTTTCTAAGGACCGTAAAGTCGGCTCCAGCATCAATGACGCCTTTAAATTTTGTTCTATTTATTGTAACTTCCATTCTAGCTTTTCCATTTTGGATGGGGATAGTCCATAGCACTTGGGGGAACAGTTGCTGCCGTTGACCTCTTGAGGTAGGAGCTGAGGACTGTCCCTTATCTAGTTTAAAGGTTGAGGCTTAGAGCAGCATTCAGAGGCCCAGTGAAAACCTTTTTTGAATTTTGGACATACGGATGGGGGTTGTTTTCTTTTTGGAGGCCCCCGGAATGAGGGGCAATCTTTTTTAAAATGATCAGCTCCGCCACATCCCCAACAAGATTGGTCTTAGGTGCCACTAGGGGGCGCGTGGGTGTTAGTGGTCATAGAGGCAAAAGCTTGCGCAAGCAAGCATAGTCATTGCATGAGTTGAAGTTCCCAAATCCTTGGTGGCCATGATCCAATCAGTGATCTCCCCATTTCACTCTGGTGCAATGACTTTTACGTTCCTGGGTGGCTCCCTCCCATATTAGGGTCCTAGACAGAGCATCTCGAGCTCCTGCATGTGAAACTTTCTGGGCCACCGCCTCCTGAACACGGGCAACAAAATCAGTGAAAGATTGGGACATTGTATGAGGGTCTTTGTTTATCCCCTTCTTTAGAAGGGACAGAGAAGACAGCTCATAACACACAGAGGCGTACCTGGTCAAAGTACTATGGAAGTGTCGCTGCCTGTGGGACAGGGGATGCATAGGCTCCCTCTCCCTTTAAGCAATCAGGGTCCCCCATATTAGCATTATGGCCCCCAGCAGCGACATTTCATGTGCTTTGTTGTTCACATTCATCATAATCAGCAGCTTTCCATGAGAGAAAATCTCCCGAAGACAGGGCTGCTCACATTAAACATTTCCAATCATGGGGGCAGTTAAGGTCAATGCTAATGGTTTCAAGCATTTGTTGAGCATATGGGAAGTGTAACCCATCCTCCCTGACAGCAGTCTGGTATTTATCAAGCACCTTTGGGTCATGGGGGTACCACTGATTTGGTTGGGCGGCGGTTTGGTGGATGTTCACCGGGAATGCGAACCAAAGCTCGTCCATGGGCTTGGATGCCATAGTCATCGTGGTTGGAGGGCCCGCAAACAATTGTTGTGTAATGAGGGGAACAACAGATTCTCCCTCTTGGGCAAAACTGGATATGCCCACCCAAGGATATAAAGTTCCCTGTGGGGGATTCCCAGGCTGACATAAACAGCCAAAAGAAGCAGTTGGACAAATCTCCTGGGATTGATAGTGCAGCAGAAGTGGCTTGGTGAGCAGAGCCAGTTGGCACTCTGAGTCACATGATGGCAGAATCATGGTGGAATTGTTTGCTGTGCCACAAGAAGTGCTTGAGCAGCTCTGCCACTTTCTGCATGTTCAGTTTCCTCCCGTAGGGAGGCGTTAAACACCTGCAGACTTTCCCCTTCCTCACTCCCCAACAGGCAGGCTTGGATGGCCACCACAATAGGGTAGAAAGTTAAGGGCAGCTCAGTACCTTCACGAACTTCCTTTCTGCAAGCTGCCTCGAGGACATGGGTCCCGCTATCTGGATCCCAAATAGTCCCGGAATCAACCCATGGACACAAATCATTTACTATTTCCTATATTAGACTAGTTTCCTTTTCTGATACCTTTATCTGCCTACTCCAAAGCAGGGCAACAAGCGCTCGTGATTGAGGCTCCCACGCTGCAGGTGGAAAGTTGTCCATGGAGGCGCTTACCTTGCACTAGATGGTCCGTCTGCCAAAGACTCTCAGGCCCCACGTTGGGTGCCACTTGTGGGGCTAGATCTCTGGCAGGAGGTAAGCGTGAACGACGAGCACACAGGACACACGCCGGGAGGACAAGCATGAGCAGGTCTCATTTACTGTTGTGCAGATCAGGAATTACATAGCCCCAGCACCCCAACCTCCTGAGTTTCACCTGGCCAATCACCTAGAAGGAAGTTGATGTAAGGCACTTGAGGCGGGTACTGATTGGTCCTTGGGGTAGTACAGGGAGCGTGGACAGCTCATGGCTGGCAAGCTAGGCAGACATGCCTGTGGGTCACGTCTCTATGAGCAGGAAGTGTGCTTCTACTGCTGCTCTAGCTGACTCAGCCAGATCTGACTGACTCTACTCACAGCTATGGAGATGGGATTCCCATAGAAGCTAAAGCTTGTGGCTTCAGCTGGAAGCAGTGGCTCAGGGTAGGCAGGATTCCATTACAATGGGGGTCCTGGATGATGGGAGAGACTCTCTAGCAAAGCTCAGAGGGTCTCAGACTGACCTTGCTTAGACGTAGTTCCTTTAGCTGACTAACACTGGGGCACTGGGACAAATTTATCAAGTCTGATTCTAGAAGCAAGCAATTGGTGAGTGAGAGAATCTTCAAGGAGCTCTTCAAACACCTGAGGAGAGACAGAACAATTAGTGCTGGGGACTAGTAGTAGTAAGTAGCAGGGGTTGGAGAGGACCCAGAGGGGAGAACAAGGAAAAAACCCAAATCTTCCTGAAAGTCAGCCTCCAGAATGCCATAGTAGATCCTTCATTTTAACATTGCTTGTGTGATTGTGTCAAGCAAATGAAATTTCACTGCTCTATGCTTATCTGCTAGCAATGTAAAACATACACCTCTTAGTTGGGTGGTGTGAGCACTGAATAAGACAACAGAACATACTCAGTTCTGAGTCTTAACCCATGTTTCAAATAAGGAAGGGCATTAGTGAATTTTGTTTTCAGAAGAACCACTAAAAATTCTTTCAAATTGACTAATAAGAGAAAATTATTATTATTTTTTGCCAGTCCTGGGCTTGAGCTCAGGGCCTGAGCACTGTCCTTGGACTTTCTCAAGGCTAGCACTCTACCACTTGAGCCTCAGCACCATTTCCGGCTTTTGTCTATGTATGTGGTACCAAGGAATCGAACCCGGGTCTTTGTGCATGTTAGGCAAGCACTTTAACCACTAGGCCAAACTCCCGGCCAAGAGAAAATTATTTTTAAACAAAAAGAAAATACTTTCAATTCAGGCTTCCTTCCAGCCACACTGTAACCCAAATCAATGAAGTGACTTGGAAATATTCACAAAGAATAAATTTAAGCAAGGTTACAAACAGCCAGCTTGTAGGGACCCGCAAGAACCACAAGGTCCTGTGTTATCAGCAAACTACCTTTCAGAGTGCACAATTCCCACTTCTACTCCTTCCCTCTCATCTCCACAATCATGTATATTCCTGGAGTTCCAAACAAGTCATTACAGACAAGAAATTTGAAGCAGGATCAAAGCAGCTCAAGCTGAGAAACTTAGTTGAGTGCAGTGTTTGCCATCCAAAATCGAAAGTTAGATGGGCTCTCCCTTCAGAGTCCTTCTCATATAACTATTTTTGGACATCTTAACTTAAGACTTACTTTCTAAGGAATAATTCCCAAATCCTCCATTAAATAGTGTTCTAGTAAACATTTACCATCACAACAGTATCTAATTCATAACCCTTTTTTTTTGTGGGTCATGGGGCTTGAACTTTGCCTGGACCGTGTCCTTGAGCTCTTCAGCTCAAGGCTACCACCCTACCCCTGGGCCTGGGTGTTGTCCCTGAGCTCTTCAGCACAAGGCTACTGCCCTACTCTGGAGCCAAGCTCCACTTCTCATTTTTTTTTGGAGGTTAACTGGAGATAAGAGTCTCAAGTCCTTTTGTGCCCCGGGCTGGCTTTGAACCCTGATCCTCAGATCTCAGCTTCCTGAGTAGCTGAGTAGCTAGGATTACAGGCATGAACCACCACCGCCCGGCATAATTCTTAACTCTTAATAGGGTCCATTACTCCCAAAATTCATGTTGAAATTGAATTATGAGGTATTAAGGAAGGACCTTTAAGAGATGATTAGGGCTATACTGTCAGGAGTGGATTAATCTCATCATTGAACATATCAATGATGGGCTGTCCAGACTGAATCCACTATAAAAACTGGTTTGGCTAGGTTCTATGCTCATAAGCCACATGCACATGTACACTCTCTCTAGCTCTCATTCTAGGTTTTCTTTCCTCTTCCTTCCCTCTCTCCTCCCTCCCTTCCTTCCCCCCCCCCGGCTCTCTCCCTCTATTTATTTCTTCCTCTCTTTCTTTCAACAGTTCTGAGGCTTGAACTAAGCTTCTTTTGCACAAAGCTAGCATTCTACTACTTGAGCCACAGAGCCACTTACAGCCTTTTCTGTTTATGTGGTACTGTGGAATCGAACCCAGTTTCATGCATGCTAGGCAAGCACGCTACCACTAAGCTACATTCCCAGTCCTTCCTTTTTTTCTATCGAAGGGGATGGAGCTTTTTGAGTCTCACTATGTAGTTCTGGCTGGCTTCAAAGTCAAGATACTCCTGCCAAGCTTCCGTGTGTGTCAGATGTGTTATATCCTTTGAGCATACTCAGTGTCTTGCCATGACACACTGCATTGCTTTAGGACTCTGCCAGCAAGAAGGCTGTCACAGGATGCCACCCAAAGGATGCCTTGGACCAAAATTGTGAGGCAAAGTAAATGCCTTTATAACTTAAGAGATTATACTCATTCAATACAATTACATTTTGGGCAGCAGACTAAGACAGCCTTTAACTATTTGTCTATTTCAGAACAAGACAATTTGTTTCCATCCTGAGACATACTGATTGTGTTTGGCACAATGAAGAAAAGCTTGCTCTGGTCCACAGAGCACTTGCTATTCCTCACCTGAGCATGTGGTGCAGGCGGCCTTGAAGAAAGGAGATAGAGTCCAAATGCAGCTCCTGCAGGTGACGCAGACTGAGAAACTGAGTGCTTAACTGGTTGACACACTGCTCCTCCTCTGAGGAAGTACAGGGAGATGTTTGGATGTGAGACAAGAGGAGTCTTCGTAAATTACCCATCTGACCAAGATGAGAAGCAAACTTCCCCAAAGTTGACAGTTTCCAGGTAAAGGTCACTTCTAAATCCTGGACAGAGTCCAGCTGCACCATTTTCAGGATCATCTTAATATTTTGCCTAGGCACTGCAAAAATTCTTAGCTTCTTACAGCACAAGTGTAGTAAACCTTTCCTCTGCTTGACCTTCTCAATGAGGGAGAACAGAAATTCATCATGGCTGCCTCTATTGAAATTCAGGTCTATGAGCACCTGCACAGAAGCCAAGGGCTGTTTGGCCCCCATTCTGGAGCCACTCACTTTTTGCTTCTTTTTCATGGGCTGAGCGCCCTCTGACAATGAGCACAGATCATTTCTGGTTCCAGCCAACAGAGTGCATAAGTCTTGATGGGTTTTCTGGCGTAAATCCAGCACTTGCAGTTTCCACTGCCTATGGGAGAAATGAGTGATTAACTTAGAGTCAGAGAAGAACTCTAAGAATGAGGCACAGAAATTCATTTTGTGGTTCTGGAGCCTGAACAGGGCCTCACAAGTGCTAGATAAGGACTCTACTGTGGTGATGTATCCCCAACCTCTACTTCTCATACCTTTAATACCACTAGGATGTCGTGAGCATAAGTTCCTTGTCACCTGAGCACATCTGATGGCCCATTCTGAGCCACCAACGAAGCCACTGTTTGTCGTACCCCCATCCCAGCTGTGTCTTGTTCAGGCTCCCAGTAAACTCTGGATGCTGGGTCTTCCTCACCTGGGGCGAACCTCCTTAGCAAGGAGTGCATCCAGCCCTCTGAGCACAGCTTGGAAGGTCTCCTGGTGAGGCTGCCATTCCTTCATGAGGGCCCCCAAAGGGAGGCAGGCGAAGGGCCAGGCTTGCACCATTGCCTTCAGGGTTTCACTGTGTCTCCCAGCATAGGCTGCCGTGAACAGAGGTGGAAAGAGCTCCACAGGCAGCTCATCCAGAGCAGCAATGGCCAAGGCCTCATCTTTCAACAGACTCTGCTCAGCAAGCTCCAGGAGTCTCGGTGGGTCACACATGCTCTTCTTTCTGCTCTGAAGTGAATGCTGAAGGAATATACAGGGAACAAGCATGAGCCACTCCCTCTTTTACCACCCTTCGAAGGGACCAGGTCAGGGCCAGGATCACTGCTCTGGCAAGAATGAGGGAGTCCTCAGCTTTCGTGTGTATTTCATTCTGGCACAGCTGGCACATCCGCTGCCGGCAAGAGGATATGCATCCAGCTGAGCACAGAAGAGACAAGATCATTATCCTGTATCTCCCATCCAGGCTGGCCTCGAACCCTCCATTACACATGGGCTACACCACACCCAGGCCAAAGCCTCATCCTCACCTCCCTGTCTCCGCACCTGCTTCTCCTCCGCTGAGCCCGAGGCCCACGTGAGTGACAGCTCTGTCCTCAAGGCCGCCCACCGCGGTCCCGCCCGAGTCCCTTCTCCCCGGCCCTCGCTCCTGCGCTGGGGACCCTCCCGGGAAGACACCCCATGTCTCTGCCCCTCGCCCCCGTCTGGAGGCCTCGGCTCTCAGAACGCCGGCCTCTTAACACCCCAGGCCATGGCCGCCTCCCCAGGGCCGGGGCCGCCGACTCATGGAGGCCCGGGGGGGGGGGGGGGGCGCTTCGCGTCACCCCGCACGGCCACGGCCCCCCGCTTCTGAGGGGAAAACCGGGGACCCGGGGAAGCGAGGGGACCCGGGGTGGCCCTGCGGCCTGAATTTACCGTCTCTTCCCCACCGTGCCTCGCCACCCTCCACGCCTCAGCTATGGCTGCCGTCGCCGGAGGAACCGGGGACGATGACTCGGCACGTTCACTGGTGAAATCTCGCGAGATCCGGTGGAGGGAGAGCACGTTCACGGGTGAAGTCTCGCGAGATCCGGTGGAGGGAGCGGAAATCCGCCGTGAGCGGGAGTCTGCAGAGTGGGAGGTGGTGAAGGAGGGAGGTGGGGGTGTGAAGTGCGGGAAGGAAGAGGAGGTCAGGGGAGGAGGCTGAAGGCAGGAGGTGGTGGCTGGGGCCCTTTAGTAGTGCAAGATGGGGATGGAGGGTGGGACGGAGCCAGGCAGTGGGCAGCAAAAAGGAGAGTGGGGCTTAGCTGGGGATCAGGGGGTAAAGGCAGGGGTGGGAATAGCAGGGGAAATAGAAGGGTGCCGGTCCTGAGGCTTGAACTCAGGGCCTGGACACTGTCCTTGGACACTTGTTGCTCCAGGCTTCCTGCTCTACCACTTGAGCCTCAGCACCACTTCCAGCTGTTTTCTATGTATGTGGTACCGAGGAATCGAACCCAGGGCTTCGTGCGTACTAGGTAAGCACTCTACCACTAGGCCATGCTCCTGGCCTCCTCCAATTGTTCTTAAAAGAATACCCCTTTCACTCATGGTTTTCGTGTGTTTGAGCTGAGGTCCTAGCTCTTCCCCACCTTCCTAATATTTACCTTTGCCCTTGGTGTGTCCCACCGGCTTCTTCTAGAGGACCTAGCTATGTAACTCTGAGCCAGAGAAACCCAATGGGATTCAGTTCTCGTTTAACAGTATGCTTTCCTCAGTCTTCCCTTTAGGTAGGTTTTCTAGAGCTCTAAAGATCCCCATAGTTCAGCCTTAGTTCCTTTTTCTTAGAGTTTGGATTAAGAAACATTATTGTAGAGGTCATGTGCAGAAGGGTTACAGTAACATACATGAGGTTAAGGAGAACATCACCTCTACCCTTGTTTTCTCCCTTTTTTTTCCCTTCTCCTACAACTTGTATAGTCCATTTCCAACATAGTGTCTAGTGAGTATCACTGTTGAATTAGTTCACCCTTGTCCCATCCCTATTCTCCTTACGCTTGTCCTTATCCTCCCCAAACCAGATAAACTTACCCTTGTCCTTATCCTCCCCAAACCAGATAAACTTACATACAAAACAAAAGGGAAGAAACCAAAACCACAACAAAAAGAGATAAAACAGAAAGAACACACCCATACACAAAGTAAAATTAAAAAAACTCTTGTTTAGTGTTGTCTCTGAAGAAGAAATAAGAATGGCCTATAGGCACGTGAAGAAATGCTCAACATCTCTGGCCATAAAAGAAATGCAAAACAACAGATTCCAGTCACTCCAGTTAGAATGGCCAGGATCAAGAAATCTAGTAATGAAAACAGATGCTGGAGGGGATGTGGCCAGAAGGGATCATTACTACACTGTTGGTGGGAACGCAAACTTGTTCAACCACTATGGAAAGTAGTATGGCAGTTCTTCAAAAGACTAAACATAGAGCTCCCCTATGACCCAGCAATTCCACTACTTGGCATTTACTCAATCGTCCAGAAACAAGGACAGACCAAATCGACTAGCACAACGATGTTCAATGCAGCACTATTTACCATAGCGCAGATATGGAACCAACCCAGATGTCCCTCAGTTGATGAGTGGATCAACATGATATAGTATTTATACACAATGGAATTCTATGCTGCTGTCAGAAAGAATGACATCGCCCCATTTGTAAGGAAATGGAAAGACTTAGAAAAAGTCATATTAACTGAAGTAATCCAGACTCAGAGGAACATAGGCTCAATGGTTTCCCACATTTGTCATAATCAGTAGAAACCTTGGGCTCTCCTAGCAGAGGTTTACAATAGAACAAAACCTAGATACATAAGGCCATATAGTATGACGCTAAATGAAAGGACCTACAGGATATAGAAACAAAAACCATATAATGAGTGACTGTTGTCCTTAATGTACTGTGTTATCTCTCATCTCTTTTGCTGTCCCTTGGTCATATTGTTGTAGTATTTCACCTTGTTATCTGATATATTGTATATATGCGTATTTGGTTATTTGAAATCGGATAGGGAAGGGGATTATATTGAAATAGAATAGATGAGGGGTGGGGGTGGGGGGAGGGAAATGGGGACCAAGACATGAGAAAGGCTATCAATGTTTGTGAAGTAATGCACCTTCCATCTGGTGAATATAATGTAACCCTTCTATTAATTACAATAAAAATATATGAAAAAAACCTCTTGTTTCCAATTTTTGGAGTTCATTTCCATCAGCATCATTTTATATGATCATTTGGACATAGCTATTGAGTCCATGTAATCCTCTCCTACGAATATCTTCCTTTTGTCTTCCTGTGTGAATGTTTTGAGTTCTGTTTATCATGTCCCAATGTAGTTTTTTGTCTGTTAACATCCAGTGTGTTTATTGTAGACTTATAGGCACCTTCTGTCACAATAAATGAAGGAAATTGTGGAACCTATGTTTATTTGGGTCCAGCTTACTTATTTTTTTTCCTAGTCTTTTATTTTCTTATGAATGTGGCAATGCCATTGTTTCTGATGCAAAGCCCCTGGCGGGAGGCCGACCTCACCAGTTCCAGCTGCCTGGCAGTGGCCGCCCATGGGAGCTGGGTCCAGCTGCTGCCCAACCCTCACTGCGCTGGTGTGTGGGAGGCCAGACCCTGAAGAATATGCCGGTGCCCTAAGCACGAACTGCACATATCCCCTAGTTTAAAAATAAGTCTATATTTCCATGAACGTTTTTTTATTTAAAATAAACATTTGAGAAATTACCAAGGCATTTATTCTCCCCTTTCCCTCCCCCAAAGTAACTGGTTCCTTTTGGAATAACATTTGGGAGTTTTATTCACTAAATCCCAATGGTTACTTAGTATAAAAGATAAGTACAATTGAGCACTACGTAGGAAATAAGATGTACCAGAATCTTCAAATATTTAATTTTACATATTCTTTTTCATGGAAGAGAAAGCACTGGTTCTGTTATTTTTTAAAGTGATTTCTTGACGTGTTTTAGTAGTATTCCCTCTTGCTGATCCTTGAACAGAAAGTATTTGTGTTTGATGGATGTTTTTCCAAAAAGAATCTTATCAAGAAGTGTACAATGCTATGCACATTTAGAATTGATTAGCATAAATACTAGGTCTCAGAAGTCTCAGAAGTCTGGAAGACTGGATTTAAAAAGCATGGTCTGGAATTGCTTGCCAGATTTTAAAGTGATGAAGAAAAAAATGTTTCAATGTTGAATTACAAAGCCCCATTTATGATTTCAAAAATATACTTGAAATAAAGATTAAACTAAAAAAAAAGTTTAAAAAAAAGTAAAACAAAGTGAAGGATGAAAGCAACATAGTACACAATCCAGATATAAGTGTGAGCATGTCTGATAACAGGTGTGATGATTGCTCTAACAACAATAGGGGCTTGAGTGCTTCCTAGGTATGAGTGAGAAAGATAACAGGCTGGGCATGGTGGCTCACGCCTATATTTCTAGTTACTCAGGAGGCTGAGATCTGAGGATCGTGGTTCTAAGGCAGCCCAGGAAAGAAAGTCTGTAAGACTCTTATCTCCAATTAAGCATCAAAAAGTCAGAAATAAGCTGGGCACCAGTGGCTCATGCCTGTAATCCTAGCTACTTAGGAGGCTGAGATCTGAGAACTGAGGTTCAAAGCCAGACCCGACACAAGTCTTATCTCCAGTTAACCACTAGAAAACCGGAAGTGGTGCTGTGGTTCGAGTGGCAGAGCGCTAGCCTTGAACTGACAAACTCAGGAACAGCACCCACGCCCAGAGTTCAAACCCTATGACAGAAGGAAAGAAAGAAGAAAGAAAGAGAAAGAAAGAAAGCAAGCTAGAAATAGAAGTGTGGTGGTACCAGACTTGAGTAAAAAAGCTGAGAGAGCAACCAGGCTCTAAATGCAAGCTAAGTAGAGGCACACACATACACACACACACACACACACACACACACACACACACGCGCACACACGCACACACACACACACAAGATTGGGCTGTGGCTCAAATTCACCTTAGAAAAGTGCTCCACTGGGGCTAGAAATGCAGCTGAGCAGTAAGAGTCCTTGCCTAGCATGCATGAAGCCCTAGGTTTGATTCCTCAGTCCCATACAAACAGAAAAAGCCAGAAGGGGCAATACAGGTCAAGTGGTACAGTGCTAGCCTTGAGCAAAAAGAAGCTCAGGTACAGTGCCCAGGCCCTCAGTTCAAGCCCGAAGACTGGCAAAAGAAAAGAGAGAGGGGCCGGGAGTTTGGCCTAGTGGTAGAGTGCTTGCCTAGCATGCACGAAGACCCGGGTTCAATTTCTTGGCACCACATACATAGAAAAAAGCCAGAAGTGGCGCTGAGGCTTAAGAGGCAGAGCCTCTAGACTTGAGAAAGTCCAACGATAGTGCTCAGGCCCTGAGCTCAAGCCCAGGACTGGCCAAAAAAAAAAAAAAGAAAGAAAAGAAAAGAAGAGAGAGAGAGACACACACACACACACACACAGAAGGGGGAGGGAGAGGGGGAGGGAGGGACGGAGGGAGGGAAGGAGGTACTCTCCTATGTTCTGCCAGCTGGTACAATTTGTCATTCTTGCTGCATGCTGTCTCAATAGGCTCTAGAAATTTCAAGGTTGGCCTGCTCACCAAACTTGGGTCATTGATATTTGGGCATTCCTTCAAACAAAAGATGGATTCTGACACACACTTCCTTCAAGACAGGTTTCCATTCTTGAGATAAATGCATTTAAGTGTATTTTGTGCCAAGGCAAATCATCACCCCATTCCTGTCAAAATGTTTATTTTTTAAGATATCCTTGTCTGTTTCCAGAGCACATTAATTGGCTAGGTAAGCCGGCAAGGTCAGGGAGAGAAAGTAAGTCTTTTGTTTTTTTTGTCCTTGTTACTAACATTGTAGCTTATGAGAAAGCTTAAGGCTTAAAACAAAGAAAATAGTGCTTCTGTGCTTTTAATCAAGCTAGTCATGAATACAGTGTTTGTCTCTGAATTCCATGCCTTGTTTTCCCTGGTCTATCCTGTCTCTGAAGAGGTTATAGTGGGCGGATCTTAGGGAAATGAAGGATTATGACTGGGCAAACTTTTGGAAAGAATATCTGTATGTATGTACACTTTTTTCATTTTTTTGCCAGTCTTGGACCTTGAACTCAGGGCCTGAGCACTGTCCTTGGACTTTCTCAGGGCTAGAGCTCTATCACTTGAACTTTAGCACCACTTTCAGCTTTTTTCTAAGTATGTGGTACTGAGGAATCAAAACGGGGCCTTCATGCATGCGAGACAAGCACTAGGCCAAACTCTTGGCCTTATATTGTTTTTTTTTTTTGAGGGGGAAGGGTAGTAATGAGACTTGAACTCAGAGCCGCACTCTCTTGCTCAGTCAGTTTTGTAATTCATGGTTGGTACCCTACCTTTCCAGTTCCAGCCTTTTGCTAATTAATTGAAGATAAAAGTTGCTCAGATTTATCTTTTGTTGGTCGTAGGACTTGAGCTCAGGGCCCAGAAGCCATTCCTAAGTTCTTCTGCTTAAGGTTAGTGTTCTACCACTTTGAGCCACAGTGCTACTTCTGGTCTTCTGATGAACAGGAGCTAAGTCTCTGCCGGGGCTGGTTTTGAACCACAATTCTCAGATCTAAGCCTCCTGAGTAGTTAGGATTACAGGTGTGAGCCACCAGCAGGAGAGAGAAAGCTAGTCATCTCAACTTCATTTAACTATTCCCTTGCTCTAAGCCATTTCCTTCTGCAGTCAGTTCACAGGCATCTTGGAAGTCTAGAAGATCTAGACATCAGGAACTCATATCATATCCATGCCTCACCTGAACAACCTGAGATGAGTTGATGCCAGAACCTTCGGTACAGAATGGATCTAGTTTGTATGAAGGGAACTTAATCCCCAATGCACCAGGATGTTGAAATGGGATGCTTAAAAGGTGAATCTATCATGAGGGCTCTACCAGAATGTGCTTATCTCAGGAGTTTGTTCATGATTTTTTTTCTTTCACTAACATGTTTAATTAAGGTAGGATATTGCTAGCATTTTCACCTCTACAGAGTTGATACAGATCCGAGCAATGGAGACATTCCTACCACACACCTAAAAATGATTGAAGAGATGAGTATCCCACAGCCCAGGAAATGACTGAGCCTGGCACATATCCCAGCAATGGGGGCAGCTGATCACAGATATGCTGGGCAAGTCTCCAAGAAGGAAGTCATTCTTCAGGAATTCTTGTAGCTGTATCAGATTTCATGAGCTAACACTGAACTTCATGTGAGCAGCAAACATATATATGGATGTAAAAAACCTGCCATGGGGTGAGAGGGTGGGGCCATAGGTTATACATTAAAGGTGGAAAATACTGGTAGCTAACTGGTCAATTCCAAGACCTTAAATGGAAAATTCACAACAGTGACTGATTCCAAAACTACATACATTACAGTAAGAATCAGATGAGCTTTTAAAAGTCTAGAGTCCAGGTCTTAACGTGAATCTACTTAAGAGTTGGGTGCTGGTGGCTCATGCCTGTAATCCTAGCTAGACAGGAGGCTGAGATCTGAGGATCCTGGTACAAAGCCAGCCTGGGCATGAAAGTTCGTGAGACTCTTATCTCCAATTAACCACCAGAAAACTGGAATTGGTGCTGTGGCTCAAGGAGTAGAGCACTAGCCTTGAGCCGAAATGCTCAGGGACAGCATCCAAGCCCAGAGTTCAAGCCCCATGACTGACAAAAAAAAAAAAAAAAAAAGCTATAGCCAGGGATTCTTTAAAGTTGCTCGAGTGATTCTGATGACTGGCTAATCTTCTGATTGCAGAGATGTTTAGAATTTAAAGGCTGAACTTACTTATTAGAATTTATTAGTCCATTTCCCCCATTGTCTTTTATTCCCTAATTTTCTGAGTAAGTCTGGTAAGTGAAGGAAAAAGAAAAAACTGGACACCCTAAATGGGTTCTCCAATGTTTAAGTCAAATAGGTACACTGACTAGATAAAAGACTAGCAGTACTGCTGAATGACATTCAACTGTGAAAAGACCTTTCTTCATGTTAATGCATATTAAGAAAAGGGAGGTTCTTACTCAAAATGAAAGTATGATATGTCACAATTCTAGGTACTAAGGATATTTAATATTTAATTCCTCCAAAATAACTATTTTTAAGTTTTCAGTATTAGGAAGAAAAGTCCCTTAAATCTGGGATAGAGAAATATTCTCTCATAAAACTGGTATCACAGCGTTTTTCCAGCTTAAAAATTAGGCAACATATCTGGATATTATTTCTGCTTACATACTGTTCTGTTGATATATGTGCAAATGTCTTTAGTATGGACAAATACTTTGGTTCTGATCTAGCACATGCTAGTAAAAGCATGAGTTTCCTTCTCAAATACTGTAAATTGTACACAATTTTGAAGCCTAAGAATGAGTAACTTTCTAAGTCCTCCGTATTTAGTGATAAACCTTGAAACTATAAAGTAGTACCTACGTAAGAAATTACGTATTGAAAATTACAACCATTTCTTAGGAATTAAAGTAATGTAAAAACTTTCAATATTCAAACACAAAATAGTAAATTTTCACTTACTTTAGCATAATTCAAGTATTTTGGTTAAAGTTTGTATTTAACCAACTAGAACATAGTGGCTTTTACACACTTAAAAGACTTATACAAAGTAGTGTTTCTGTTACTACTATAAATCACTTAGAACAAGTGAGAAGAACAAATGACAGTAGACAAGTAGCTTTATGAGTGAATCTTCAATATGTAAAAGGCTGCACACATCAGTAATAAGGCATTGGTAGGTAATTTTCCCAAAGAATGTTAATTCATGTAAACAAAGACTATGTATATTCTTTTACAGAGAAAATACACTAACATAGTCAAAATATATTCAAACAACTGTGACTTTAAAACATATATTATTCAAATACCACACAAAACCAAGACGCATTACCTATCATTGTACTAACTGAAAGATGTTACTTATTCATGAAATAAAAGGTTGATTTTTTTAAATAATGGAAAAGTTTTGAAAATAAACACCCATTCATTTTCTAAAAATGAATATACATAGTTATTTTAATATACTGTAACACAGGAGTATTACACTAGCATTAACCGTAACATTCAATCAGTAGTTGTTTTTTTGTTTTTTGGGGGTTTTTTTTGCCAGTCTTGGGCTTGGGCTCAGGGCCTGAGCACTGTCCTTGGACTTTCTCAAAGCTAGAGCTCTACCACTTGAGCCTCAGCACCACTTCCAGCTTTTTTTTCTATGTATGTGGTACTGAGGAATCGAACCCGGGTATTTGTGCATGCTAGGCAAGCACTCTACCACTAGGCCAAACTCCCGGCCCCATCAATCAGTTGTTTTAAAACATTTTTTTTTTCCACAAAGAGCCTTGAATCCTCCACCTTGTCAGCTTCCCAACAACTTTCAAGAGTTTTATTTTCCTGCTTTCGTTGTTCATTTTCATCTTCTATGTCATCTAGGTTTCTGTTTAATAAATCAGTTTCTTCCAATCATTTCTTCTTTATCCTGCATCAGTCTCACAAGTCTTAGGTTTTCTTGCCTTTCTCGTAGTACTTCCTTGTCGAGATCTTCACTTTTCTTTTCCAGTGTGCTACCTGACACCGAATTACCTGCAACATTTGTATCTCTGTTATATCTATGTCTATCTGTTCTGGGGTATCTACTTGAGACATCCTCCTCTTCTGAGGGAGAAGTTGTACTTTTATACCTGCCTGAAACTGTTCTAGGTGATTCCCGTGGCAGACAGAAGCTTACAGCTTCATTCCAAATTGCGTTCTGTTGAGCAATGGCTTCCTCTCATTTCTGTCCTGCTTCATCTTCATCTTCACACATCAACACAGCAAACAGCTATTTGAGTGAGATAAGGTGGAGGTTAGGGACATTTCAGAACGATGGGAGCTAACAGGAAGTTCCCATACCAGTAGAGTCCTAATTAGCTGTCTGAGGGTAGTTTTATGGCTTAGAAAACAAATGCCGTCCCTGGAATTTACGTTAGTTTTGGTTAATTTTAACACAGAAAGGTCAGACAGGTCAGTTCCTGGAACTTATGGACACCACAATTCTGTTTCTTTAATTTATGTGCACTTTTGGGTCACTCATAGTTTATATAAACAACAAGGTGGTTACTGCCTCAGAATGGGGGCTCCTTTTTTTTTTTTTTTTTTGCTCCTCAGAAGAATTGCAGTTTGAGGCTAGCTCTGGGAAAAGCAAGACCCTATCTCATAAAACAAGCTAGGTTTGTTAAAAGGCAGAGGTAAGAGGATACATTGTAAGCTGGGGTGAGGTCATTCTGTGAGGGCTGACATTTTAGCAGCCAAGGTTCTACCTGGCTGTGTTTCAAGGTCTCTCTGGCCCAGGCTGCAGCTGCTGCTCTCTTTCTTGATGGAGTCAACCTGCCAATCTCCCGGCCATTAATTTTTTTTCCCCCCTTTCACACATGTGTGGTGTGCTTTACAATCATGGTTTGTTATGACTCTGGGGGGAAAAAAAACTGAACATGAGACCTAAAGAGAAAACAGTTGAAGGCCCTGGATCAAGTGATAATGTAATGGCAAACTCCAGAACTGCCAACATACAAACAAAAATCAAAGAAAAATTTCAGCCTCTTTTGCTATCTCTTTCCCTCTTGTTTTCTGCCAT
Source organism: Megascapheus bottae (assembly GCF_031878675.1). Classification (NCBI taxonomy): domain Eukaryota; kingdom Metazoa; phylum Chordata; class Mammalia; order Rodentia; family Geomyidae; genus Megascapheus; species Megascapheus bottae. The sequence continues at coordinate 16,572,980 of NC_143536.1, forward strand.
GGGTGATGTAGCAGGAAGGCCTAGCCAAATGGAGCACCTTGATATATTAGATTTATTACCATCTGGAACTAAGTAGCACATTGCTTTTGTTTATTAATTACCCAGTGTCTGTGGTTCTGTTGAGAGAGTAAGTTAGCTATGACCAGGGCTCCTGAACAGCATCGTGGCCCTAGTAAGCTGAAATCAGATGCAAAATCTCTTGTCTCTGCCTCTCCCCAGGCCCTCCCAGTTTGTATGGCATTCCTACAAGGAGAAGATTTGCAGAGGATATCTGATTAGGAATTAGCAATGTTGTGGGGCCCAACTAATAAAATGTCACCTTCCCCAAACACCTAACTAATAAGAGCAACTGATCAGAACATGGCTCAGGGTAGAAGAACCACTACACCTAGAGTCACCTAAAGAGAGCCATCTGGGAAAAAGAGAAAACGGATGACAAGAGAAAAAAAAAAAAACAATAGACAAATAGAGTGGCAGTGGCCTTTGAGCAAGATATTTATTTCTCTTCCTCATAAAGTTCTTCATACTCACTCTCTGCTGTAGTAGACTTCATTAAATTCTTGGAATTCTTGAGATAAAACCTGAAGGGGCTACAGAAGCCACAGCAGTGGAGCTGCGACACTGGCAGGCATGGTCTGCCGCTGGGCACAGCACTATGCAGACTCTACTTCCTACATGGAAAAATACAGATTAAGAAATCCAAGGCAAACAGAAAGTCAAAAGCCCTTCGGCAAAAAAAATAAGAGAAAGGATAGCTACAGTAAATTGTTTTCCTTTTTATTTATACAACATAGTACAACTGTCAGATATAAACACATGAACAACCCAAATGTATACATTTTAACTATTTTTGTGGTCAACCTTTATATAATGTAATATGAACATAAAATAAAAGATCCTTCATCAACCCTAAAATGTTTCTGGCTTATATTTATGTAAATTTATTAATTATATAATGCAAATACCGTTTCATTTCATTCAATGTTATATTGAATCAATATACTTGAAAACAACATCAATCATTTTTGGCAGTTGAAAGATCACCAATAATCTTTTGTGTGTATTTATGTGCTAGTACCAGGGCTTAAACTCAGGGTCTAATACTTTTGCCTGGCTTTTATTGAAGCAGTGGCACCTCCACTTCTGTTCTTAAATTTTTACTTTGAGGAGGATCTTTGCTTCTTCTTCAACCACAAGTAGAACTTGGTGATATTTTATGGCTATAACAACACTGGATGAATTTCTGATTTTTTTTAACCAGTCCTGTAGCTTGAACTCAGGTATTGAGCACTGTCCTTGAGCTTTCTCAAGGCTAGTGTTCTACCATTTGAGCCACAGCACCACTTCTGGTTTTTCTCTGTATGTGGTGCCAAGGAATCAAACCCAGGGCTTCATGCATTCAAGGCAAGCACTCTACCACTAAGTCACACTCCCAGCCCTTTTGATCAATTTCAAAGTGTACATTTATTATGACTACAGCTAAAAATTCTTGCCGAATGTTTTGAAATGATTTAACCCTTCAAAAATTTTATGAATGTTATTTACTTTCCAAAAATCTAAAACTTTTGGAAAATATAATTGACAAAATGTGTATGTTTTGAAATACTATGTGATGTTTTGATCTGCATACACATTTTGCAATAATTATAGTCATCAAGTTAATTAGCTCATCCACCAACTCCCATACCTGTGTATCAATGAGACTGAAAGACCCCAGGTCAGAACCATAGTGCTGCCATCTTAAAGTTTAACTCCTGCTTTTGCTAACTAAGGAACTGTGGCCAGCTGGCCATAGATTAAGGGAGCCAGCAAGGAACTTGTCCACTCACACCTCAAAGCAGTGATGCTGAGAGGTGCGGAGGGAGAAGCTGACAGTCAGGGTTTACACAGTCTTTTCAAAGGCAAATATCACAAATTTACACCCATCAGGTGGTCGGATGAGATAAGATAGGGATTAGGGAGCTTCCCAGGCTGGTGGAAACCGACAGGAAGTTCTCATGGTGCCAGGTCCCATTCAACTGTCAGAGAGTAGTTTTATGGTTTGGGAAACAAATGCTATACAATGCTATACATTCAGTCTAATTTTGACACAAAATAGGTTAGTTCCTGGAGCTTATGGACACCTGTGTGAACAATGGCTGACTACGGTTCAGAAGTTCCTGTTTGTGCAGCCTCTGGGTCCTTGGAGATTTTTATTCTGCTTACTGATGGGGAATGGTTTTGGGTCTGGGGGTAGTTATTTTTCATCTCTATACCCTGAACAGCTTACATAAACAACAAGACGGTTGCTGCTTCAGAATGGGGGCGCTTTTTAATAGTTTGTAAGCACGCCTTACTAATGCCCATACCTCTCATAACTGGGCAGGAACTTGTGTAAAACCTGACCCTACCCCTTCCCCATGGTAGTAGTTTTTACAAGCTTAGCCCATGTCCTGCTTGTTCTGTTATCTGTAACATCCTGTTTGCTCTGCTATCTGTAATCGACAACTAGCCGGCAGTAGCACCATCCAGGCCTTGAAAGGAGCTAATTCTATAACAGGACAAGGGTCATTTTCCCCAGGACCACGGCCCCATTGGAATGTGCTACTCAGCACGAAGACCCTGCTAGCCCATATTGTTAAGGAGCAGACTTCTGTGCCTGACCAAGCTGTTTCTGGCTTCTGTACAAAATATGCTTTGCTAAGAAAATTATATTATTAGATCACTTACTCCACCCTCTCCCCTTGGTAAATAGGTAGTAGCCTCACAAGCTAATCAATAAGCTCACATCCTACCTCACAAACAACATGTGCTAACTCAGATAAGGGTCGCTTCCCCATACAAAGGACATATTTCCCACCGGGCCCTGTCTGAGTGATTATTGGTCAAAATGTATAATTTGTTTCACAAGGATTGGCTGCCTGCGTGCAGACCTTGCTGTAATACTTTAAACTTATTGGCTGTAAAAGTGTGGACTCTGTTATAACGGACTGTAGGACTGTATAAAAAGTCACTCCCGAGACAGATCGGGGCTCTCAGCCACTGACCCAAACCTCACGGATCTCAAGGTCACGTGTACCTGAGAGCCCGAGCATATGCCCGAATAAAATCCTCTTGCCTGTTGCATCCAGTGGTCCATGTGTGCGTCCTTGGGTGCGGGTCTCCGCGGGTCTTTCAAGACCACTTAAGATCTTAACTCCAAAATCAAGGGATTCAAAATAAATATGAATGACAAATTCTGTGGCTGAAATAGCACAGAAGAAACTTCTACTCATGGTGGAAGAAGCAAAAAGATCCTCCTCAAAGATTATAAGAATGAAATGCTGATTCCAAATATACAGCTCAGTATCACAATGGAAGGTTGCTGTGGATTAGATTTCTAGCATGTATTCCAGCAGTTACTTATTGTCTATCCATGAAACTTCTCAGCCTTTGACCTACAGCAACCTGTCTTCTAAACTGCCTACTATTCTCCCCTTCTCTGCTTCTTTAACTTTAACTGACTTAGATGCCACAAGTGATATCATGTGATATTTCTTGTTTCAATTTTATTCACATAGTAGTATACCTTCCCATATTATTTCTTTCCAGTAGCAGTAATTCCTTTAATCATCAGATCATATTCTTGGCATAATATAGCTGAAGTGTTTGAGGCATGGATTGGATTTTTATAAAAAATCACTAGGAAAAATGGAAGAGATTTTCACTTTTAGAATTTATTTTAAAAACATAAATCGAACATGGGTAAGAATTTAAGGCTAATTGCTGGGGATCCTGATTTAGATGAAGTTTCAGATCTGATAACTTCACAACCTATTTTGTAATGGAGTTACAGCCCAGGTGCATACAACCTTCAGAAACACATCTAGGGATCTATGAAACACAAAAGAAAAACCACACACACACATTAGACACGAGTTGTCACAGGTAAAACTGATTACTTTGCAAACTGAGAGGACTACAAATAAACTGCCAAGTAAATTATTCAAATACAAAGATGAAAAGATCTATGTATCTATCTATGGATTGGAATTAATGAAAAGAAATTAAAAGTCAATAATTGTAAGAATGAAGGACTGATCCACAGAGAAGTGAAGGGACCCCTTTCTTGACTTCCCCCAAATCCATGCCCTATAGGCATTTCCCATCTTCATGACAAAGGAGTACTTAAGGTGGGGGTTGTAAAATCCCTGATAACAGCTCAGATTACAACAGCAGTTAAACCAGGTGGAGTTACCAGAATTCCTCCCCACCCTACCCCCTTGGCTTGCTAGGAAACTCCCTCCCTTTCCTTTGTGGTCAGAGCAGTGTACCAGAAGCCCACCAAGATGATAGGTCAGTTCAAACAGCAAAGGAGTCAGTGGTTGCCCCAGCCATCACTCAAGTATGTTGAGATTCCATTGGCCACCTATGTATGGCCCAGCCCAACCACATGGCTGGTGGCCTATAAAAGTAGTCTGTAAGATTAGGTGGGGTCTGAAATGCAAGGTTTATTGCAGGTTACATGCCAGGCAAGGAACTCCAAAGGAGTTGTCAGTCAGGATCTACACAGTCTTTTTAAAGGCAAAAATCACAGATTTACAGTCATGGGGTGGAGGGTTGGTCAGGTCGGGTGAGATAAGGTAGGGATTAGGGAACTCCCTGGGCTAATGGCCCATTCAACTGTCAGAGAGTAGTTTTATGGCTTAGAAAACAAATGCCATCCCTTGAATTTACCTGAGTTTTCCTTAATTTTAACACAGACAGGTCAGTTCCTGGGACTTAATGGCATCACAATTCTGTTTCTTTAATTTATGTGCACTTTTGGGTTACTCACAGTTTATATAAACAGCAAGATGGTTACTACCTGGGAATGGGGGCACTTTTTTGGCTCCTCAGAGGATCAAATGGACTTGTCAGCAAACACTGATACTGACAGTGACAGATGACAAGTGCTAAGTTGGTAGATGGTGTGCTCAAATAAGCTTAAATGACTAGAAAAAGGGGGAGGTGGTTTTGATGTGGGGGCACTCATTAGAATAACTGCATTAGAATAACTGCATTATAATTCATTCTCATGTAAAGCGATAGAAATAAACATGATGCCTACAATAAGCCTTATTCTCACTGTTGTACCCGAATTCCTAGAACCCCGAAAAGACCACCAGAGGCCACAGTCAAAGCTAAAGAGCAGGGGTCATTTTATTTACAAGTCTAGACTTGGGCCTCCGTGTACCAGCAGCCAGCAATGCTGAAAAGGCCCTGAGCAAGAACTTTACACTGCTATTTGACTCAAACCACTGGTCGAATCAGAGCTCAGGTGTCTAACCACTGAGCCCCAAGCTGTTACCACCTGGGGTTCAAGTACACAGGCCCTAAACAAGGGGGGGGGTCATTCCCAGAACATGGAACAATCTTGGCACAACATTCCCCCCTTTCCCATGATACTTTTAGAGCCAATCTTGGATCTATCTAGTTAAAAATCACAAAGGGCCTAAGGGTCCAGCTAAAACAAAAAACAGGGTTATCAACCAAGGGGAAAATTTCCTTCACTTTACTTCCTTTCCCATTTTAACACCATTAGGTAGAAATGCACAACTATGAGTATTTACCCACAAAAAGTTCCTATCCAAATACTGCCCATAACTATTATTGATTTTGGCGGCGTAACTTAATTTTTAAAGGGCTACTTTTGGTCCAATCAATCTTCCAAGCTGTTTTGGACAAGGGTACTCCGTCTACCTTGAGGGCAGTGGGTGTTGTCAGGATGACCTGAAAGGGTCCTTTCCATCGTGGCTCCAGATTTTCTTGCCGGTGGCGTTTCACGAATACCCAGTCACCTGGTCTATAGCGATGAGGCACCAGAGGTGGTTCTGTCTTGTACAGGTCCTTCTGCTTGGACCAGACTTCTTGGTGAACCCTTTGCAGGGCTTGGAGTGAAAACAAAAATTCAAAATCACCATCCTCTCCTTTTTTACAAGATTTTCTTTAAGATTGGGTATTATAGGGGGAGGTCTACCAAACATTATTTCATAGAGGGTAAGTCCTAATTTAAAAGGGGAGTTTCGAACCATGAACAGAGCATAGGGGAGAAGAGCTACCCAGTTTGCGCCAGTCTCCATGGTCTATTTGGTCATGGTCTCTTTTAATGTTCTATTCATTCTCTCTACCTGTCCTGAACTTTGGGGTCTATAGGCACAATGTAATTTCCAATGTAATCTGCCCCAAGTATGGAAGCCAGTCCCTGACTTACCTTCGAGACAAATGCAGGTCCATTGTCTGAACCTACCATTCCTGGAAAGCCATACCTGGGTAAAATGTCCTCAAGTATCTTCTTAGCCACTATCTGTGCAGTTTCCCTTTTAGTGGGGAAAGCCTCGACCCATCCTGAGAAGGTATTACAAAAACTAACAAATACCTATATCCATACTTCCCTGGTTTTACTTCAGTAAAGTCTACCTCCCAATAGGCTCCTGGCTTATCCCCTCGCTGTCTTGCCCCTAAATTTTGCTGATTTCCCCCTACATTATTTAGCTGACATACTCTGCAACCTGAAATAATCTGATCAATTTTGACGGTTGCTTCCTTAATTCGTAGTCCAGTTTGTCTGATTAAGTCTTGCATCTTTCTGGCTCCCAGATGAGTACCATGGTGAATTTTTTGTAACACCTTCCTCCCTAATTTTTCTGGGAGTACTATGTGACTCCTGGAATCTCTCCACCATCCATCAAGGAGCTGTACCATAGGTAGTTTCTCAATCCATTGCAAGTCTTCCTCTGTATACCCTGGGATCGGTGGTAAGACTCTGGGTCATGGGTCTGGGAGTTGGAGGGCTAGACCTGGAGTTGAAGATAAGGCCACCTCCAGGGAAGTCTGGTCAGCAAGATGATTGCCCCTGGACACTAGATCTACAGGTTTCTTGTGTCCTGGGCAATGGATTATTGCCAGTTTCTTTGGTTCCCAAAGAGCAGCCAGGAGTGCCAATATTTCCTCCTTATTTTTGATAGCTGTGAGGAGGTCCCTCTCTCTTTATATTGCCCCGTGTATATGGGCGGTGGCAAAAGCATACTGACTGTCTGTATAAACTGTCAGTCTTTTATCCTTACCCAGTCTTAGAGCTTGGGTTAAAGCCACCAGTTCCGCTCTTTGTGCTGACGTTCCTGTAGGCAGGGACTCAGTCCAGATTACTTCAGTCTCTGAGACTACTGCAGCCCCCGCATACCTCTGTCCTTGGTGTATAAAGCTGCTTCCATTGGTGAACCAGACAATCTCCACATCTGGCAGAAGCTTATCTTGCAAATCCTCTCTTACTCCCTGCACTTGGGCCAAAACCTCAGCACAGTCATGAAGTGGGGCTTCCAGGTCTGGATCGGGCAGTCGTGAAGCTGGGTTAAGGGCAGTTGGAGGCTGAACGAGAATCTTAAGATGGTTTAACAATAGTCCTTGATAATAAATAAGCCGGGCGTTACTGAGCCATCGGTCTAGGGGCTGTTTGAGAATGCCCTCGATAGCATGAGGTGTTATGACCTTTAACTCCTGCCCCAGGGTTATCAGCTCCCAGGTCCACCATCCTTTGAGTTGTCCAGGGGTATTTCTTTATTCCTGTAGCCCCCTGCACTCACGATGTAACTGTGGAGAGTTTTCCTTGAGGCTTAGTAAGAACCGAATGCTGAGCACCTGTGTCCACTAAAAACTGGACAGGAGTCCTCTTCACCTACAAAGTTACCCTAGGTTCGGGGAGGGAATCCAAACCCCATCTCCCCTAGTTCTCCGCGTCATGAGTGACTAACACCGGAAGTTTTTCATTGCCACTGATCCAATCTGTTCTTTTTATTTTTCGGGCATTCCCTAACCCAGTGACCAAACTCTTTGCAGTAAGCACATTAATCTTTGCTCAAATCTCGAACTGAAGGCCTCGAAGATTGTGGGCCACGTGAACCTCTTTGTGGTGGTCTTCCCTGTTGAACTACAGCAGCCAGTACTTTAGTCATTATCTGTGTTGCTCTCAGCTGTTTCTCCTCTGGAGCATCCCTATGATTAAAAACTTTCTGAGCAATCCTGAGTAAATCTTGGATACTTTTTCCTTCTAAGTCCTCTAATTTCTGTAGCTTCCTCTTAATATCTGAAGCTGCCTGGTTAACAAAAGCTGCCTGGATAACTACAGCTGCCTGATTTTCGGGGGCTTCGGGGTCCATTGGGGTAAACCGTCTAAAGGCTTCCATTAATCTCTCTAAGTGCTCAGAAGGAGTTTCTGTTTTACCTTGAAGAACCGAATATACCTTAGCCAAATCAGTGGGCTTGCGAGGGGCAGCCCGGAGACCCGCCATTAGAGTCTGACCATACACCCGTAGCCTTCCCCTACCTTCTGCTGTGTTGTAATCCCATTTATCCTGGGGAGGTCTAGTTAAGGGGAAAGTATCATTAATCAAATCTGGATTAACAGTGGGCTTCCCATCGTCACTAGGGACCAATTTCCTGGCCTCCATCTGGATTCTTTCCCTTTCCTCCATAGTAAACAAGATTCGGAGGAGCTGTTGACAATAATCCCAGGTGAGCTGGTGAGTGAACATAACACTTTCTAAAAGAGAAATCAACACTTTAGGGTTATCAGAAAAACAAGCACTCTGGGTTTTCCAGTCATAGAGGTCACTGGTGGAAAAAGGCCAATACTGGAACCTAGGGTTCCCAGTATCATCTGGAAAGCCAATTTCATGCAGTGGGAGGGCCATTGTGGAATCAGGAAAACGTGAGCTCGCTGCTCGTTGAATACGTCCCTGTGTCCTACCCGCTGGGCCTTCAGCAACATTTGGGGAAGCCACTTTCGCCTCCACCTTGCCCGAGGAAGAAACCTCTACTCCTTCTGTTGACATAGAAAATTGTGGATTGAAAGGAGGAGGAGAATAAGGAGGGGGTTCAAGGAGAAGGGGGTCTGTACTATCGGCCAAGACTGGGTGAAAAGGAGATGAGGGCTTGGGTCGAGAGGCGTCAGCCTGGTGCAGGGCCAAGACGTCGCTTGTCGAGAGAAGAAAAGGGAGATAACCAGGCAGGGGGATCTTCTACCAAATCCTGCCAAATAAGAATATAAGGAATCTGATCAGAGTAGCCAAACTGTTCTGGTACCTTCTCCCTTACCTTCCGAATTATGGAGAGGCTAAAAGTGCCCTCTGGGGGCCATCCAACATCAAAGGTCGGCCATTTCGAATTACAAAGAGTAATTAGTTCATTTTTACTCAGATCAAAACCTCTGCTTCTAACATCCTTAAAATTCATTCTTAGAAGAGCAAGCGGAGTAGTACCCATCTCAGGGGAAGATATCCAAATCAAAAAAACAAACAGAAATACAAAAAAATAAACAACAAAAACAACATATGCACGCTTAAACCAATAACCAGAAGGGAATTGTTAAACAGAGGGGCGATCGTAATATGATCGTCCTAACAGCAGTTCCCCAATACAGCCTGAGTGGGAGTATCAAACAGAGGGATGGTTGCAGCTTGGCCATCCTAACAATAGTTCCCCAAGAGGGCACAAGACGTCTCCCATTGGCCCCATCAACAATCCTATAACACGTCTGCCAGGATTCTTCATTGACCCAGATATAGAACCTATAGGCAACCCAGATTAACAGATTATCAGATAAAACATAATACACAGAGACAAACGAAGCCAGCCTATTTACCACAGTTTTCCACGACCCCTAGACTAGGCGTCTGAGTGGACTTGGGGGTTCCCGGCCAACGCACCAAATGTTGTACCCAAATTCCTAGAACCCCGAAAAGACCACCAGAGGCCACAGTCAAAGCTAAAGAGCAGGGGTCATTTTATTTATGAGTCTAGACTCGGGCCTCCGTGTACCAGCAGCCAGCAATGCTGAAAAGGCCCTGAGCAAGAACTTTACACTGCTTTCATAGGGAAAGTACAATTACCTGATTGGCTGTTTGACTCAAACCACTGGTTGAATCAGAACTCAGGTGTCTAACCACTGAGCACCAAGCTGTTACCACCTGGGGTTCAAGTACATGGGCCCTAAACAAGGGGGGGGGGTCATTCCCAGAACATGGAACAATCTTGGCACAACATCACACACACAGCATGCATATATATATATATATATATATATATATATATATATATATAATTATACTAGTAATTAGAATAGTACTTAATATAACAACATCCATCCTTCATAATGTAGAGATGAAAAATAATTACCCCAAAGTATTCCCCTTCAGTAAACAGAATAAAAAGAAAACTCTGATTCGAAAAATCTCCAAGGACCCAGAGGCTGCACAAACAGGAACTTCTGAACTCTAGTCAGCCATTGTTCATACAGGTGTCCATAAGCTCCAGGAGCTAACCTATTTGTGTCAAAATTAGAATTGTACTTATAGCATTTGTTTCCCAAGCCATAAAACTATTCTCTGACAGTTGAATGGGACCCAACTGGTGTGAGAACTTCCCCTCAGTTTCCACCAGCCTGGGAAGCTCCCTAATCCCTATCTTATCTCACTCGACCACCTGATGGGTGTAAACCTGAGATTTTTTGCCTTTAAAAAGACTGTGTAAACCCTGACCGAGGGCTCCTCCCCCCACCTCACTGCCTCACTGCGTTGGGGTGAGCTGGGGTGAGCGTGGATGAGTTCCCTGCCTGGCAATAAACCTTGCTTTTGCATTTTGCTGTCTCTATCTTGGTGGTTTTCTTTGCGTACCCCATCTCAGGGCACAACACACAAACAAATCATACCTAAGCAACCACAAAAGAATTTTCACAGATGAGAAACACTAGGAATGTAATAAAATATGTGAAGTCTTTTACTTAGTAGAAAACTCAATTTACATCAGAGTACCCACTCAGAGTGAAGACTAATAAATGTAGCAAATGTGCAGTCTTTCACTCAGAAGGCACAACTTATGGTTCCACATGAGGAATCCTATGAATGAAGCAAATGTGAGAAGTTATTTCTTTTTCTTTTTATCTGTTGGCTTGAATTTCCAATTTTCTGGTAGTTAATTAGATATAAGAATCTCATGGACTTTTTGTGCCTGGGCTGGCTTTGAATCGCAATCTTCAGATCTAAGCCTACTGACTGGCTAGGATTCCATGCGTGAGCCACCAGCACCCATCAAGTTATTTCAAGAAGTCATACCTCAGTTTGCATCAGAAAACACACAGGCGAGAAATTGTATGAATGGACCAACTGTGGAATGACCTTTACTAAGAATTCATGGCTCTGTACTTATAAAACACACAGGAGAGAGAAATCTGATTACCCTAAGAATTGTGGAAAACCTTTCTGCCTCAGTGTTTATCAGAGAAGTAATTTGCCTGAAAAAGAAGCAAACAAGAAATGTTCAATGACTTTTAATTGGCCAAGAACACGAAAAGCATCGATTTCTTCACTGCTTCCCTACAGTCTCCCTCTATGTTGTCTATGCATTGTAATAATGACTTACTACATCCAGTTCAATTTTTGAATGGAAGATGCAATTCCATGTTTATTATAAAGTTTGCACAGAAGTCAAATATGTTAACACTTTTTTTTTGGTGCATCGTGGAGGTTGAACTCTGGGTGTGGCCCCTGTCCCTGAGCTCTTCAGCTTAAGGCTACCTCCCTATCCCATTCAACTACATCCCCACTTCCCCTTTTCTAGTGAATAATAATGGAGATAAGAGTCTCTTGGTCTTTAGTGGGATGTCTGTGAAAGTCAATGCTCAGATCTCAGCCTCCTGAGTAGCTAGGATTACAGGTGTGAGCCACCATGCCTGGCTTGTGTTAACAACTTTTATTCCCTTGTTAGTTCCTGAAACATTCAGAGAACATGGAAGGACACACAATTGGGTATATATTTTCTTTGTGTGTTGTTACAAGTCTTGGCAGCTTGAACTCGGAGCCTAGGCACCGTTCTTAAGCATTTTTGCTCAAGGTTAATGCTCTATCACTTGAGCCACTGCACCAATTCTGGTTCTTTGGTGGGTAAATAAAGAGAAGAGTCGTTAGGATTTTGATAAGTAACCCCAAAATGAGTAGTTTTTTTCCCCTTTATATTGAATTAATCACTAGTGATGTGTTGCGTGAGATTGTTTACTTTTGCCCATTCTGTTTTTTTTTTCCAAGTTATAATAAAACACCAGTGTGGATGATAAAAAAAATATAACAACATCCAATATATGATTTATACAATGAAACATTATCATTACTGTCATTTCAAGAATCACTATTAAATGCAGTAACATTTTATATAAAACATACAATTTATCTTTAATATATACAATTAAACTAACCCTTATCATACATGTAACAACACAAATTATTATTCATTTTAGAACATGAGATTGATTGCATAGAGAGCCTTAGATGGAAGGTCTCGATGTGACGTCTGTTTACTCCTCAAACTCCAGGTCTTCTAAGTACAAGGAATCCGTGTCATTTTTATGGGTGGCAGGGGAGGAATCTGCAACATAGATACAGGTTTGGGGTCACTGAGAAGCTGCAGAGGTGAGTGAGGAGGGCTCCCTGGAGAGATGCAGGGATGAGGTGGGTGAGCTCACTGGGGAGATGCAGAAGTGAGGGAGGGGGTAACTGGGAGATGAGGGGGGAGGGCTCATGGCGGGTGCAGAGGTGTGGGAAGAGGGCTCACTGCAGGGAGTTGGAACCCAGAGTCTCTCCAAGCCCAGAAAGGTGACCTTTGGCCTTCTGAGGGACTCAGATCCAAGAGCTCCAGGGCCTGTATTCTACCTTCTGCTGAAAAAGCTGTCTGTGTGCAGAGCCTAAATGGCCTTCAGAAAGAAATTCCTCAGACATTCCCCTGGATAGCCTTCCAGGGCTGCACCCCTCACCGTGGATTTGAAGAGGGGAAGAAGGGCTTCTCCAACTCCAGATGGAAAGGACCTCCCCACACACCTGTGCACCCCGAGGAACAGAAGATCCAACGAGCAGGTGGAGGCATAATCTTTCCTTCACTCACTGTGGAACCCCCCACACCCCATTCCGAGACCCACAGGCAGCTTCCTCGAGCCCTTCCATCATACAAGTTTATTTCTAGCCTACTTAGTAGGCTGAGATCTGAGGATCATGGTTTGAAGCCAGCCTGGAAGAGAAAGTCTGTGAGACTCCTATCTCCAATTAAGCATAAAAAAAGCAAGCTGGAAATGGAGCTGTGGCTAACGTGGGAGAGCACTAGCCTTGAGCACACAAGCCTAGAGACAGTGCCCAGGTCCTGAGTTCAAGCCCCAGGACTGGCACACAAAAAGGACTTTTTAAATAGTCCAATCTAACTGTCTTAGTGCTTCTAATTTCAAATAAATAATTTGCTGGGGTTTAATATGTATCATTTTAGAAGAAACTATGAAGAGGGTCTTAGAAATATAACATCTGATAATGAATAAAAATGCGGTAAGAAATGTATAATTCCTGTTGGGTACAGGTGGCCCATATCTGTGATCATAGTTACTCAAGATGCTGAGATCCAGAGGGTTGCATTTCAAAGCCATCACAGACTAAAAAGAAAAAGAAGAAAAAAAAAGCTAGACAGAGGTGGATCTCAGGCTCAGATGGTAAGAATTCTAGCCCAGCAACACAGAGAAGAATAAATATAAGACTGAACTCAAACTCCAGCACAAAGAGAGAAGGAGAGAAAGAGGGGACAAAAGGAAAGAAAAGGAAAAAGGAAGAGAGAGAAAGAAAGAAAAAGAAAAGGAGAAAAGAAATTTTAAAATTTTGCAACTCTGACTTCTTTAGCTTATCCCCTGGCACACTGTATTGCTTGCTTGCTTTATTTACTTACTTACTTACTTAGTGCTTGTCCTGTGGCTTGAACTCAGGGCCTGGATGTTGTTCCTGAGTTGTTTTTACTCAAGACTACTGCTCTCCCACTTAAGCTACAGCTCCATTACCAGCTTTTTTTTTTTTTTTGATAGTTTGGGTGGAGATAAGAGTCTTCCAGACTTTCTTGTTCAGGCTGGCTTTGAACTGTAATCCTCAGATCTCAACCTCCTGAGTAGCTAGGAATCACAAGTGTGAGCTACCAGTTCCCGGCTCCACTGCATTGCTTTCAGATGTGCGTTCTTTTTTTATATACTAAAAATGCATAAACATCATACAATATTTGGGTAGAGAAATGATGCTAGGAGGTGATGAGGATCCCAGGGGATTCCGAAGGAACTGGGTTACCCTGGCAAATCCCGAGATCTGAGCATCCCAAGAGTGGGCTATGAGGAGGAATTCATACTACTGTCTGGATGGAAAGGAGTCTGAATGGCCTCTCTCAAACTCATACTTAAAGACTGGGGGACAGAACCACTTCCCCACCCTTGCCACCTCCCAGTGATTCACTAGCCCTTTGTTCATTAAGGCTCTCCCTGCAGACCGCATGCGCAGCCTCCTCAGAAGTCGTGCACCTGCTGGCCCTCCCCGCCACCTAGTCTCCTTGTCATTACAGCAGCTGAGAAGACCCAAGATGCTGTGGGATGGGCTTCTACTCCTGGAGAAACGGTCATTGAGTGCCAAGTGTTACCTGTCCTTTTATCTTCATACTCCTTTTCACGTACATCAGGGGCCAATTCAGGCTCTGCTTGGTTTGCCTGGAGTCCTTGATGAACTGAAAAGCACATCAAGTTAAGCAAACAATGAGAACTTGAACTCATTTTCCTTATCCTCCATAGACCTTGACCTCCATACTCACATTCTTCATCCTCTTCCAGTTCACTGAATCCCTCACTGCTGTCTATGGACTCTAGATATAGAGACTCTGTTGACATCTGAAAAGAACAGAAATGCTGTGTATGTTCAGAGCCACATGGGACAAGATATATGTCGGGGGCTCTGGACAGAATCTGACTTCTGTGGATCTGTTGGTTCTGCAGTAGGATGGGGCTCAGCTCTTCTAATCCCAGTCCTGCCACCTGACTGCCCGAAGGTTGCTCAGTTCAGTTCATTGGTATGATCTGGGCTCAGACATCAATGCAATGTTAAAGGAAATCAGAGCAGAACATTTTATAGGCATTGTATATGTAACAACCTTCAAGAGCTATGTAATGCTGCTTGGGTCAACCACAAAGAGTGAGGTCGTAGTCAACTTCATTTGCCCTTAGGAAATTACCTGAGGATCCAAATGCCTTGTATAAGACCAGGTCCTTCTGCCATTATTCAAAATGGGAAAAAGAGAAGGGAAGAGCTAAATGTCGTCATTCACGAATCACAAAGAAAAGTAAAAAGGAAATAAAAGGTCGGGTGTCTCACAGCAGTAATCCTAACCACTTGGGAGACAGAGATAGGAGGAATCAAGTTTGAGGCTAATCAGGCAAAAGTTACCAACAATCTATCTCAAAACCAGGTTGGGTGTGGTGGTGCAGGCTTGTGGTCCTTGGGAGGCAGAGGTAGGAGGATCACAGGATGAGCTGACCTAGAGAGTTTGAGAATCTATCTGAAAAATAAACTAAAAGGACAGAGGAAAGAAAAGAATGAAGGAAGGAAGAAAGGAAGGAAAGAAAGAGGTATCAAGGTTTGAGAAGTAATGCACCCACTACCTGACAAGTGTAACAATAACTGTAATCGCTCTATACTTTATCCTGACAATAAAATACAATAAAATGGAAGGAAGGAAGAAAGAGGGAGGCTGGAAATGTGTCTTAGTGGTAGAGTGCTTGCTTAGCGGGTATGAGGTCCTGGGTTCGATTCCTCAGTACCATATAAACAGAAAAAGTTGGAAGTGGTGCTTTGAAGTGGTAGAGTGCTAGTTTTGAGAAAAAGAAGAGGAAGAAGAAGAAGAAGAAGAAGAAGAAGAAGAAGAAGAAGAAGAAGAAGAAGGAGGAGGAGGAGGAGGAGGAGGAGGAGGAGGAGGAGGAGGAGGAGGAGGAGAAGAAGAAGAAGAAGAAGAAGAAGAAGAAGAAGAAGAAGAAGAAGAAGAAGAAGAAGAAGAAGAAGCAGCTGCTGAAGGACAGTGCCCAGGCCTGGCCAAAGAAAAAAGAAAGAAAGAGAGGGAGAGAGGGGAGGTAGGAGAAAGGAACGAAGGAAAGAAGGAAGGAAAGAAGGAGAAGAAATGTAAAGAAGAAATGAATTACATGCAATATGTAGGTCTTTTTTGAAGAGCTGGCAGAGACATCATCTTCCGAGTGACCAAGAGCAGCAGCAGCAGTGAACATGCAAAGGAAAGGAGAGAGAGAGAGAGAGAGTCAACATTGAGAAGTCAGATCCCCTGCTGCTCCTGACATCCTGTCTCCACATCTCAAGGCCTGGAGTGCCTCCTCCTGCAATGACAAGACTTCTCCAACATTCCAACATGCTTTTCCTGCCCCGGCCCCCTGGTTGGACCACTGGAACCAGGAAGTGATGCCTGTGCTATTCTCCTGACTCCTCCTCTGAGAGGCAGTCTCCGAGTCTCCTCCAGGAAGACAGTTCTCCATGACATTCTATCACCACACTGACTTCCCCCTCTGCTCTTCTCTACACTTCACTGCCCGCTTTCTTTCTCCTTGTCAAATTCCACCAGTCACATCATTCTGCAATATAAAAATCTGGGAGAAATCATCAAGGCATACTCTTCTATCTACTCCAAGAAATGAATGAGTTGCTTCTGGTATCAGCAGCATTTGCTGAGCCTGTGTAGGTTTTGTGAGGGCTTAGTACAACCAACTCCACATATAAAATGATTTTTTTGTCAGTCCTGGGGCTTGAACTCAGGGCCAGAGTACTGTCTCTGACTCAAGGCTAGTGTTTTACTACTTTGAGCCATAGTACCACTTCCACTTTTCTGGTGGTTAGTTGAAGATGAGAGTCTTATAGACTTTCCTGCCCACACTAGCTTTGAATGGTTATCCTCAGCTCTCAGCTTCCTGAGTAGCTAGGATTACAGGTATGAGCCACAGGTGCCAGGCTTGAATAAGTCTTTTTGTACATGTATATGCTGGCCCTACGGCTTGAACTCACAGACCTGGAAGCCATCTCTGGGTGTTTTTACTCAAGGCTGGTACTCTACCACTTGAGTCACAACTCTACCTCTGGCTTTTGGGTGGTTAATATGAGATAAGAATCTCATGGATTTTCCTATCCAGGCTGGCTTAGAAACACAATTCTTAAATCTCAAACTCCCAAATAGCTAGAATTACAGGCATGAGCCACCAATGTCCAGCTTGAGAATGACTCCTTTATACTTTGTATTACCTTAAGTGACATTTAAACTTCATACCAACTCCATAGCATTTAGAAATAATGAGACTTGTCCAAATCCCTTTGATTTGCAAGTAAGGCACATCATTGGGAAATGCTGCCTTTTAAATACCAGGAAAAGAAAAGAAGTTATGCCATAGCACATCAATGTCCATGAACAAAGAATTTGCCATTACTGTCACTAAGTTGTAAGTATAGCTCAGTCTTCTGTCTCTTTTCTTTCTTTGCACTGCTTTCCTTCTTTTTTTTGTTTTGCTTTCTTCCCCTCTACTCTGCTCTCTTCTCCTTTTTTAAAATTTCATTTTCACTTTCCTCATTTTTTTTTAGTGGACCATGGGGCTCGAACTCAGCCTGGGTGCTGTCCCTGAGCTCTTCAGCTTAAGGCTACCACCCTATCCTTGAGCCAAGCCCTACTTCCCATTTTCTAGAGGTTAATTAGAGATAAGAGTCTCAGTCCCTTTTGTGCCCTGGCTAGCTTTGAACCTTGATCCTCAGATCTCAGCCTCCTGAGTAGCTAGGATTACAGGCGTGAGCCACTGCGTCCGGCTCCTCATCTTTTTTCACTTCATGTCCTAGGCCCCAGAGCAGCAGGTGAGATCCAATTGTTCCCCAAACTGGCTCCTCCTTGGGACAAAGCTGGGTGTTGCTACCCACCTAGGGCATCTTCCTCATTGGGGTAGTCTTCAGAGGACTTCAAGGAAAAGCCTTTAGAAACGTAGACAGCGAGTTATTACAGAGTGGCATCTTTCCTTGCTTGGCTACTTGAGTTCACACTGACTCACACATCGCCATATTCTTTTCTCTGGATCTGCAGAACCTCCCTGTGCTCTAAGGACTTTACAGTCTTCAGTAGGAATATGCTCTGTAGAAACTTACCAAGGGAGATAGAACAGCTTCAACTTCTCACATTCACAAGTTCATCAACATGAACACTTCTCACCTGCTACTGTGTCAGCCTGAAATCCAATCTTGGACAGGCACAATCCAATCTTGGACAACTGACACATCTGAGACCAGAAAGACCAGGCTGGATACAGCTGCCCACAAGAGGATGGAAATATTTTCACTGTGTTTTAAACACATGTCTACTGGATACTGAAATGTGGCTAGAGGAAGAGGATTCTGACTTTAATTTTACTTATTTAAATGGATTTATATAGAACAAACAATATCTTTAGTGGGTTGCACTCTGAAAGGCAAAAGCCTAAGGAAGACATGACCTCAAATACATGGCAGAATGTTTTCAGGACTGATCTGATCACTTCCTTTCAAGTACTCCTTGAGCACATGCACAATGTCGAGGTACTGCATGAGGCCTTGGGCACATTAAACAATGAGGTCTGCCAAGCTCAGCATACAGTCCAGAAGTGATGAGAACAGTGAGAATACAAAGGAGGCAATGGCTGGTGGCTCATACCTGTAATCCTAGCTACTCAGGAGGCTGAGATCCAAGGATCACAGTTCGAAGCCAGCCTGAACAGAGAAGTCTGCAAGACTCTTCTTTTCTGGGGGGTGGGGTCATGGGGCTTGAATTCCGCCTGGGTTCTTCACCCTACCCCTGGGCCTGGGCACTGTCCCTGAGCTCCTCAGCTCAAGGCTACCACCGTATGCTTGGAGTCACAGCCCCACTTCCCATTTTGTAGAGGTTAATTGGAGATAAGAGTCTCAAGTCCTTTTGTTCCCAGGCTGCCTTTGAACCTTGATCCTCAGATCTCAGCCTCCTGAGTAACTAGAGTTACAGGCATGAGCCATTGTGCCCGGCTTGCAAGACTCTTATCTACAATTAACCACAGAAAAAAAAAAATAGAAGGGGAGCTATGGCTCAAGTGGTAGCATATTGGTCTTGGGCAAAAGAAGCTCAGATATAGACCAGCACCCCCAAATAAAACAAAACAAAAACACATGCACTGATAACTAGGGGAAACTTTTTGAAACAAGTGAACACACATAAACTCCATAGAGACATACTCACAACCAAACCGTGTGAATACATATAGAGCCTTCACTCTATGTACGTAACTCCACATCACCTAAATTGATCATAGCGCTTGTAAACACTACAGGGATTGTCCAAGTTTCTTTACCCAGAAAATAAATGTCTACCACTCTACCCCCAGCCCTCATTCACAGCAGCAAGCTGGAATCAGTCTGCAAACTGAAGCCATCAAGATCCTTGCGTCCTTTTCATCATCTGGATATTCATCAGCGAGTGAGAGAGTCCACAGTACGTACCATCTACTGAATCTGTATTGTTCCCCTGGAAATTACAGACAAGGAATCAGAATGAGGATCCAATTATATGTGCTGTGTGTATAGATTTTTTTCACTTGTCATTATCAAGCCAGATGCAAAACAGAACACAAAGACAAGAAGAGAGCAAATCTACTCATGGTAAAAGACACAAACTCTTTATGCTTGTATGTGTTTGCGTGTGCGTGTGTGTGCATGTGTGTTTGTATGTGTGTGTGTCCACTTTATCAATCACAAAATCTTTTTCTGTTATTGTTTTATTTATTTACTTTTTGGTCAAGACTGGGACTAAACTCAGTACCTGATGCTTTATTGTTGTTGTTGTTGTTGTTGTTGTTATTATTATTATTATTATTATTATTATTTGCCAGTCCTGGGGCTTGAACTCAGGATTTGGGCACTGCTCCCGAGCTTCTTTTGCTCAAGGCTGTCACTCTACCACCCCATCCACAGCACCACTTCTGGGCTTTTTCTGTGTATGTGATACTAAGGACTCAAACCCAGGGCTTCATGAATGCTAGGCAAGCACTCTACAACTAAGCCACATTCCTAGCCCAGGACTGATGCCTTTTTCTCATTGGCTAGTGCTCTCTACTAACTGAGCCCTGCCTCCACCCTCACCAAATTATTTTCTAACTTTTATTTTCTAAAAATATGATGAAGAGGTCAGGCACCAGTGACTCTTGCTTATAATCCTAGCTACTCAGGAGGTTGAGAATTGAGGATAGCAGTTCAAGGCCAGCCTAGGCACTAAAGTCTGTGGGACTCTTATCTCCAATTAACCACCAAAAAACCAGAAGCAGTGCTGTGGTTCAAGTGGTAGAACATTACTAGCCTTGAGCTGAAGAGCTCAGGGACAGTGCCCATGCCCAGAGTTCAAGCCCCACAACCACCACCACCAACAACAATGGTAATGCTGAATATAAAGCTTGCCCCATACTATTTGTAATCATGTTATAATTATTTAATGTTGCCTTCAATGAGATCTCATTTGATAACACATTGTATATTTGATTTCCCTCACTCAGAAAATTATACATATTATTGACAACATGCAAACGTATTATTTCATATTTCAATTCACTTGCAAAAAAAAGATACCAAGCTCAGCCTGGTGACTCATTCCTATAATCCCAGCTACTCAGAAGGCTGGATCTGAGAATTGCAATTTGAGGCCAGACCTGGCAGACATTTAAATTGGCAAGGCTCTTTTATCCCTAACTCACCAACAAGAAACCAGCGGTAGAATACCAGCCTTGAACAAAAAAGTTAAGGGAGACTGCAATGACCTAAATTAAAACCTTGGTACGGGGATAAGGGAGACCCAGAGACAGTGATGGAGAGAGAATCAATCTATGACAACACTTATATTTTGGAAGTCAAGGAATCTTACCAGTATCTTCAGTAATTCCTCCTTAATAGTGCTGTTATCAGAACACGAGGACTCAGAAGGACCTACAAGGACAGAGAGTGACAGTTAGAAAGTTCATGGCATTGTTCATGAATTATTCTGAGGCACTAGTTGATTTTGCCATGAGGTTAAGAGCACGAGACAAAGGAGAGTAGCAGGAAAGAAATGACAGCCTTTGGCTTGTCAGCTAAAGACAACCCAACTGCTAGAAAATGTTGAGTGTAAAGAGGAGAATCACTACAGTACATGCCATGTATCAAAAACAGGGCCCGAAGCCTCTCTCTGCTAAGCTAAATTGCCAGACTAAATTGGCATAGTCTCCTTCATAACTTTTCCAATGTTATATGTTCCAACAAGCTCCACATGAGCTGCGATTATACATACTGTATCATCTAGAGGCCTTAATACTTGATTTAAAAAAAAACAAAACTACGGTTGGAAGACTGGATCCAATTCTAGGCTAAGTTTCCTGCTCTATTGCTTTGCTCAGTGTGTGTGTGTGTGTGTGTGTGTGTGTGTGTGTGTGTGTGTGTGTGTGTTGCATACACAGGTGCTAATCCTGGACCTTAAACTCAAGGACTGGGCACGATTCCCGAGTTTCTTTTGTTTGAGGCTATCCTCTACTAGCTAGTACTCTGGAGTCACAGCTCCCCTTCTGGCTTTTTTGGGTCGTAGTTTATAAGAAAACGTCTCATGGACTCTCCTGCCCACGCTGCCTTCAAACTGCAATCCTCAAATCTGAACCTCCTGAGTAGGCATGAGCTACCATTGCCTAGCCTACTTATTTTTGAAATGAGAATAAGTATCTAAAACTACTCGATTCTATCACTTAAAAATAAGTGCTACCTAGCATTAAAGCGTTTTCCTTCCTGCTTTCATTTCCCGGGTAATATGTGTCCAAGTCCACATAGACACGGCTTTTCCCCATTCTCGTCTGATCACCAAACAGTGACACAGCTTGTGCTGGCTGTCAGCTGGGGTAAGTGCTCACACTCTATCCAGACTCACCAGAGATTCGTCATACAGGTGCTGCACACCAGATTGACAACCAAGATGTAGTTTGAGTTCTTACAGGTTAATATATTTCCAGAAGCAACCTCAACTCCCAGGTATGGTGACTGCTTGTCTCATGGTGTCTGGTAAATACAGTTCTGTAGCCCAGAGTTTCAACGTTGGGACCCAAGCCTGCCTTCATATTTTCCTAATCCCCTTGCACGGTCAAGATCCAGGATCATTCTTCTCTAGTTCCATCTAAGGTGGGAATGCTAAAGTACTTTTCAGATTTATGTCAGGAGTATAGTGGTGTGGGTTTGTTTTTTAGAAAAATGGCACATATTACACTATATAAGTGAACTGTGTTTTTTTTCTGGAAAAATACCATATTAGCATACATATTCACCAACAGGACACAAGGACTCATACATTGGTACCTCCCAACCCTCTTGGATATAAATCCACATGACCAAATTGTTCAGCTGCTTCCTGAGATTGTAGCAGATGGTCTTACGTCTTCATTTGATTGGGATTTTTTCCACCACACTCCCACTCCTCTTTTCCAGCAGGATCTAAAATCAGGCTGGCTTTCTAAACAGAAACAGGCAAAAAAGTCCAACCTTTCACAGAATTTAAGACTTTTCCTCAGGAAGTGAGTTAAGAATACGTACAGTGTTCCTTTGCTTCTGAGTTCAGCTGCAAGGAGAGAAAAGGACACTATGAGGTCAGGTCATGTCAAATCCTGTCTCATTTCTACAGATGTTTTATCCAGGGTAGTGGCATTCAAAAACCGCACAACACAGTGTTTTAGGCAGTGACCACCAAAGAAAGCTGGGAAGAAAGGCATGAAGTTTACATGGAAGATTTATGAAGTTCATTTTTTAGAAATATTTTTGGAGGTACTGGGATTTGTATTCAAAATCAAGTATTCCATGAATAGCTAAGCCATGTCTCTAAGACTGTTCTGTACTGGTTATTTTTTTTTTGCCAGTCCTGGGCTTGAGCTCAGGGCCTGAGCACTGTCCTTGGACTTTCTCAAGGCTAGAGCTCTACCACTTGAGCCTCAGCACCACTTCTGGCTTTTTTCTATGTATGTGGTACCGAGGAATCGAACCCGGGTCTTCATGCATGCTAGGCAAGCACTTTAACCACTAGGCCAAACTCCCGGCCCCTGTACTGGTTATTTTGAGATAGGCTCTTGATCATTGCTCAGCATGCACCTCTCATAGCTGGGCTGTGATGTGATGACAGCTATGTGCAGACTCACTCAGCTTCTTCTACCGAGAGCAAATCTCCCAACTTTTCTCTTCAACCTGACCTGGAATCACAGTCTTCCAAATGTAAGCCTCTCATGTATTTAGTATTATAGGAGTGAGTCACTGACACCCAGCTTATCAAGTCCTTTGCTTGGGCACATACAAGATTCTTTTCCACTAAGAAAATGTACACCTGATGAAAATATCTTTTGTAACTGATGTTGTCATATGTGAACATCATGTTTATTTATTCTATAAATCTATTTAATATCCTCTTTCTCTGTGTCTCTGTCTCTCTGTATCTCTGTCTCTCTGTGTGTTGTCTCTGTCTCTCTCTCTCTGTGTCTCTGTCTCTGTCTCTGTCTCTGTCTCTGTCTCTCTCTCTCTCTCTCTCTGTCTCTCTCTCTCTCTCTGTCTCTCTCTCTCTCTGTCTCTCTGTCTCTGTCTCTCTCTGTCTCTGTCTCTCTCTCTCTCTCTCTCTCTCTCTCTCTCTCTCTCTCTCTCTCTCTCTCTCTACCTGGGGCTTGAATCCAGTCTCTTGGATGTGATCCACAGCTTCACTGCTGGCTTTTTGCTAAGAGTTTCACAGTTCCCTATTTGGGCTGGCTTTGAACCACAATCCTCAGATCTCAATCTCCTGAGTAGGTAGGATTATAGGTATGAGCCACCAGTAGTACCTGGCCAACATTTCACCTTTCTTCAACTTTTCTTTTTAAGCAGGGCGTTGAAATTTTTATTTTTTGCCTTTCAAACTAAGCATAATTTTATTTTTATTTTAATTATTTTATTATCAGAGTGATATTCATAAAGTAGTGACGTAACTTCCTTTATATTTCCTATCATCTTTCTTGTTTAGTTACCCCTTGAATACTTCTTGACTATTGTTACCCTTTACCACGTTTGTCTCCCACTTCATTTCTCCCCACCCTCTCCCACGTTATAAAGTACAGTTCCAAAATATTGTACTGTGAATATCGCTGTTACATTGATTCATCTGCTGTCCTTTGTCTCATCATCTTGTTTTTGCCCTTCCCTTTCCTGATTCAAATAAATAAATGTATATAATACATCAGGTACCAAAGTCAGACACAGTAACAATAGTGGATAGACCATGAACCTCTGCCATCTTCCCAGAATCTCTTCAACTTTTTCTTAAAAATCAAGATATATTATCTATACAAAGCAAGAGGCTTCATTGTGACATTTTCATATATGTATATAATATCATATACATTTACCTTCTAATAATTTTTCTTATAATTAATGATCTTGTCACTCAGGTATCAGTTGATAAGACTTGCAATTTGTATTTCCCCAAGTGTAAATTGCATAGTTCTTTATGATCTACAGGTTTAGATTTGTTGTTTTTATATTTAAATGGGACTAAAGAGCAACAAAACCTAGAAATCACATTTCCATCTCAGATAAAGAAAACAACCTTACCTTGGCAATAGGTTGGGTCTTATTCATTGATTTGTCTCTAGCAAGCTCCTCCATCGGGACTTGAGGTAGACCTAGAAGAATACAGGATACATTTTGGTACACTGATGTGGCTTAACAATTACTCGTGGAACTTTCTAGGTTTGGAAACAGGGCTAGAATTGATAGAAGGATTGGATTAACAAACCTGGGATGTATTGGTACTGAGATATTGTGCTTAGAGGATGAAGGAAGAAAAAGTTGTTGTGAAACAGGAAGAGAAAGAAAACAGAGCCTTGACTTTCATTTTAGGTAACTTAACTAATGTGATATTATGAGAAAACAAATGGGTTCATAATGCATTTTATAATCCAATTACAATGTATTCTCACTCTTCCTGTCTATATCAAAATCACAAGCAGCTCCAAAATTGTCTCCTTCCATGTTTCAAAAATCATTTGGCTTCCATAGTTCTGCCTGTACTCCATTTATCATTCATCCGACTTGCTTCAGACAAGTTAGTTATGCTGAAACATACATAGCAGTCATCATTTAAATAAGTATACTAAGCATGCAGTTTAGGAGCATTAATACTTGAAAATTTCATATCATCAGCAACTTACAAAGAAGGCTTTTCTTAAGTAACTTTTTTGGCTTTATTGGTTTTTTTCTGATTTAATTTTATTGTCAAGATGATGTACAGAGGGGTTACAGTTGCATATGTGAGGTAATGAGTACATGTCTCATCCAACATTGTGATCTACTCCCTCATTTTTCTCCTACTTTCCCTCGCCCCACCAACTCCCTCCCTTACAAGTTGTAAAGTTCATTTCCAACATTCGAGCCATGGGGCTCAAACTCAGGGCTTGGGTGCTGTCCTGAGCTTTTCTATTCAAGGCTAGTGCTCTACCATTTTGAGCCTTTTCTGGTTTTCTGGTGGTTAATAGGAGGTAAGAGTCTTTAGACTTTCTTTCCCAGGCTTGTTTCAAACCATAGTCTTCATACCTCAGCCTCCTGAGTAGCTAGGATTATAAGAATGACCTACCAGTGCTTGGCTTAAAGAAGGCTACTTTACCACAGCTATCCATGATTGACTTGAAATTCCACTAGAGTAACTACATTTAAAAAACTGTATTAAAACCTCCATCTCTGAAGAGAAGAAATCAGATTATCTCTACTCACAGTGAACATAATACTATTATGTAAATTCCCCCCAAATCCTCAGGAACACAGAACAAGGGAATAAATTCCACAAAGCCAAAATTATTATTATTGCTATTATTACTATTATTATTATTATTATTATTATGCCAGTCATAGTGTTTGATGAACTCAGGGCCTTGGTGCTGTCCCTGAGCTTGTTTTTGCTCAAGGCTAACACTCTACCACTTGAGCCACAAAGCCACTTCTGGCTTTTTCTGTTTATATGTGTTTATGAAGAATCAAATCCATAGCTTCATGCATGCTAGGCAAGTACTCTACCATTAAGCCACATTCTCAGCCCCCCAAATTATGTTGTCTGTATACATGAGCACAGACCAATGCAAAAAGAAATTTAAGAAAGCACTTTCATTTCTAGCAATGTACACTATGGCTCAGATCTTTCTTATATGTGCCTCAAAGACTGTGTTTTACAGGCTTGGTCCTTTCAAGTAATCAATGTCTGTCTGTCTGTCTGTCTCTCTCTCTTTCTCTCTCCCTCTCCTTTGGCCAGTCCTGGGGCCTAGCACTGTCCTTGGGCTTTTTCTTTTCCTCAAGGCTAGTGGTCTGCTACTTGAGCCATAGCACCACTTTCAGCTTTTTGCTATGAATGTGGTACTGAGGAATGGAACCCGGGTCTTTGTGCATGCTAGGCAAGCCCTCTACCACTAATCAAAACTCTTGCCCAAGAGTAATCAGTGTCTCTTTTAACAGTTTCTGAACTTTTAAGAGTTGGGTCCTGGCAGAAAGGAATTGACCCTGGCAATGTGCCCTTGGTGGGGATGTTGGGACACTGTTCCTGCTTTCGGGTTTGGCTTCCTGTCTGCCATGAGATGACCAGTTTCCTCCCTACCATGATGTGTGGCTGAACCCATGCTGAACAGAGGCTCAAACTCTGAACCTGTAAGGCAAAAAAAAAAAATTATTTCTTCCTTTCAACTTATTTTTGTTAGGTACTTTGTCACAGAGGTAGAAAGCTGACTAATAAAAATTTATAGAGCATGTTAAAGACAAGTGGAAAACTACCCTGAAGAGAGAAAATATGTGACAGAACAGAGGGGATATATATATATATATGACACTGAATGTAGAATGTTTAGATGGAGAAATGAAAATGATGATAAATGTGTTGGAGGATTAATGGAAATGTGGAAGAAACAGGAGAAGACCGGCAAAGAAATCTGTGGGATAAAATATCCAAGCAAGAATCATAAGGAGGTTACAGACATCAGATGACTTGCACTATAAATGAGGAATGCCTCAGAGTTTCTTCAGTAGGTTATACCTAGATAAGGAAAGAAAGTGTGAACTTAACTATATGAAAGGGAATTATCAAACTGCAATGCAAAATAAAAGAATGGGGAAACAATATCCATGAATTATTGGACCGTCACAAAGATACAGAATGGAAATAGAAGAGGAGGAAGAACACACAAAAAGAAAAAGCACAAAAGAAGCATTTTAGCAATAATTGCTAAGAATTTTACAAGTTCAATGATGCATCGTAAGTCACAAATATAAGAAGCTCAGAGAACATCAAATAGATTAAATACTAAAAATGAACAATAAGAATTCTATACTTTTGTTTATTTTATTCAAACCACAGGAAACGAGTGAATGAAATAAATTAAACAAATAGAGGAAAAACATGCTGGCTTATGGAGATATGTCACTGACAGGGATAGAATTTTATCAGACTTCACATCAGAAGTGAAGACTCATGAAGAAAATTTTAGTGACATTTTTAGTATTCCTTTAAAAAGAAAGTATCCACCTAAGATTCTGTGTCTAGTGAAATCTGCTTCAAAAGGAAGGAAAAATTAACTTTTTCACACAAAGTAATGGTAAGTCAATGTATCATTAGCAAAACTGCCTTGTAAGAAAAGTTAAAAGAAATTCTTCATAGAGAAGGCATAGATACAATTGGGACTTACGTTGTCAGTTTTTGTTGTTGTTGTTTTTTGTTTTCTGATACTAGGGTTTGAACTCTAGGCCTCATGCTTGCTCGGATGTCACTCTTCCACTTGAGCCATGTCTCCAGCCTAGCTTTTTGCTGGTTATGAAATGGAGTTTCATGGACTTTTCTTTCCACACTGGCTTCAAACTGTGATCCTATGGATCTCAGCCTCTTGATGCTACATCCACTCCAGTGGAGTCTGTGCAGCATGGAGCAGAAAGAGCTTGAATGGCTGCCAGTCCTGAGGTTCGCACCAATGGTGATCAGGCCTCCTGGAGGTTCCTGGCAGAGACCGGGGCATATGCGTGGAATGCTCATAATGTAGGGTGCTGGGATTCTTTTAACACTCTTTTCATTTCTGATAGTTGATGGTATGGCAGCAATATTCTGTGCCAGCCACTGGCCTAAACAATTGATTGAGTGACTAGATGCTCCAGGAACTAAAAGTGCATGCCCGGCTACTCTGGCGCAAACACATCCACAGCAGCCTTGATGACCTCAATGCACTCTACTAATAATAATACAGAATTAGAAACTAAACGGAAAACATGATCTTTGAATTAGTAATAAATGTTAGTTTACCTGAATATGCCTTTAATGCGTCTGCATTACTTGTGTAAATGTCACAAGTACCTAATGAATCACATGGGAAAGGATTAGAAGGGCTAGAGCACCGTGGTGTGCTCTAACTGAACAGCAACAATGGACTCTTAGGTTTAAGGTTTTACAATTCCTGGCACAGGATAATAATTACTAACTTAGAAACAGAATCATAGGAAGAACTAGAAAACAGATGGTAAACAAAGCTAATAGTGATTAATG
Source organism: Megascapheus bottae (assembly GCF_031878675.1). Taxonomy (NCBI): domain Eukaryota; kingdom Metazoa; phylum Chordata; class Mammalia; order Rodentia; family Geomyidae; genus Megascapheus; species Megascapheus bottae. The sequence continues at coordinate 16,601,411 of NC_143536.1, forward strand.
CCAAGGCGGATGACGCCTAACCTTAATGTCTGACTTATTAACCATGGCTTCTTAGAATGAAGGGAGAAGTTTCTTTTCTACTCAGAAAAATGTACCCTGTAACCATTCTTAAACGTGATTGTAATCTTTTGACCTTATGCCAACTGAAAGAAACTACTCCTACTTTGACTGTATATAATCTCACACTCAACAAGTAAAACTTCGCAGCAGATTTCAAACCTCCCTTGCGTTTGTGTCTGTCTGTCATCGCCGAATCCATTCCTGACCTGTGAATCCAGACTTGGTCTCCCCGCATTCCCGCTGAGTCGGTCTGCGGCATCTTGAGTAGCTGGATTACAATTGTGAGACACTTGGTGGGATCAACATTTTTTTAAAGACTCTCACCAGTGTGGGAATAAACAAAGGAGATATGAGTATATTTTCATTCTCTTAATCATTCTAATGATACTAAAAAGTTTACATTAATAACAACAATGAATTAGGCAATGGAAATAGAAAACAAAGGTGATATGAATAACAACAATACATAAGAGATTAGAGGGAAAAAATTAGAGTTCTCTGTAATAGGCGTAAAGGAGGAAGAGTAAACCTTTTAATCATGAAAAAAATACAAGTGAAATGTAATTGTCATTTTAAAACAAGAAAAAATAGAGTCAAAAAATATGCTCTCTCAAAATTAGAGAAGAGTGTGGTGGTTCACGCCTATAATCCTAGCTACTTGGGAGCTGAGATTGGAGGATTATAATCTAAGATGATCCTGGACAAAAAAGCCTGTGAGACTCTTATCTCCAATTAATCAGCAAAAATCAGGGAGTAGAGCTGTGGCTCAAGTGGTAGAGCACTAGTCTTAAACACAAAGCCCAGGGATAGCATCCAAGCCCTAGGTTTAAGCCCCAGAAGCAGCATCAAAACAAACAACCACAACAAAAACTAAACTCTAGAGAATAGTGAGGCACTGGTGACTCACACCTATAATCCTAGCTGTTCAGGAGGCTGAGGTCTGAGAATTGTGATTTGAAGTCAGACCAGGTATAAGAAAGTCCATAAGAGTCTTAGGTCAAAAGCCCTTAAAAGTAGAGTGTGGTTCAAGTGGTAGAACACTAGTCTTGAACATAAAATATCAGGGATAGTTCCTGTGTTGGAGTTCAAACAAGAGAGGGTGGATTGAAAAAGAAGAAAATGGCTTTTAAAAAATATACCAAGTAGGGCCGGGAGTTTGGCCTAGTGCTTGCCTAGCCTGCACAAAGACCCAGGTTCGATTCCTCGGTACCACATACATAGAAAAAAGCCGGAAGTGGTGCTGGGGCTCAAGTGGTAGAGCTCTAGCCTTGAGAAAGTCCAAGGACAGTGCTCAGACCCTGAGCTCAAGCCCAGGACTGGCAAAAAAAAAAAAAATCCCTAATTTGTATGTGCAAGGGCAGGATGAAAGAAGAAAGATGATAGAATCAAAACTTTTTCTGGTGAATAGCAAGAACCATAACAGAGGAACAGGTCAGCTGAAAAATGTAGCAAAACAGAATGGAAACAGTAACAACGAAGAAACCATGTATAGCTCCAGCACAACTCCCCTTAGGGAAAGAAGAACCCAAAGCTTGCACTATAGAAAGTTTGGAAATCTTTTAGGATAAATCCACTCCTCCCACAAATCTTAAATCCTTCTACACAGATTTGGCAGGACAGCAATTCCTCCAATGTGTCAGGGCATCATAAAACAGGATAACATTTCAATCCTCCTATCTTGGAGAGATGTGGTGAGGTGCCATGTTGAAAGAGGGCTTCCTGTTGAGACTGAGGTACTCAGAAAATGAGGTAACATTAGCTTAGGTGTACACAGTTGTTGGGAGCCAAGTGTGGGGCCTGGCTGACCCATGAATCTGCATCACTGAGTAAGATAACCACACAAAGAAATGAGCGGTCATGTATGATGCCATGCCTATGAACTTTGAGCTATATCTTCGGTATTGTGACCTTTCTGGCTTTATTGATTTATTGCTTTATCACCTTCTGCTTAACTGATCTGAGACTTGATTACCATTTGGTACAAATGTAACCCTTGACATTTTTTTGGTGTTAAGAGAGTATATAAGACTGCAACTAGAAATAAACAGACTGCAGTCTTAAGCTTACGGCCTTAGGCTGTGGTCTTGGGCTGCAGCCCTCCCAACCCCATCTGTTTTTTGTCTTTTTCTTTTCTAAGACCTCACCCCCTAAATCAGGAATCCAGACTCATTGCTGGCTGGTTCTGGCAAGTGGCTCCCGAACAGGGACCTGAAAACCTGAGACAACAATTAGAGGACCCTGCTGTGGTAAGTGACACATCGTATGAATAAGAAAGGGAGAGAGAGGGAGAGTGTATAGTCAGGAATAAAAAATAATAGGACAAAGTAATAGCCACACGCTTTATGTGCAAGCCTCTAAAGGAACGCTCCATGCCCATGGAGTGCAGGTGGGGCAAGAGCAGCTTGAATGCTTCTTTTGGTTTGTTGAGGAAGTGTCCCTGCGATTTCCAGAGGAGGGAATCGTAAATTTAGAAACCTGGCAAAAGCAATTTTATGAAACTGTCCTATCCCTCTGCCCATGGATTCTTGCAGGCCGGATTGGTGGAATGAGTCCACCTGGGAGAGGGCAGTCTGGCAGGGTCAGAAAGGGGAAATATTGATACCCCCATATGAGTTCCCCATTGTGGCCGCCACTTTAAGTCACCTCTGGGGTTTAGCTATGACTAAGGGGCTCCCTGGGAGAGTGCTCTGCCGCCCTGTAGATAAAGGCACGGGCCAGCAAATTTATCCACCACTGATTGATCTCAAACTACAAAATGAAAGCAGACCTCCCCCTCATCCTGGTGGGTTCTCTTTGGAGTTTCCCTTATGGCCCCTAGCCCCCTCAGGAATCTCCTGGGTTGGGGAGCCCATCCCTCAGTAATTCCCACCCCTTTTTGTAGAACAAATGTTTGAAACAATGCCTACCACCTTAAATACCCCCCAGGATTGGAAGACAATCATAAGGGCAATACTTTCGTGGGGACAGTTTTTACAGTGGAAATCGGCCTTTTATCATGAAGCTGAGGTCAGGGGCAACTACAATGCCTCAAATGGAATTCAGATCTCCTTCCAGGCTTTAAGTTCCCGCCTCCTAGAAACTCTGCTGGCGCTGCTGCAGACCCCAGCTCCAGGGCTTAGGCGGCCTAGCAGCATCTTTGCAAACAGCACACCCTCTGCCCTGGTGAGAGCCCTTTAGCCCAATAATCTCTAAGGAGAGACAAGATATGAATGTTGTAGCATTCTATGATGACTGCATTATTTATGAGAAAATTGTCATAAAACTGCTCCCCCAATTCTAGGGCCTACAGTCTCCCACGGTTTCCATTTTCCCCTAACTTGGAAATCACATGACCCTGTATGGGTAGAGCAGTGGCCTATTGGCAGGAAAAACAATTGGAGCTACTAAAATTAATACAGGAACAGCTTCAGAGTTCCCCACTTTTGTTATCAACAGGGTCGGGCAAATACAGGTTTCAAATACAGGCTTCTTCATAATCTCCGTGCAGTAGTAAATATGCAGCCCATGGCGGCCACCCAACCAGTGCTCCCAAGTCTTTCATCAATTCCTAATAATTTGTATACTATTGAGATAAAGGATTGCTTCTTTTTCTATTTTCCCTCACCCATTGGATAAACAGTGATTTGCCTTTACTGCCTCTCCTATTAACCACCTCTTTTGGGAAAGACTCCCAGGTGGAAAGTAAAGGCTTTCGGAGTAAGTAGAAGTTGGTCGACCCTGCTGTATGTCTGTATTTTTTTCTAGAAAGTGCACTGTGGGCCTAAAACAGAGAGGAAAACCTGGACGCAGCAAGCTCTCTAAGGCCTGGGTGGTCAAGGGATACCTTGACCCCCTTCTGGGGTTCTTGTTGATAACAGGGCATGTCTGAGAGGACGTGTAGTTCAAGTCCCACTGGCAAGACATGTATAAATCTAAATAAGCTGTTTGGTGAGTACATTCATCTGAGTTCATGTTTTTGTATTAAGTGTATCTGATTGAGTTCAATTTTCTTGTTATGAGTTCTAAATTACTGTCAATGTCTGGTTTTGCTTTCCTTTTTGCTTGAGAACCTTTTGCAGGGTTGGATGGCCTCCACTGGCCATCTACCAGGGAATGGAAATCTGCATAGGGGAGGCGCCTCCTAAGTTCAGTGCCCCATGGTCTTTCTGTCACTCTGATAGTTTAAGGCCAGGCATGCCATCAGAAGTTTGGGAGTTACTTGAAAGTCTTTGCTTCTCTGTCTTATTCTTGTTATATGTTTTTCCTTAGGTATTTTTTCTTGTTCTGTTTTGTCTTTGAAATTGGTTCCTAAATATGGATCCTTGTGGTTTTTGTGTATGTGTGTGTGTGCACGTGCGCATCTTTGTTATCTATTTGAATATTTCTGGGGAATAAAAGTTTTGGCCCCACCTGGGGTAGGTCTTGGGCCTGTTATGGCCCCTCCCACTTGGCTGCAGTTGAGGCGAGCCGAAGTCAGACAAGGCAGCTGCAGGCCTAGTCTAGTTTTCTTTTTCCTAATAACCTGGTGAAGTGACAGTCTGGAGACAGTTGGTGGCAGGACACAGACTTCAGTCTTAGTTCCCCTAGATTTAAGACTCCCACCCAGCTTTCATCTGCAGAAAGTATTACGGTACTAAGTCCAACATCAGGAACAAGCTCTGGAAAAACAAATTTCAGCTAAGTTGCCTTGATAGAAAGCTTTGTTTTAAAACTTGGTTGTCACCTGCGAATGTAAGATTGGCAAAAAAAAGTCTTGACACTAAAACTACCGGAAAATGTATGGCTGATATTAATTTTGCACGCTTTAAGATCTTTGAGTATGAATGTATGTGTGAATTGGTGTGAGTGAGCATGGTCAAGGTTAACTTTTCAGCATACTGTGTAAAACAATGGATGAATTTATACTTGAAACACAAAGGCAACTGAGTAAATCTAAGCCTAAACTTCAAGAAAATGATTATGTTTGAATGTTTCCAATGTGTCAAAGGATCATTGCATTGTTTTAAAGGGGAACTACTTAAAAAAAAAAAGGATCTTTCTAAAGATTTTGAAATTTGCATAAAAAAGAAAAGAAAGAAAGAAAGAAAATTAGGACTACCAATATGATTGCTTAATTGCTATTTCAGCTTGCTCTTGTAAGTTTCTTTATAGCAATTTCCCGCAGGCCCATAGAGAAGAACAGCAGATCCTTATTCAGATGTAATTTTGGCCCTTACCAAGTTCTAGCCTGTATAGGAATTTGTAGGCAACTCAGCAGGAGGTGTGAAGTTCCATTGGAGCTACTGAGAGAAAGGCTGCTGCTGCACATCCTGTCCTGCCAGATTCCACCACCCCACCCCACAGCTACTTCTTGACATTGCTTTGAAAACTTTGATGGTGGGGCATTCTACCTGTGCTAAGTTCAAAGTCTGATGTGGAACTATTTTTTGTGCCCACCTCAGGGGTTGCTATGCTTGGATGTATATTTCCTAATTCTGAGGGCCTTCTTGGGTGCAGAACTGGGAGGGCACGTTGTATGTATGATCTTCCAAACCAAAGAATGCTGTCTTCCCAGATCTGATAGTAATTGTTGACACCCCTCCTCCAGGCCATGTGTTTTCTCTGATATCCAGAGGCAGCCCCAGGAGTCATCTGAAGAAAACTTGAAGCTGAACTAGCTAATAGTGCTAACCATGATTCAATCCAGTCCTTATAACCTTACAAGTCGATTTGGGGATGTGTTCATCAGCTAATAAAGAATCCAGCAAAGAGCACTAGATTCATCATTCCTAGGTGGAGACAGCATATGAGGACTTTGGACTTTCAGATCCCCAAAGAAATGGACTTTAACATCACACAAACTTATCTCTAGATTTGTATCAGCTTCATAGAAAAATCACTGGACTTGAACAGGCGCCATCACTTGATGTTGAGATAACACAGATTGCCAAGGAGTTGTTTGAACAGTTCCAGCACTATGTTCCCTCCTTGAGCAACTTAAAAGGCTTGATAATGGCCTTTGTTGCTCCAGGAATGTTGCTTATGATTATTATTTGCCTACCTTGTGTGGCCAAGATCTTGCAAAATTCATTACTAAACCTTACAGGTCAACTCCATAAAATCAAGTTCCAGTTGAATGAGTTTCCCCTGAGAGGAATCACAGCCAGAGACGGGTAAGAGGGGATGCTACTCTGATCAACCTAAGACAGGGCCTTCAGCTTGATCTGAAGAAGTTCTCCATGATGGGTAAGGCAGAGTCAGCAATCCACCCGACCTAAGACAGGTGGATTCGCTTCTTTTAAAATAAAGACAGGGGAGATGTTGGGAGCCGAGTGTGGGGCTAGGCTGACCCATGAATCTGCATCACTGAGTAAGATAACCACACAAAGAAATGAGCTGTCATGTATGATGCCATGCCTATGAACTTTGAGCAAGATCAGTGGGTTTTGGAACATGCAGCTGGTATCCAAATGGCTCACTGCCACCAGAAGTAGACATTGAGAGGAAGTGGTGTTGGCTCAGGGCTCAGCTGTTGGAAATTATACTCTGTCCTATACAGGTGGTTTCATTGCCTAAAGGACATTTCGGAGAACAAAGGCTTCATCTCCACTTGTGGAGGCCTCAGATTGCAGGAGTTGCTGGCATGATTGGTGTATGTTAACTTCTTGCAAGCAACTGGACACAAGCAGGCCTAGAAGATGAGCACCAAGACTTAAAAAGCAAAGAACCATCAATAAGTCCCCAGTAAGTTATTATTTGTCATAACGCAGCTATAAGAAGTGAATATGAAGAGGGAAGGAATTCGATGCTGGAAACTCAAAACAGCAACAGGAACTTGGGAAGCAAAAGGCTGGGACCAGGAAATAGAGACAGTGACTATGTCCTCATTGTGTGGAGCAAAACTCAGTGCCCGAGAACCACTATAGCAACAGCACCAATCTCATGCTAGCAAAAGTGCTCTGCATCTAGAAGCTATCATTTTCGGTGGCTGACTGCAGGGAGGGACCTGAAAGAATTGAGACCTACAGGCAAAGCACCTGAATCCCTCAATTCTTAGACACCAATCAGACCTCAGCGTTTTCCTTTTTTTCTCCCACTTTTAGGCACATTAAGGGGAACCCCAGCTCAGCAGTTTGTCACCCAAAGCAGAATGACATCTCTAAATTTCAAAGAACCTCACGGTAATAGATGATGAAGATACTAAGAGAAAGAAAGCCCAAAGAACACAGAAGCATTATAATAAGAATGAACAACAAAATGAAAGATAACCTATACAAAAATAAAAGCTAAAGGAACTAAGATAGAATACAAATAAATATCTGAATGAAGGAAAGCAATGCAGGAAATGACAGAGAATTACAACAGAGATATAGGAACCCTGAAAAAGAATGAAGGTAAATTCTAAATAAAAATTGGAAAAAAAAAATCCCAAAACCCTTTGTGGAAAGTGTCTCCAGTAGAGTAGATCAAATTGAAGACAGAATATTAGGGCTCAATGACAAAGTTTTAGATCAGCCAGGTGAAGAAATAAAGAAGTTTAAGTGGAACGTGAAAAAACTCTGATACACTATTAAAAGAGCAAACCTAAAAACCATGGGTATAGAAGGAAAGGAGATGCAAGTGAAAAACACAGAAAACCTATTCAATAAAATAATAGGAAAATTTTCCCAAATCTTGAAGAGGGAAAAAAAATCTGAGGCTTTTAAAGCACTCAACAGACAAGAATGGAAAATAACTACCCAGACAAACATTATAGTTAAAAGTGTGCAGAATAAGGAAAGAATACTGAACAGTAGTAAGAGAGAAACACAAGCTCATGTATAATGGCAAACCTATCACAATGCCAGCAGATTTCTCAACAGAAACCTTACGAACTAGGACACAATGGAATAATGCCTTTCAAGCACTGAAAGTAAGAAAATGCAAACCAGATTACTCTGCCTAGTAAGTTATTATTTGTAACTAAAATTCAAAAAATGTCATTCCATGATTAGCAAAAACTAAAGCAATTTATGATCACTTCAGAAGATAGTCAAAGGAATCCTACAGAGAAGAACAAGATAAAGGTAATTTTCACCAGATGAGTAGACAAGCAAATAAGAACAGAAAAGAAACAACTTTAAAGGGCAAGAATTTTTATATACCTTTCAAGACAAACACTGAATGTAAATGTGTTTTCCTCAAAATCAATTGCTTTTAGTTAAACTAACCAATCAAAATACATTGAATGATAAATTGGATTAAAACACAGGACTTTTTTTGGTTTTCTTTTTGTTGTCTATAAAAAAAAAACAACATTTAAAAAAATAACAGGGGGCTGAGAGTTTGGGCCTAGTGGTAGTTTGCTTGCCTAGCATGCACAAAGACCCAGGTTCGATTCCTTGGTACCACATATATAGGGGAAAAAAAGCCAGAAGTGGTGCTGAGGCTCAAGTGGTAGAGCTCTAGCCTTGAGAAAGTCCAAGGACAGTGCTCAGCCCAGAGCTCAAGCCCAGGACTGGCAATAAATAAATAAATAAATAAAATATAACACATAAACAATGGCCTATATTAAGCAATGAAACAGTAAAAAGATATACCAAGCTGGGCACGGGCTCATGCCTGTAATCCTAGCTACTCAGGAGGCTGAGATCTGAGGATCAAGGTTCAAAGCCAGCCTGGGCACAAAGGGATCTGAGACTCTTATCTCCAATTAACCTCTAGAAAACAGGAAGTGGATCTTAGCTCAAGGGTAGGGTGGTAGCCTTGAGCTGAGGAGCTCAGGGACAGTGCCCAGGCCGAGTTCAAGCCCCAAAACCCACAAAGAGAGAGAGAGAGAGAGAGAGAGAGAGAGAGAGAGAGAGAGAGAGAGAGAGAGAGAGAGAGAGAGAGAGAGAGAGAGAGAGAGAGAGAGAAAGAGAAAAAGAGAGAGAGAGAGAGAGAGAGAGAGAGAGAGAGAGAGAGAGAGAGAGAGAGAGCAAACAAACGGATCCCCAAAACAAGCAGAAGTAGCTATACCTTCATCTGATAACACAGACTTCAAACCAAAATTAGTTAAAAGAGATAAAATCTCTTCATAGTAATAAAGAGAATAATCAGGAAGAACCAACATAACATATATGCACCACATTTGGGTGCACTAGAACTTCATTAAACAAACCCTATTAGGCTTCAAAACACCGTAGCCCTCAACACAGCGATAGTCAGGAACGTAATACCTGATTCTCTGATAGGCTGAATGAAAACTCAGCAAAGGTGGGTGCTGATGGCTTCTGTCTATTCTCCTAGTTACTCAGAAGGCTGAGATCTGAGGATCGTGGCTTGAAGCCAGCCTGCAGCAATGGCTGTGAGACTCTTGTCTCCAATGAACTACCAGAGAATTGAACGTTTCACTGTGGCTTCAAGTGGTAGAGTGCTAGCCTTGAACAATAAGAGCTCAGGGACAGCTGGCCCAGGCCCAGAGTTCAAGGCCCGTAACCAACAACAAAAATACAGCAAAGACACTTCAGAATTAAATGATACCACAGATTTAATAGACATCTAGAGCATCTCATCCGGCAACTTCACAAGACTCAGTCTTCTCAAAAGTCCATGGATGATTTTCCAAACTAGATCATATTTTAGGACATAATGCCAGTTTCAGCAAATACAAGAAAACTGAAATAACTGAAAACTTCTACTTTCTTACAAAGGAAAGCATAATCTTCCCATTCATACAAATGATCTTAATTCTAGACTTTTATCTAGTTTAATTTATAGACACAGATAGATATCTATGTATTGATCTAATCTTCACACAAAAGCTTATACAGAAAGATTTATGTCTAAACTGGATGCAAGCCAGATGTTTGTTCTTCAGTTAGAGGATGAATAAACTCTAGAACATTTACCTAAGAGAGCGTTGCTTAATAGTTTAAAAAAATCATTTAGCTATGTCTAGAGGTATGTCTCAAGTGGTAGGGTGCTTGTCAAGCAAGGCCAAAGTCCTGAGCTCAAATCTTGATTGCCATGAAAAATATATTTGTGAAGTATTGCTCTAAAAGAATGTATAGTAAAGTGAGGCTGTGACTCCAGGGAAACGGTGGTAGCCTTGAGCTAAAGAGATCAGGGACAATGCCCAGGCCCAGAGCTCAAGCCCCATGACCCACAAAAAAAAAAACCCAAACTATAAGAATATACAGTAAAAGAAATATTTAATGTGTATTTGGAACTAAAGTACATGAGCCTAAAAATGTTACATACACTGTAATTCCAACTCTGAAATTTGAGGAAAGAAATACAATAGAGATATGCTAGGCCACAGTGGCTCCTCCTGTAATCCTAGTCACTCAGAAGGCTGAGATCTGAGGATAATGTCTCAAGCCAGTCAGAGAAAGAAAGTCTATGACACTCCTATTTCCAATTAACTATTGAAAAATAATAAGAAAAGTCCAAAGTGGAGTTGTGGATCATGTAAAAAAGCTCAGGGACAGTGTCCAGGCCTTGTATTCAAGCTTCAGAACAGGGCAGTCAGATGACCAGTCAGATGAAGAAATAGAGATTTTTTAAAAAAGGTGTGAGTGGTGACTTTGCTTTTTCTTGCCTGGGCTGCGGGGAAAATGTAGCTATAGAGACAGTAAAAATCCCGTGATTGCTGAGATTCTGAGAAAGGGGTAGAAACTGTCACACATGAAGCTGAGGGAATGTTTAGAGCCTGGAAAGTGCTCTGGAATGAAGACAATATGTGCATATTTTTCAAAATCTATAGAACTGTGCAACACTGAGACAACTTGAGTGAAAACTCTGAACCATAGCTAATAATAACAATATCTCAACAGTGGTATAATGTTGGTAACAAATGCATCACTATAGTTAAAATATTCCTGTAAAAAAGTAGATGTAGCCAGATTCAGTGACTCATGCCCGTAATCCTAGCCACTCAGGAGGCTGAGATCTGAGGATCAAGGTTCAAAGCCAGCCCTAGCACAAAAGGACCTGAGACTCTTATCTCCAGTTAACCTCTAGAAAACGGGAAGTGGGGCTTGGCTCAAGGGTAGCTCAGCCTTGAGCTGAAGAGCTCAGGGACAGTGACCAGGCCAAGTTCAAACATCATGACACCCCCCTCACACACACACAAAATAGATGTGTGTGTGTGTGTGCTTTCTGGGCAATTTGTATATTAACCAAATAGTTCCAAATCTCTCTCACACCCTGTCTGTCTAATCAATTTCCTGCTCTTTGGCCAGAATGCCTTGATCACACGTGTGATCATCATGCTTGACTTGTTTTTTGGGACAAAATTACAAGAATGTTTTTGCCCAGGCTGACTGTGAACCTCCATCCTCCTTTCTTTTCCTCTCATGGAGCTGAGATTGCAGATAAAAACCACAGCACCCAGCTTAAATTCTCTGTTTAAAAAAAAAAAAATTGAACCAGGCACCAGTGGCTCACACCTATAATCCTACTACACAGGAGGCTGAGAGCTGAGAATCCCAGGTCAAAGCCAGCCCAGTCACTAAAGTCCATGAGAATCTTATCTCCAATTAATCACCAGAAAACCAGAAATGGTACTGTGGTTCAAGTGGTAAAGTGCTAGCCTTGAACTAGAAATACTGTAGAGGATTAGCCTTGAACACAAAAGCTCAGCAACAGCATTCAAGTTTTGAGTTATAAAAAAAAAAAATTATCTGATGTTCAGGATGTTGTGCCTGGCATGATGGCTTATACCTGTAATTCAGGATTTGGAAGGCTGAGATTGGGAAGATTATAATTCCAGGCCAGCACAGGGAAGAAAAATTTACAAGACTCCTTCTCAGTGGAAGAAGCTGGGTATGGTAGTGCATACTTGTCATCTGCAACAAAATGGTGGGAAGCAAAAATAGCTGGATTGTGGTCCGGGGATATGCCAGACAGGAGGCAAGACCGTACTCAAAACTAACTCGTGCCAGGCCGGGAGTTTGGCCTAGTGGTAGAGTGCTTGCCTAGCATGCACGAAGACCCGGGTTCAATTCCTTGGTACCACATATACATAGAAAAAGCCAGAAATGGTGCTGTGGCTCAAGTGGTAGACCTCTAGCCTTGAGAAAGTCCAAAGACAGTGCTCAGGCCCTGAGCTCAAGCCCAGGACCGGCAAAAAAAAAAAAAAAAAAAAAAACCAACTCATGCCAAAAAGTGCTTGAAGGTATGGCTCAGCAGTGAAGAACCCACCACACACACACACACACACACACACACACACACACACACACACACACACATCTGATGTTTCAAGATGAAGTCAGCTTTAACTATTGTTTAACAACTGGCTAAATACATTAACAGTGCTTTGAGATGCTTCCTGTTAAAACTGAATCAAACTTTAAGTAGTATATAATTTTTGTGTTTATAGTACTATTGGCTTAGCAGATCTACATTTGTATACCTGAAGGAAAACTAATATGGAATAGCACTTTCAGAGAGAACTTTTAAACATAAGACCCTGAATAAACTACTATCATTATTGCTGAATGAAGTGAATGATGGAATTTAAACAATACCTTCATTTATCTCTTCTGTAGACCATGGACTGTTGATTGGACGAACATGGATTTTAGTGACTTGCTGCTTTTGTCTTGAACTCCGTGGAAATATCGTAATATCAGAGCAGCAAGAACCTGGGAAATGTATCACCACAGACTCAGAACTTTACATCTGGCTCCCAGGGAAATTAGTGATAATTTCCTCACAGACCAAACTTTTTCCTTAGTCAGGAAAAGCTGTCCTTTATGATGTCATGGAGGGACATGGGAGATATTGGGAAATAACCAGGCAGAGAAAGGTATTGGCTGAACAATCTCACTCATAAATGGAATCTAGAAAAGTTGGATTCATAGAACTAGCAAATAGTTACCAGAAGGCAGGAGAGAGTTCAATGTGTTCAGTGTTATGTGAGTCGATTAGCAATAGATTCTGTTATTCGGTTGCCCAGTGGTGATATTAGTTAACAGTAATGTAATGCATATTTCAGATAGAGGAGAGGAAATCAAAACTTCTATTTGAGCTTTGGGCCTTTCTCACCCTTGTAGAAGGCAAAGCACCTAGAGTCAGGAGAAGCTCTAGGGAGATCTTGAGGTGGAAAGAATGTGTGGAAAATGCCTTCACTAAGAAAATTCCATAGAAAGAACAGATCACATAGAGAGAATAGGAACTGGGCCTGGTGTCCTGGGTTCAAATCTATGTTAGAAGCTATAGAGTATGCAGACCACGTGGTCCCCAATTCTCTGTTTGGAGGAGGTGGAAGTGTTCATGTGGATTATAGAATAAGGCTAACAATGGTTGAATACAGATGAGCTGGGCGCAATGGCTCACACCTGTAATCCTAGCTACTCAGGAAGCTGAGATCTGAGGATTGCGGTTCAAAGCCAGCCAGGCACAGCAGTCTGTGAGACTCTTCTCTCCAAATAACCACCAGAAAGCCAGAAGTGGTACTATGTCTCAAGGAATAGGGTGGTAGTCTTGAGCTGAAGAGCTCAAAGACAATGCCCAGGCTCAGAGTTCAAGTCCCGTGACTGACAAAAAAACAAAACAAAACAAAAAAACAGATGAGCTGTAAGTGGCACTGTGGCTCGAGTGGTAAAGCCTTAGCCTTGACAGCACCCAGGCCCAGAGCTCAAGCCCCATGAAAGACAAAGAAAACACAAGCAAACAAAAAAAAAAATAAAAACAGATGAGCCATAGCCCTTCTTTGCCTTTGGAGAAGGTCCAAACCATAAGTCTGTCTCCTGCCTCTGCCTTTCCATTCCTGACTCAAAGTAGGTCAGCTTTTTCCAAAGTTCCTTGGAAGGACACAAGGTTGATCCCACTTGTGACCACTTTCTGATCAGCAGGTCACACTCCACATGTGACCAGTATTCTGCCTGGCTCCCCAAGATGGCTCAGAGCTCAGAACATTCTGAGCCAACTGCCACCTGATGTCTGTGCCAAGAATTAATTTTACTTCAACTGGTCAACCTTGGGTGGGCAGTTAAAAGGTTTTTCTGTTGTTGTTTTGTTTTTTGCTAGTCCTGGGGCTTGAACTCTGGGCCTGTGTGCTGTCCCTCAGCTCCTCTTTTTTTATTTATTTTTTATTTTTTTATTTATTTTATTTTGTAATTAAAGAATTTATTAAAGTTGATTTTTTTTCATCATATTTTAAATGACAAGTTTAACAAACAAGTGTTCAAGAAGGGAATCTCTATTTACAATCACTGGGACTTAGTATTTAGAACTTAATCAAAATTAGGCTAAGGGTTTGTATGTCATAGAAACATATTAATTTATGAAATAAAACATTATGTCTATAGAGTCATAGGTTTTTATGTCTATATAATTATGTTTCTATTTCCATTACCATGTCCATAGGATTGGGTCTGCAGTTATTGGGTCCTCGCTCTTGTACTTTTTGGATTTAATAGCCACATATTAAGGATACCATACGCCTTTTGTTCCTTAGGTCTTGACTTGTCTCAACATGATTTGCTCTAGATTCATCCATTTCCCTGTGAATGCCATTATTTTATCTTGTCTGTTGGCTATGTAGAATTCTTTTGTGTATATATACCACATTTTCTGTATCCATTCATCTGCAAGTAGGGCATCTGGATTGTTTCCATCACCTGGCTATTGTGAATAGTGCAGAGATGAACATAGCTGAGCAGGTGTCCTTATATCTTGGGTTATGGTGTTCAGGATAGATGCTCAGAAGTGGTATGGCGGGATCGTAGGGAAGGTCTATTTTCAGTTCTTTAAGAATCCTCCACACTGCTTTCCAGAGTGGCTGAACTAGTTTACATTCCCACCAGCAGTGTAATAGGGTTCCTTTTTCTCCACAACCCCACCAGCAACTGTCATTGTCTGAGTTCAAAATCTTGGCCATTCTTGTTGGGGTAAGGTGGTATCTTAGGGTTGTTTTTATTTGCATTTCCTTTATGACCATAGGTGATGAACATTTTCTCATATGCTTTTCTGCCATTTTAATCTCTTCTGATAAGCCTCTCTTTAGTTCCCTTGCCCATTTAGTGAATGGTTTATTGGGTTTGGAGGGGATTCGTTTCTTGAGTTCCCTGTAGATACTGGATATTAAGCGTTTGTCAGATGTATTATTGGTGAATATCTTTTCCCAGTTGGTTGGCTGTCTCTCTACTTTTGCGACTATGTTTTGATCTGTACAGAAACTTTTTATTTTTAGGTAGTCCCATTTATCGAGTCTCTCTCCAATCTGTTGTGACCCTGGGATTCTGTTCAGAAATCTTTTGCCTGTGCCTATGAGTTCCAGTGTCTCTCCTCTATCATGTAGCAGTTTCACGGTTTCCTGTCTGATGTTGAGGTCTTTGATCCACTTTGAGTTAATGCTTGTGCATGGCGAAAGGCTAGGGTCAATTTTTAATTTTCTGCATGTCGCTGCCCAGTTTTGACAGCACCAATAATTGAATAATAGACTGTGTTTGTTCCACTGTATATCTTTGGCTCCTTTGTCAAATACAAGTTGACTATAGGTATGTGGTTCTATTTCTGGGTCTTCTATTCTGTTCCACTGATCTTCTGGTCTGTTTTTGTGCCAATACCAAGCAGTTTTTGTTATTATGGCTCTATAATAGAGTTTGAAGTCTGGTATTGTAATACCACCAGCATTGCGCTTTTTGCCTAGAATTGTTTTGGATAGTCTAGGTCTTCTCTTGTTCCATATGAATCTTTGGATTATATCTTCTATTTTAGTAAAGAATGTCTTTGAGATTTTGATGGGGATTGCATTGAATTTGTAAATCAATTTTGGCAGTATAGCCATTTTCACTATGTTGGTTCTCCCTAGCCATGAGCATGGGATGTCTTTCCATTTCCTGGTGTCCTCTTTAATTTCTTTCGTTAGCCTTTTATAGTTTTCATTGACTAGTTCCTTTACATCTTTGGTTAAGTTAATTCCTAAGTATTTTATTCTTTTGGGGGCTATTACAAATGGGATCATTTTCTTGATTTGGCCTTCTGTTTGTGTATTGTTGGCATACAAGAAGGCTACTGACTTCTGAAGGTTAATTTTGTATCCTGTCACTTTGCTAAAGTAGTTTATTAATTCTAGAAGTTTGGGAGAGGAGCTTGTTGGGTCACTCAAGTAGAGGATCATGTCATCTGCGAATAGGGATAGTTTAATTTCTTCTTTCCCTATGTGGACCCCTTTGATGTCCTTTTCTTTCCTTATTGCTCTGGCTAAGGGTTCCAGCACTATATTGAAGAGAAGCAGAGAGAGTGGGCATCCCTGTCTAGTTCCTGATTTTAAGGTGAATGGTTCCAGTCTTTCACCATTTAGTATAATATTGGCTGTAGGTTTTTCATATACGGCTTTCACTATTTTGAGGAATGTACCTCTTATTCCTATTTTTTCTAGTGCTTTCAACATGAATGGATGTTGTATTTTGTCAAATGCCTTCTCCACGTCCAGAGAAATTATCATATGATTCTTATCCTTAGCTGTATAGATGTGATGTATTACACTGATTGATTTGTGAATGTTAAACTAGCCTTGCATCTGTGGGATGAAGCCTACTTGATAATAGTGTATGATTTTTTAATTTTTTTTGGATTGTGTTGGCTAATATTTTATTGAGGAGTTTTGTGTCTGTGTTCATTAGAGAGATAGGTCTGTAGTTTTCTTTTTTTGTTGGGTCTTTCCCGGGTTTGGGGATGAGAGTAATATTAGCTTCATAAAATGAGTTTGGAATTGTTCCTTCTGTTTCTATTTCATGGAAGAGTTTCAAGAGTATAGGTGTTATTTCATCTTTAAACGTCTTGTAGAGACCTATGGCCACCTAATCTTTGACAAGGGAGCCAAAAAAATAGAATGGAAGAAAGACAGCCTCTTCAACAAGTTGTGCTGGCAGAACTGGTTAAGCACCTGCAGAAAACTAAAGCTGGATCCTTCTTTGTCACCTTGCACTAGAATTAACTCCAAATGGATCAAAGACCTGGAGGTAAATGCTGACACACTGAAAACTTTACAGGAAGGAATAGGAGATACACTAGGCCTCCTTGGCACAGGTCGAAACTTTCTTAATAAGGACCAAGAATCACAACAAATCAGAGAAAGGCTGGATAAGTGGGACTGCATTAAACTGCAGAGCTTTTGTATGGCAAAGGACATAGCTAGTAAACTAATCAGGAAGCCTACAGAGTGGGAGAAGATCTTCACCAACCAAACAACGGACAAAGGCCTCATATCTAAAATATATCAACAACTCAAAAAATTGAATCACCCCAAAACTAACCTCCAAAGTAACAACCATCCCATTAAAAAATGGGCCAAAGATTTAAAGAGAGTCTTCTCTGAAGAAGAAACAAAAATGGCCTATAGACATATGAAGAAATGCTCAACATCTCTGGTCATAAAAGAAATGCAAATCAAAACAACTCTAAGATTCCACCTCACTCCAGCTAGAATGGCCAGGATCAGGAAAACGAATAACAACAGATGCTGGAGGGGATGTGGCCAGGAGGGATCACTACTACGCTGTTGGTGGGAGTGCAAACTCATTCAACCACTATGGAAAACAGTATGGCAGTGCCTCAAAAGGCTAAACATAGAACTCCCCTATGACCCAGCAATTCCACTACTTGGCATTTACCCAACCATCCAGAAACAAGGGCATACTAAATCCACTAGCACAACAATGTTCATTGCAGCACTATTCACCATAGCAAAGATATGGAACCAACCTAGATGTCCCTCAGTTGATGAGTGGATCAACAAGTTGTGGTATTTGTACACAATGGAATTCTATGCTGCTGTCAGAAAGAATGACATTGCCCCATTTGTTAGGAAATGGAAAGACTTAGAAAAAATCATATTAAGTGAAGTAAGCCAGACTCAAAGGAACTTAGGCTCAATGGTTTCCCTCATTCGTCATAATCAGTAGAAACCTTGGGCTCTACTAGCAGAGATCTGCAATAGAGCAAAATCTTGATACATAAGGCCATATAGTATGAAGCTAATTGAAAGGACCTCCAGGATATCGAAACAAAAGCCATATAATGAATGATTGTTGTCCTTAATGTACTATGTTGTCTCTCATCTCCTTTGCTGTCCCTTGGTTATCTCATATTGTTATAGTATCTCGCTTTGTTATCTGATATATTGAATTTATTTGTATTTGGTTATTTGAAATTTGATAGGGAAGGGGGGGGAAACCAAGATGGGTGGGGAGTGTGGGGGGGAGGGAAATGGGTACCAAGACATGTGAAAGGGTATCAATGTATGTGAATTAATGCACCTTCTATCTGGCAAATATCATGTAACCCTTTTACTAATTACAATAAAAAAAATGCAAAAAAAAAAAAAAACCGTCTTGTAGAATTCTGCAGTGAAACCATCAGGACCTGGGCTCTTTTTGGTTGGCATTTCCCTGGTTGCTTCCACAATTTCATTGTAAGAGATTGATTTGTTCAATATGTTTACCTCATCATTGTTCAGTGTGGGTAGCCTATATTTATTTAAGAAATCATCCATTTCTCCTAGTTTTTCTTGTTTCTTTGAATATAGGCCCTGGTAGTACTTATTCATTATGGACTGAATTTCTTGGACATCAGTTGTGATTGTTCCCATGGGGTCTCTAATCTTGTTTATCTGAGTCTCCCCTCTCCTTTTTTTTTTTTGATTAATCTTGCCAGGGGTCTGTCTATTTTGTTGACTCTTTCAAAGAACCAACTTTTTGATTTATTAATTTTGTGTATAGTAGATCTTATTCCAATCTCTGATACTTCTGATTTTATTTTTGCTATTTCTGTTCTTCTAGTTCTTTTAGAATTAACTTTTTCTTGCTCCTCTAGGTGTTCAGGTTTTTTTTAGGTCAATTACAGGCTCTTCTTCTGTCTTTTTAATATGTGCTCCTAGTGTGATAAATTTGCCTCTTAGTGAGCTCCTCTTTTGCTCAAGGCTAGCACTCTACCACTTGAGCCACAGTGCCACTTCCAGCTTTCTCTGTGATTCATTGAAGAGTCTCACAGACTTTCCTGTTTGGACTGGCTTCAAACCACAGTCCTCAGATCTCAGCTTCTTGAGTAGCTAAGATTACCGGTGTGAGCCACCACACCCAGCAGTTAATGCTAATTACTGGAGGCCCTGCATCCTACTGGAATGATGCTTCACCTACTCAGTAAAGGATGATGACCACTTCCCACTGAATACTGATCTGAACCACCGAGTGAGCAGGGAGAGACCAAGATCAGCTAGGAACAGCTGCTCATGCCCTCCTCACCAACCCTGTGTCTCACAATCTGCCCTCTTACCTACATGTTCCAGGGCAAGGGGGCAGAAGCTTATCTGCTTTGTAAGATGCCCAGTCACTACCATGGTCTGTGACTCAAATTGCTCACCAAGGACCTCCATCACCCAGTGTCCACTCCACTACCCTGATGACACTGCTCCATGTCATCATTTTCCCATTTGCCCCTTGACAGCGGGGACCCAATCCTCATCGTCACCATGGACACTGTGCCCTGAAAACTTACTTTGCTTACTAGAATTTCTGAATTTACCGATCTAACATTCTGTTTTGATTTGGACATCTATGCAGAGAAGAGTGTGGCTTATGATTCCCTCTTTGTGTATTTCTTTTGCCCTATCATGAAGGTAGTGTGGCTATGTTCCCTAGAGCTATTCTCTCAAAGGGTGAGTATAAAATGGGCATTAGTAAAATGGACAATTCTAAATCAAGAAAATAGGTAATGTGATGGAAAAATCAAATGGGGCTGGGAACTGGTTGCTCACGTCTGTAATCTACTCAGAAGGCTGAGATCTGAGGATCACAATTGGAAGCCAGCCTAGGCAGAAAAGTTTTTAAGACTATTATCACCAATTATCTATCAAAAAGTCAAAAATGATGGTATGGCTTAAATGGTAGAGTGCCGCTGTGGTGGCTCACACCTGTAATCCTAGCTACTCAGGAGGCTGAGATCTGAGGATCAAGGTTCAAAGCCAGCCCGGGCACAAGAGGATCTGAGATTCTTATCTCCAATTAACTTCTAAAAAATGGGAAGTGGGGTTTGGCTCAATGGTAGGGTGCTAGCCTTGAGCTGAAGATCTCAGGGACAACATCCAGACCAAGTTCAAGCCCCATGACCCATCCACCCCACACACACAAAGTGGTTGAGTGCCAGGCTTAAGTAGAAAAGGCACAAGCAAGGGCACAAGGCCCTGAGTTTAAGGCCCAGTACTGGCATTTTAAAAAATTCTATACTATGGCCAAACGTTTAAACACATTTAAAAATCAGTAAAGAAACTAAAATTGAGTATATGAAAAAACATAGGCTTTGTAGATTGAGTAAATGGAAGCGGTCCTGGGTAGAGGGAATATTCAAAAGATCTGCTATGAACATACCTTCACAGCAACAGCACAGATTTCCCATTTCTCAGGACTTGAAGCAGGAACCTGAGGACGTCCCAACTGCCTCAGCTATCAACCTTTTCGGCTCTGAGTGACAGTTGGATAGGAAGGCGGGATGTGTGCATCATCACATCACCATGGTGACAGGTCATTGTAGAACGTTCGTAGTGAGCATCTGCCACTAGACAGTTGGACGTTATGTGTTTTGGTTCAAAAATTGAATCTGAGATTCATAAATTGCTGTTCTCTGTATACAAAATTGTGGTAAACAAGCAAAAAAAATTGGCCTGCTCTGCAAATATTTTCATTGATCAGAATAAATCAGGTACAAAGTGGAACATGTTTAAAAGAGGTTGCATTTCCTGATCTGAAATAGCAACCTGACCCATTTCAATTATTACTGAGATGGAGACATATCTAAATAAAGAATTTGAAGTTTCTTTCAGACAACATAAAAATAAGCATCAAAAATTATATATTTGACACATGAGTCATTTTCACGTAGGGGAAACAGTAAGATGATATTATACTAACTGGAAATTTGAAATCAAAGCCACTTATGGAGCAGTAAAGCTTATCCAGACACTTGAATCCACTAGATTCTTCCATGACACCTGCTGACTTGTCAGACCTTCTGCCCAATCCCTCTTTTTTTCCCCTAGTCCTGGGCCTTGAACTCGGGGCCTGAGCACTGTCCTTGGGCTTTCTCAAGGTTAGAGCTCTACCACTTGAGCAATAGCACCACTTCTGGCTTTTTTTCTATATATGTAAGTACATGACTCCTCTGGGCTTTCATCCACAATCACACACCTGACCTGTGATTGTCACCAAGAGAACTGGGCAGTCCTCTCCATGTTACTCCACCTTGATAGTGAACCTTCAGTTCCTGTCCTCAGATTGACTCCCTGTCCCTCTGATCACAAACCCAATCTTTCTCCCAACCTAGGACTCATATAGGATTGCACCTTTTCTGGAGTCACCATAAGAGGTGGTCTACATGGTAATAGAGGAGGAAAGGGCAGGGGTGTCATCCTGGCCACCTGTGACTTATCTCCAGAGAGACACAGGGCATGCGATGTCTTCGGCACAGTAATGCATGCAATTCTAGGTTCTCAGGTAACAAAAAGATGATTGCATGGCCCTTTTCTCTGCCCAGCCATGTCTGACACACTTGGGTCCACTTAAATACCCCAGCCTTGATATTTTGAAGCTGCAAGACTCTCATCTCCTACCGTCCCCTCAGGTTACTTGTCTTTCTAGTCCTAGGAGCCACATAACCCCGTATCTCACACTCACTCTGGACCCAGGCTCCCCCCCAGCCCATGGATCTTCAGAACCATGTCTAGGGAAAAGAGTGTCATCCTGGGAGCAAGATGTTCCAGTGGTCAGGATTTAGCCTCACAGCTGCCATGAACCATGTAGGGGTGTCATCTGAAGAGCTGTTACTATCCTCACCTACTTGTCCTCCGGGGACATCACATGGTGGCAACCCATCTGCATTTTAGTCCCTGTATCCCCAAACTCCCTTCCCACACCAATCTCACACGCACACTGACATCTACAGAAACACGCTCCAACAGTGCCCCCTGGTGGTCACTTCTGTCCCTTCTCTAAAGGTCTCCATCATCTAAATCACACACACCCCCACACATGGAAAAATCTTGGGATGCACAAATCTTTTTTTTTTTTTCTACTTGGGGAGACACTACTAAATTGGTGTGTTCTCCCTTCCCAGATGGCCTGGATGCTTGATTTCAAATCCAAAGGCCCAGCCAGAGTCCAGGGCCTGGGCTTTCTCTCAGGGGAAGGAGACTGAGAGAAGGATCTTCAGGCGTTCATACTTCTACTCTGAAGACATCACACCTCCACGTGGTACCCCACTGAGGACAGTGACATCTCTGTGCAGGGGACAGCCCTGAAAAACAAAGTCAAGAACAGGGACACAAATGCCAACATCCTCCCCCCGCCACCCACCAACACACACGGAAATAAACAGTAATGACCTGTCAACTACCATAGATGCTTTTACTAAAAGGAAAATGCAGGGGTCAGGGAAGGTCACTTTCTTCCCTTCCCCACTCCTTCCTGTTCCCCCTGAATCATTTATCTACCTCACTGCTGGGCTTTGGGGACTGGGTAGCAGCTTTGGGGACTCCATTCTGGAGCATGGTGCTAGTGGATGACTCCAACATAGATTGCACAATCCAGACTTGTGCATTGGGTATTACAGCTCAGTAGCTGAACTTGGTGTACTAATATTTTGTTTAGTGTGTTTGCATCTATATTCCTGAGTGAAGTAAAACTGTCATTTTCTCTCTTACTTCCACTCCTTCTTGTCAGGTTTTATAGATGAGTTTATGTGAGCCTCATAAAATGAGGCATCATGTATTCTCTGGAAGAATTGCTCTTTTCTCTGGAGGAATTTGTATATGGCTGGAATTTCTTACCAGTGATGTTCTTGGAGCCGGTTTTCTCTGCTCAATTTTGGTTGTTAGTGGGTTTTTTTTTTTGTATTTTTGCATTTTTGTTGTAGACAGTCTAGGCTGGACCCAGACAGCAGGTCTTAGGTCCTACCTACCTACCTACCAGCTGGGAGCTACAGTCACTATACCAGACTTTCTGTTGAAAGAATTTTTCTTTGTCGGTGGTGGGGGCTTGAACTCTGGACCTGGGTGCTTTCCCTGACCTCTTCAGCTCAAGGCTAATGCTCTACCACTTGAACCACAGCGCCACTTTCCTGTTGAAAGATTTTTGACTACTGATTTTATATCTTTAGAAGAATTAAGATTTTCTTTCAGTGCTGGGATTTGAACCAAGGGCCTTACAAATGCGAGACAAATTTGCTACCATTGAACGATGTCCCCAGACCTTCTGTTTCTTCTTGAATCAAGTATGTTTGGTTAGATTTTTTTTTTCAAAACTGTTCCAATTTCATCTCAAATTAATGGTTCATTTCTGTTAGAATACACCCTTCATTGTCCATTTTTAAGTATTAAAAATGTTAGGAGGAGGGATGCCAGTGACTCCTAATTGTAATTCTAGCTACTCAGCTGACTGAACTCTCTGAGGATTGCAGTTCACAGCCAGCCCAGACAGAAAAGTCCGTGAGAACTCTTATTTTCAATTAACCATTCAAAAGTCAGAAATGGAGCTGTGGCTCAAATTGCAGAACTGCCAGCCTTGGGAGAAAAAGCTAAGGGACAGCACTCAGGCTCTGAGTTCAAGCTTCAGTACCAGCACACACACACACACACACACACACACACACACACACACACACACAAGACTATTTTCATTACTGATTTGGTCTCTGTCTTCTCTCTTTCATCCTTGATAAACTTACCAAGACATTGTTAATTTCAATAATATAAAGGTAATATAAAGAAGCCATCTCCCCTCTTATTTGTCCCAACTGGATATTTGTTAGCTATTTCCTTTGTATTTGGTTTTTCCTAATTTCTCCATTCTAATTTTCCTTCTAATTATTTTGTCTTCTAACTTTGAGATAAATGCTCAGTTCATTAATTTCCAGGCTACTTATCATCTCTAGAATTTTGTGCATGCTCAGGTTATCAGTTTGTCTGTGTCCTACATTCATTGCATCCCATGAGGTATTTATGTACTGCTTTCATTATTCTTTAGTCCCACATGTTATTTAATTTTTAACTGGAGCACCTCTCTAAACCACTGGGAGAATATTTCCTTATTTTTAACCACAGGAGGATGTTCGACATAAACATTTACTATTTATTTCTAGTATTTTGCCTACTGACCATATACTGAATGACTTTGCTATGTGAAACCGGTTTGCCTTATGGCCTAGTGTATGATCCTGTCCTAGTCCATTTGATCTGCCATCCTAAAATTCTATAGATTGGGTGGTTTATAAATAACAGAAGTATATTTCTCACAAATCTGAAGTTGTGCAGTCCACGATCAAGGTACTTGGAGACTCAGTGTGTGATGGGACCACTTCCTTGGTCATAGGTGGCCTGCTGTGGCCTCCCACAAGGGAAGATACAGGGATGCTCTCTGGAGTTCTTTTACTTGGCAGTGATCTCATTCATGATCACTTCCCAAAGGGATCCACTTTCTAATACCGTCACATTAGATTTCAGCATGTGAATTTGAGCAGGACACAGACATTCAAACCATGGCAGTAGCTTTTCTTAAATCAATGTTGCTTTTCTACTTGGAAATAAGATGTATATTGTAACTCTGGGTGCCATATTCCATATGTAAATCCATCAAGTCAAATCAATAAAGTCTGCCAATCTTATTTAAGCCATTGCCAGTACTGTTTCCTGGCCACAAAGTTTTCAAAGCTGCCTCCCTCCCTCCCTTCCTCCCCCTCCCTCCCTCCCTCCCTTCCTCCCCCTCCCTCCCTCCCTCCCTCCCTCCCTCCCTCCCTCCCTCCCTCCCTCTCTCTCTCTCTCTCTCTCTCTCTCTCTCTCTCTCTCTCTCTCTCTCTCTCTCTCTCTCTCTCTCTCTCTCTCTCTCTCTGCCAGTCCTGGGCTTGAGCTCAGGGTCTGAGCACTGTCCTTGGACTTTCTCAAGGCTAGGGCTCTACCACTTGAGCCTCAGTACCACTTCTGGCTTTTTTCTATGTATGTAGTACTGAGGAATTGAACCTGGGTCTTTGTGCATGCAAGGCAAGCACTTTAACCACTAGGCCAAACTCCTGGCCCCAAACGTGCTCTCTTTGTGAAAGTTTCAGCTCACACAACTGGGCTTTGGGAGAGACTGAAAGCTTAACTAGAAGATTTTGGGTAACCATCAGTCTCAGAAGCACTGAGTATTCTGATCCACACAGCTACAGCAGCAATCAGCCTTCAGAGCAAAGTATATAGAAAGGCTGGCTTCTGTTGGGTTAGCTGGAAGAAGTACATCCCATGAGCAGATGGCCCTTATAACACCAACTCTCCTGTCAGTTCAATCCAGACAAGGCCTCTGGGGCTGCTCCTGAGGGCTGGTTGGCTGTCATCTATAGATGGATTTACCACCTGGAAGTGACCAGCTGCAGCACTGAAGTCCCTATCAGAGCCAACCCTAGGGACAACAGTGAACAAGGCATAGAACAATAGCGTTTCATTGCCAACACGGCCTGCACTGAAAGATGACAAAAATATACGAATATTCAGTAGTTTATGAAGAGTTGGTAAAAGTGTAGTTGGATGGTCAGGGATTAATATCCAAGATCATAAATTGAAAATGAATCAGAAAGAATGAGAACAGATGCAGGTCTGGACTTTTTAAAGAAACTCCATGAGGTTATTGCACCCAATCTGGCTGCTCACCAAATAGTATATAACACTGCTGAGCATGCTGCAGTCATCAGCTGGACAAAGCGACATGCTCCAGAGATAGCCGCCAATCTCATTCTTCAGCTATCCTAGTATCTGCTCAATAGGCTCACAAATATGGTTCCAAGGCTGACTCGATTATTGTCATCAAGGGCCAAATGGCTACTCTGTTAAGAGCAGAGACCAGCAAAAAGCGCTAGAGAGCACCATTCCCTAAGAACAAGGCCGCCACCTGGTGGCAGTTGATGGCACTGCACCCTTTCTACCATGGATGTGCATTTGCTGTTCCTACCTCTACCCTCTACCTCACCCTCTTCTTTGGACTCCTAGGACATGGTTGCCCCATCATAGCATTTCCCAGTAAGTTATCTACTAGGGGAATTTGTTCACTGCAAAGTAAGTATGTCATGGAATTAACTGGTCTTACCAAGTACCCATCACTCAGCTTACTGAAGACCCAGCCAAAGTATGGGTTAAGGGCCAACACTCTGAACTATGGTGCTCAGGCTTATAAGATGTATTTCTTGCTTCAAATCAAAGACTATCAGATGGCCAGGCATGGTGGCCCTTGCCTATAATCCTAGCTACTCAGGGGGCTGAGATCTGAGCATTGTGGTTCAATACAGCCTGGGCCCTAAAGAATGTGAGACTGTTATCACCAATTCACCTCTAGAAAAATGGGAAGTGGGGCTTGGCTCAAGGGTAGGGTGGCAATCTTGAGTTTAAAAGCTCAGGGACAGTACCCAGGCCTAATTCAGGCCCTATGATCCCTACAAAAATAAAAAGACTATCAGATGTACTAAGGGTGCCAGGGTTCATTTTAATTAGGGATGGTAAAGACACATGGACACAGAAAAGACCCATATAAAGGGAGAAAATGGTTATACTCTGAGATCTCTAAGCAAAGGGACCCAATCATGCACAAAGCCACAAAGGGAAGCCCAGGATGTGTCAGGAAGCAGAGGAGACACGGGGTCAGGAGCCTGGGAAGAACAAGGAAACAAGATTAGTTGGTTTGGGAGGGCTAATTTGAATACGTTTGATTGGCTTGGCACAGAAGGCCAACTACTATCTTTAGATGTCTAGTACCTGGCCTTAGGGTGACAAGGACATAGAGACAGTGGCCCAGAGTATGAGAATTCAATAAAGGAAGTGTCTGGAGAGCTGAGCTCTGGATATGTTGGTTTGACATACGAAAGATGCCATTTTTCTCACTCTAGGAATTAGTAACCTAGGAAGAGATAATCTATGGCTAATATACATAGTCTCCCTGGGAGCCAGAATACATGGGTTTGAGAAGAAGGAATGATTTCTTCCACATGAAACCTCATAATATACCCAGCTAACTTCTGCCTTCTGTCCCAGCAGCTCTGATCTCTGCTGTCTGTAAGACCTTAGTCTCTCAGTCTAAAATACTTGGAGCAAGAGATGCTACAAGAGTTCCATTGCATTGAAACTAACTGGAATAAGGTGGGTGAATTGGTCCTGATTCCCAAAGGGTCAGTGGACTACCACACAATGGGGCCAAAAAGGGCTTATCTATAACACAGAGTACCAAACATCCTAGAACGTCTTCATATTCAGACCCTTCAATCATAAAGGTTTAAAACCAGATGCCAGTGGCTCATGTCTCATCTGAGCTACTCAGGAAGCTAAGATCTGGGGATCACTGTTTGAAGCCAGCCTAGATAGAAAATCTCTAAGACTCTAATTAACCAGCAAAAATCCCAAAGTAGATCTGTGACTCAAACGGTAGAAGGCAGCTTTGGATAAAAAAAAAAAAACTAACTTCAAGCCCAATACTGGTGTTGGGGGAGGGTCTGCGCGCGCACACACACACACACACACACACACACACACACACACACACACACACACACACACACAGGAAGGTTAAGGTCTCTACTAGGATAAAGATCCAAGGCCAGCTAATGTTCTAGCTGCGGACCAGGGAGATATCAAATGAATGGTGGCAGATAAAAGCCATAGATATCAACCAACCATAATTTGGTGCTAAAGCTGGAATATGGTTTATTCCCTCTGAAAGGCCCATTGAAATTTATTCCCCATTGTGAGTCATTAAGAGGTGATTAGGGCTGTACCTTCACAAATGGATTAATCCATTTATGTGATTAATGGAATAGTGGATTTATAAGTTATCTAAAAGTTGGGTTGCTATCAAGCCAGTTTGGCTAGGTCTCTCCTTGTCTTTTGCCAGTGGTGTCCTGTGTCACCACAGGGCTTGTGCAGCAATGCTGTCTCCAGATGCAGCCCCTAAATCTTGGAACAGAGTTATGAGCCTAAATAAGCCTCTTTCTTTATAATGTATCTGGACTGGTATTCTATTGAGACAATAATCTAGATACTAGGTTGCTAAATAAAAATGCAGATACAAGTCGGGCTCCTGTCATCATGCCTGTAATTCTAGCTATTCAAGAGGCTGAGAACTAAGGTTTGCAGTAAGAAGCTGTCTTTGGCAGAAAAAAATCACTGGAGATTTCTTTTTTTTTTTTTTTTGTCAGTGCTGGGGCTTGAACTCAGGGCCTGGGCACAGTCCTTGGACACTTTTTGCTCAAAGCTAGTGCTCTGCCACTTAAGCCACAGTGCCACTTCCTGCTTTTTCTGTGTATGTAGTACTGAGGAAGCAAACCCAGGGCTTCGTGCCTGCTAGGCAAGCATTCTACCACTGGATCTCAGGAGTATGTCTCCTCATTTACAGAGAGAGTAAAACCTTCTTAGTATAAAGTAGGGATGGGCAATCTTTTTCTGCCAAGAGCTATTTGTATATTTAAAACATCATTCGCCTGCCATACAAAATGATCAACTTAAAAATTAGCCTGGTGGGATACTGGTGGCTTATGCCTGCAATCCTAGCTTCAGGATAGGAGGTGGAAATCTAAGGACTACAATCTGAAACTAGCCAGGACAGGAAAGTCCCCAAGACTCTAACCTGAAATTAACTATGAAAAATCAGAAGTGGAGCTGTGGCTCAAATGATAGAGCTCCAGCCTTGTGTAAAAAAAAACAACTCAGGTACAGAAGTATCCAGGCCCTGAGTTCAAGCCCTAGTAAATCACACACACACACAATACACACTCACACACACACACACACACACACACACACACACACTACAATCCCAATTAGCCTGTTGTTATATATATGTATGTATGTATAATACATACATATACACACAATCAAGCTGATTCAAGTATCGTATATTCAGGAGTGAAATTCTATGTTATAATCCCTTTGAACAATTAACAGGCAATTTAACAAAAATGAATATCAGGAAGTTGAAAGGTGTCTTCTGTGAGGAATGGCTAATGGGAACAGTGGACAAATGGAAAAAAAGGAATGGTACATGAATATAGTCCTAATTACTCAATGTACATACATAAAGTGGAGGTAGTAAACTTGGTGTGACTGGGGGAGAACAATGGAAATGTTGACTCTGATCCAGATAAACTATATGGGTAAATAGACATATTAAATTGAAGCCCTTCTGTACAACTATTTAGGCTTGAAGGAAAAATAATCTATAAGCTGAGCACTGGTGACTCATACCTATAACCTTAGCTATTTAGGAGGCTGGGTCTGGAGGATCACAGTTCAAGGCCAACCTGGGCAAAAAGTTATGAGTCTTCATCTCTAAAATAACCCACTAACTCAAAAAGGTAGGAATGAAATCAGTGAGTAAATCTGGCTCTAAATTAATTAAATAACCTGCAAAAAGCTGGATCGAAAACATGGCACAGTGGTAGAATATGAACCAAACAAGTAGGCTGAGGAAGGACAAAGCAGCCCTGAGTTCAAACCCTACACAAGAAAAGAAAATCAGCCTCCTATAGTTGATTAAGCATTTAATTAATTTACCACTACTGTAATAACTAAAATGGCCTCTCTTTAGCGAAGTGTATGATGGTGGTATTGATGGTGTTGCTATTCACAGATGCTTTCCCAGATTTGTGTCAGTCTATCTGAACCACAGTCTACGCTTTGTGATGGTACGTTTCGAGAAGAACCACTCACACCAGCAAAACTGTTCAGATTTCAAGGCATGAAAATCCCACCGACACATCGAAAACTCATCATTGCTTTCTGTAAAGTTTAGAAAACTCAAGCACTGGGAGGTAGCTGTATCTCCTTTCCGCTCATCACTACTTTTGCAGCTGAATGATTTTTTGCTGCACATCAGCTGGATACACACTGAATTGTGTGGCAAAGATGTTTGATTTTATTTACTTACTTTTTTAATGTCTTTGAATCCTTCATTGAATGCCTCCATTTGTTACACACACTCCCAGCATATTCAAGCGTCTTTGAAAGGTTTTTCCTTCCAAGATACTTTTCACAGTTTTAAGTTAGCCTCAAATGTTTCCATGTTTGAAAGCAGGGAATGGAGATGCTGTGAGGCCCTGTAGCTTGACACTCAGCTCTGACAAGTATCTGATATCCGCCATGGACGCTAGGTCACCTGCTGTCCCCAAGTTCATGACAAGGACTTCAGACTTCATCCCATACGTTGTCAAACCTCCTGAACATTTCCTGAGACAGCCCTGGGGATCTCATAATGATAATAAAGATCACTAGACTCAGAATCAACATTGGTCAGTGACGTTCTGCTTCTGACAAAATGTGTGTTTGACTCCACTGTTTACATCGCAATGTTGGGCTGCAATGGCTGTGCACAGACTTTCCTGGTGTGTGATGCAATGGCATAGAATTAAATCGCCTGGATCAAGACTGAAACCATTCAGTTTTTCTTTTTTTCTTTCAGTAGGACTTGAACCCGGGGCCTGGGCACTGTCCCTGAGCTTTTTCCACTCAAGGCTAGTGTTCTACCACTTTGAGCCACAGCTCCGCTTCCTTTTTTTATTTTGAGGTTAATTACAGAGATAAGAGTCTCATGGACTTTCCTGCTGGGCTCCCTTTGAACTACGATTCTCAGATCTCAGCCTTCTGAGTAGCTAAGATTATAGGCATGAGCCACTGGTGGTGGCTGGCACAGTTTTTTCCTTGATAAATACAGTTGACCCTTTTTGTGAGCTAGACATGGTTGGAGCCTTCTTTGTAGTAAGGCCACTTGCTAAATGTTAGATGAAATTTTTTTCATTGATAAAAGCAAGTCCTCACACAAATCCTCAGTGCCAGGCATGACTTCCAATGACAGCACTTCCTCACGTGTGTCACATTCTGGAGTTATCCCATACACAAAAACAGCCAGATCTGGGCCGGGAGTTTGGCCTAGTGGTTAAAGTGCTTGCCTAGCATGCATGAAGACCCGGGTTCGATTCCTCGGTACCACATACATAGAAAAAAGCCAGAAGTGGTGCTGAGGCTCAAGTGGTAGAGCTCTAGCCTTGAGAAAGTCCAAGGACAGTGCTCAGGCCCTGAGCTCAAGCCCAGGACTGGCAAAAAAAAAAAAAAAAAACAGCCAGATGGACAGTTTGTGTTATGATCATTGTCTTTTCATAAGCCAGACAGAAAACTTGGAGATCTCCTGTAGAATTCTTCAATTTTTTTTTCCTGGTGCTAAATAAGTAAGCTGCTCTGAGGGCATTCACGCTAAATTAACCCTTTGAAACTTGAACCTTGGTGCTTACAAACTCCACCATGCTTTCACAGACTTTCCCTATACATGAAGCCTCAGCTTCTTTGCAATTAGCTCCACCACTACATTACTTGTCTGAATAATGTTGTCTGCAATAAACACAGTAGCTTGTGATTCCAAACTCCAGTAGAACACTGATTTTATCCAGATGCATTTGGCCTTCCAGGCTATTGAGTTTAGTACATTTTGAGATAAACTAATTTTCTGGGCAGGAAGTTTTTTAGTTACTGTTAACACAGTCACAAGCCAGGCATAGGTTTGCCTTTGTCTTAAAAATAGTAAAATAGGGCAGGGAGTGTGGCCTAGTGGTAAAATGTTTGCCTAGCATGTACAAAGCCCTGGGTTTGATTCCTCAGTACGACATACACAGAAAAGGCTGGAAGTGGTGCTGTGGCTTAAAGGGTAGAGCACTAGCCTTAAGGAAAAAAAGCTCAAGGATAGTGTTCAGGTCCTCAGTTCAAGCCCCAGGACTAGCAAAAAAAAAAAAAATAGTAATGCCAGGGGCTGTTGGGGTTTATATCTGAGATCTGAGGATTGTGGTTCAAATCCAGCTAATTAACACCAAAAAGCTGGAAGTGAAGCTGTGGGTCAAATGGTAGACTGCCAACCTTGAGCAAAAAAGCTAAGAGATAGTGTCCAGACCTTGAGTTCAAGTCCTAGTGTCAACACTACTAATCATCATCATCATCATCATCATCGTCATCATCATCATCATAATCATAATTGTTGGTCCATTTCTCTTGGAAAGGTCAGCACTGTATCAACTTTACTTTGTAGCAGCCATTTACAGAATGTCACATGACTCCAGTTTTAATAACTATTCAATATAACGGTGTCTCCAGCAACATGATTATTTTGCTTTGATCATTGTTCTAGTCCTGCTTGTTGGATTTGGGACATATTTAACTTGGCATAATTAATCCTTAAGGTCTTTTTTGTATACTGTAATTACTTTAATCTGAGATTTAGTTGTTTCAGCGATTGGTGATCCAGAATATGTGGATAAAGATTAGCTTGAAGTTATCCTTTGTGTCGACAAAGAAGTCTAAGACATTGTGGTCAGTCATCAGAGGCAAGGTCATCAATAGCTCATGGAATCAACACGATCTAACTCCTAGATTGCCTGTAGTTTTGCCATAGTATGTTAAAACTTTCACAACGCATGTACTTCTAGTCTGCCTGACACTGACTGTCCTGAGTCACTGAAATACAGACAGATGACAGTAGCTTAAGGGAAGTATGCCTATCTGTCCTGTCATGTGCTATCCCTAGAATAATACTTTTTTTTTTTTGCTTTGCTTCTTAGAACAATTTTACATGTGTGTGCTGGTCCTAGGGCTTGAACTCAGAGCCTATATACTGTCCCTGAGCAGTTTTGCTCCAAGCTAGCACCCTACCCCTTGAGTCATAGCTCCACTTCTGTATTTTTGGTGGTTAATTGGACATAAGAATCTCAGGAACTTTCCTGCCTGAGTTGCCCTGAACTGTGATCCTCAGATCTCAGCCTCCTATGTCGCATAAGTGGGAGCTTCTGATACCCCCAGCTTTAAATTTTGAATTATTATAACGATTTCTTTAGTACAAATTTATGTTACTATGAAAACTGCTCTAACATTTACTGAATTTGGGGTTCTATCTGAGGTTGCCTTAGCAGGGCCAGATCAAATGTTTTCTTCCATCCATGAGCCTGTCCCCAGCCCCACGTGAAAATACAGAGCTGTTTTTCAGTTGCTTAACAGTTCAAGTGTGTAGAATAATGAATATAGAAGCTGAATAAAAACAAATGGACTCTGCCAGTTATTGACTTAAGGCTTCAACTCCAAATTCTTCCTCCCTTGCCCAGCTCCTCAAACATGGACCATAAGCATCTCCTTTGCAGCTTGTGTGATGTTAGACTTTGCCAACAGAGGGCGCAAGAGGAATGATAGGAGGCCTGGCAACCAGCTGGTGCCTCATGTCTGCTTTTCTTGCTTGCTTTCCTTTAGATATGGCAAAGCAGCCAATTAATTTAGTTTTTGGATGGCACAATTGCTCCTCAACACCCCTGAATGACCAAACACCTCCTGCTAATTAGCATCCAACTATGACCATATGGCTGCTACTTCCATTGTAGCGCAATCTCTTTCCCCAGCAAATGACCAGCTCCAGAAGCCATGCCTATGCAAACCTGGAGAGATAACTGGTCACCCAACTGCTGGCCCATGTTGCCTAATGCTAGCTGGTGTCACTCAGCTTCCTATCTCATATCACATTTTTTTCCCTTTTTCAACCATTCATTCCTTCACTCAATATATCCACTCCTTACTACATATCCTGCAGTATTCTAGTAAATGTTTGTGAATGAGTCCTTGTATAAATACAATTTGTTTTGTGGGTGGATATCTTAGGGTTGAGTGTTTGAGCACATGATATGTAATTAATGACTTCACTTATAAATTTAATTATTTGTTTTTTGAGACAGGGCCTTACTATGAATAGTCCAGGCTAGCCTCAAACTCCAGATCCTCTTGCCTCAGCTTCTTAAATGCTGGGATTACAGATATGAACTACCATATCAGCAGTTGCTTTTTTTTTTTTGCCAGTCTTGGGCTTGGGCTCAGGGCTTGAGCACTGTCCTTGGACTTTCTCAAGGCTAGCACTTGAGCCTTAGCACCACTTCCAGCTTTTTGCTATGTATGTGGTACCGAGGAATCGAACCCAGGTCTTTGTGCATGCTAGGCAAGCACTCTACCACTAGGCCAAACTCCTGGCTCGTGTTGCTTATTTTTGTAAGCAACTGCCAAACTATTTTCCTAAGTATGTGAACAATCTTACTTTCCCAAGAGCTGTATGAAAACAGAAGGTAACACAGAGTGAATGCCACAAAGACCATACCCTCAGAGAGATTACATTTAAAATCAGGAATGATAGAATAAATAAAGGTGCACACAAAAATAACAGGTATGGCCATAAAAGAAATGCAAATCAAAACAACTTTGAGATTCCACCTCACTCCAGTTAGAATGGCCATTATGAAGAAATCTAATAACAACAGATGCTGGTAGGGATGTGGCCAGGAGGGATCACTACTACAATGTTGGTAGGAGTGTAAACTCTTTCAACCGCTATGGAAAGCAGTATGGTGATTTCTCAAAGGAGTAAACATAGAGCTTCCCTGTGACCCAACAATTTCACTCCTTGGCATTTACTCAATTGTCCAGAAACAAGGACATACTAAAGCCATTAGCACAACAATATTCATTGCAGCACTATTTATCATAGTGAAGATATGGAACCAACCCCGATGCCCCTCAATAGATCAATTAGATGTGGTACTTACACACAATGGAATTCTATGCTGCCATCTGAAAGAATGACATTGCCCCATTCATAAAGAAATAGAAAGACTTGGAAAAAATCATATTAAGTGAAGTAAGCCAGACTCAAAGGAACATAGGCTCAATGGTTTCCCTCATTTGTAATAATTAATATGCACCTAGGACTCTCCTAGCAGAGGATTATAATAGCTCAAAACTTATGTACATAAAGTCATATAGGATGAGACTAAATGAAAGCAACTCTAGAATATGAAACAAGAGCTTTATCTTGTGTGATTATTGTTCTCAATGTACTATGCTTTTTCTCTTCTCCTTTATGGTTAATCTCATATTGTTACTGTATCTGACTTTGTTACCTGGTATATTGTATATATGTTTATTTGTTTATTTGAAATAGGAAAGGGAAGGGGGGAAAACAGGAAGATTGGGAGGGGGAGGAGGGGACAAAAACACGATAGGGAGTGTCAGTGTGTGAGAAATAATGCAACTACTACCTAAAGAATGTAACTGTAACCCCTCTATACATTATACCAATAATAAAAAAATAACAGGTAATGTCAAAGTGTGATAACAATTTAACTTTGTTTCAGAATTTTGAAATTCATGTAAACTATTTAAGCCGCAATTCCAGTATTGATTTTTTTTTCTGGTTAATTAGGGGTAAGATTCTCATGGAATTTCCTGACCAGGCTGGCTTCCAACAGTGATCCTCAAGTCTCAGTCTTCTGAATAGCTAGGATTACAAGTGTTGAGTCATTAACATTTGGCTCAAATATGTATTTTAGATACAGCCATGATAATCTATATCCTAATTACTAAATAGCCCATTATATACATGCACCAATGAATATGAAGAAAGCCATAAGTGGAGGTGAGTCTCAGGTGATAAGTGTACCATCCTTGAGAAAAAGCTAAGTGAGAACACAAGGCCATGAGATCAAGACACACACACACACACACACACACACACCCCAATTACAATTAGCTATAGGAGGAAGACCTCTCTAAGCTTCCCACATTTTCCATAGTACACAAGACTGGTCATATTGAGGCAAACTTCTGGGAAGAGAGTTAGTACTTTGTATCTGACTCTCTTGAAGCTTTGGGGCTTACCCTCTCCATTTTATCTCCTCTGGGGGTTCTATGGGATAAGGCTCCGGGCACTGGGTCTTGAATGCAAATGGCCAGCTACCACAGGGAACAGCATAATGCCAGTACTGCTACTGACAGCCCAATTGCTGGTTAGCACAACCCAAATCGGAGTTAAATTGGACACAATGGATATGAGAAAGTACGAAGCCAGGCAGCTGTCTTTGGTATAGCCATTGGAGGGATCCAGGCGTTCTCCTCCTCCTTCACAAGCACTGTAGAGCACAATACCTACGAGGATTCATGAAATTCAGTTCCAGATGCGATGTTTCAGAGGTGTGTCTAATAGTGTGGACTCATAGTGCAAACAAAAACACTTGCAAATACCTCAGGTCTGGCTCCAGTAAAAAGTGATGGTGCAGTCATGTGTCTGAGAGCTCCATACTGCACTCTAGGACAAAAAGAGGGAAGCGTTTTGCCCAAAGCTGTTGCTTTCCCTTTATGGGATGAGAGTGAAGCTACCGACTCAGCTTCAGGTTTTCTAACAAAACCCGGGAAGCACCGTGTTAGATTGTTACCTTTCCACACCCTTCATGATGCCTTAAGGAAGGCATCCTGTGCTTCACACAGACAGGATGGGGACTGTGAGCCTCAAGTGTCCCAGTGTCATATTTTCAAACATGCTCATCAGTAGCTGAAGGGCTTTTCCCAAGTGAAGATTCCTAGAGAGAAAGAAGGCTATAAAATGTAGCTTGTAATAATTAAAAATAACATTCATGAACAAACTACTACTCAGATATGAATCATCATGAGTAAAATTAAGACCAAGACCTAATATCCAATATATACAAAGAGCTCAAGAAACTAGACCCTCCCAAACTTAATACACCAGTCACTAAATGGGCAAAGGAACTAAGGAGAGACTTCTCAGAAGAAGAGGTAACAATGGCAAAGAAACACAGGAGGAATTGTTCATCTTCCCCGGCCTAAAGGAAATTCAAATCAAAACAACCCTGAGATATCAACATTTTGAATTCTAACAACAAATGCTGGTGGGAATGTAGGGAAAAGGAATCCTACTTAGAGTGCTGGTATGAATGTAAACTCGTATAACCAGTATAGAAAGCAGTCTGGAGGTTCCTCAAAAAACTAAACATAGCCCTTCCCTATGACCCAGCCATACCACTTCTTGGTATCTATCCAAAACATCACAGCCATGTTCATTGCCACATTATTCACAATAGCCAAGATATGGAAACAACCCAGATGCCCCACAACAGATGAGTGGATCAAAAAATGTGGTACCTATATACAATGGAATTTTACACAGCCATTAGAAAGAATAAAATAATGTCATTTGCAAGGAAATGGATGGAACTTGACCAAATCATGTTAGGTGAGGAAAACAAAGATCAGAGACAAATGGCATGTCTTCCTTGATGTGTGGAAATGAGATCTAAAAGGCACTGGGAAATGACAAAATATACAGAATTCTAGATATCCACATACAGTGGGACAAAAAGAGAGAATCACAAAGAATCACAAAATCTTAGGAGAGAATCACAACGATGTAATACTCAAGTGCTTCCTCATATATATATATAAAATAATATACATGCTGAAACGAACTCTAAAGATATGGAAACAAAGGATTTTTTTCTTGTTTTATTTTCTTTTTCTCTTTGTAGATACTGTAGTTGTTACTTTATGCATTCACATCCATATCTGAGGACAGGTAGGAGGGAGGGCACCGAATCAGAGGAAAAGGCATGAAACGGTATAGCAGTGCAGCACAGGGCTGCAGCAGACGCTGGTGAAAGTGAACGGTGCCACTCATGGATAGAGAGAAGAGACAGGGAATGGGAAAGAATGAAGGAACAGATGACACTATGGAAATGAAATGTATTTATTTCTGAATCTGTGTAAAGGTGACCCTGCTGTATATCACCTATAAAACATTAATAAAGTAAATTGGAAAAAAATTAAGACCAAGATCAATCACTAAAGCTAAGTGGACTATAGAATACAGCTCTTGAGTCCAAATTCAGCAACCGGTCCTGGAAACCAATAGATAGATAAGCTGTATTACATTGGCAGTCGGATCAATCCTCTCTGCTGGAAGGAAATAACTACATCCAAATTATGAAAGTGATTCCCTACTGTTCATTGGGCAGCAGATATAAATATCTGGGCTAACAGGAACCCCAACAAAGAAGGAGTATCAATACTTTATATCCTTGGAAGGTCTAATTGTTAAAAAAAAAATGATTCCAAGCTGTGGGAGCAGTGGCTCACACCTGTAATCCTAGCGACTCAGGAGGCTGAGATCTGAGGATCAAGGTTCAAAGCCAGCCTGGGCACAAAAGGACCTGAGACTCTTAGCTCCAATTAACCTTTAGAAAATGGGAAGTGAGGCTTGGCTCAAGGGTAGGGTGGTAGCCTTGAGCTGAAGAGCTCAGGGACAGTGCCTAGGTCAAGTTCAAGTCCCATGACCCACTCAAAAAAAAAAAAAAAAGGATTCCGAAGTAGTTTCACTGTTAACCAGCAAAACTGGGAGAAAACTATATAAGGCTGCCTAAATGTATTTTATAATTACTATCAAAATCTGTTAGGATCACTGAAAAAGTCCAAAACCATGGTGCTGACTCTGAACACTGACCTGGACCAGGTCAGAAATACTGAACTAGAAATGAAGGAAGCCCATAGCTTGCACATTCCCATTAAGAGCTCAAACCTAACCCACTTAGGCAGAAATGCTAGCCAGACACTGTGACCACAGATAATCACCGGTTGCCATAGTCCCTTGACTAACAAGCTCAAAGTCTAGCTCGTTGGGTCAAAAAAAAACCATCTTATCACAAATGAAATAACATCAGATTCCCAGAAAGCATCAGGCCAAACTGGTTTATCACAGGATGGAGCACAGGCCAACATCTATAAAATCCTAGCTCAATGTGTTCTACACAAATCATCCACCAGGTGGCGAGTATGCAGAAAGAGTGCATGCCCTTAATATAACTTGCTTCCCAAATCCCGAATCCAGTCCTAAAAGGGAAATTTCTGACTACTTGTTCGCATTAAGGGTCGGCTTGGTAAGTGCTCTTTACCCCCAGAAAGGCTAGGAAAATTAAAAATCAAGGTAATATCAGCTTATTGTGGTTAGGGAAATTCAAATTTTCATTTAAATGTCAAATAGAGGGTTTGACTCACTGAGGAAACTATTCTCAAGTCTTTTGCTATGAGAGATAGTATAAACATCCAGCATGGTAACCACATTTAGAATTTCAAAACTGTTCTGTGTTGTGCGGAAAAGTTCTACTTCCAGAATGGCAATTCTGTGTTCGTGCGTGTGTGTGTGTGTGTGTGTGTGTGTGTGTGTGTGTATAAATATATTTGTCTACTTATTATTTCTGGAAATAGTCTTAAAGGCATATAGCTAATAAAGACACATTATTCAAGAAAATATACTGCCCAGGTGCTAGAATAGCTCATGTTTGAATCCTAGCCACTCAGCAGGCTGAGATCTGAAAGGATCATGGTTCAAAACCAGCCATGGCAGGAAAAATCTGTGAAATCCTTATCTCCAATTATCCAGTAAAAAAAAAAACAAAACAAACAAAAAAAAAAAAAACAGAAGTGGAGCTGTGGCTCAAGTAGTATAACACTAGGCCTGACCAAAAGAGCTAAACAAGAATGTGAGACTCTGAGTTCAAGTCCCAGTACTGGCATAAAAGAAATGAGAGGTACAGAAAGAAAAGACTGAAACTCAGCAAGAATAGGGAGAATTTGTGACATTTTGACCACAATCTGCTAGCCAGTGCTAACCTAGTGTGCCAGAAACTCCATGCTAGGTGGATGCAGAGCATTCTCCCCTCAAAGTTTCTAATCAATGGTGATTATATCGTCCCAGAAAAGGTCATCCTTTAGAATATCTCTTCCTGCCACAGTTACCTGTTGCAGAGCCCAAATTTTAGAGGATGTGAAACAGATTTAGGTTCTCTTTTTCTACTCAGCCCTCACTCTGCCTTGGGTGTACCATACAGAGAATAATAAAGTATTCCTTGGCTATGCCTATATTAATCATAGTGCAAAAATTCCATGCTAGAAGGAGCAAGCTAAGAATGCCAGCCACCTCCCACCCAATGAGCACTCACAGAGAAGGTATCGCTGTTCTCAACTCCAGGCATAGTTTTGAAATTTTTCCCAGGAAAGAAAGAACAAATAGAGAGTTTCAAAGGCCAACTTAAATGATTTGACTTTGCTTTTGTTTTCTGAGACTTTATTTGCAACAAACTATGGGGAAGTTCAATATACGAGGAACTTCAAAACTCAGAACAGTGGAGAAGAGGCGTAGCAGAATGTGGTTGTGCACACCTGTAATCCCCAACTGCAAAGTCTGAGAGGATTGTACATTTCAGACTGGCCTGTAATATACAGTGACATCCTGTCTTGAGGAGAGGAGAGGGGAGGGGAGGGGAGGGGAGGGAGGAGGGAGCAAGGAAGGAAGGAAGGAAGAATAGGAAGAAAGGAGAGAAGGAAGGGAAGGAGGGAGGGAGAAAGGACATGAATAAAGAGGGAAAGAAAGAACAAGTGATCTGCTTCATGAGAAATACAAACCAATTAGTAGAAAAAAAAACACAAGAAAATGACAGAGAAAAACTCAAACATTGACCTCAAACTGCCCCCGCTAAATGACCTGAAATTAAATGAATCATGGTCTCCACAAGGATGTTTTTAAAACAACTGGTGAAAAAAAATAAATAAGTAAAACAACTGGTGATTCTGGCCAATATGAAATAGGAGGGAGCAGATTTATACTTTTGCCTGAAACTGTTTTATCAAAAAGAACATGTAAACATTGAAGTCATTGGACTTCAGAAGTGAGGCAAACAAGGTAGACCTCCAGATGTTCTAGACCACTCCAGGCAAAGGCTCACAAAAGGAAAGTACAGTCAGAGCTAAGAGATCTCCCTGAGTTGGACAAATAGACCTGTCCAGACAGCTGGAATTCACTTGGCAAAGTACCAAAGAAGTATTCTGCTGACTAGTGACCAATACATGCAAATGAAGAAACTACCTGAGACCAAGGTAAAGCTGTCCAAAAGATTAAAGGAAACACACTTTGAGAAAACGTAGGGCTGGTAAAAATGCCTAATCTCATCACCAAGCATGAAAATCTCACAATTTATGGAGCACTGGGTAAACTACCTAGAAGAGTTTGCCTGAGTAGTGAAGAAAATTAATCCTAGATTTATGGTAGACTGCTCCTAAACAATTGAACTATGTATTAGAACAAAACTGAAGAATGTTTATAGGCATACAAAAAACATCTAGCACACAAGGTAAAAAAAATCAAAATGTCTGGCACTTAACCATAAATTAACAGACATGCAAAGAAGTGGCAACAGCTCCCAGATCCAGAGTTCAAGCCCCAAGTTTGGCAAAAAATTATTATTATTATTATTATTATTATTAAAGTAATATAGTGAAAATATTGAGAAATTTTCAACAATTATATAGTAAATTTGCTTTTTAAAAGTGAGTACTCAAGGCATGAGTTTGGCCTAGTGGTAGAGTGCTTGCCTAGCATGCATGAAGACCTGGGTTTGATTCCTCAGTACCACAAATATAGAAAAAGCCAGAAGTGGTGCTGTGGCTCAAGTGGGAGACTTCTAGCCTTGAAAAACCCCAACGACAGTGTTCAGGCCCTGAATTCAAGCCCCAGGACTGGCAAAAAATGTATACTCAATGATTTAAAAATTGATAAAAATCATTTGTCTGAAATAAGAACTAAACATTGAACAAAAAATTATAATGATTGTGCCAGGTTCTGATGGTGCCTGTAATCCTAGCTACTCAGGAGGCTGAGATCCGAAGATCGCAGTTCAAAGCCAGCCAGGGCATGAAAGTCAGTGAGACTCTTATCTCCAATTAAACCATCAGAAAACCAGAAGTGGCACTGTGGCTCAGGTGGAAGGGCCCTAGCCTTGAGGTGATGTGTTCAGGGACAACACCCAGGCCCAGTAATTCAAGCCCCATGACCCACCAAAACAGAAAAATTATAATGATTCTTAACAATGAGTTTGGCCAGCTTTAAAACAACGGATTTTTTTTGCCAGTCCTGGGGCTTGAACTCAGGGCCTGAGCACTGTCCTTGGGCTTTCTGAAGGCTAGAGCTCTACCACTTGAGCCACAGCACTACTTCCAGGTTTTTGTAATATATGTGGTACCAAGGAATTGAACCCAGGTCTTGGTGCATGCTAGGCAAGCACTCTACCACTAGGCCAAACTCCTGGCCCAACAATGGATTCTTTTTTTTTTTTCATTTTTTTAAAAGAATTTATTAACGTTGATTTTTATATCATATTTTAAATGACAAGTTTAACATACAAGTGTTCAAGGAGGGAATCTCTGTTTACAATCACTGGGACTTAGTATTTAGAACTTAATCAAAATTAGGCTAAGGGTTTGTATGTCATAGAAACATATTAATTTATGAAATAAAACATTATGTCTATAGAGTCATAGGTTTTTATGTCTATATAGTTATGTTTATATTTCCATTACCATGTCCATAGGATTGGGTATGCAGTTATTGAGTCCTCGCTCTTGTACTCTTTGGATTTAATAGCCACATATTAAGGATACCATGCGCCTTTTGTTCTTTAGGTCTTGACTTGTCTCACTCAACATGATTCGCTCTAGATTCATCCACTTCCCTGTGAATGCCATTATTTTATCTTGTCTGTTGGCTATGTAGAATTCCCAACAATGGATTCTTGTACACTGTTGAACTAAAATTTTAAAAACATATTTTCCTCAAACAACAGCCATACCTTTGCAGAAATATTGCCAATTCATAAGTCCAAACTTATAGAATAGTTACCTAAAATCTTTTACATTTACCAAAGAATAATTTCAGCTAGCTAGAAAAATAGCTCTTACCATGATGAATGTTTATTCAGCTATATTAGTTCAAAACTCTGGATTTAATAAGATTTTACGAGAGATTGTTTTGTTTTGTTTTTATCCCTACTTTGTAATACATACTCAAAATATTTAGATGTGGCATTGATTAAGTTGCATTGTACTCACACATGTTGAATTGAAGCCCCTTTGTTCAACTATCTAAAGAAAAAGTTTTAAGTTGAAAAATGAAATCCCTGGCAGGAGTTTGGCCTAGTGGTAGAATGTTTGCCTAGCTTGCATGAAGACCCAGGTTTGATTCCTCAGTATCACATAAATAGAAAAAGCCAGAAGTGGTGCTATGGCTCAAGTGATAGAGCTCTAGCCTTGAGAAAACCCAGGGACAGTGCACAGGCTCTGAGTTCAAGCCCCAAAGACTGGCCAAAAAAAAAAAAGAAAGAAAAATGAAATATCTTTGTATAAGTAATATATACTAATAAAAGTTGTTTTAAGGTCAGAAAAATATTTGTGGTCCATTTTTACTGTACACACCATGAAAACATCAGGAATGTACACAGTTATTAGAGTCATGCAATATATGTGTCCTGTAAAACATCACCATTTTATTTAACTCTTGAAGGAAATAATAGTCAATGACCTTTTTAATGATATTTTCTCAATAAGCTTACTATCGGTGAATTAGAAGAGACAAGGGAAGGTAAAGAAATGCTTATTTGTCACCTACCTAGCCAGCTATGAGAATTTCTGGTGAAATTGCAAACTTCCTATAATACAAATCACTAATAGTTCTCCCTGGTCTGGGAGTTTGGCCTAGTGGTAGAGTGCTTGCCTAGTATTCACGAAGACCCAGGTTCAATTCCTCGGTACCACATGCATAGAAAAAAGCTGGAAGTGGTGCTGTGGCTCAAATGGTAGAACTCCAGGCTTGAGAAAAATCCAAGGACAATGCTCAGGCCCTGAGTTCAAGCCCCACGACTGGCAAATAATAATAATAATAATAATAATAATAATAATAATAATAATAATAGTTCTCCCAATATGTCACTGTGTCAAAAACTATCATCATAACTAACATGTTTAAATTACATGTGAATAATAAAACTATGAAAAAATCTGGAATAATATTTTGTGGTATGAATCAATTTAACAGTATTGCACCAGTGGTAATTCTAGCTATTTAAGAGACTGAGATCTGAGAAATCATGGTTTGAAGCCAGCTCTGGCAGACAAATCTGAGAGACTCTTATCAATTAATGACCAAAAAGCTAGAAGTGGAGGCGTGGCTCAAGGCCACAAGCCTTCACTGAAAAAGTCAAGTAAGAGTGTGAGACAGAGCCAGAGCTGTGTGAAGAAAACGTGATTTGAAGTAGCTGTCTCTGAACAAACTATAAGGGTGGGGGAGGGAGGCCAAAAAGGAAATCTCAATAATTACGATGAGCTGTTTTTAACCCTGTTGTACAATTACTTAAGGATCATTTTTGTCAATAATGCAATATTTTAATCAATAAACACGAATCACATTGACACTAAAGGTGCATAACAGACCAAATACCAACATCATCCCCGCCCAGCGTGCTCACAAGGGACGCCTTGGGGAGACTACTGTTCTGTCACCTGGAACTGGAGCACTGTGGGCTTCCACAGCCCCTTGGACACAACGGTACCGATTTTTTAACCTTCTGTTGGTCCTGAGCGTCCGCTTATGGGTAAGGCAGGGCCCATGGGGAGGGCAGGACCTTGTACACCCGGCTAGGTTTGACCTCTTTCCCACTACATTACTGAGTCTCACTTAGCATACCGGAGCCTTCTAAGAGGAGCTCTCAGAGGACACCTTTCTCCCTTCCCTCTGCCTTTCCCACAAGAGTAAGGACATGTCTTCATCACCCAAGACATACAAAACGATCACACCTTCA
Source organism: Megascapheus bottae (assembly GCF_031878675.1). Classification (NCBI taxonomy): domain Eukaryota; kingdom Metazoa; phylum Chordata; class Mammalia; order Rodentia; family Geomyidae; genus Megascapheus; species Megascapheus bottae. The sequence continues at coordinate 16,645,937 of NC_143536.1, forward strand.
CATGCTTCCTATTGTCTCCCACCAAATAGTCAAATCGGTCAGATGCCCCTACACCTGCTGCCTGGAACCTAAGCCCTGAGAAATATTCATAATGAGTCAGTCCTTGACAGGATAATCGTGGATAGGATGACAGCCTTCACAACTATGCTATCACTAACATTGTCTGCCCACCTTATCCGAGAGAAGAGAGAGAGAAAAGAGAGAGAGAGAGAGAGGCCACCAATCTAGGCCTATTAATAGTATCTTTTTGTCATTCGAATCTTTGTTCACTTTGAAGAAATTAACTATGCCTCTTATATCTTCTAGATTTCCTGGCTGGTTTAGAAAAATTGTCTTTCACTCCAAGGTTGTTACAAATATCACTCTAAATTTTGTAAGCTTCTTACATTTAAATCTCTAGACCATCTGGAATTTATCTTTTTATAGAATAAGATCGGAGGAGTTTAGCTTTATTTTATTCCAGTTATTAAGCAAACCACCTTTCTCCCATGAATTAAAATACCTACATTATTTGCCTGTATGGATTCCTTACAGATACATGTCTGCTGAACCCCTATGTCAAGTTTGGAGGTCTTAGTTATTGTTGCATCTGCCTTGCCTCTTAAAGGATGCAAAGGGGGACATGTACATATTTGTGTTACTGTGTTTCTGTTGAACATGTCTTGGGATGTTGGGTAGAAATGAGGACACAGACCCAAGAGGAACTTGACAAGGCAAAATTTTACTTCTGCAGAAGGGTATGCTACTGACAGGAAACCAAGTCAGTAAGTGCACTGGGCAGACAGTCTGCCCAATTTTTAATTCCTAGTACATTATTACCCCTTGTTCTGATTGGTTAGAAATTTGATTCACAATCTTGTGCAGTTGGCTAGTTTGAAAGTGATTAAAAAAAAAAATTCAGCCAGGTGCTGAATTCAGCCAGCCTAACTACTTAGGTTACTGAGATCTGAGAATTGCAGTTCCAAGATATTCCAGGTAAGAAAGCCTCTAATCAACCGTAAACTACCAAAAAGCTGGAAGTAGAGTTGTGGCTCAAATGGTAGAGCAGTAGCCTTGAGCTAAAAAAGCTCAGTAATAGCACCCCGGCCCTGAGTTATATCCCCAGGCCTGGCACAAAATATAAAATAAAATAAATAAAAAGTTTACTTGAGCAATCAGTTGAGATCAGGACGCCTTGCCCAAACAGGAACTTTAAGAAAACAAAGGGTGTGGCTTAACGTAAATAGCCTCTTGTAAGATGGTGGCTGTCTTTAAAATGGTGATGCTTATTTCAAGCAACCACTGTGACAGAAAAAAATATTCTACATTTCTATGAATTTTAGCTCAGAGATCATTTAGAAAGCTTTGAATATACATTCCATCCCACCAACCTGACTGTGGTGCTATATTGTGTTATTCCAGAAAAAAGCAGGAAGCATGAAAGTGTCGGTAAGTGTGCCTACACACCCATACCCCTCCTGCTGTTCAGTTCTTTTGAATGGAAAGGGGATAAATTCATTCATCTGAGAAAGTTCTGTAAATTTTTAAAAGATTGTATAGAATATACTTTAATTTTTGCCAGTCCTGGGGCATGAACTCAGGGCTTGAGCACTGTCCTTGGGCTTTCTCAAGGCTAGAGTTCTACCACTTGAGCCACAGTACCACTTCTGGCTTCCCCCCCCCCCCCCCCCCATGTATGTGATACTGAGGAATCAAACCTGGGTCTTCCTGCATGCTAGGCAAGCACTCACACCACTAGGCCAAATTCCTGGCCTGTAAAATTTTAATTTCATATCTTTCTACGTATACACAATGGACCCTTTTCTCAATAAAAGCAGCTATGCACTTAGTTGGACCTTGATAAATAGTTACTGAATGGATGAAATAAAAGTAACTTTACATGTGAGAATGTAGAGAGCACTTCCTGGATTCAAGGCTTTATGAGGTAAAGAGACTGCCTGTTAAAATGAAGACAACTTAAGGAGTGATAGGTTCACTCTTTCCATGGAAAAATGTTTCTATCAACTAGCTGTCATCCCTACTTCATTCTACATTGGGTAGTCCAGGAAATCTCCAGTATTATCCTTTGATCGCTACACATCTGAGTATCAGAGCTGGAGGTGGGGCATCTTAATATAGGACTCGGTGCATTGGAAGGACACAGTAGTAAAGGACAGTGTGACCTCTCTCCTAAGAGAAGCTAGGATTGCTTATATATTCACTAAGAAGATTCTGTCAAAAACTGCAGCCATGGTTAACTATCTGGGGAAAATATAAAGCAACCCAATTTTTACTTAATGTAAAGAAATGGCCGTAGTCTCGTGGATGGGCTGGAATGTAATATAATATTCAACTAGTGATCTATAGCTTTCCCTTCTTCAGGGAATAGCAGATTCTATGCAGGAGAGGGGGAAGGACCAGGGAAGAAGGTAGATTTGGGAGTAAGTGAAAGTCATCGGAGAGATCTATCTTTGTCGTGGTTTGGTTTCACAAATTCCATTGGGATACTTCTGTTGTTCTTTAAGGCAGTACTGTCACAGACACTGTGACGGTTGTGACTTCCTGGCTGGCCAAATTTGGGCATAGTGATTAGTGAGTAAATCAGTCTTGCTGGAGAGGGATGGGGGCTGTGTGTTAGCTTGCTTAGTATTTTACTTTAGATCTCTTACTCTCAAAATAATTTGAAGTTATTATATCAGGAAAGTCTCATTTGTTTGGGGGCTTTTTTTTGTTTTGTCACTCACAGGGCTTGAACTCAGAAACTGGGCACTGTTCTGAGCTCTTTTTGCTTAAGACTAGTGCTCTACCACTTTTAGCTACAGCTACACTTGTGGTTTTCTGGTGGCTAATTGGAGATAAGTGACTTACAGACTTTCCTGGGCTGGCTTTGAGCCACAGTCCTCAGATCTCAGCCTCCTGTGCAGCTAGTATTACAGGCTTGAAGTACCAGCACCTGTCATAAATGCCCAAAACAGTTTCTTTCTTTTTTTTCAGGTGCAAGACTGGAACTCAAACCTGGTACCTGACTCTTTGCCTCATTGGCCAGCACTTTACCAACTGAGCCATACCCCAGCCCCCTAAGTGTTTTCATTCAACTTAATTTGATTCAGTAATCATTTATTAAATGCTTGATGCATGCACAGTATTGTTCTAAGTTGGAAGATATATGTGGAAAACATATCCTGCTTTATGTAAGTGAAGAAACTAGAATGGCAGTGGACTGCTTAGTAAACTACACATTACAGGGCAGGACAGAAAGACTGGTAAGGAATACACAAAGAGTAAGGGTGAAAGGTGAACTTGAGCTTTGGTACAGTTATTCAGAAAAACGACTGAGAGTGGTCACATTGTGTAAGGGATCTGGAGGTTAAGGAGGTGATTCCAGCTGGTTGGTTAAGACAGGGGTCTTGGTAAATTTTTTCCCTGGCTGGTTTTGAACCATGATCCTGTTGCCACCTGCCTTTAAATACTCTTAAAGAATGTTTTAAGTACTCACCCTTTGTCCTCAAATGTTAAGCAGTTCTCTAGTAAGGATTTAGCTTTTCACATCAGGGTAACACTTTGTAAATGGAAGTTTTGTCCTGAGACTAGAAAGGGTCATTATTTAAAGAGCAGAGGAAGGCACAGCCACTAACAGATGACCTGGCAGCCTAAAAGAAGAGCCTGGCTTCCCTTAGCTGGGAGATCACTCTTTTTAACTGAATTGGGCTTTAGTTTTCATTTTTTATAAGCTCAATTATGGAGTGATTTATGTAGTAATTAACTATTTACACTGGACCTCCTACTTAGAAGATTCTAGTAACACAGTCTCCTCCTGGGCTTTAAGGCCCTCCAGCCTTTGGTCTGAGGTATGCTGTGATTTTTTTTTTTTGCCAGTCCTGGGGCTTGAACTCAGGGTCCTTGGGCTTTCTCAGGGCTAGCACTCAAGTACTTGAGCCACAGCACCACTTCTGGCTTTTTCTGTGCATACGTGGTATCAAAGAATCAAACCCAGGTTTTTGTGCATGCTAAGCAAGCCAGCTACGACTAAGCCATACTCTTGGCCACACTTTGTCATCTTAAAGAGATATTTTCTGTATTTTCAAAAGCAAAATTGAGCTGGGTGTGGGTGGCTCACTCCTGTAATCCTAGCTACTCAGAAGGTTGAGATCTTAGGATTATGGTTCAAAGCCAGCCAAGCACAAAAGTCCATGAGACTCACCTCCAATTAACCACCAGAAAACTGAATATGCAGCTGTGACTCAACATGGTAGAACATTAGCTTTGAGCTGAAAATCTCAGGGACAGCGCTGAGGCCCAGAGTTCAAGCACCATGACTGACAAAAAAAAAAAAGAAAGAAAGAAAAGAAAAGAAAAAAGCAGGATTGGTAATCCTTTTAACTTGTGTGATGCTTATAATGGTGCTTGAGCCGCACCCCCAAAATAAATCTTTACAAACATTTGATTTATCATTTTCATTACTGTGGCTTTTTATTCATTAAGATAATTGCTTAGAAAACAAAACATATAATGTTATTGAGGAAAAACTAGAGTACAATAATAATCTTACCACTCATTCTACTTGGATATTTGTATTCAATCATCAAATATCTGACAGCTTTCAATGGCTTTGTCAAGCTCCTGAGTAGTTTCCATTTTGCCCATTCTGTGTCAGCTCTCCCTTCTGTCACCTGGCTTTACCATGTCATGTGGCTCTGAGACAGTCATCCTTTCTCCGGCCCCTGTTGGTTCTTCCCTGTCACCACAGCTTCTTAGTCCCTGGGAAGGGGCCCCAGGAGGGCTCCTTGGATCTGCTGGAGGCTTCTTTGGTTTCTTACCTTTCCTCTCCAGTTGTACTCATCACTTGGCAATCTTGCTGGTTTCATAGTGTTAAATGTCAGCTGCATCCCAGCAGATCTCCTGTGTGTATCTCCGCCATTCTCTCCCTTCCACTCCCCCTGTGTGCCCAGCTCCTTCAAAGGCCTCACAGGGATCTCGCCCCAAACACATGCCCATGGAAGCCTAGCTTCTCTTCTGCAAATCTGCTCTGCCTACATCTTCCTCAAGTCAGCAACAACAACTCCATGCTTTCAGCTGCTGGGATAACAAACTTTGAGTTATTTTAAGCCCTTCTTCTCCCCCCAGACCAAACATCTGATCCACCAAGAAATCCTGTGATTCAACATGGAATCTGACCACTTTTCATCCACTCTATCTCCAGCTCCGTACCACCATAACAGCTTACTGGGATTCTTTCTAGTCTCCTTCCTTCTACCTTTGCTCTGCTATATGTAGCCTCAACTAAAGTGCTGAAGGAAGGCTGTTAAAACTCAAGGCAAATGGTGACACTTTTGTGCCTAGAATGCCCCAGTTTCACCCATCTCAATCAGAGTGAAAACCCAACTGTTTCCATGGCCTATATGAGGCCACAGATGATCCACATTATTCCTCTCAGGCCTTTCCTGTTAGGAATCCCATCTCTACCAACATCCTTGAATGATCCTGTTGTGCTCTAGCCTCAGGGCCTTGGCACCTGCTGCTGTCTTTCTGTGTTTGCTCTTCTCAGATAGCCCCACAGCTTGCACCCTCAGTTTTTCTGCCAGTCCTGAGCTCAGTTCTCAGGATCATTTACTCTGACTGCCCTGTTCCCACATTTCTCTCTAAAGTACATTGGGAAGCTATAAAAACTAATTCTCTGTTGGGCACCAGGGGCTCATGCCTATCATCCTAGCTACTCAGGAGGATGAGATCTGAGGATCATGGTTCAAAGGCAACCAGGTAGGAGAGTCTGTGAGAATCTTATCTCCAATAAACCTTCAGAAAACCAGAAGCAGTGTGGTGGCTCAAGGTGCTAAACTTGAATGAAAAAGCTCAAGCACAGAGCCCAGGCCCTGAGTTCAAGCCCCATGACTGACAAAACAACAACAATCTCTGGATCTGCATTTACTGTTTCTTTTCTAAACTAAAATCATCTCAGGTGCAGGGATGGACCTTTTTGTCTATTTTACTCACTAGTATGTCCCTAATACCCAGAATAGTGCCTGGCCTGTAGTTGGCACTGGACATGATTAGAAGTTATTGAATCAGCCAGGTGCAGGTGACTCATGGCTATAATGCTAGCTACCCAAGAGGCTGAGGTCCAGAAAATTGAGGTTTGAAGCTAGCAGAAAAGTTTTCAAGAATCAATCTCTAGCCAGGCACTGGTGGTTTACGTCTGTAATCTTAGTTACTCAGGAGGCTGAGATCTGAGGATCGAGGTTCAAAGACATCCCGGGAATTAAAGTCCATGAAACTCATATCTCCAGTTAACACCAGAAAACCAGAAGTGGCACTGTGGCTCAAGTGGTAGAGTGCGAGCCTTGAGCTGAAGAGCTCATGGACAGTGCTCAGCCCAGAGTTCAAGCCCTGTGACCAACAAAAAGCTGGACTGGAATCATGGCTCAAGTGGAAGAGTGCCAGCTGTGAACAATAAGATGAGTAAAATTGAAACCCTGAGTTCAAGCCCTGGTACTGCCAAAAAGCAATTTAAAAGTTATTGAATTAATGACCAATGGTTTTATAATCCATTTTTCCACATAGCAGTGTACTTTCTTTTTACTAAAATATTTTTGAGGTCTAGAACCGTAGACTTAGCTATTTTATATTTGTATGTAGTTGCATAGTATTGTGTCCTATCACCATACCACTACATATATTGTTGGGTAATTTAAGTTATAATTTTCACTATTATGATACATAGAGTAAATATTTATTTTTGTTTCTTGCAGAACTGGGGAATGAACCCACAAAGCAGAGCTCTACCACTTAAGCTACTTCTTTTTTTTTTTTTTTTTGCCAGTCCTGGGGCTTGAACTCAGGGTCTGGACACTGTCCTTAAGCTTTTTTTGCTCAAAGCTAGCACCCGACCACTGGAGCCACAATGTCACCTCTGGCTTTCTCTTTCTCTTTGTGGTGTTGACGAGTTGAACCCAGGGCTTCATGTATGCTAGGCAAGCACTCAACCACGATGACACATTCCAGCTCAGCCACTCCCTTTTATATTAACACCTTTTTTTGTTTTGGTGGTGGCTTGAACTCATTTCCTTGTGTTTGCTCCAAGTCAGGTACCCTACCCCTTGAGCTGTACCATCAGCCTGAATATTTCTAATAGTAGAAAGAACTACTACTACGTGGGTACCTATTACTTGCCTTGTCTAAAATATTTCGCCTTATATTTGTTACTGATAAGTGTTTGGTATGTCAGCTGTGTCTTACTTGTATAACTTTCCCTTTTATAGTTTTTTTTAAAACTACTCTGTTTTCCTTGCCATTTGGACTTGTATGCTACTTTATCTGTCTTCTGTTAATATCATCAATGATATTTTCTAGTTGTTTTCATTGACCTAAAAGCCTTGGTTGTTTTGGGCTCTTGATGATTTGATTTTTATTTATTTTTTTATTTTTTTTTTGGCCAGTCCTGTCCTTGGACTTTCTCAAGGCTAGAGCTCTACCACTTGAGTCTCAGCACCACTTCTAGCTTTTTTCTATGCGTATGGTACCGAGGAATCGAACCCGGGTCTTCTTGCATGCTAGGTAAGCCCTCTACCACTAGGCCAAACTCCCGGCAATGATTTGATTTTAAATGGGCTTCATATCAAAAGTATAATGGTTGGATTGTGGTTTTAAATGGAGTGATGAGCTCCCTCCCTTTCATCCAGAATTACTGTTGGTTTAGGAGGTATTTTCTTCTTTTTCTATGCCTGTAAGATTTTTTTATTTCTTAAGTAACAGATGTTACATGTTTAAAAAGGAAGAAAAAAAGTTGTGTTCCAAGTATAGAACTTGGAATTTCCTCTCCACTCAATCTCTATAACCATAATCTTAGTCCCAGCAATATTTTCTTTCTTTATATTCTACTCTATCCCTAGCATATATAAACATATGTGTGCACAAGTGTATACACACATAAAAGTTTATAGATTTTATGTGTGTGTGTGTGTGTGTGTGTGCGCGCGCTTGTGTGCACCTAATACATAACAAGCTTTGTTTGTAAAGCACTGACTCCTTCCAAATGTCCAAAGGGGAACTAAAGGTAAGAGTAAAGCTTGAGGACTGGGAGTTTGGCCTAGTGGCTAGAGTGCTTGCCTAGCATGCACGAAGAACCGGGTTCAATTCCTCAGTACCACATACATAGAAAAAAGCCGGAAGTGATGCTGAGGCTCAAGTGGTAGAGCTCTAGCCTTGAGAAAGTCCAAGGTCAGGCCCTGAGCCCAAGCCCAAGACTGGCAAAAAAAAAAAAAAAGTAAAGCTTGACATACCTGCCTCCATTTTGTAGCTGTGTCCTGTGCTCTGAGTCATTTTTACCTGCATCCATCTTGGAATCCAAGAAGGACAGGACAATGGGTAAACAGACTAGGACTGGATATGGAGCTGTAATTATGTATACTTCTAGCCCCTTGCCACAAATTCTTTCTCTATTTAATCTGCAGCCCAAAGATGGGCCAAAGTGCTTATTTTGCTCATTTTCAGAGTGTACCCCTGCCTCATGAAAAACCTTTTTCTACCCTTCACCATAGCTTATTTCTTTATTTGGCAGATTGAGGAGAGTGGCCAGATCTAACACGTAGAACTCCTTAGGTTTCAGCCACTAGCCTAAAACTCTGATTATAAATCAAACTATCTTGGTCTTTCTGTATTCTTCATTGTACTTAATTATAGTCTTGGACCTTGATATTTTAATCACCCTACAGATAATCAGTTACATTATTTCAGACATATCCCACTCCTGCCAGTATTTCTGCATTGGGGAATGACAGGTGGAAATGAGGGGAGAGGCCACACTAATGGCTATTCTACTTCTTTCACTTTTCTCCTTCTTCTAATTCATGATCAATTGCTGTATAGAGGAACCAAGAATGGAAAGTCTCCCTGAAGAATCATCCCTTTTAAGAAAATGTGAAATTCAGTAGGAGTTTATAGTTGTGAGAATTAATTCTTGGAATTGGGAGGAACATTCTGATATATAATCATCTTTGGATTCTCAGATAAGTGCTTCCCTGTTTGCTGCAAACATGGGCAGTGGCCACTTTATGGGCCTGACTGGGGTAGAAGCATCTTCAGGAACTTCAGGGATTGTTTTTTGTTGTTGTTTTTATGCAGTACTTCTATTTTTTTTATTGTTGGGATAATGTAAAGAGGGGTTACAGTTGCATTTGTCAGGTAGTAGGTGTATTACTTCTCATATTGATACCACTTTTCATGTTTTTGTCCCGGCTTCTCTCCTCTCATCCCCTCCCAATCATCTTGCTTCCCATCCCTTCCCTTACCTATTTCAAATAAATAAGTAAATGTATATACAATCTACCAAGTATCAAATTCAGATACAGTAAAATGTAAGATTAACCATAGGGCAAAAAAGAGAAAGAGAAATAACATAGTACATTAAGAACAACAATCACACAGGATAAAGCTCTTGTTTCCATATCCTAGAGATCCTTTCATTTAGTCTCATCCTTTATGATCTTACTTACATAGGTTTTGAGCTATTGTAATCCTCTTCTAGGAGAGTCCTAGGTGTGTACTAATTATTACAAAAGAGGGAAACCATTGAGCCTATGTTTGGGTCTGGCTTACTTCACTTAATATGATTTTTTTCCAAGTCTTTCCATTTCCTTACAAATGGGGCGATGTCATTCTTTCTGATGGCAGCATAGAATTTCATTGTGTATAAGTGCCATATCTTCTTGATTCACTCATCTACTGAGGGGCAACTGAGTTGGTACCATATCTTAGCTATGGTAAATAATGCTGCAGTGAACATCGATGTGCTAATGACTTTAGTATGGCCTTGTTTGTGGACATTTGGGTAAATGCCAAGGATTGGGAGTTCAGGGATTGTTAGTAGGGCCTTAGAATAGAATGTAGGTCATAACTTCCATTGCAACTAACATCCATCTTCATCACTGTCTAAATAAAACTCATAATCACATGAATTTACTTTTTTCTTTTTTGTCAGTCGTGGGGCTTGAACTCTGGGATTGGGCATTGTCCCTAAGCATTTCAGCTCAATGCTATCACTCTACCACTTGAACCACAGCACCACTTCGGTTTTCTGGTGGTTAATTGGACTTTAGTGCCTGGGCTGTCTTTGAACTTCAATCTTCAGATCTCAGCCTTCTGAATAGCTAGGATTACAGGCATGAGCCACTGGCACCGGGCCACAAACTTGTTTTTAAACAGAGTACCTATTAAAGATTTCTTGAGAAGTCATGGAGAACAAGAACACACATACACATGTGTATGTGTGTATGTGTGTGTGTGTGTGTGTGTGTGTGTGTGTGTGTACGTGTGTACGTGTGTACTGGGGCTTGAACTCATGGCCTGGGCACTCACTGTCTCTTTAACTTTAGCATTAAGGCTAGTGCTCTACTACTTGAGCCACAGCTCTACTAACTTTTTGGTGGTTAATTGGAGATAATGTCACATACTTTCCTGTCCATGATTCTCACATCTCAGCCTCCTGAGTAGCTAGGATTATAGGCATAAGTAACTATTGCCTGACACTCAAGTATATTTTTAAGATTGTGTTCACTTTTCATTCTTAGTAAATGAACAGGTGGAAGGTGTTTACAGTCCATGGACTGTAAGAACACAGTGAACAAAGAATTGTTAAGAGAGAAGTGGGGCAAGATGGTGAATTGAAAATAGCCAAAGTTACTTGCCCTGTGAATGAAATCAAACTAAAACCCAGTATATGACTCATGAAGAAAAGGGAAGATATTAAATCTATGAAGTGTTATCACAGATCCAAAGAGAGCCACATAGAAGCAAAGAGGGAAAAAAATGCAGTAAGGATGAGAAAATCAATGGATTTGATACAACTGCCTTCCTAGCCAGGGACAGCTGCCAAGAAGTCTAAAGGTGAAAACATTTAACCCCACATGGAGGGCAAAACAAAAACCTGAAAACTTGAACCCCTACCCAGGGTAGGAGGCAAGTTGTAAGACAGACCCAGGAATGAGATTGAGAGTGGAATCACAATATCCTATGTTTCCCCTTTTTGTGTTTATTTTTTAGATACAGTCTTGTTTTATGCCTGAGCCAGTCTCCTGCACTTCCAATTTGTGCTTTCTTGTGTTGCTAGGATAGAAGGCGCCTATCACCTCCCCTGTCATTGTTAGAGTCTCATGAGCTGTTCTAAAAACAAAATCCCTTAGTTTCTACTTCCTAAGTAGATAAAATTATGGACTTGAGCCATGGCACCCAGCTAACTTTTATGCTTTTTAAGGTCCATTATCTCAGTAATGGAAATTAAATAATATACACTGACAAGTAGAACACTTGACTTACAACAGTAACTTATGGCACACACAACAATTTGGTTAAAGACTTAAATGGGAAAACTTGGAATAATTTTATGTTTGAGTAGAAAATGATTTTTAAATAGATGTTAAAATTAAAATTCCCCAATTCCTAACTGATCATTAATGTATACATGAAACCCCTGGAAACCCCAGCAGTTATAAGAAATAGGAGAAGTATCATGGAAAGACAGAACTGTAACTGTGGTGGGATTTTTGTTTTTTGTTTTCTGTTTTTTAGTTTACTGTACCTTCCATTGACTACCTTCCCAACTCACACAGTGTAGACAGTAAAAAGCAGAAGTCTTCCTGCTGTGTCAGAGGACAGAAACAGGCTGAAAAAACACTTGATGATGTGCATGGAGAGCTTTAAAAATTGGGAAACCAAAGAGAGGGTTAACCCTCGAATTTCAATATAAATTACACACAAATCCTTGGTTCATTGCCAAACTACGCAGGTGCTAGAGAAATCTCTAGAGGGCTTAACTGTAGTAGCAGCAGCTGGAAGCCTAAGAGAAAAAACAAAGAAAAAGAAACATCAGCTGCTGCGTTCAGAGCAGTGAGTTGGCAAGAAAGATTTTGCAGCTTGAGTCTAGGAAAGTTAATAGCTTTCTGTTGGAGATATGTCTCAGGTGGTAGACTAATTGCCTAGCAAGCACAAAGTGCTGAGTTCAAATCCCTCTGCCACTATCACCCCAAAGAAGCAAGCTCATTGCTTACTAAAACAAGAAACAGCAATCCCAAGATGGCCATTTTTCTACGGCTAATTATTAAACATACAAAAAAGTGAGGAGATAAGTGTGACACACACTCCCAGGGGGGAAGAACAAAGAATAATAAACCAAGCACCAGTGGCTTATGCCTATATAATTCTGGCTACTCAGGAGGCTGAGAGCTGAGGATTTCAGGTTGAAGCCAGCCCAAGCAGGAAGGCCCATGAGACTTCAATGAACCACCAAAAAGCCAGAAGTAGAGCCGTGGCTCCAGTGGTAGAGCACCAGCTTTTGGCACAAAAGCTCAGGAACAGTGCTTGGGTCTTAGGTTCTAGCTCCAATACCCTAGCACAAAAATAACATTTAAATAATAAATAACCACTGAACTCTGAGCAGAGCCAGATGTTGATTTTATGAACACATTTCAAAAATTGCTATTATAGGGCTGGGTATTTGGCCTAGTGGTAGAGTGCTTGCCTAGTATGCACAAAGACCCCGGTTCGATTCCTTGGTACCACATACATAGAAAAAGCCAGGCACAGTCGCTCACGCCTGTAATCCTAGCTACTCAGGAGCCTGGGATCTGAGGATTGAGGTTCAAAGCCAGTCTGGGCTAGAGTCTCTTATCTCCAGTTAATCATTAGGAAATGGGAAGTGGGGCATGGCTCAAATGGCAAAACCCCTACCTGCCTAAATAAATGATATTTTTATACGTGAACAGATAGGGGGTAAAGACAACTGGAAATTCTAGAATTGGAAAGCGTGGTGATGGAAATGAAAATCTCACAAGAGGGACTCAGTAGCAGATCTATGCTCGTAGAAGAATCAGTGCATTTTTTTAATATTCTAATAGAGGGGTTATAGTTACATAAGCCAGGTGCGGAGTACATTTCCTTTTGAACAGCATCACCTGAATCAGTGACTTTTAAGAGTGACCTAGAATAAAGTTCAAATAAAAACCTGAAAAAAGGAACAAAATCCCAGCAATCTCTAGTATATCAAACATTCCAACATGCATGTAACTGGAGTCCCAGAAAGAAGCAGAAAAAAAAATGAAAGGAATAATAGCTGAGAATTTACTAGTTTGGGTAGAAAATGTTTATTTACAGATCCAAGAAGTTTTAGCAAACATCAAATGGAACACCATGAAGAAAACCATACCTAAGAACACTGTAGTAAAACAGCTGTTAAGAACTGCTTTATTTTTACTGGAAGCAAAAAGGAAAAAATCATCACATTAAATACAAATGAATGATGACACAACTAGTGTCATCATCTAGAGGTTGATTTCTCATAGAAACAGCAGCCAATAAAAAACACTGAAATGACATAAGAAGTGGCTATTCTTAAGGACTATCGTTTGGGTATTACTAGAGTTTAACCTAAGGTCTTGCTAAGCTGGTGTTCTACTGCTTAAGCCATACCTTCAGTCTTATTGTTAGTTCTGCTGTTGTTTAGGAGGTATTTTCTTTTTGTGATGGTACTTGGGCTTGAATTCAGGTCCTGGGCACTGTCCTTTAGTTTTAACACTCAAAGCCAGAGCTCTACCACTTGAGCCACAGCTCTGCTTCTAGCCTTTTAATTAGAGTCTCATGGACATCCTGAGCTAGCTTCAAACCAGGACCCCAAGATCTCAGTCTCCTGAATAGGATTACAGGGGTGAGCCACTGACACCCACCTTGGTGCATTCTTATTTTTTGGTGCCAGCCCTGGAGCTTGAACTCAGGGCCTAGGTACTGTCCCTTAGTTTTGTGCTCAACGTTAGCCTTCTACCAGCTGAGTGAATAGATCCACTTACGGGTTGGTTTTTTGTTTTTATAGTTGTCTTTCTTTTGGGGGGGGCTAGATAATTGGAGTTGAGTCTCGTAGACTTTCTTGCCCAAGCTTGTTTCAAACCACTATCTGAAGATATCAGCCTTCTGAATAGCAAGGATTACAAGTATGAGTGACATGTGTGCGTGCACACATGTGCGTGCACGTGCTCCTAGCACTGCTAGCATTTTTGCTCAGGGCTAGTGCTCTACCACTTGAGCCACAGCTCCACTTCTGGTTCGGGTAATTTATTGGAGATAAGAGTCTCCTAGACTTTCCTACCCAGGCTGGCTTCAAATTTAAATCAGATTTCAAGCTACTCACTAACTAGGATTACAGACATGAGCCACGTATACCTGGTTCCAGCTCTACTTTTGGCTGGTTATTTTTAAGATGGAGTCGAGCAAACTTTTCTGCCCAGGCTGGCCTCAAACTTCAGTCCCCTGGGTCTCAACCTCTTAAGTAGCTAGAATTTTCAGATAAGTTTTTAACTTTTTTTTGTTGGTGGTGGTGGCTTTTTTGTTTGTTTTGCCTTCTCTGATCTGTATGGGGTCAGATGTTTTCACCTTCTGACTTCTTGGCAGTTGTCCCTGGCTAGGAAGGCAGTTGTACCAAATACATTGCTTTTCTCATCCTTACTACATTTTTTCCCTCTTTGCTTCTATGTGGCTCTCTTTGGATCTGTGATAACACTTTGTAGATATAATATCTTCCTTTTTCCTCATGACTTTTTAAGAAGTCAAAACTTTATGACATACAGGAAATTTAAAAATATATTTACAGTATATTTACTCTTAGCTATGCTAAAAGCAAAATAAGCATATGTTTTTGATATCTTCCTATTATAATGACAAATTATCCCAGCTTCTGGTAGCCATACTGTTACCAAGGCCTTTAATAAATCCTTCTCTCTCAGCCCTCAGAAGTAACCAAACCTCTAAAATCTTGAACTAGCCTCCAGATATGGTTGCTTTGCTTGAGCCATCTAAACTGTTCTGCTCTGTAATGCCAGCCTTAGCAAACTGTGGATACAGTTCAGTAAGTAGAATCTCACTGAGAAAAACCACCCGGCTTACCACCCAGTGCAGCGGCTCACACATGTAATCCTAGCTGAGATCTGAGGATTGAGGTTCAAAGCCAGTCTGGGCACTACAAAGCCTGGAGACTCTTATCTCCAATTGGCAAGAGGGGCTGTGGCTCAAGCGTAGGGCAGGAGCCTTGAGTTAAAGAGGCCAGGGACAGCTCCCGGGCCCAGAGTTCAAGCCCCATGACCCACAAAAAAAAAAAAAAAGTAAACCACCTATGGCAATATATGACTTAGAACCAAAAACTGGCAACAATAATGGCAGATATAAGTACTCAGAAGAGAGCATAACCAAGAAGGTGGAATTTGGGAGAGATCTATAGGTCACTGTGAACATAGGGTAGCCAGGAGAGAAAGTGGCCCAACATTCACTTAATAATTACTGATTCACCTACCATGAGTCAGTCTCTGCACAAGGAATCCCTGCATCATGCATCCTTTGGGGCATCTTGGGTACCTAGACTGGTAGTATTGACACAGAGACAAGTTAAACAGCAGTAGAGTAGTTTCTGTCTACTGGATCTTATGCCGTGTATGCAATGTAAACAAAGCACTGGCTTCTGCACAGTGATTATTCCCTAAGCACAATTTGTTATCACTAGGCATTTTCAATTAATTGTATTTCCTTCTGCCTTCTAAAGATTTCCAAGAAGTTGGATCCCAAGGTTCTTGAAGATAGTCGTGTCTCTTCTTCCTGACTTTTATCTTTTTTTTTAACCAGTCCTGGGGCTTAAACTCAAGGCCTAGGTATTGTCTTTGAGCTTTCTCAAGGCTAGCGCTCTACCACTTGAGCCATAGCACCACTTCTGGCTTTTTCTGTGTATGTGGTACCAAGGAATCCAACCCAGAGCTTTGTGCATCCTAGGCCAGCACTCTACCACTAGGCCACACTCTGGGCCCTTTTCTTATTTTGACTGGCATCAAAAGTAGTGACCACATCTTGGATTAATGGTTTACTCCCCCCCATCATATTAAAAGATACTTTAGGCTCCAGGCCCAAATTTCTAGGCCAATGCTCTCATGATCTGAACAGCTTTTAGTTGGTTAACTGGATATAAGAGTCTCTTGGATTTGTCTGCCCAGGCTGGCTTTGAGCCACAGTCCTCAGATCTTAGCTCACCCAGGTAAGATTACTGGTATGAGCTACCAACACCCAGCAGATCCCCAGGTTTCATAGGTCAGGGCTTTTCACTTGCCAAATACAAAAGACAAGGAAAAAGAAAAAGCAGAGACAATTCTATATATTGGCAGCTAAGAGAAAGGAAACAATATCATATCAGTGCATCTTCTCCAGACAGATTTTTGCTTTATGTTTAAATAGGAGGTAGGCGAAGGAGAGCAGTCACCATTACAGGGTGTTCCAGTGGCCAGAGGTGGCAGCAGGTGTTCTGGCAGTTCATTGTCACAGGACTGATAGGTGAGGCCTTGCTGTAGTAAAAGTCATCGACACCTGGCGGGTGGTTCTTCCTGGATTCCAAATGGCTGTAAAGTGACTGGAGGAGAGAATGGCTCAGAGAAATGGACATGGAATCAAAATGGAGGCTGGATGCTTACCTTTATCCTGCCTTTAGTTAACTGGTAGGCCCAAATAGGAGGTCTGTGCTTTTCAGCAAAGTCAGTTTCTGGCAGCATCTGTGATGATGGCTGTTTGCTAGATCTGTCTCCTCCACAGAGGACTCGAACAGTGACTTGTCACCATCTGACGATGATTTGTCTTGTGGCGTGTATAGATAGTGACTTTTCCAGAATGTTTGAGAAAGAGGTTTTGTTAATAGAGCTTACTTAGGAGGCTCCAGGAAGAAGGTGTCCAAGACAGAAGAGGCCTCAAGTAGCAAGGTTGTGATGTTGTGGGAAAAAATTATATTTTAGGCCATTTTAGGCATGGTGACCTGGGAGACTGAGATAGAGAGACATGCCATTCAAGACCAGCTCAGCTGGGAGTGTGGACTAGTGGTAGAGTGCTTGCCTAGCATACATGAAGCCCTGGGTTCAATTTCTTGGTACCACATACACAGAAAAAGCCAATAGTGGTGCTGTGGCTCAAATGGTAGAGTGCTAGCATTGATAAATTTCAAGGACAGTGTCCAGGCCATGAGTTCAAGCCCCAGGACTGGCAAAACAACAACAACAACAACAAAGCAAAAAGGAAACCTACTCAATCAATAGAAGCTAGTCAGAGTGGTACACACTTCTAATTGAAGCTACACGGAATCATGCATAGGAAAATCAAAGTCCAGGAATAAATGAAAGACCAAATTTTAGAAATAATTAAAGTAAAAATGAGCACATGCTTGGCAAGAGCAAGGCTCTGAGTTTAAACCCCAATACCACCAAAACATTTAAAAAATAACAAAATCAAATTTAGAAGAGTGGAAACTGGTGGTATATTTAATCATCATCAATTGTGTCCAGAGACCCAATTTATTTTCCCTAAAATAAATGTCTTTCTTTAAAATATTCTGGCTTGGTTCCCACAATGTAGTAATCTTTTGGGCCAACAGGCAAAATCAGAGGAAAAGAACTCCTCTTATTATTTTAACTAAATGTTATAGCTTAGTGAGGGAGTGTAAGATGTACAGCGAAGAAAGTAGTGTGTGTGTGTGTGTGTGTGTGTGTGTGTGTGTGTGTTTTAATTTTACACTACATGCTACTTTCTCCATCAAGATCATCAGTGATTTTGTTGCCTTCATATAAATTTAAGTATCTCTATGTAGATGCTTTTTCTTTATTTTTTATTATTATTTTTACAAGTAATATACAGTAGAGTTACCCTTTCATACATCAGGTGATAAGTACATTTTATTCCTTTTGCTTAGGATCAGCTGTTCCCTCCTTCCCTCTCATTCCCTCCTTCCCATCTCCACCTATGAGTGGCTTGATTTACTTTTATCAATGTCCAGTATAGCTGTTAGGCCCCATTGCTGCACATTTTCACATTTTCTACTGATTCTCCCACCACCTTCCTTCAGATGTGCATGTGCATGCACTATGTATAAGGTAAAGAATCATCTAAGAACGACAAAACAAATTAAGAAAAGGCCCTTTGTTTCCTTATATTTGGAGTTCTTTTCAGCATGTATATTAAATGTTTATGAAGAGGTGCTTATGTATTACAATTTGGTGCAGTTCTCCTAAGACTATCCTCTTTTGGTCTCACTGTGTATAGATACCCTGAATCCTGTATACTTTGTTATATCTCATTGCATTTTAAATCTAACACCCACCTATCAGGGAGAACATGCACTATTTGTCTCCGGTGGTGGTTACCACACTCAACATGATTTGTTCTAGTTCCAGCCATTTCCCTGTGAATGCCATTATTTTATCCATTCTAATGTGCCATGTAAAATTCCATTCTATATAGATACTACACTTTGGGATCCATTCATCTACTGTGGGGCATCATTTCCATATCTTGGCTATTGCGAACAGTGCAGCAATGAACATGGATATAGACACTCATTTGCGTGTCATCCTTGTGAAGGGGTCATGCTAATCTCTGTATCATTCCAGTTTTAGTATATGGGCTGCCAAAGCAAGCACTGTGTGTTATTCATTAATACAGTGCTTATCTCTGAATGTCCTGCTAGTATTTCCTATGCCTCATTTTCCTTGATCTATCCTGACTTGTTTGGTAGCATTAGAATCCAAGTTTTCTGTCTTTAATCACCTATACCTTCAGTAGGATCTCAGTGAGTTTTAGAAGAGTGAGCCTCCAAAGAGAAACACCCCCACACACATACAAAGCAGGATTTGGGACTACGCTAGGGTGTCCCAAGAGTTTTCTCTGGGGTCCATAGGTTACTTATAGGCTTCTACTGTGGAGATGATAGTAGTTTAGTAAATTTAATTTTATGCTGAATATGCTTAGTAATACCTAGAGGGATCTCATACTGAGTTCAGATTCCTTGTCTCTATTCCCAGAAAACCTTGGGTTTATCCATCTCATGTCATTAGGTCATGTGCCCAAGTTAATCCAGAAGTTTCCACCCCCTTAAAAGAAAATTCCTGAGCAAGACTACAGGGTGAACTTTTCCACCCCTGCCTATCTCCTTATTTCCTCCCCTGTACCCACTACACTTGCCTTATTATTCTCCAACTCAGGCAGCTCAGGTCCACTTCAGGCCATTTGTACTTTTTCTACACAGTGTCTGAAATATCCTTCTGTGTGGCTAATCCCCATCATTCCTTGGAGAAAATAAATATTATCCCCTTGGAAGGGCCTACCAAAGGAAGGGCTGGTCAGTCTCTATTCCTTGGCTTTTCTTTTCTTTGGAATGTTTATCCACATGTGGGAATAATCTGTGTTCTCCATTTGATTGCAAGGTTTTTGCTGCATTATCCCCCTGTACTGAGAGTGCGTGTAGCACTTAAGACCCATGATAGAGTGTCGTTTTTGTTGTTGTTTTGGTGCCAGTACTAGAGCTCAGGACCTGAGCACTATATCTTCTGGCATTTTGTTTGTTTTTGTTTTTGCTCAAGGCTGGCACTCTACCACTTTAGGCCACAATTCCACTTCTGGCTTTTTGGTGGTTAGCTGGAGGTAAGAGTTTCACACACATTCCTGCCTACTCTGGATTCAAACTGCAATTCGCAGATCTTAACCTCCCGGGTAGCTAGGATCACAGATGTGAGCCATCAGCACCTTATATGTTTATTGACTGTGTAAATGACTAGTACTTACCACACTGCATGGAAAGGGTCTGTGGAGTGGTGTTGCTCCTTGAGGACAGTAACTGAGGTTGGTAACTCTGATGAGTGTCTTGTGACATGCTTAGCATTCTGACACTCTGCCCATTATATCCCTTCCTTCAAGGGCAAAATAACAAAAGAGGCTAGCCAGCTAAATGACGTGCAGATGTTTTGAAATCAGTGTCAGCTAATCCAGGGATCAACAAATCTGATTCATGGATGAATCTAGCTAATAATCTGCTTTGCACAGCCTCTGAGCTAAGAATGACTTTTACAGCTTGAAAGGGTTGAATAAACCAGAGACAATAGGTAGCTCACAATACCGTTAACATTTACCATAATAATATTTACCTTGTTCAGAAAAATGTTTGGATCCCTGAAAGAACATCTCTGTGGCCTGTTCAAAGTGGTGATACCACTAGGGCGAATGACCCTGAGCATCTCTGAGTCTCAGGAGTAGCAGAGGCAAAGTGAGTTAGGTGAACTGGATGAACACAAGCCCTAAAGCTACTGACTTTGGCTGAACCCATGGGCACAAGCCTTGTGAAGATCTCACCCAGCATCTACAAGTGCTGGGATGCCAAGCAGAGATCACCTCTTGTAAATGGCTTTGAGGCCCATTTCTCTCTGGGACACCAACCATCCCAGGATTTGTGCTGATTCAAGCATCCTATACTTAGAGGAGTCCTAGTAGCTGTTGCATTCTGTGATTTACAGACTAGGAAAAATAAAATAGGCAGAAGCATATAGTTGTTATCCTACCATTAGAAGTAAGATTGGTTTGGGAAAGTCTCTCCAAGGATTCTACAAGGCCAACAGTGTCTTTTTTGAAGTGAGGCCTGGTGCTGCAGGTTTCTAGGTAACAGAGTGCTTAGCTCAGAAAGAGTAGAGAGGAGGGGAGGAACCAGCTCTCTGGATAAGTGCTACCTTTTATTTTTTTTTTGGGCCAATCCTAGGGCTTGAACTCAGAGCCTGGGCACTGTCCTTGGGATTTCTCAAGGCTAGCACTCTACTCTTGAGCCACAGTACCATTTCTGGCTTTTTCTGTGTATGTGGTATGACTGTAATCAAACCCAGATCTTTGTGCATGCTAGGCAAGCCTCTACCACTAGGCCACACTCCCAGTCTGGGTGCAATCTTTTATGTAGGAAATTATATCCTAGGAAGTCTCTAGCTGCGTATTAAGCTCAAGCACTCCTGTCACCCACTTTTTCCAGCCACAATGCAACTCTTGGATCCCTTTGTATGCCCCTGGCAGTCCACCAGAGTTCCAAGTACAGGGAATCAATGTGGAGTAAAATGTTTTCAGTGGTTCACAGTTTTGGTAATTGGAACTTTCTTCATAGGGGACATTTAGTCATACTTGGAGACATTTTTGGTTGTCACAGCTGAGATGAAGGGTACTATATAGTGGGTAGAGGCCAGGAATGATGCTAGCTGTTGTTTCCCAGCTGAGCTTTTGTGATGAAAGTTGTACATTTTTTGCTCAGGAAAACTACCAGATTTCCATTCATCCAAAACAAAAACAAATGAAAACAAAATAAAAAAAGAAAGTGGGATGTAGATGGGCATGTTAAGAATCTAACTGAAGATTAGGAAGAATGTTAGAAAGAAAACAAGATTATCAAGTCTGAGCACAAGTAGTTGAAAGACCCACTGATTCAAAGGAATGAAGCATGAATGGGAAAGGATGGGGAGGAGGAGGCAGATAGAATGTGAGCTAGAATATACTGTCAAGCTAGGAGCCGGTGGCTCACATCTATAATCCTAGCTGTTCAGGGTGACATCTGAGGATCAAAGTTTGAAGCCAACCTGGGAAGACAAATCTGAGAGACTTTTGTAGCCAGTTACCCAGTACAGAGCCAAAAAGAGAGATGTGGCTCAATGGTAGAGCCCTAGTCTTCAGTGAAAAAGCCAAGCAAGTTTATTACAAGGTCCTGAAGTCAAGTGCCAGAACCAGCAGAAAAGAAAAAAAAGTTATTGTGAACAACTCATGAGACCTGGCTGGCTTCCTTCTTTCCTTTCTTTTCTCTCTTTTCTTTCTTTATTCCTTTTTCTCTCTCTTTCCTTCCTTCCTTCCTTTTCTCTTTTTCTTTCTTTTCTCCTCTTTCTTTCTCCTTCCTTCCTTCCTTCCTTCCTTCCTTCCTCCCTTCCTTCCTTCCTTCCTTCCTTCCTTCTTCTTTCTCTTATGGCAGTTTGACAGCTGTGGTTTATGCTGAGACCTTTCAAGCTGGCATTAGCTTTTTTAATCATTTCATAGTAAATAAAATTTTAAAGGTACTTATTAAGTAATGAGAAGGAAAGTGATAGCTGATGTGAATCAAGTATGATGTGCTATGTGGTTATTTGTCTGTATCACCTATCATCCCAATCACTGTGAGGAATAATTAATTATTTTAGTTATCTCCTTTTTAAAGATGAGGAAGCTGAGTCTCATTTAAGTTACTTTCCTATGAGACACAGCAAGAACAAGACTCACCAAGAGCTGGATCTCTTTACCACGAAAGCCTAGCATATTAGATTAACATATTACAGTACCTGCAGTGATATTTTCTTCCACAGCTAAGGAATGTGAGCTTAAGAGAGGTTGCCATGAACACTGCTCCATGACTCAGAAACAAGGAAAGAATTCTTGGCTCAGGTAGCAAAAAATTACTGAAATGATATGTGAACACAGTTTAAGGGCTATAGCTTAAGAAATTACATTGTTGAGCACCCTGAGATGAGAACAGATAGAAAACAGAATCACAGTCTTCTAAACTTGCCATGCTGAAGCATTTGTATACTAGACAACACACAATGTTCTGTTGCCACAATACAAAATACAGGTCACCCTGGCTACAGGAACTGGATCAGGCTGGAAGTAATGGCTAAATTGAGTGATAGCATTATAATCACAAAAGAAGTCATTTTGTTTAATTTTCCATTACTATCAAATAGTAACATGTTAAACCTGTCAAGTCCATCTAAAAAGATGATGCTCTCCAAACTTAAGGATCAAGAAAATATTCCATTTAATGTTAGAAATCATCTCTCTATATGGTTATATATAGAGAGATCTGTAGATAGATAGGTAGATAGATAGTTGTGTATGCCAGTAATGAGACTTAAACTCAGGACCTGGGCTCTGTACCTTAGTTTTTTCACTCAAGACTGGCACCTTATCACAGTTCCACATCCAGCTTTTTGGTGGTTAATCAGAGATAAGAGTTTCATGGACTTCCCTGCCTGGGCTGGCTTTAAACCTTAATGCTAAAATCTCACCCTCCTGAGTAGCTAGAATTATAACAGGAACCATTTGTACAAAACTAATTATGTAGTCTTTCCTGAGAAATTTAAATGGAATGCTTAATTGGGTTATTTCAAGATTTTGAGAAGTAAACTATTTTGATTATCTTTAGTTGTGCAAAGGAGTTATCATTTACCAAAGTGGTTTATGAATGCAGTATATCTTGAACTATCCCAACTATCCCTCCCAACCCATCTTTTCCCCTCACTTTTCTTAATTTTAGGATATTAGTTGGATTATCAACTACATTCTCCCCTTCTCCTCTTAAAATAGCAAACTATTTTTTTGTGTGTGGGGGTCATAGGGCTTGAACTGGGCCTGGGTGTTGTCCCTGAGCTCTTCAACACAAGGCTACCACCCTACTTGACTTCCTGTTTTCTAGACGTTAATTGGAGATAAGAATCTCAAGTCCTTTTTTGCCCAGACTGGCTTTGAACTTTGATCCTCAGATCTCAACCTCCTGAGTAGCTAGGAATACAGGTGTGAGCCACCCCGCCATGCCGGCAAGATAGTAAACTATTTTAAAGTAATGAAATGACTGCTTT
Source organism: Megascapheus bottae (assembly GCF_031878675.1). Taxonomy (NCBI): domain Eukaryota; kingdom Metazoa; phylum Chordata; class Mammalia; order Rodentia; family Geomyidae; genus Megascapheus; species Megascapheus bottae. The sequence goes on from NC_143536.1 coordinate 16,669,369, forward strand.
CTCTTTAAACTATACAAGACCTTTACATCCAAATAAGTATGGTCCTTTATTCACCACAAGAACCCATTTACATATAAGCATATTTTCTATTTGTGTCAGAATTGGGGCTTGAACTCAAGGTTTCACTCTCTTGCTTGGCTTTTTCTACTCACAGCTGATGCTCTACTACTTGAGCCATGTCTCTAGTTTTGGCTTTTTGCTAAATAATTTAAGATAAAACTCTCACAGACTTTCCTTCCTAGGCTGGCTTCAAATTGTGATCCTCAATTCTCAGCTTCTTGAGAAGCTAGGATTATAGATATGAATCTCCAGCACTGGACTCCATTTTTTTATTTTAAACAAAAAGGTATATTATGAAAACAGCTCCCCATTAAGGGTGTTGGTTCCACTCCTCAAAGGCAGTCAGCATTACACATCTATGTACCTGCTTTTAAAGATGTTCTTCACTTTCAGTATGTGAGTTGTGTTTGAAGAGAGTTAAAACATAGGGGCTGGGAGGTTAGCCTAGTGGTAGAGTGCTTGCCTAGCATGAAAGGAGACCCAGGTTCGATTCCTCGGTACCACATACATAGAAAAAAGCTGGAAGTGGTGCTGAGGCTCAAGTGCTAGAGTTCTAGCCTTGAGAAAGTCCAAGGACAGTGCTCAGGCCCTGAGCCCAAGCCCAGGACTGGCAAAAACAAAAAACAAAAAACAAAAAAAACATAAAATTTACAAGGCTAGATAGAAGGAATAACCTCTAATGTTCTATAACATAGTAGAGTATGTTTGACACAGTTATTGACTATTTCAAAATCATAGAAAGAATTTTGAGTTCCTGACATAAAGAAATATATGATCAGTGTCTGAGCTGGTAGATACACATTTACTCTGGTATCACACATTGTAAACATGTACTGAAATATCATGCTGTACTCCTTGAATATATGCAATTACTATGTGTCCATCAAAACCAAAAATATCCTGTGAAAAGTGCCGTTTTACAAATCTGTTTTTTCACTACTGACACCATATTGTAGACAAAGTTCTACACTAAGAAGTAGAAGTCTACTGGATCTTTCTTGGTTTTGTATATGGAACAATTTTTTTAATTGCAAAATGCATGAATCAGCCTAGAAAGACAGCTCATACTTGGAATCCCAGCTAATCAGTAGGTGGAGAGAGGTTAATCAAGGTACAAGGCCAGTTCAGGGAAAAGTATTATTTCCTATTTAGAAAACAAACCAGAAACAAAAGGATTGGCCCATAGAGCACTTGAAATTTAAAAATATGCAAATTAAAATGCAAAACCAAATGAAATATCACAAACTGAACACATATTAGTAACAGAATCCATGATAAGAAATGTTGCTTTTTATTTCCTCTTTCTAAACCTTATACTTTTTATTTCTTTTGATTGCCTTAGTATACAAGTTGGGGACCTTTAATAGAGTGTGTAGTAGAAGTGGACAGTAGGTATAATCTCCAGTATTAGGGGAAAAGCCTTGAATATGTAAATAAAAGACTTGCTGTCAGTTTGTATAGACTCCTCTTGGCATCTATACAAGTTTTGTCTTAATTCTTACTTAGCTAACATTTATCATCATGGTTTGGAATCACATCAAATAGTTTGCCCACACCTACTGAGATAACTGTGCTATTTTTCTCTTTTTTTTTTGTATTAATACAATGGACTATACTCACATGATTTTCAGTGTTAATTCACAGACTAAAGCTAGCTTTGACAAGAGATAACCCAAGGTCCTCACCACAGTAATTACATTAATTTGCCTTCTTAGTAGTATATGAAAATATATTTCCTAACCTGTCCCAAGCCAACACTTGTGGTTTTAATATATTTTAAAAACATAGCCATCTAATAATTGGTTTAAATATAAACATATTATGCACACACGCACCCATATATGTGTATATGTATATATGGGTGTGAGTGTGTGGGCATTGTTTTTCCTTTATCTTTAGTATCTAACATTTATTATATTTTTCATGATTTGGGGGGGGGTCATGAAGCTTGAATTCTGGCCTGGGCACTGTCCCTGAGCTCTTCAGCTCAAGGCTACTGCCCTGTCCTTGAGCCACAGCCCCACTTCCCATTTTCTAGTGATTAATTGGAGATAATAGTCTCTTGGCTTCCTATTGCCCTGGCTGGCTTTCAACAGCGGTCCTCAGATCTCAGCCTCCCGAGTAAGCCACCGCGTCTGGCTAACTAATTTTTACCTAAGTGAAATTAAGCTAATGCTGCTCTCTGTCATCTTTCTGATTTCTTTTTATTAAAGAATATGTTGCAGGTCTGCAGCTTCAGTTCAGTGGTAGAGCTTGGCGTGCATAAGGCCCTGGATTTGATTCTCTCCCAGGGTCACAGGGAGCTTCCCATGTTAGTAAACAGGAGGAGCCAACATCGTCTAGTGGCAGAATAGCTTCTCCACCATGTCATGTGATAGATAATATGTACTAAACCAGTTCTTAGTTCACAATGTTCACACTGATACTGGGACATTATCTGGTCATCTCTTAGGCATTCATCTGTGTTGTCTGTCTAACCCCTTGATACTTAATCTGCTTCTTTTTATAACAGGTACCTTCCTTCACTATAATTCCCAAATTCCTTATTATTAATGTATAGAAATATATACTTATTGGAGGACCTAAGTCCATCCCCCCTGCTAATCTCAATTTCAGTCACTATAGATAAATTCTGTGGATATCTGCTGTATCATCTACAAACTGTGAGGGCATTATTCCTTCCATTCTTATCATTGAGCCAACTTGGACTTCCAGGTGTTATGACATACCAAGCATCAGTTGTTGGGAATTTTAACAGTCCTCTCTAAGGCGAAGCCATCATGCAGACACACACAAGAGATGCCCTGCCTCTGTCAAGCCTGTAGACTTGGTTAGATAAATAGTATCAAAGTGTATATCTTTTTTGTTTGTTTGTTTTTTTATTTCATTTTTTATTTTATTTTATTTTATTCTTTATTTTTTATTGTAATTAGTAAAAGGGTTACATGATATTTGCCAGATAGAAGGTGCATTAATTCACGTACATTGATATCCTTTCACATGTCTTGGTACCCTAAAGTGTATATCTTAACTAGGCAAAATACTCTGCATCCAGGAAACAGAAAGCAAGGATTTTCAAAGACATGTATAAGTTTTGACCATAATTATGCTGCAAAAGAAGCTTTATCTAAGAGTTCAAGCTCCACAGCTGACAAAAATTTAAAAAAAGAAACTTTATCACATTACTCAGAATCCTTGTCATATAAATTGTGTGTTTGCATTAATGAAAAAAGAAGAAAATAATAAAATGATTAATTTAAATCCCTTATATCTGAAATTAAGTGATATTTTCTTAAATAGATTATGGACTAGGAGATCATTCATTTAAAAATATTTAAAATGAAGTGTCAATGAAACTGCATGTCAGTCTTCAGGGGAAATGGAAAATATGTTAGCTCAGCTAACATAACATAGCTATGCTAACAGTTAACTTATATTTAAATCTGGAAATTAGGTATATAGTCACAGAACAAAGAAGAGAGAGATACAGAGACAAAGAGACATAAGTCAGTGAGGACAATAGCAGAAATCAATGAAACAGAAGGTATAATACCTTAAATGGTAAGTAAAACTAAAAGAATATAATGCATGTGCTGGTAAATAGCTGTTATACTATACTGTTTAGGAAATAATGGCAAAAATGAGCATTTAAAAATACATTTTTACTTATGTGTGTTTATGTGTGTATTGATCTTAGGGCTTGAACTCGGGGCCTCAGTACTGTTCTTGAGCTTGTACTAAAGGCTAGCACTCTACCACTTGAACCACAGGTCCTAAAGATACATTTTAAAAAATTTACAGCTGAGCACTAGTGACTCACGCCTATATTCTAGCTACTCGGGAAACTGAGATCTGAGGATAGTGGTTCAAAGCCAGCCCAGCACAAAAGTCCACGAGGCTCTTGTCTCAAATTAACCACCAGAAAACCAGAAGTGGCACTGTGGTTCAAGTGCTAGAGCACTAGCCTTGAGCTGGACAGTGCCCAGGCCCAGAGTTCAAGCTGCACCACAGACCAAAAAAAAAATGTTCTCTGTCTCTCTCTGTCTCTCTGTCTCTCTCTCTGTCTCTCTGTCTCTCTCGATCTCTCTGTGTGTCTCCGTCTCTCTGTGTCTCTGTCTCTCTCTGTGTCTCTGTCTCTGTGTGTGTGTCTCTCTCTTTCTCTCTTCTCTCTCTCTCTGTCTCTCTCTCTCTGTCTCTCTGTGTCTCTGTCTCTCTGTGTGTCTCTGTCTCTGTGTGTGTATCTCTCTCTCCCTCTCTCTCTCTGTCTCTCTCTGTGTCTCTGCCCCTCTCTCTCTCTCTCTCTGTCTCTCTGTCTCCCTCTGTCTCTCTCTCTGTCTCTCTCTGTGTGTCTCTGTCTCTCTGTGTGTCTCTGTCTCTCTGTGTGTCTCTGTTTCTCTGTGTGTCTCTGTCTCTGTGTGTGTGTCTCTCTCTCCCTCTCTCTCACTCTGTCTCTCTCTGTGTCTCTGCCTCTCTCTCTCTCTCTCTCTCTCTGTCTCCCTCTCTCTCTGTCTCTCTGTCTCTCTCTGTCTCTCTCTGTCTCTCTGTGTGTCTCTGTCTCTCTGTGTGTCTCTGTCTCTCTGTGTGTCTCTGTCTGTGTGTGTGTCTCTCTTTCTCTCTTCTCTCTGTCTCTCTCTCTGTGTCTCTCTGTCTCTCTCTGTCTGTGTGTCTCTGTCTCTCTGTGTGTCTCTGTCTCTGTGTGTGTGTATCTCTCTCTCCCTCTCTCTCTCTCTGTGTCTCTGCCCCTCTCTCTCTCTCTCTCTCTCTGTCTCTCTGTCTCTGTGTCTCTCTCTGTGTGTCTCTGTCTCTCTGTGTGTGTATCTCTCTCTCTGTCTCTGTCTCTGTCTGTCTGTCTGTCTGTCTGTCTGTCTCTCTCTCTCTCTGTCTCTCTGTCTCTCTCTCTTTGGCAATATTGGTATTTGAACTCCAGGCCTCACGTTTGCTAAAGCAGGGTTCTAGCACTGAGCATATCTCTAGCCTTCCTTGGACTGGCTGTTTTGAGATAGCGTCTCTCTTCCTGCCTAGACACACATCTTGACTGAGATGTGCCTATTTTGCTTTCCACAGTAGCTGGGATGACAGGCATGTGCCACCTCACCCAGCCTTTTTAATTTCCGATGGAGCCTTATGGACTTTTTCACCCGGGCTGATCTGGAACCATGATCCTCCAAGTTTTAGTCTTCCATACAGCTAGGATGAGAGAAGTTTACCACCCATACTGACCTTGAACCTGCCAATCCAGCCTCCCAAGAAGATAAGATTACAGGCATAAGCTACAGATCCTTGCTAAACTATGCAAGTTCATTTTGTTGTGGTTGCTATTGAGTTTGAACTCTAGGACTTTTACTTGCTGGAAAAATGTAGAATCTGCAGAGGGCAAAATATATACTGTAACATCTACCACAGATACATCTTCAAAGTATAATGCGAAATGAAAAGAAGCTTGACACTAAAGGTCATATACTAAAGGGTTATGTTTATATAAAACTCAACACATAGATGATGCTGGGTTGTGCTGTTCAAGTGTTAAATTAATTGTTAATGGTAAAGAAAGAAAGAAAATCATAATCCAAAAGTCAGTTCTAGAGCAAGGGAAGGGTAAATGTTAGAAAGAGGCACATAACTGGGCCGGGAGTTTGGCCTAGTGGTTAAAGTGCTTGCCTAGCATGCATGAAGACCCGGGTTCGATTCCTCGGTACCACATACATAGAAAAAAGCCGGAAGTGGTGCTGAGGCTCAAGTGGTAGAGCTCTAGCCTTGAGAAAGTCCAAGGACAGTGCTCAGGCCCTGAGCTCAAGCCCAGGACTGGCAAAAAAAAAAAAGAAAGAGGCACATAAGGCAGTACTATTCTAGTGCAAGGTGACAAAGAAGGATCCAGCTTTAGTTTTCTGCAGGTGCTTAACCAGTTCTGCCAGCACAACTTGTTGAAGAGGCTGTCTTTCTTCCATTCTATTTTTTTGGCTCCCTTATCAAAGATTAGGTGGCCAAAGGTCTGTGGTTTAATATCTGGGTCCTCAGTTCTATTCCATTGGTCTTCAGGCCTGTTCCTGTGCCAGTACCAAGCTGTTTTGAGAATTATAGCTCTGTAATAGAGTCTAAAGTTTGGAATTGAAATTCCTCCAGCGCTGTTCTTTCTGCTAAGAAGTGTTTTTGCTATACGGGGTCTTTTATTATTCCATATGAAATTTTGGATTGCCTCTTCTATTTCTTTGAAGAATGACATTGGGATGTTGATGGGTATTGCATTGAATTTGTAGATAGCTCTTGGCAAGATTGTCATTTTCACAATGTTGATTCTTCCAATCCAGGAGCATGGGAGGTTTTTCCATTTCCTTAGTTCTGCTTTAATTTCCTTTTTTAGGGTTTTAAAGTTTTCGTCAAAAAGGTCCTTTACATTCTTAGTTAAGCTAATTCCTAGGTACTTTATTTTCTTTGGAAATGGATCAAAGATCTGGAGGTAAAAGCTGACACACTGAAAACTCTACAGGAAGGAATAGGAGATACACTAGGCCTCCTTGGCACAGGTCGAAACTTTCTTAATAAGGACCAAGAATCACAACAAATCAGAGAAAGGCTGGATAAATGGGACTGCATTAAACTGCAGAGCTTTTGTATGGCAAAGGACATAGCCAGTAAACTAATCAGGAAGCCTACAGAGTGGGAGAAGATCTTCACCAACCAAACAACGGACAAAGGCCTCATATCTAAAATATATCAACAACTCAAAAAATTGAATCACTCCAAAACTAACCTCCAAAGTAACAACCATCCCATTAAAAAATGGGCCAAAGACTTAAAGAGAGTCTTCTCTGAAGAAGAAACAAAAATAGCCTATAGACACATGAAGAAATGCTCAACATCTCTGGTCATAAAAGAAATGCAAATCAAAACAACTCTAAGATTCCACCTCACTCCAGCTAGAATGGCCAGGATCAGGAAAACGAATGACAACAGATGCTGGAGGGGATGTGGCCAGGAGGATCACTACTACACTGTTGGTGGGAGTGCAAACTCGTTCAACCACTATGGAAAGCAGTGTGGCAGTGCCTCAAAAGGCTAAACATAGAACTCCCCTATGACCCAGCAATTCCACTACTTGGCATTTACCCAACCACCCAGAAACAAGGACATACTAAACCCACTAGCACAACAATGTTCATTGCAGCACTATTCACCATAGCAAAGATATGGAACCAACCTAGATGTCCCTCAGTTGATGAGTGGATCAACAAGTTGTGGTATTTGTACACAATGGAATTCTATGCTGCTGTCAGAAAGAATGACATCGCCCCATTTGTTAGGAAATGGAAAGACTTAGAAAAAATCATATTAAGTGATGTAAGCCAGACTCAAAGGAACTTAGGCTCAATGGTTTCCCTCATTTGTCATAATCAGTAGAAACCTTGGGCTCTACTAGCAGAGATTTGCAATAGAGCAAAATCTTGATACATAAGGACATATAATGTGAAGCTAATTGAAAGGACCTCCAGGATAGTGAAACAAAAGCCATGTAATGAATGATTGTTGTCCTTAATGTACTATGCTGTCTCTCATCTCCTTTGCTGTCCCTTGGTTATCTCATATTGGTATAGTATCTCACTTTGTTATCTGATATATTGAATTTATTTGTATTTGGATATTTGAAAATTGATAGGGAAGGGGGGAAAACCAAGACGGGTGGGGGGTTTGGGGGGGGAGGGAAACGGGTACCAAGACATGTGAAAGGGTATCAATGTATGTGAATTAATGCACCTTCTATCTGGCAAATACCATGTAACCCTTTTACTAATTACAATAAAAAAAATAATTCAAAAAATAAAAAATAAAAAAAAAGGCAGTACTATTCATAACAACCAGAAGGTAGGACAACCCAAATATCCATCAGCGAGTGAACTGACCCAAAAATGTTTACTCATATACTGGCATACTATTCAGCTATACGAAAGGAACAGAATACTTCTATATGTTGCATTTTAGATAAACCTGAAAAGTATTATGCTAAACAAAGATGCCAGACACAATGGTCACCTATTAAATGATTCCTTTTATATAAAGTATGCAGACTGGGTAAGTCTGTAGAGGTTGAAATTGCATTAGTATCCACCAGGGAGAGAATGGTGGCAGGATGGTCAGTGATGGATTTGGGTATTTTTCTGAGGTGATGGAAAAATGATGGCTACATATTGTGAATGCATTTAATGGATAAGTAGCCGGGCACAGTGGCTCACACCTATCATCTTAGCTACTCCGGAGGATGAGATCTGAGGATCAAGGTTCAAAGCCCAGGCACAAAAGGATCTGAAACTCTGATCTCCAGTTAATCTCTAGAAAAAAATGGGAAGTGGGGCTTGGCTCAAGGGTAGGGTGGTAGCCTTGGGCTGAAGAGCTCAAGGACAGTGCCCAAGCCAAGTTCAAGCCCCATGACCACCACCACCCCCCCACACACACACAAAAATGGATTAGTAGGCCGAGTGTTTGCCTAGCATGCACAAAGACTCGGGTTCAATTCCTCGGTACCACATACACAGAAAAGCTGGAAGTGGTGCTATGGCTCAAGTGGTGGAGCCTTGAGAAAGCCTAAGGACAGGCCCAGGTGCTGAGTTTATGCCCCAGGACTGGCAAAAGAAAAATAATGGCTAAGTATGAAAACCAGAAATGGCACTGTGGCTCAAGAGGTAGGGTGGTAGCCTTGAGCTGAAGAGCTCAGGGACAGCACCCAGGCCCAGAATTCAAGCCCCATGACCAAAAAACAGCAACAACAAAAGGCTAAGTATATGTTATAGGAATTTTTTCCAATATTTAAAAAAGAGTCATAGGAATGCTTCTGAGGTCCCTGCAATGTTATACCTCTTGATTTGGTTAGTGGTTCTGTGGTATGCTTAATAATGTATTATATGACTATGTGTATATTTAATGTGTTTCCCATTTCATATCACAATAAATTAAACTGAAAGTGGGAAGAAGAAAATGCACAACAAGAAGTTAACTCACTGGAGTTGGGCCTTTGGTCCTGAAACCTTCAGAGACGATGAGGTGAGCAGCTTTGTCTGCTACACGATCCTATCATGTAGGCCCAAAACAGTAGACCAGATGACCATGGACTGAAGCTCCCTGACTGGTCCCCTTTTAGAATGTCATCTCAGGTGTGTTGTTACAGTAATGAAAAGCAGGCTGACATATTACTGCTTATACACATGTTTAGTCTTTTGTCCATGATAAGCATTCCTACTAATCTTCCCTGAACTGTCATCTAGAATATTCTATGTTAGAAAGTCCCTCCAGGTGCAACAATAAATATGCTTTTTTTTTTTTTGCCAGTTCTTGGGCTTTCTCAAAACGACTGGTCTGCTACTTGAGCCCCAGCACCACTCCTGGCTTTTTCTATGTACGTGGTACCGAGGAATTGAACCCAGGGCTTCATGCATGCTAGGCAAGCACTTTAACCACTAGGCCAAACTCCTGGCCTGTGGGGTCTGGTTATTTTTGATATAGGGCCTCACTTTCTTTTTGGCAAGCCTGGATCATGATCTTCCTATCTAGACTCCCTGACAGGCGCAGCACCGCACCTAGCTTTTCCTGTTACAGTGGGGACTCAGGTTAGCCTCAAACTATAATCTTCCTTATCTCTACCCTCCAAGTAATGAGGATTACAACACGAGCTACCAGTGCCTCACATATGTCAGCACTTTCCTTCTTTTTCTTTTCTTACTTTTTCTTTCCTTTTCTTTTTTGGTGCCAATTCTGAGACTTGAAGCCAGCCTCCTAAGTAGGTAGGATTACAGACATGAGCCATGAGGCACTTGGAAGCACTTTCGAACATACAGATATCCTAGATGACAGTTCAAGGAGGATTGCTACAGGCAAAAGACTAATGCAAAATCTATAAGAGAAAAATGGGAAAAAAATAGAAATATGGGAAATGGATGCCAGCAACATAATTTCTGGCAAGCATACAACACAGTTTTCAGGAGGTGCAATTTAAAATCACAGTGGGACTGGTAAATATTAGAATGCCCCATTGCTGTCAGGTCTTAAGGACGGTGGGGATGTCTGAGAACTTGTATACACTCCTGGTGGATATGTAAAGCAGTGTGGTTTACTATAGAAGGTAATTTGGCAGGATTTAATAAAATTTAAATGTATATGACTTAATAGTGCAGTGATGATCCCCATAATCTAATGAAAACATCCTCTCACAGTTCATGGAACTATGTATACAAACTACATCACATGTAGTTTGTCAGGGACTAGAGGGTGTGTAGATGAATGGAAGGTGGTGGTACTGAGGACTACTCTGCAGAGATTAGAAGCAGCAGACCAGATGTACACACAACACTAAAGGATCATTAAGACATACTAAGTGGAGGAACAGGAAACAAGATGAATACTGTATACTGTTCACAAAAGCCAAGATGGAATCAGGGTGCCTAAAAACAGATAAACATAGGGCCGGAAGTTTGGCCTAGTGGTAGAGTGCTTGCCTAGCATGCACGAAGACCCGGGTTCGATTCCTCGGTACCACATACATAGAAAAAAGCCAGAAATGGTGCTGAGGCTCAAGAGGTAGAGCTCTAGCCTTGAGAAAGTCCAAAGACAGTGTTCAGGCCCTGAGCTCAAGCCCACGACTGCCAAAAAAAACAAAAAAATAGATAAACATAAAGAACATGAGATAGATAGATAGATAGATAGATAGAACATACATACATACTTACATACATACATACATACATACGTTAGAGATCCATACCCATATTATATATGCACACACATTATGGAATATTAAACAACTATAAAAACTAAAATCATGTCATTGCAGTAAAATGATGCAATTGAAGGTCATCATAGCTATAAATAAATGTGTGTGTTTACTTATATGGAAGCTAGACCTAAAAGACACTTATCCATAGTCATGCATGTATGTGTGTGTGTGTGTGTGTGTGTGTGTGTGTGTGTGTATATTCACACATACATACTATTATAGGTGGATAAACATAGAATTTGAATCGAAGGGACTACAGAGGGAGCAACAGAAAATGCAAAAGGATAAACAGTATTTATACACATCATAATGATACATGAAAAGAGCATAAAGAACCTCAATGAAAGCTGTTGACCAATAAGAGGCTGGGGGCAGGGAAAGAGCCTCCTTTTGAGGTAGGTGTCCTAGCAAGAGGAGATTGGATTAACAGAAGGGGTGAATAGCAATGGAGATATGAAGATAGTGTTCATGTATGAAAACAGATCAGTGAAACTTGAATTATCTTAAGAAGGGAAGGGAAAGAAGGGAAATTGATAGAGGGGGATGAGATTGAATGGACTCCATTGTACAAAGAAGTGGAATTGTCACGAAGAAATTCTCCCCTGTATAACTAATGTAAGATAATACAAATGCCTGTTGTGGAGAAATTGCTCAGAATACGATATTTTGTAGCAGCAGGAAGACAAGACTCCTCTCAATCAAGGTCTGGCAGGATTCCTATAAATAAATTCCTGCTCAACTTGAACTCCTAATGCCAAGGAAGAAAACATGGATTTTGTTTTGTTTTTAGCAGTCATGGGGCTTGAACTTGGGACCTGGGATCTGCTCCTGAGCTCTTTTATCCAAGGCTAGTGCTCTACCACTTTGAGCCACAGTGCCACTTCCAGTTTTCTGATGACTACTTGGAGATAAGAGTGTCATGGAATTTACTCCCTGGGCTGGCTTTGGAATCATGATCCTCAGATCTCAGTCTCTTGAGCACTTAGGAATACAGGCGTGAGCCAGCCTATTTCAGTTTTAATGAATGAACTCCATCCCTGTTTTGAACACTCATCTGTCATCTGGCTTCCATCTTCACTTTGAATGTTGTCACAGGGCTTCTTCATTCTGTCTGGCAAAAACAATCTGTGGCCTTCAGGAGGGACTCTTGTCCTTAACAGGAGACAGCTTATGAGCCCTACACACTCAGGGATGCAGCACAGCCCTGGCATTGAGGACAAGGACACACATAATATTCCTGTCCCATCTGGCAGCTGAACACAAGGACAAAGTGTGCTAGTTATTCATACATGTGTCCCTGGCCCCACATGCCCCAGTGGTGTCTGTATTAGGACTGATCATCTTAGCAAAAAAAAAAAAAAAAAAAAAACTCCTGGGGGCAGAGCTGCTGCTTTGGTTCCGGCACCATGTGCAGAGGCAGTCTAGGTTTCACACACCCTGTCGAGGCACACTTGCATCTGTCTGGACCTCCTTGGAAGGGTTTCCTGACTTTTAGATTCAGCAAAGCCAGTACCATGATCACAATGAATGAATATCCGTATCTGAATGTGATCTTTGGCTACTGAAAAGGAACTCCTGGCAACAGGAAGGTGATGCATTTCTCTAAGCTTTAGAATTAATTCTGTCAATGAGTTTATACTGGCAATCACCCACCCTGTGGGATGATACTGTAATAATAGATATGGAATTGTGTTTATATGCAGTCTGGTTGGATTGTTTGTGTTTTTGCTGTATTTTTCTTTTTTGCAATGGCAATGTAGTTTCTTCAATCATCACAAAGAAAATTATTTCTATCACCTTCCCCCTAATAGTCCTTTCAAAGAAGTTTACATAAGCTGTTTTGTCGTCTTAGTCCTCATGACAGTAGTTACCTGTTTTATTCTCCTGTGAAGAGCTGAGGGAACTGCATTACCTGAGATCTCATGCCCAGTGGGAGAACTTGCCCATCTTAGGACCATGTTATCAACTGTGATGTCCCATGGCATATGCTAGACACCTGTATTTAAAGGGATTGGCCCATGACTGGCCAGGGCAGTGGAGGGGTGGGGGTGGGGGAGGGGAGGTATGTGTGAGGGCTGGTACTAGGGCTTGAGCTCAGGTCCTGGGTGCTGTCCTTTGGCTTTTTTGGTCAAAACTGGCGCTCTACCACTTGAGCCATACCTTAACTTCTGGGTTTCTATTGATTGTTTGGCAATCTCTCAGATTTATCTACTTGGGCTGGCTTTGAACTTCAATCCTTCGATCTCAACCTCATGAATAGTTAGGATTACAGGTGTGAGCTACCTGTGCCTGGCCATGAGGGCTTAATATGTAGCCCAGGTTGGCCTCAAATTATAGTGATCCTCCTGCCTTAACCTCTCAAGTAATGGGATTTAATCATGCGCTTCCACGCCTGGCAGCCTTTTTGCATATTTATTAGTATTCCATAGTTGACAAGCTTTTTACTGAAAATTTTAAGGAACAGATTTCACAGGTTTTTTTAGTTGTTAGATAATATTAAAAAAAGGAACGGCAAATTCATTTTATGAAGCTCAAGGTACTAATGCCAAAATTTAACAAATATAGCACAGAAAGAAACATTGAAATTAAAAACTAATCTCTCACTTTTAAATATCAATGAAAAAATGTTAGACACAAACCAAGGATATATTAGAAGAACGTTGCAAAGAATGATACCTCATTACCAATGGTAATTTTTTTCCAGAAATAGAACAGCTCAGTATAGGAATGTATTAATATAGCTCTCCATATTAACAAATCAAAAGAGAAAAGTCATATGTGCCTTATTTGCCAATCATGAAAAAGTCTTTAGCAAAACAGGCCCTTTTCAACATGATAAATCATATTTAGATCACACTAAAAACATACAACATAGTTAATGAAGAACTCAGAGAACAAGGCAACGAACTCCCCACCATATTGGATGGATAGATAGACAGACAGACAGACAGACAGACACACACACACACACACACACACACACACACATACATACATACATACATACATACATACATAGGAAAGTAAACCTACAAGTGATATAATAGTTGACCAAGACCTCAACCATGATTATTATGTACAATAAAGGGAAAAATATCTACAATAGAGTTTAAAATGGATAATTTTGTCTGATAATTGAATTTATATAAAGGAGCCTAAGCATGATAGCATGTTCCTATAATCCCATTAACTAGAAGATCCAGGGAGGAGGATTGTGTCTCAAGGTCAATCTGAGCTACAAAATAAGACATTGTCTCAAAACAAAAAGATAGAAAAAGTTTATTCTAGAATTGAAAAATAGATGTTTGAAGTTAAGAATGGATTAGCATTAATCTATGGATTAACAATAGCAGAAAGCACAATTATTGGATTAGAAATGGATCCATTGACCACATCAGACTGAAATATACAAAACAAGCAAGATACAAATGAAATGTTATCAGAGTAACAATGTATGTAATTCAAGTCACAGAATGAGTTGGATAGGAATAATTTTGAAAATATAGTGGCCAAGATCTTTCTAAAACTGATGGATGAAAAACTCAAAATTTATGAAATTCTACAAATTGAAGCAGGATAAATAAGTACCAGACTACCCTGTGGGGTTTATAACACATGACACACAGAAAAAAAGAGCAAATGTGTGTGTAACATTTTTAGACAATAAGATCAAGAAAGAAAGAAGAGGCTTAGTAAAATTTAAAGTATTCTAAGGTTCTAGAATTATTTGGAATGTGATAAAAATTAAAAGTTGTGCCAAATTATATCAAGGATACATATAATCTTTTATTTTTTTGCCAGTCCTGGGCCTTGAGCTCAGGGCCTGGGCACTGTCCATGGGCCTTCTCCAGGCTAGATCTCTACCGCAGCACCATTTCTGGCTTTTTCCTATGTGGTACCTAAGAATCGAACCTGGGTCCTTGTCCATGCTAGGCAGGCACTTTACCACTAGGCTAAACTCCCGGCCCAAGGATACATATAACCTTAAGCAATAAGAAAATTATTTAAGAATGTTTAACAAGGGAGCCCAGGAATTTGGCCTAGTGGTAGAGTGCTTGCCTTGCATGCACAAAGACCCAGGTTCAATTCCCCAGTACCACATACATAGAAAAAAAAGTTGTAAGTGGTGCTATGGCTCTAGTGGTAGAGCACTAGGCTTGAGAAAGCACAAGGACAGTGTTCAGGCCCTGAGTTCAAGCCCCAGGACTGGCAAAAAAAAAGAATATTTAACAAGTTACAGGAAAACAGAGACTCTTAGTAAAAGTAATTCAGTAACCCAAAAGAAGTCTTAAAAAGAATAAGAACCTAAAACAAATGGATTAAACAGAAAAAGTAATATATCTGTACATGCAGACAAGTAATTTATGAGCTTGGAGCAGACTAAATACTTGAATTAAATAGCCAAGATAATCAGATTGTGTGTGTGTGTGTGTGTGTGTGTGTGTGTGTGTGTGTGTGTGTGTGTGTAATTGGGGGAGAGTCTGACAGTCTTTCTTCACAGGCTAACTTTGTACTGCAATGCTGTAGATCTCTGCCTCATAAATAGATCTCAGCTTCCTAATTCTAGATTACAGGTTTGAGCCACCAAGACCTGGCTTCAGAATATTTACATGCTACTGTAAGAAGACTTCTTTTTCAAAATTAGACTGAGAAAAGTTGAAGGAAAAATGTGAAGCAGCATATACTATGCAAAATAGAAAAGTGATGCAAAATTTTTGAACAAATGATTAGTAACTTATGTCTGGCAACTTATAGAAAGAACAACCTAGTACGGTCACCATGACCATCAGTTTATGCTGAATAATCCAACTGATCACCTACAAAATGTAACAAAACTGTACCCCATAAATCACATTGTATCCTACACTATACCTCATAAATAGGTATGATGTGTCAATTAAAATGGAAATGAAAGGCCTGGAGTATTATAGAGTGCTCACCTAGCATGCACAAAGCCTTGGGTTCGATTCTTTGGAACCACATACACAGAAAAGGCTGGAAGTGAAGCTGTGGCTCAAGTGGCAGAGCACTAGCTTTAAGCAAAAAGTGTCCAAGGACAGTACCCAGACCCTGAGTTCAAGCCCCAGGACTGGCAAAGAAAAAAAGAATTTAAAAAGTCAATGTACTTGACCTCACTAACTTTAAAAAAAAATGTCATCTAATCAGTTCAGTAGATAAAAATCCTCTACCTCTTTTAAATTGTTTAAATCTCAACTAATTAGTAAAGAAATTTCTTTATAGGCTGGGAGTGTGGCTTATGGTAGAGTGCTTGCCTAGCATGCAGAAAGCTCTGGGCTCAATTCCTGGTACCGCATACACAGAAAAAGCTGGAAGTGGTGCTGTGGCTCAAGTGGTAGAGTGCTAGTCTTGAGAAAGCTCAAGGGCAGTGCCTGAGTTCAGTCCCAGGACTGGCAGAAAGCAAGCAAAGAAAGAAAGAAAGAAAAGAAAAGAAAAGAAAGGAAGGAAGGAAGGAAGGAAGGAAGGAAGGAAGGAAGGAAGGAAGGAAGGAAGGAAGGAAGGAAAAGAAGGAAGTTAATTTTTTCTTTATTCTTACATATATTTTTTACTTATTTACTCATTGATATTGGTGGTACTAGGGTTTTAAATTCAGCTTCATGCTTTTTTAGGTAGTCTATAGCTCAGGACATGATTCTGTCCTTCTTTTGTTCTGTTTTTTTGATATATATACCAGTACTGAGGCTTGAACTCAGGAGCTCACATTCTCAGCTTTTTCACTCATGACTGGAGCTCTCCTACTTGAGCCATCTGTCTACATGCTAATTAATTGGACATAAGTCTCACAGACGTTTTCTACCTTGGCTGACTCTGAGATGTGATCCTCAGATCTCAGCCTTCTGAATAGTTGGGATTACATGTGAACCCATATTGTTTCTGTGTGTGTATAATTAATCTTTTCATGGCTTTCAAGATTTCTCTCTTCATCTTTTGGCTTTTCAATAGTTTCATGATGGTATGTGTCTGTCTGTTCACTGTGATTAGGTTTTTTTTTCTTTTAAATGTATAAATTAATGACTTATTTTTTTATCAGTGTAGAGAGTTTATTTTTTTTCCACTTTTTTGTATAGTTTTCCACTCCATTCTCTACTGATTTTTTTTTGGGGGGGTGTCGGTCATGAGGCTTGAACTCTGGGTGCTATCCCTGAACTCTTGAGCTCAAGGCTATCACTCTACCACTTGAGCCACAATTCCACTTCTGGTTTTCTGGTGGTTAATTGGAGATGAGAATCTCACAGACTTTTGTGCCCAATCTGGCTTAGAACAGTGATCCTCAGATCTCAGCTTCTTGAGTAGCTAGGATTACAGGCTGAACCACCATCATCCAGCTTCTCCTGCTCTTTGTGATGCTACTTACAAATATATTTTAGCTCTAATAGTATGCGACACTTTACTAAGGTTCTATTTAGATTGTTTTTCTCTGTGCTCTGAAATTTAGTTCTGTCATTCTGTCCTTAAATTATTGGTGCTTTTATCTGCCATTTCTAACCTATAATGATGACCTGCCAGTTACTTTTTCATTTTAGATGCTGAAATGAAATTTCACTTCTAGAATTTCTATTTGGTTCCTTTTGAAAGCTTTTAAAGCTTCCCAATTGTCTGTCGTGATCCATTCACTCACAACTATCACTTTCTTCACATCCTTTATAATACCTTTTATAATAAACTATATTACCTGTTTCATATCCATTGTCTGAGCCCAACATAGATTGTTTCACTACCAGCTACTCAAAAGGCTGAGATCAGAAGATCATGGTTCAAAGCCAACGTGGGCAGAAAGTCTGCTAGATTTTATCTCCAGCAAAAAAGTGGAACTGGAGTCATTAGAGTCCAGCCAAGCAAGGTGAGTTGTGCACAAGACCCTGAGTTCAAATCCCATCAAAAGAAATTCTTCCCGCTAATGTTAATATCTGTTCCAACTTAAGGACAATTTCTATTGATTCCTTTTTTCCCTTGACTATAGGACTTGATTTTTCCTTCATATGCTTATTAAATTTAATGTATCCTAGACATTTTGAATTATACATTGAGGAGATTGGATGCTCCTTTGAAAAGTATTGGATTTTTATCCTAACAATAAGATAAGTCATTATCTATTTGCCTTACATTGAGGAGGTCTCAAGCCTTTTTAGAGTGAGTTCTTGGGGAAAATTCTTGGAAGCTTTATTCATAAGGCACACAGCCCCTGTAATCCTCAGTGAACAGCCGGAGTTTGCTACAGAGCCCATCTTATTTGGTGTCATTTCACATCTAAGTGTCCCTTGCTGGAAGCAGCAATGGAAATCTTGGATTGACTTTTTTTTTCTGCTTTCTGATAGTTGCTTGTTGATGGAACCTATACACATGGACAGTTCAGGGGTCAATGAGGGATGGGAGAGTTTATAAGCAGATTTGTACTCTTTGATTTGTGACTGTCTTTGAAATTTCTCCTAAATTGCGGCCACTTTGAATTCCCAACTCATATATTCTGTCACCTCAACTCAGTAGGGAGGGACCTTTGGAGACAACCTGTAAAATCATGGATCTCACCTAGTACAATTCCTTGTCTCCTGAATTATATTCCTTTCCACTGGTGCCTGCTTTTTTTTTTTTTTGGCTACTCTTCAGTGACTTATTTTTTAACTTATTTTTTAATTCTTATTGTAAATGTTACATTTATTTTTATAGATATTTGATATAGTTATATGACTCAGAATTTGTCATTGCTATCTACGAGAAGGTTCATCTAGCTAATGGATCGCAACTGTGGCAAAACGAGCTCCTTTGCCTCTTCTCTGTCCCAGCACCAGTTCTTTCTACCTTCTAGCAAAAGTTATCATTTTTCAGCTTTTATTGATACGTGGCAAAGATTTATCCATCTTTGGAGTGAAACTTAATCTAATGTAATTTTATCAAGAGCTGTAGATTTGTCAGCCATCAATTTAGAAAAGGTAATACATGTGTAGTCTCTGCCCAATTCCTTTTTGGTGACATCAACAGGCAAGTCTTCTGTCTTTTCTTTCTGTATGATAGTGTTTGTGTGGTTTTCATAAGTATCTTTTATCACATTAAGATGGTTTCCTTCTACTTCCAGTGTCTTGAAGAATGTATCTTGTGGTGTGTGTGTGTGTGTGTGTGTGTGTGTGTGTGTGTGGTACTTACCTTTTGTTAAATCCTTTATTGTATCAGTTAGTGTTTAGCTGGAGGATTTTCCCTTTTTCCTTTCATTTTGGATGTACTAAGGTTGAACTACTTAGAAATCTTAGGATGAATCTTACTTATTTCCTATTTCCTAGAGCAAGTTTCCAAGCTTAACTTGTTAAAATCTTAAAATCCAGGCTTGGAATTTGGCCTAGTGGTTAGAGTGCTTGCTTAGCATGCACAAAGACCCGGGTTCGATTCCTTGGTACCACATATATAGAAAAAGCCGGAAGTGGTGCTGAGGTTCAAGTGGTAGAGTTCTAGCCTTGAGAAAGTCCAAGGACAGTGCTCAGGCCCTGAGCTCAAGCCCAGGACTGGCAAAAAAAAATATCTTAAAATCCATGAGCCATGTAATCAGAAATTTTTAGAAATGTGTTACTCAATAAACTAATATTTGCCATACATATTTTAAGACTGATTGTTCCTCCAATTTGGTGGCAAGGTAGCTCTTATCCAGGTAAACACATAGTATTATTTGTAAGAGGTTTGGCTGTCTCTTCTGCTTTCACATTATGAATGGGCACTTGAATTTAAATTAAGAAATAGAGCTTGGCATGTAAGCTTAGTGCACTCGCCTAGCATGCATGAGGCCCTTTGGCTCCAGCAAAAGTACTGCAGCAAATGATTTTTAAAAACGAGTAATTGAATTCAGTGGTTTTTAGATAGTTTCTTGGCAGGAAGAAAACTCACCAAATTGGCACTTACTGTTGCCTTAATTTGCAGGGGGTTTTGTTGTTTTTGTTGTTGTTGTTATAATCTTTTTTGCTGTTGCCACTGCCTGGTCTCTGTGACACAGACACTTGCAGGCAGCTAGGAGTTACCTAGTACCCCTGTAACTGCTCTTCCTGCTTGCTGTATTTTGGAAGAGAGTCAATGTGCAGGAGGGTCAGTATTTTGCAAAAGTGGATGGGTAGGTGGGTGTTGGCATAGAATGGATGAACAGTTGTCTTTACACTGTCAAGCTTATTCTTTTTTTTTTTTTTAAAGAGTTGTCCTCAGAGGTGTCGCGCCTCACGGGTTCACTCCATGATATCATTTGCCTGTGAGAGATGATGATATCCTGCCTAGATCTAGTCCAAGCTCACTCTTGTGCATGGAGGAGGCAAGGGAGCTCTCTCATTTGTTTCCCTTCCTTTGTAACACAATGGCACCCAAGGCAGATCACCAAAAGCTTATGGGGGTAATGATAGAAACCTGAATGATTCTGCTTCCCACATATTTGGCTGTAGGAGACTATTCTGTTGCCTCTGTACAAAGATGTGTGGTCCTCAGAGATCCTGTACCATGGAGGAGTTCCAGGAGTAGATTCTCTCCCACCTCCTCTCATTGCAGAGGTGACGATTTGGCCTATCTCTTTCAGCCTCACTTAAAACCAAATAAAAATCCCATTAATGGTATAATCATTGGTCTTTGAAAGCACAATTTGCCTAAATGGTTATTGCTTCTAATTTATTTTTTCAAGTTTTGAGTCATTGTTTCTCTAGAAGCACTAAGTTTCAGGGCCTTGTATGAGTTCTCAAGCACAGTACATGAGGTCCTCTGTAATCTGACTCTGCCAAGCTCTCAGGCCTTGCCCTCTCCGCACACAGTCCCTAGGCCCAAACAACGTGTGGTGTTGATTGCTGAATGGCCCTCCTGCCTTGTCTGACCTCCTGGGTTTGTATTGATTGTAAGCTTTGTCCTAAATATCTTTTTAATATATCATCTGGTTGGTGCTTTCTACCATGTTTGCTTATGATAGGTGCTGAGAACCAGTGGAGGGTGTAGAGAGAGGCATAGAATTCTGTAGTGTAAGCTTTGAGAGACAAGTCTTCCCTATGTGGGTCCAGTGTATAATCAAGAGACAAAGTGGGGAATCCCACCTGTATGAGATAAGACAGTGGGAGGGGAGTAGCATGCTGAGTGTGGGGATAATGGCAAGGGGGTGGATTCTGGATAGATTTTGGAGGTGGAACCAATAGGATTTGTTGTGAGATAAACAGATGGCTCCTGCAAATTTTGTTTCTGTGTGTTGTTGTTGTTGTTGTTGTTTTCCGTCCTTGGACTTGAACTCAGGGCCTGGGCACTGTCCTTGAGCTCTTTTGCTGAAGGCTAGCATTCCACCACTTTGAGCCACAGTGCCACTTCCAATTTTCTGGTAGTTAATTAGAAATGAGTATTATGGATTTTTCTGCTCAGGGTGGCTTTGAAACACAATCCTCAGATCTGAGCCTCATGAGTAACTAGGATTACAGTGTGAGCCACCGATGCCCAGCTGTTCCTGAGGTTTTGACTGGAGAAATGCCACATTGGAAGTTCTACTTAGGGAAATAAAGACAAGGTTCTTTTGGGACACACCATTCATGATCTCACTTAAAAGCATTCCTGTGCCAGGCACCAGTGGCTCATGCTTTTAATTCTAGCTACTCAGGAGGCAGAGATCTGAAGATCATGGTTCAAAGCCAGCCCAGGCACAAAAGTCTGTGAGACTCATCTTCAATTAACCAGCAGGAAACCAAAAGTGTCACTGTGGTTCTAAGTGATAGAGAGCACTAGCCTTAAGCTGAAGAGCTCAGGGACAGTGTCCAGGCCCAGCATTCAAGTCCCACAACAACAACAACAAAGCATTCTTAATATCTCTGAAGTTCCCTGACAGAGCTAAGGCAGGGAGCTAGTATCTGTGCTCTGGCATCTCCCCTCACTTGCTCAGGCGCTGATCTGTAAAACATCACTGCATTCATCACACATGGTTTTAGAACCCAGCTTATCAGGAAAATGAGGATGATATTGCCTTGTCTCTTTGTCCAGATTCTTCTCCTGTGGCCTTCTTTAGAAGGGTGCCTTCTGGGGCCTGACTTTGGGGATGATGATTGGCTTCTTTCAATTGCTGACTGCATTCGCCTATGAACCACGGACCGGCAATGAAGAGAACAAATGCCCTGAGTTCATCTGTTTCCTGCACTATCTCTTTTGTAGCACAGTGCTCTTTCTGGTTAGTGGTCTCAATATATTGACCATCTCCTTCATCAAAGACCCATTTCTGGATAAACAGAAAAGTGCTGCTCTTAGGATGCTCTGTGGTCAATCTCAAGATCCCAGAGAACAGCATGTTAGCAAGATGGAGAAAACAGGCTGGATTTCTACCTTCCTTTTGGAGATGGGAGGGGCTGTGTTTTGTGAGGGCCATACATAGGCAAGTAACACAGAAAATACCCTGCCTGGAAAAAACACTAGCAGGTGGGGGAGTAGCTTAATGATGGAGTGCTTCTTAGGAGGCCCTAGGTTCCCTGGCCAGCAGCATAAAAACAAGTATACAAACAAATAAGTGTTATGCAATGCTCTGCTAATTGGGTATTTATTTAAATTGAGGATTTGGCTTATAAAATGCACATTTTCCTTGAAAGTATTAAGTTCAGTAACTTATTACTGAGTTATGAATGAATGTAATCAGGCATTTCCAGCTGCCACTCACAGGGAAAGAACTAAACCAGCCAGGATGGAGAGGAAACAGGATCTATGGCAACCCTGGCAGGTTCCAGGTTCCAGCCTTCTCTTCCCAAGCCATTTCCTACTCTCATTGGGGACAGATGTCAGTCATCCCTTTTAGATATTCATAAGAGAGCTTCAGTCAGAGAGGCTTGTCCAAGGTAACAATTCCTGACATGGCTCCATAGCTCGACCTACATCCATCATGTCACCTGCTTTGATACTTTAACACAGGGGATTAGCCTAGCAAGAAAGCAACAATCAAGAGGGTTTGAAGTTTGGAATAGAGCATAGAAGCAAGCAATGGCTATGTAAGACCAAGTGCCTTTCTTACAACTTCACCTAGAATATAGACAGAAGGTAGCATTCTATAATCAAAAGTTCAAGGGGAAAAAATTAAATATCAGAATAGATACAATTATTAAGAGCTAAGTCACAGGAGGCAGAGGAAAAAGTATGGCAAGTTTGTGGCCAGCCTGAGCTATATAGGGAGACCTTGTCTCAAAAAAAAATAAAATTAGAAAGTCAGGCCAGGGGATGGTGGCTCTTGCCTATAATACTAGCTAATCAGGAGGCTAAGATCCGAGGATCAAGGTTCAAAGCACCCGGGCACAAAAGGACCTGAGACTTTTATCTCCAATTAACCTCTAGAAAAATAGGAAGTGGGGCTTGGCTCAAGGGCAGGGCAGTAGCTCAGGGACAACACTCAGGCCCAGGGGTAGTGTGGAAGCCTTGAGCTGAAGAGCTCAGGGACAGTGCCCAGGCCCAGAGTTCAAGCCCCATGACCTACAAAAAAAAATTAGAAAGTCAGGCATAAGCCAGTTGCTGGTGGCTCACACCTATAAGCCTAGATACTCAGGGAGGCTGGGATCTAAGGATCACAGTTCAAAGCCAGCCTCAGCAGGAAAGTTCATGAGACTCTTACCCCTAATTAGGCACCTAAAAATCAGAATTGAGTCTGTGGCTCAAAGTGGTAGAGTACTAGCCTTGAGCAAAAGAATTAAGGGACAGCACTCAGGACCTGCGTTCAAGCCCCATGACGGACTGAAGGACCTCCCCCCCCCAAAAAAAAAATCATCAGTGACTTATGCCTGTAATTCCAGCTACTTGGGAGGCAGAGAGCAAGAAGATTATCCTTCAAGACCGCCCAGATAGAAATGCTGGTGAGACCCTGTCTCAACCCATAGCTTGGCTCAATGGCCTACAGCTGTCATCCTAAACTACATGGGAGGCAGAGATTGTGGCGGCAAGCTAGCCCAGGCAGAAAAGTCCAAAGACTCCAGCTCCACAGAAGAGAAGCGGTACATGCCTGCAATCCAGTGGTGATGATGAGCTTACAGTAGTTAAGTAAGAGCTCAAGAATGCACTCTGGTGGGAAGTGATTCTCAATTCAGAAAATAGCCAGTTCAAAAAAAAAAATACCAACAAACAAGAAGATCACAGCCTTGGGGTTCCCTGGCTCAAATAGAGCCACTCTTTTTTTTTTGCCAGTCCTGGGCCTTGAACTCAGGGCCTGAGCATTGTCTTAGGTTTTCTTAAGGCTAGAACTCTACCACTTGAGCCACAGCACCATTTCTGGCTTTTTTCTATGTATGTGGCACCAAGAAATCCAACCTGGGTCTTCGTGCATGCTAGGCAAGCACTCTACCACTAGGTCAAACTCCTGGCCTTGGCCACTCTTTCTCCTCAGTATTTTACCTTAGGTAAAAGCCAGAACTCATGGTTCCTATGATATCCTTCTTTCCATTTGCTTAAATCTATCAGCTAATCTCTTTTCAGGCCATTGGGACTCTGGTACTCACTCGAGGACTGTCTCCTGAGGTCAATGCTGATGAGTGAATAAAGTTGAAGTTTAAAACCTGCCTCTCAGAACTTGGCACATGGGGCTTACCCCTGTAATCCTAGCTATTCAGGGACTGAGATCTGAGGATCATGATTCAAAGCAAGCTCAGGCAGAGAAGTCCATGGGATTCTTATCGCCCATTAACCATCAAAAAGCCAGAAATGGAGGTGTGGTAGAACATCAGCCTTGAGAAGAGAGAAAAAAAAAAACACCCAGACTCTGAATCCAAGCCCCAGTACTGACACACCCAAAAAAGAACTGGCCCTTGGATTTCACCACACAGAGACCATGTTCTGTTTGTAATAGAAATGTGGTGCCAAGAAGGGAATAAGCTGGCAGTACAGGGTCTAAAAACTAGAAGCTTCCCAGAAGGGAATAGGAAATGGCCCTCTCCAATGAAGTGCAGAAGTAAGGGAGGAGGGAACAGCCCACCTAAGAGTCCTCCTAGAGGCAAGCCCAAACAAGAAGAATGTCCTGAGGAAGGCTGATGCCATGAGGCTCCAGGAGAACCAAAGAAGGGGCTTCAGCAGTCAGGCAGAAGAGGAGTATTTAGGGTCAAAGGGGGCATGGACTGGGATGACCTGAGCTTCTTGCAGCTAGCCCTTGACGCAAACAGGGATAAAGTACATAATGAGATTAGTCCTGAGTCTGGGGCAGAGAGTGGTGAAGAGGCTATGATCTTGGAGGGAGGGAAGAAGAGAAAGAAAGAGCCTGGCTAGTGGAAAAAGTAGGGTCCTGGGGTCCCTCTACTCTTCTTGCCAAAAATGTTGAAAGGCCGGGTCTGGAAAGATGGTTTAGTGGTCAAGTGCTTGCCTAGCATGCATGAAGCCCTTGGGTTCAATTCCTAAGTATCATATAAACAGAAAAAGGCAGAAGTAGTGCTGTGACTCAAGTGGTAGAGCACTGGTCTTGAGCAAGAGAAGCTCAGGGACAGTGAGTTCAAGTCCCAGGAGTGGCAAAAACAAAAAGTTCCAGAGGCCAGCAACCTAGACTTCCTTCCTGGCACCTACCATAGATGCACACCTGGTCAGGGTGGCTCGTGGACTTCTGTGGGGGCAGGAAACAGCCTGTTGTGTCCTGAGCTCTGAGTGGGTATGGGACTCCAGGCTCCTTCCAATGCCTACTGATGGATCTTTTTTTGTTTATTGTTATTCTAAAGATGATGTATGTCAGGCAGTGAGTACAATGTCACCCCTTCCCTGTCTCCCAGTGATGGCTTTTCTTAAGGTGTAAACTACATGCCCTATGCACAGGTACTGCTAACATTATGATCCTGTAGAGTAGATACAACCACTAGCTCCATTTTGGAGCTAGGGACACAGACCTAAAGTAATCAGGTCGCTTAGTGGTATAGCTAGGATTTGAATACTGTCTCACAGGACAATATGAGCACTGTCTATCACAAGCCCTAGCATGGTAGGTAGTGACAACTTTACAGCTCTAGCAGATATGTGTTGTTAGTGTTGGGTTCCTCTGACTACAGAAGCCTTTCTCTTGGTAACAGAGACTCCATCATCCCTGACTGGTGGGTTCCATCATTCCTGATACCTCCTCACACTGGCTTGCAAGACACTAGCGTGCCCAGGAGACACTAGCTTGAAAGTTGTCCAATGCGGGGAGGTGGTACGGTGCATACTGCTGCACACTGCCATGATCCTGTTCTGGTTGTCTTATTGCTGGGGGTGAGCATTCCCAAAAGTGACTGTGAAGTTACATTCTAGGCAATGACAGGTTAATGCGGCTATGTTAGAGCTGACCATGGTGCTGACCTGAGATGAGGGACAGGCCAGTGTCAGCAAAATAGATACTGGAGGAACATCCAGCCCACAGGTGCTTCTACTGTTTATTCTAAAGAAATGAATGGCAGCATCCTATAATTCCTAGATTCCCCTTGTGGACAGAAAAACACCATCCAGGCAGATGTCAGGATAAACAGAAAGACTAGAGCTGCCTGAAGGAGATTCCCCCGGAAGCTGCCAGAGAGCAGGGTCTGTTTTCAGGACTTCACAGAGCTTCCTCTCTTTCTAGAAGTAGCTCAGAGGGAATTAGGCTATAAGGACCAGCCACTACCTTTCTTAGACTAACAAAGCTAAAAGCTAGGAAGGACACTGCTACAACCTATGGGGGACTCGCCTAATTCATACTTGAGCTGTCCAGCCAAGGGAATGGGGGCACAACTGAGAGCTCCACAATACTACTCTACCCCACAGGGCTCCCTCCCCCCAAGTCCTGAGTCTCACCCTCTGCTTCCTTCATGTCTCTGATGATGCTTATAAGCATCCCATGTCCATACTGAAGATATTATTTCATATTTGGAACATGTCTCTCATATCCTCTCACCTTTTGGTGCTTGTGAGTCTCCTGACCTATGTCTGTCTTCTCTTTTCCAGATATATTCAATAATTCTCAGATCTTTTTCTGAAATATCTGGGATCTGTTCTATGGGTTGGAGTCAGGCCAGACCCCAAGTTAACCTCTCTTAATGCCTCCAAAGAAATATGGAGGCAGGCAAGGAGTAGATGGAACACATTGAGACACTAGAAAATGCATGGGTCCTGGACTCAGGAAAGGCAACTCAAACGATGGAGGTGACGAAGGAGAAGAAAAATGGTCCAGAGTGGGATGATGTGTTGAAGAAGCCCCCCTGGAGGAGACTGGTCAACAGCAATGGGCTCATCAGGGTGCCACTCATGGCTTTGGGGCACATCAGGGGTGCTGAAGCAGCTCAGGCTGAGGATGGGGATGTGGTGTCAGGTAGGACTTCTGCCTTTCTCAACTCCCTCACCATGAAGGGATGAAGTGTTTCTTTTTGGGGAAACCCAAAGGACAAGGGTCAAAGATTACAGTAATGAAAACACTCCCTGGTATCATGCATCAAAGGCTAGCACCAGCTGTAACACATGTGTGTTGCCCAGGGGACAAAGCAAAGCCCATTCATGATTGCAGAGACTATGCACACAAGAGCATCTGCTCCTCTCTGGATGAGTCATTTTCTCCAAATGGCTCCACTGCACAAGCACTGACTTTCACTTTAAATTTAATTTCGTTTTTTTTTCAATCTCTAGATATATTTAGGATATGGCTTTTTTTTTTGCTTGTGTTTATTTCACTGTTAGTATTTCTTTCCTATACCCACCCTATGTTGCTTTGTTATCTCCCATCACTGATCACGTCATATGCAAATGCTGCTCTACCCCAGCCCAGGGGCTATCACCCACAGGTTCTATGACCTGTGCTGATAACCACGCAAGGCATGGAGCCACACCTGTATCTCAAATGGAAACATAACTTCCTGCCTCTACCAAGTGTGTGACCAAGACAGATTCTGCTATAATAGAATTTATCCTCCCCACATCTCACCACGATTTGTTTTCTATTGCAATGCTTTGATAGAAGCTGGAGAGAAAAATTCCCCCTCCATGCAAGGCTCTTCCAGTCATTCTTCCAATCTCACTCATTAACGGGAGTAGAGCCCGTGGATTAGATCCCATGTAGCTAACAGATAGAAGCCATTCCTGAGTTGTGTTTCTATAGGGAATCGCTACACTTTCATTTCTCTCCCTCGTTGGGATCGAACAGTTTCAAATGTTTTGACATGATTTAGGGGAGGCCCAGCCAGTATCATGAAAATCACACTGTGCAGGCATACTGCACATAGCAGTCCTTCATCTCTTCTTCAGTCATTCAGCTAACAGACCTGCGTATCTACTGTGTGCCTGCCATTGTGCTGTGAGTCAAGGAAGTAACCATGAACAGAACACATGGGAACTGCTCTCAGAGCTTATGGTCTAGGGGGGAGCTAGACAACTGGTGATAATGGAAATTGCCTGTATTTCATATGACCTGCTATCTTCATGCCCAAATTAAGAGCTTAACCGCGTTCACCACCTTGTTGAATAAGTAAAAAACAACCATGTTTCAGAGAATAAGACTAAGTAAAGGAATCAAACTACCCAGGAGGTTGGCAGAAGTCCACAGGCTTACCCCTTATATAGTGTGTACACTGCAGCAATACACAGTACCAGTGTCTCACCTAGATATAAATGCAGGAAGGAGGAGGTCAGTTAGCAGGATTAAGGAGGGGACAAGGTGTAGGGAGACTTGAGACCAGAGTGCAAGGCATGCTGGAGAATGCACATGGATGTGCAACAGAGCAGGGTGGACTGGAGAGTCTAAAGCTAGACCCACACCTTCAGCTCAAGGCTAATGCTCCACCACTTGAGCCACAGTGCCACCTCCAGTTTTCTGGTAGTTAATTGGAGATAAGACTGTCAAGGACTGGGAGTTTGGCCTAGTGGTAGAGTGATTGCCTAGCATGCATGAAGTCCTGGGTTCAATTCCTCAGTACCACATACAAAGAAAAGTCCAGAAGTGGTGCTGTGGCTCAAGTGGTAGAGCTCTAACCTTGAGAAAGCCCAAGCACAGTGCTCAGGCCCTGAGTGCAAAGCCCCAGGACTGGCAAAAAAAAAAAAAAAAAAAAGACTGTCACGAACTTTCATTCCTGGGCTAGCTTTGAACTGCGATTCTCAAATCTCAGCCTCCTGAGTAGCTAGGAATACAGGCATGAGCCTACCAACACCTGGATGAATTTTATTTTCTTTTCTCTCTCTCTCTTTCTTTCTTTCTTTCTTTTTTTTCCTTCTTTCTTTCTCTCTCTTTTTTTTTTTTGCCAATCCTGGGGCTTGAACTCAGGGCCTTGGCACTGTTCTTGGGCTTTCTTGAGAGTACAACAGCTCTACTCCTTGAGCCATAGCACCACTTCCAGCTTTTTTTCTGTGTATGTAGTATCGAGGAATCGAACCCAGGGCTTCGTGCACACTAAGAGAGCACTCAACCACTAGGCCATGCTCCCAGCCCTACAATGAATTTTTGTTGTTTGAACCCGGGTCTTTGTGCATGTTAGGCAAGCACTCTATCACTAGGCCAAACCCCTGGCCCAGTTCTAATGGTTTTTAAGTATTTGGGTTTTTTTCCCCTTATATAGTACCATATACACCTTTCTCTCCAATCTGGATACCTTTTATTTCCTTTTTTTTTTTTTGCCAGTCCTGGAGCTTGAACTTAGGGCTTAGTCACTTCTTTTGCTCAAGGCTAGCACTCTACCACATGAACCATAGTGCCGCTTCTGCCTTTTCCTGTTTAGATGGTACTGAAAAATCAAACCCAGGGCTTCATGCATGCTAGGCAAGCACTACTACCACTAAGCCACATTCCTAGCCCTACCCTTTATTTCTTTTCCTACCCAACTGCTCTAGCTAGCAGCTCTAGTATAATGATGAATGAAAGTGACAGGAGCAGACATGTTTGTCTTGTTCCTAATCTCCAGGGTTAAGCAGTCCACTGGTCTACTAGTGACTAGTACCAGCTGTGGTACTAGTTGAAGATTTCCCCTCCATTCACAGTTGGCTAATAGTTCGGCTTTGTTTTTATTCATGAATGAGTGTTGGACATTGTGGATGCTTTTTTTTTTTTTACTTTTTCCTCCTATCTCTATGGTACTATGATGCTACATTATATATACATTCCTGAGATATTTTAACCCCAGCTGGTCATGGGTTTTTGTGTCTGTTTCTAGGGAATACTGGTCTATCGTTTTCTTATGATTTCTTTGTATGCTTTAGGTATCAAGGCAATATTACACTCATAAAATGACTTAGGGAATGTTCCTTCTTCTTCTGCTTTTCAAATTGTGAAGGGCTGGTAGTAATTCCTGTCTGGAGACATTTAACAGATGCTTAGTTGGTATAATGTGCCAGAACTCAGAAGAGAGACTGATAGATACCTGAACTACACGCCCAAAAAGAAGGAAGAGAGCAAGAACAGGAATGAATGGGGCCTAGGAGAGGAGGCCTACAGCTAGGCAGTTGACAAGGGAAATGTCTGAAGCAGGGGCCTAGACAAAAAAGACAAAAAAACAAAAAGGAGTTTTACAATGGAGACCAAAAGCACAGGGCCTTAGTAATGTGCAGGCTGGTGACTGGATAGACTTATGTGGATTGAAGGCAGGATTGGAACTCCTGGAACATCTGCTTTTCTGAAGAAAGATTTCTTATTATTGGGCCTTTTTTGAGATGGAACTTGAAGCCTCACGTGGGCCAGTCCTTTTTAGAATAAGATGGCCTATTTGGGCAAATCCTTTAATTCTGGAGACACAGTCTGCTCTGTTTCTTCTGGGAGATGTGCGGGTCCTGGGGATAACTGAAAAGACTGCAAGAAGAGGCTCACTTGAGTTCTGGTTTTGCTGATGGTTTATTCTGAGGACTCCTCCCAGAATAAATTCCCATTAGGCAAGGAGGCAGCCTCAAAAGACTGTTGTGGAAACATAAAGCTCTGGCTCCACTCTGAAGTGGAAATCTGGCACTGTAGGTTCTTCCAACAAAGGCTGGTACCACTATTGCTCTCCAAAACTAGGGAGCTGTCATCTGACCAGACCTGGCAAGGCAGGGTAGAGAGACAGACCACAGGGCTCTTCCAACCACTTCCCTGCCTCATCCCCATGTCTCAGTTTCACTGAAAAGGAAAAACACAGATGGAGGCATTGATAGTTGCTGGGCCCACCACAGGGCTACCCTGCTGCTAGACAGGATCAAGGTAATTAAGGAGGGTGTAATAAGCTGCAGGCTAGAGCAGGAAGGACAGTGCTCTAATGAGTTCCTCATACTAGACAGGAATAAAGCTGTTTGAGATAAGATCTTTAGGAAGAATCTGGAACCTATCACTATTCTCCAAGACTGCTAGAGGATCCTCCCATCACCGACTCAACCTCCCAAAGGAAGAGTCAGCATCAAGCCACACCTCTTACCTGCCTGCCATTCAGTGTGAGAAGAGAAAGAATTGGTCAAGCAGAGTACTGAAGAGGGTGCCAGGAGGGCTATGTCCATCTGTGCCCCATAAACCTGATCATTTAAGTGTGTGGAGCTTCCAGTTACAATGGCCCTGATCAAGAAATCCAATAATAACAGATGCTGGCGGGGATGTGGCCAGGAGGGATCACTACTACACTTTTGGTGGGAGTGTAAACTCATTCAGCCACTATGGAAAGCAGTATGGTGGTTCCTCAAAAGACTAAACATAGAGCTCCCCTAGGACCCAGCAATTCCACTCCTTGGCATTTACCCAGTTGTCCAGAATCAAGGACAGACTAAATCCACTAGCACAACGATGTTCATTGCAGCACTATTTACCATAATGAAGATATGGAACCAACCCAGACGGCCCTCAGTAGATGACTAGTTCAAGATGATGTGGTATTTATACACAATGGAATTCTATGCTGTCATCAGAAAGAACGACATCGGCCCATTTGTAAGGAAATGGAAAGACTTGGAAAAAATCATACTAAGTGAAGTAAGCC
This sequence comes from Megascapheus bottae, assembly GCF_031878675.1. Classification (NCBI taxonomy): domain Eukaryota; kingdom Metazoa; phylum Chordata; class Mammalia; order Rodentia; family Geomyidae; genus Megascapheus; species Megascapheus bottae. The sequence continues at coordinate 16,701,043 of NC_143536.1, forward strand.
AGACACAAAGGAACATAGGCTCAATGGTTTCCCTCATTTGTAATAATTAGCACACACCTAGGACTCTTCTAGCAGAGGATTACAATAGCTCAAAACCTGGGTACATAAGGCTATAGGATGAGGCTAAATGAGAGGATCTCCAGGATATGGAAACAAGAATTTCTTCATCTTGTGTGATTGTTGTCCTTAATGTACTATGTTATTTCTCTACTCTTTTGTTGTCCTTTGGTTAATCTCATATTGTTACTGTATCTGACTTGGTTACCTGGCATATTGTATATATGTTTATTTGAAATAGTAAAGGGAAGGGGGGGAAACAAGATGATTGGGAGGGGATAGGGGGAGAGAAATAGGGACAAAAACATGAGAAGGGGTATCAATGTGTGAGAAGTAATGCACCTACTATCTGGTGAATACAACTGTAACCCCTTTATACATTACAATAAAAAACAAGTTTGTGGAGATTGGCTGGTACCTAGTCCAAAAATTCAACCCAGCTTCCCCTCACACCCCACACCCCCTTCACCTGTTGAAGGGTTCACTCCTGATCTCTACTTTCTGGGGAGACTCTGAGCCCCCAATGGAGAACAGATGTGCAGGCCAACTCCCCACCAATTCCCAAGTCTGAGTTGAGCCTGTTCTACCTAGGACCTGGTGCTTCTGGGCCTGATATTTCTTCTTTGGTGGCAAGATTGATGTGACTCTGCTGCAGGAACATAAATCAGGGCCCAGGGTAAAAAGATTCAGTCCATTTATTCAGGGATGGAGCCACTTAGCAAAGGCGCCCTGGTGGAGGGCTCATCAGGGTTTCCACTCAATCACGTTGAGGGCAACAGTGGCTGCCCGCCGAATGTTCCCATTCTGATCTGCCTCAAGCTCACGGAAGACTGGTACATGAATCTGCAGTAACTTTCGGCCCTCAGGGGCCTCTGCCAGCATGGTGAGGGCCTTGGTGGCATTCAGGCGTACCTTGGTGCTAAAATTTGTGTTCAGCAGCTCCAGAAGTGGGAGGATGGCGTTAGAGTCCAGTGCTGCATACTTCCCTGTAGACAAGGAGTTTGCTAATCAGCCACTCCCAGGGCCTCTTCTCCCCCATCCTGCCTGGTGCACCCTCCCATACCTGCTCAGCTTCTCCCATCCTGCCTCTCTCGCATTCTACTGCTAAGCCAGACTGTACCCCTTATCTCCTGCCCTTCTAGCCCCTTACTGGCATCTCCTCACCCACCCTGTATCTGTCCTAAAATTCGTTTTCCTCAAGAAATACAAATAATCTTACTAAAATGCAGAGCCATTTGGCCAGGTTGCAAATCCTTCTTGAGCAACCTCCCTTCCAAGGTATAGATTCATGGGAGAAGCCTTGCCTGATATATTCAGGATCCTAGGTCTGATCCCCAGGATAGCCAAAACAACAACAATCTCTAACAGTCTGCAGGGAACACAGACTTTAATTTGCATAGAAGACACTCGCCTTCACCCTCCACTAGCCCTTCTTTCCTTTCTGTGTGTGCATGCGTGCACATGTGCATATATGTAATCATGCGTGCTTAATACTATCTCTGTGATAATCCTCAAATCCTTCTCAGATGAGGCTTTTCTCCTGTCATATGCTCCCCACCCAATACTGCATTTCTCTGCATCTCCTGTCTCTCATGCCAAGTGAGACACTTGCGACCTCTGGATTCCCATTGTCCAGCTCGTGGCCTGATACATGACAGGGGCTCACAGACCTTCAGTGGGAGTGCCAATAGGGACATATGTGGCTCGTTTTTCTAGGTCCTGGCTTTGAAATCTCTGGTCATTGCTTGAGTCCACACATGCCCCTGGCTATTTAAGGAGTTTCCTTCACAAGATTCTTTGGGTGCTCCAAGATGAAGGACACAGGAGGTGACTCTGCTCTCCAAGTACTCAACCTCCTGTCTACAACAGAAAGGTGAGCCCTGTGGACTCGAAGGGTCCAAATATCTCTTCTCCTGTATATCTTAAGTTTCATCATTAAGGCCCAGTGAGAAGTTTCTAGCAGAATCTGTCTTTGAGGGGTTTTGCAGCCCATTACAAATCTGAGACTCAGAGAGTCCTTCTTAGTATACAAAGGAAGCATAGTGCACATTGCTGGTACAGGTGAGTTTGGGCTAGCAAGGAAGGTCAGAAAGTTTTAGAGGGTCTGGGTATGGGAAAGTAATTCGCATCCATTTTTTTTTTTTTTGGTGTCAGTCCTGGGGCTTGAACTCAGGGCCTGAGCACTGTCCTTGGGCATTTTCCTCAAAGCTAACACTCTGCCACTTGAGCCACAGCACCACTTCTGGCTTTTTCTATGTATGTGGTACTGAGGAATCAAACCAAGGTCTTTGTGCATGCTAGGCAAGCACCCTACCACTAGGCCAAACTCCCAGCCCCTCGCATCCAATTTTGGAAAAGTAAATTATGGTCAAGAAGACTAGACAAGACAAAGTTAGAGAGGATCTATTTTAACATCAAATCTGGATATAGTGGCAACTTCTGTGGTCTCGGGTACAGGGAAGGATACCTAGGAGGACTGGAGTCCAGGCTAGCCCAGACCTCAGAAAACCACAAGATCCTACTTGAAAACTGACATAAAAAAAAAAAAAAGCTGGGAGTTTCTCAAATGGTAAGGGTGTCTACCTAGCAAGCATGAGACCCTGTATACTATGTATATATTTGTTTATTTATAAAAGCAAATAATCTGGAGGAAGGAAGGACCATTTAATCAAGTCTCCATAGTTTGCTCTGAGTACCTGATAGCAAAATCATGGATCAAGGCCCACAGAGGGCCTGAATCCAAAGTGGGAATTCCAGGCCCAGGGAACAGCCTAGTGATAGTCATCTTAAAATGAACGACTAGTGTGGGGGCCACAGATAGCCTTCAGTGTCCAGGAAGAAAAGGGAGGGCTGGACTTTAGATAAAATCTCAAAAAGACTTCAGCAATAGACCACAAGAGAGACTTTAATGGAGCCTCTAGGGTGTAGATCTGGGGTAAGAGTTGGCCCTTGAGCATGGGAGGGATGAGTTTTATAAAGCTTTTGTGGCTGGTGGGAAACTCCCAAATGGACCCACTCCAACTCAGGGATCCCGGTGTCTCCTCACCTTCTGTGGTCACTGTCGCATACATCAGGGCCCCAGCACAGTTGGCCTTCACCTCCATGTTCACATCTTGTAGCAGATGCACCAGGATTGGGATGACGTCAAACATCCATACCTGTTTCTTGCCCTCCAAAGGGATGCTGAGACAAAGAGAGGACAGCTAAAAGCTCTGCTTTGGGAAGGAAGGTGGTAAGGCCTAAGACTGGCCCAGTTGTCATGAAAGGAAAGGACCTAGGTTGGGACTTCCCCCTTGTAGCCCAGAACTAGCCATAGCCCGAGCACCAGGACACAAAGGAACACGGGGTGAGCTGCCAGTGAAAGTGAGATCAAGGGACTAAGATGCAACGGGACAGTGCCCAGTGCCATCATTCAAAGAAGAAACCAGACAGGTTCTTCTTCGTTCCAAAATGTAGAGGTGCAGAGCCTAGGGTATAAGCCACAGCAAGGCCCATTTGAATCTTCCTTGTCAAAAGCTGTCCTAAGAGATGAAAGGCTGGGAGTTGGGAAGGTTTGTGCTTCCTCAGTTTACAGCCAGACCCTGAGCTTAGATCTTATACTTCAGTATAAGTGTCTAAGTGTCTATGTGTACAACTTATAGACAACCCCTGATATGCTGTAGTCACTTTGTGACCAGACTGGCATTATTATCATTGGGGCTTTGTTTTCCTTCCTCATGAAAGGAAGTGACCACAATTATCTCAGTCCAGGATTGGAATAGGAAATGGTTTACTGGCATACAGAACACTGTTGAGCCAAAAGGGGAAATGGTCCACACTAGTGGAAAAGCCCTTCTTCCAACCCAGCACCCTCCTCCCTCCAGGAAATAAGGAAGCAGGGGAAGGGGAGACCCAGGGCAGATGCCCTTGGCCTCTATGACAGCCTTAGCTGGAAGAAGCCCTGTTGCTGACCTGCTGTTGGGCCAGTGGCGGCTTAGGTGCCTTGGCGGCTTAGGTGCCTTGGGCAGAAGCTCAAGCCAAGCTGCTTTGTCCCACCAGGTCATCTCACCTGATAGCCATGAGTGCTCGAGCAGCCTTGCTTCGGATTTTCTCATTGTAACTAAAGAGCTTTTCTTTGAAGCAGGGTACAGCGCGGCTTCCCAGTGCCTCTATGGCATCTTCCTGCAGGCACGCTGCCAGTGTGTCCAAGATGAGCTCCTGGATGCTTTCCTCCTCCCTCTGAAGCTTCCACACCAGTGCTGGGACCAGGCCACAGGTGACAATACCCTGGGCCCCTGCAGGACAGGAAACAGAACAGGATGAGACCTACTTTCTCCTCCCCCAGTGCTGATTGGGTGCTCAGGTAGGGTAGTGGGTTGGCAGGAGGACTTGGCAGGCAATCCAGTTAACCAGGCTACCTGGCCTCACATTGGAAGCTGTGTCTATAGTTATAACAGGAGCTGAAGTTGATAGATGAGCCCTACAGCGCCCTACAAGGGGTCCTACAAAGGGCTCCAGTCTTTAGTTACCTGCATCTCAGGAGCATCAGCCATACACAGGAGTGCAGCGGTTAGAGAAGAAACAGCTCATTGCGTTAGGCCTAGGCACATGTGGGTGAGAAATTATTGGGTCATGAGGGTCTTAACCCCACCAATGGGTAAAACTATTAATGAGTCAAGAACGAGGCTCATGTCTATATCCTGGCTACTCAGGAGGCTGAGATCTCATGATCAGCAGTTGAAGCCAGCCCTAATAGGAAAGACCAGGAGACTATTATCTCCAATTAACTATCCAAAAAAAAGCCAGAAGTAGAGCTGTGGCTCAAGTAGTAAAGCACTTGTCTTGAGGGCTTTGGGGGAAAGCTTTTGATGAGTTATTGCTGAATGGGCTATTAGGAATGGGCCTAATTGGAGGAAATAGATCACTATGTGCATGCCCTTGAAAGGTGTTCCCAGCCCATTTCTCCCTCTCCCCTTTGTTTTTGTTTTAGTGCCAGTCCTGAGGCTTGAACTCAGGGCCAAGAGCTCTTGCTTGGCTTTTTTGTTCAAGGCTAATGCATTACCACTGGAGATACACCACCACTTTAGGCTGTTTTTCTGTTTGTTATGGTTTTGGTGGTTAATTGAGCATAAAGAGTCTCTCATATTTGTCTGCCTGGACTGGATTTGAACCTCAATCCTCAGCTTTCAGTCTCCTAAGTAGCTAGGATTACAGGCAGGAACCACAAGTGTCCAGCTCATTCTGTGACGTGCCCTCTTACTCTTTGGTTCTTTCCCTCTCTATACTTTCTGGCTGCCATGACTTCTGACCCCTATGGTTTTCTGCCCCATCACATACTCAGAAACATGGAGACAAATGACTATAGATGAAACCTCTGAAACAACGGTCCAAAGTAAATCTTCCTCTTTTAGACTGATCCTCTGAAGCATTATGTCATAGCAAGGAAAATATTACCTATTCTGTCCCCACAGTGTGTGTCAGGAGAGGGACATCAAACTTCTTTCCCATCCAAAACATGTCATAGATATTGGAGATGTCATAGACTATACGCCATAGATCCTACAGAAAGGAGGATTCCACATGGCACAGCTGGGGTACAGATACTAGGACAAACACAATAAAGTAGACCCCATACACAAGCTCTGCTCACTCTGGCTCCTCTCCCTCCTGGTAAATGCCTGTCAGTAGCCATCCGGAGAAACCCATAGCCTGGCACAGGCAGAATCCAGAGGGGCTCAGGTTTTCTGAACAGCCTCTCTAGCCCTAGGGGTGAGGAAAGACAAGGGGCAGCCCTGGTACATGGCTCTCAGGCCACCCTTCGCTATTGCCCTGTACCTAGCCCTTTCTCTTTCTCCCCGGTAACCTACACTGCCCACTGAGAAGTTATCTATAACCACTGGTGAGGTGGCCACTAGCAAATAGCTCTCTCTTCCTTCTGCCCTCCCTAGCTAAACCTTCTAATTTACTCCAGAGAGACAAATAAACAGGTTAATTAGCCTAAAGGTCTCTGAGTGCCAATTAGCACCAGGGAATTCCTCTTTGAAGACATAACCTTAACCTTCTTCCCTTACTCCCTGAGGACATCAAATGGCAGGTGCCCCGGGCGAGGGGGGGTGCAGTGGCAGAGCAGGGTGTCCAGCAGTTCCTCCTGTCCCTCCCTCTGCTCCCTTATGTCCAGCTGCTAACTGTAGTGTCCGGGTGGAACAGCTGGCTCTGCCCTACTTGCTCTCGGGGCACAGGACAAGTGGTTTCCTATTTCTCCATGTGTCATACTCACATGACTTTTTCATGTCTTTAATGGTTTCATTGCTGTAATAAAGCCACATAAACTAGCAAAGGAGGGGGCATCAAGTATGGGGACTGTTTTTCTTTCTTTCCTTCCTTTCTTTTTCTTTCTTTTCTCCTCTGAAATGAGCACAGTGAATAAGAAGAATGGAACTGGAGCTGGATTAGAATCTCTCTAAGCTTCCCAAGAAATACCAGGACAGGTGCTGGGGCTTAATCTGTCAGGAACTGATGTCTGAGTTGAGATGGCCATAGGCTGGGAAAAAAATACAGGTAGCTAAGATGAAAAAAATGAAAATACTGGAGGTGGTTATCTCTCATGCTTTACTCCCCCTTGGTGAGGAAATCAAGGCCCAGAGAGCAAGCTCAAAGGCCCAAGGTCACACAGCAGATGGGGACAAAGCTAGGACCCTCAGCTACTAAGTTTGTGTCTTGAGCATCTGTCTCAGGGCCCTTCTCCTAGAAATACTCAGCACTAGGATCTGGGTTCATTTTAAGACAGAGGGAGAAGATTAAAAATAAAACGCGTGCTGGGTGTGCCTTTCTGCTCGCTCACTTTGCTTCTCTTCAGCTAAAAGGAGAGTGGCGGGCCTGGCTATTTATAACTAACCCAGATCCACAACTGCTTGTTCTGTTGGGGCAGGGCCCATGGACCCCAAGGAAACAACCCATAGGAAGCCACCCAGCTGCTGCAGGTGAGAGGCAGTGAGGTTTGGGAGCAGGCCAAGCAGAGCAACAGAGAGAGCCCAGCTAGGATGGAGTGGCAGTGTGCAGGCAAGACTTTGGACACTGAATGACCAGAACAGATTGAGACATCCTCCTTCTATGCTAGGGGAGTAAGAAGTTGAGTGGGAGTATCAGCTGGATTAAACATTACCAAATTGGTTGTCACACAGATAGAGGAACAAGGCCAGGATCTTAAGGGCTCTGGAAGTACCAAAAGGAAGGCCCAGGGAAGCATGGCCTCAAGGAGGTAGATAGTCCAGAAGAGCAAAGAGTGGGAAAGACAAGGGTATATGTTTAGAAGGAGCAGGGGGAAAGGGAGCTTGATTAAACATGAGAGAGATGGCAGATAACCATAGCATGGAGTCACCTGCAGCAGATGTTTAATCACTTTCTTAGAGAAGGCTGGTGGGCCTGCTGTCCCTGCTGAGTCAGGAGCTTCTAGTGAGCTCTCTTTTTCTTGCTACTACAAAGCCTTAGCCATTGTCTTCCAGGTTCTTGTACCAGTCCTGACCAAGAGCCTCCCAGACTCAAGAGTTTCCAGCAGCGTTCTGCTCACTAAAGTTCCATCCTTGGTCCATTTCCTCTCCTACCTTTTCTCTCCTCATTGCTGTCACCTGGCGCATTTGGTGTCCCTACGATCTTATGGCCACATCAGGCTCTATGCTGAATTAGATTTCATGGACAGACTTTTCTGCTTCTCCTTATTTTTTTAGACTAATTGATACTTTTGTATTTGATTATTCCCTGTAGCAGAGCTCACATGGTCTGTGAGACCATACCAGAAGCATGTCATCCATCTTCTCAAATTTCAAAAGCTCTTCTGAAAATTTTTCAGAGGTATCTGGTGCCAGTGGCTTATAGCGGTAATCCTAACTACTCAAGAGGCTAAAATCTAAGGATCTTAGTTCAAAGCCTACCTGGGCAAGAAAGTCCATAAGACTCACCTCTAACCACCAAGAAGCTAAAAGTGGAGCTGTGTGACTCAAGGGGTAGGAGTGCTAGTCTAGAGAGATAAGGCTAAGGGAAAGCCCAGGCCCTGAGTTCAAGCCCTAGTACCAGCACAAAAGACACATAGAAAGAAAGAAGGGGGGAGAAGAAAAGAAAAAGAAGAATTTGTAGTGGTTCTTAGGCCAATCATCCCCTAATTGTACTGAAAAGCCACCAGCTAGGAATGACTGTCCCTATTCTTAGTAACTCTACAAGCTTGAACACAGTATGGCTAGCTGGTCTGCCCTGGGCTTATTCATACCCATCTTGGAATTTACTTCTCTTCGGCCTCCTTTTACTAGTTACTTCAAATCCTTCTGTGGCCTGAAGCCAAGCATCAATTCTTTAAGAAGCTGAACCTCATGGTTCCCCTTGCTATTGCCTGCAGAGCCTCGGTGGGTCCCATCTAACAGCCCCATATGACTATAATACAGATAACTGTTTCTTCCACCCCTGCTTTGGAGCCATAGGAAGAGGACTAGAACTATGTGCCATGGAGAAGAGGCTGATGATAAATAATTGCCAGATGAATGAATATAATATTCAATTTGCCACCAATAAGACCATCTCATTTCAACTCAACTTGATGTGGTCTGCAGAGGACAGGGAAAGGAAAGCAACAACCAGACTCAGTGGACCCCTTAAGGGGCTAGCCTTTGCTCTCCAGCTGGAATGCAGTACCTACTCTTGTACCTGGGTTTACTCTCTGCAGAAAACTGAACACTGGACCTTTGATCCTACATTAGAAACTAACTGCCTCTACCCATCTCTCCTTGCAAATGTGTGTTTCCTATGTACATTAATTCTATTAATGCTTCAAGAAGTCCAGTTGGGGGTCTTTTTTTGACAAATGAGTCCACAGTGCTGGACTCTGAAATCCTCCTGACAGAGGCATGGCCTGATATGGCCTGGTGGCAGGGCAGACATGTACATCCAAATAGCTTTTCAACTGCTGGGGAAATTCCTTTAAACCTCATTGGCCATTCCCAAAGAGCACTGACTGTAGTTCTTTACCAGCATCTGTCTGCTTTTAAAAGTTTATGCAGTAGCCAGACAGGTGGCTCACACCTGTAATCCTAGCTACTCAGAACGCTGCGATATGAGGATTGTAGTTCAAAGCTAGCCCAGGCAGGAAAGCAGAAGAGGAGCTGTAGCTCAAGTGGTAGAGCACATTAGCTTTGAGCCAAAAAAAGCTCAAGGACAACACCCAGGTCCTGAGTTCAAGCTCCAGGGCTAGCACAACCATCTTATGTGGGCTGTGACCTTTCAGGTTGCAACACAAAAATCCCCACTTCACAGCAGAAGGAACATTCCAGGGAGGTTATGGGATGATGTTTGCAAGCCAGAATCACCCAAGAGCAGAATCCAATCCGTTCCCCTGCCTTTTCTTACTACAGACCTGGCCTTAGGCCTGCCATCCCATCTGACCAGCCTGTGGCCAGTTCCAGTGCCTCTGCTTAACGAAGGGCGAGATCTAAGTAATTTCACTATGTAGGTGTAAAGTGACAAGAAAGGTGACAATATATTGGGGGCCGCATTCGCATTTTGTCAGGGATGCGCTAAGATGGTCATGGTTCATGTTACAAGGATGGAAAAGGCTGAGTAGCACCAATACCCTGTTTGGCCAGAGTTTTTTTCAGCACTGAAGTGAGGGTTCCTGGCCCTTAAATAGGATCTATTTGAAATAGAAAGCAAAATTTCACAGCCTAGCCTCAAGTGCATGTTGCCAGGGACCCCCAGCTACCCAAAGGGTCAACAGGGGAGATGGCTCCCTCTTGCTGGACTGAATGAGAGCCCTCTTCCTGGCTGCACAAACCTCACAGGTGTTAAGCCTTTAGGGTCTGCCTGTGTCTTTCACACGTCCTGGAGGACTGTCACAACAATCTAGCGAAGCCAGTGCTACTAGATACTTGGGAAACAGAAAAGCTGGGAGAGGCTGGTGGGTTGTCTAGGGTCGCATAGCGCAGGAGGAACCCACCTGGGGTTGAATCAAGCTGGGAAGAGGCAAGCAAGAAAGGCAAGGCGTAGTGGAGGGAGCCAGCGCCATTACCGTTTTCAGACTGGGACTCTGGTTTCTAGAAGCAACCCCGCTGGATGGGCACCACGGCCTCGACAAAGTGGCTTAGACACTTGGCGCGGGAAGCGCGTGCCGGACTGCGGCGCCTGGAGTCACGGCCCCGCCCTTTTCTGTCGCCATTGGATCTTCGCCGTGTCTGTCGGCCATTCATGTCCAATGGGCGACGAGCCGGCGCTAGTGGAGGGGCGGTGCCGCCCGGCGCGTGGTGCCCGGCGGGCGCGCGGCCCTCCCCCGCCCGCGGTTGGCCTGGCAACGCACTGCGCTCGCGGCTCCGCCCCCTGCCGGCGGCGGCGCGGCGCGGGGCGGGCGGACTTGCGGGCGGGAGGGCTGCTGGCGGCGGGCGGCGGCGCGGGAGGGCGGGCGGAGGCAGCCAGGCCGACCCGAGTGTGTGCGCGCCGCCCGCGGTCCGGTCACGTCCCCGCGCGCGGGTGCCGTGGCCCGTGTCGTGCGGAACGAGGAGGCTGCGGCCCGCGCTCACCGCCCCGCCCTGCCCAGAGCAGCTCGGCAGATGCACGGTGCCTCGGCCGGGAGGTGAGTGAGCGGGACCTGCTGCCGGGGCGCACTCGGCGAGCCCCGGGGGGGGGGGGGGTCGGGGGTGCGGTCGGGGCGCCACCCCACCCCCACCCGGGGCCCCGCCCGGGCCTTTGTGCTCAGGATTTCTCGGGGCTTGGAGGACACGGTGTCAGGGATGCCCTGCCTGGGTGAGGGCCGGCCAGGGCGGGGTTGTCTGCCAGGTGGGCAGGGGGCTGGCCGAAAGGCCAGACAGACAGGTGCTGGCGAGGGGGGGGAGGCGCGGAGCTGAGATCGCTCGTGGAAGGGGCGGCTGCGGGCCTACGAGGATGGGCAGGGGCCGGCTGGGATGCCTTGTGGGGCCTCTGGGCACCCAGAGCAACCGCTGGTGCAGAGCCCAGGCCGGACGATCTGCAGAAGCGGCGCTAAGGCGGGGTCTCCCGCCGGGGATACGGGGGAGAAGGCGACCCTGGGTGGCCGGAGCGCCAACGCGTGGCCTTGGCCGGAGAGGGCCCCGAAGGCCTGGGCCTGGGGACAGACAGCTCGCAGTTTTCGGTCATTGCTCTTGGAGCTAGCAGGTTCCTGGGAGGCATTTAGAGCAAGAGATGAGTATCGACCTGGTACGATTGTAATATGTTCCCAGCTCAATATTTTTTTTCCCTTAAAAGGCGGTGGGGGTGTTTGAGGGAGGGCCTGAGGACTAAGGGTTCGGTATCCTGCAGGGAATGCGAGAGGGGCTCTGCCTTTAGGGAGGTGCTGAGACTGTCTAGGGTGACAGTGGCAAGAATCTGCCTAGGCCGAGAATTGGTACTCCTGTTACAGAGAAGAAGATGGGAAGGCAGTGCCAAGCAAGACTAGGGTTCCCTGGAGTCTGAGTCTCAGGGTGTAGGGACTGGCCTGATAACTGAGGTCTGTCTGGCTTGGGGGAGCAGCTGAGCAGCTGACTGGCTCCTTTCTGCCTCAAGTGATTTTTCTCTGCCCTGGAGATCAGTCCTGCTGCCCTCATCCCTGTCTGGAATAAGATCCTTGGCCAAATTCAATTAAGCAAATATTTACTGAGTGCTTCACTCTCCCCCCGCCTTCCTCCCTGCTTGGGTGGACAGAGTGGGAATGGACTGGGCCTGCCCTCCCAGGACTGACTCACCTCCCCATAGGGGAGAATTGTCTGTGCCCAGATAACCCAACCCCCAGTGTGTAAGGCACTTGGGAGGGGCCTGGTTGAGGTGCCACCAGCCTGGGTCCAACCTGCCTGTGGGCAGTGACATTTGAACTGGAGCTTGAAGGACACTGGCAGGGTTGGGGTGGGCATTGCGAGCGGAGGGGAGAGAGTAGATGGACACCAAGAGGAGCTTAAGCAGCTAGTTCTCGTGGGAATGTAAAGCTTGTTTGAGAAGGAGTCAGAGGTATGGAGGGAAAGGAGGTAGGAGACTCCACAGGACTGGGAGATCTGGGGAAATGGAATCATCCCATTGCTTGTTAGCGTCTGTCCTAATGGAGACTGCAGCATTTGTGTCTATAAAAAAGAGGGACCATTCTGAGATCCTTTGAGCTGAAGTGGGCTCGGGAAAGAACTTTAAAGATCAGAGAGGTCTAGCTCCTTGCAATCTGGGGCTGGGCCAGTGCTGTATGTAGCCACTTCTTCAGTGACAATGCCTAGCTAGTGATTCTGTGTCTTTTGCATATGGATATTTGATATTTGTGGCTGTGACCTAGGAATGTCCATGTAGGGATTAGTGGAGATCTAGAGGGCTGGCCCGTGTGTGCATGAAGCAGTGTCCCTCCTCTAGGAATGATGAGACACTGCTGGCTTTGGTTTAATTCTTCCTATGTGTTCCTCTAACACATTGATTTTCTGCAACAGGCAGTGAATAAGACATAGAGAGTTCTTCCCCCTTGGAAGGCCCGTGTTACCTTCTGCCCTACATCTGTTCCTTCACTTACAGGAGTGATTTTGCCCCTCCCCCATCTGTCTCTGTCTGTGTCTGTCTGTTTCTGAAGAAGCTGTTTATTACTCATACAGTGGCCTACACACACTTTGGCTGAAGCCCAAGAGGCTGTATTAAAAACAGGGCCTGCCTGCATGGAGCATGTGGTCTGTTTTTCCATTTGCCTCATCCAAGGAGCTTGCCATGGACTCTGGTTTGGGGACAGAGATAGATTTCTTCTCTCAAACATGTTTCCCAAGAGGGGAAAAAAATGGGTTGATCTGGACCTCAGGAGCTTCTAGGGTGATTCTAGCAACATCTGGGTAATTGTAAAGACTGCTAGCACAGTAGGCCTTCTCACAACTAAACTCTGAGCATGGCCTCAGCCTAGCCACTCCGTTTTCTGGTATGTGCATTTGGACAACTGTGCATGTGGTTTCCTTCCCTGGAGGCTAGGGTAAAGCAACCTGGGAAATATAACACACTCTATGGCTATAGAGGCAAGCTCACAGAACCTGACCACAGCAGGCTAAGGGGAACTCTGGAGGAAGCAGATTAGCGTACTTATCTCCCAGAACCCCAAGAAAGGAAACTGGGGTAACAGCAGAACCTCTAGGGCAGCCTCTAGTCAGCTTGACCAAAATGAATATGAAGAAAAGTAGAGGCATCAGGACAAACCCCAAAGGTCAGACCCCAACAGCCACCACACTGCAACTGTGCAGACTGGGAAGGGTGCAGGGGCACCCAGACTCTTACCCAGACAGTGAGGCAAGAACTCCAATTTAGGTATAAGGAAAAAGCAGGATCAGGCCCTGGTCCCACTGCTTCCTGATCCAGTCCCAAACTCTCTGAGCCTTCTTGTCCTCCTCTGTAAACTGAGCCATAAGTGCCCTGCCTGGTTCCCACACCAGCTTTCCCACATGTTTGGCCTCTTGCATTATCCAGAATTGCAGTGGAAGAATGAGCCCACAGGGACCATCTGTCAATCCTGGAGCATGGTGGGGATGACACCAGCCCTCTTACAGGCCTGAGGAGCAGAGCCTTAACCTTACACAGGGCCTTCATTCATTCATTCAGCTAATATTTACCAGTGCCTGCTGCATGCCTGGCACGGGAATGGCAGGGATGCAGTGTCCATGCCTAGGGTTCACCCCTCATATACTGACAATAGCACATGTAACTGAGAGCAGGGGAATGAGCACCTTGCTGTGTGGAACACTGAAGCCAGAGGCAGGGGGGAGGACATGACCTCTCTGAGGTGGAACTGGTACAGTGCCCTGGAGAAGCCCTAGGCAAGCTATGTTATGTCCAAAGAAGGAACATACAAAAAGAACACAGCGGAGGCACTGAGAGAACACTGCTAGAAGGCCAGGTGGCTGAACCTGGGCATGATGTCATAGACTCATAGACTAGTGCTTAGTGAGAGTTCAAGACCAGCCTAGTTGCATAGCTACATAGCAAGAGCTTGTCAAAAAGAAAGGAAGACTGGGTGCCCATTGCTCATGCCTGTAATCCTAGCTATTCTGGAGGCTAAGTTCTGAGGATCACAGTTCAAAGCCAGCCCTAGCACAAAAGTCTGTGCGACTCTTATCTCCAATTAACCACCAGAAAACTGGAAGAGGTGCTATGGCTCAAGTGGTAGAATGCTAGCCTTGAACTGAAGAGTTCAAAAACAGCAGTAAGGCCCAGAGTTCAAGCCCTACAACTGACCACAAAAAAAAAAAAAAAAGAAGAGACCAGAGGGCTGGAGTCCAGTCCAGTGCAGGGTTGTTGGTAAGTTATCTGGGAGGAATTCATACTTCCCAATGAGATAGAAAGACCTGTTTGGAGCAAAGACAAGACTTGCACTAATACAGACTTTTTTTTTCCAGTCTTGGGGCTTAAACTCAGGAACTGGGCATTGTCCTTGAGCTTTCTCAAGGCTAGCACTCTACCCTTGAGCCACCGTACCACTTCCGGCTTTTCTGTGCATGTGGTACCAAGGAATCAAACCCAGGGCTTCATGCATGCTAGGCAAGCACTCTACCACTAGGCTACACTCCCAGCCTAATTTGGGCTTTTTAAAAGATGTCTATTGGGCTCAGTGGTAGAGGAGTTGCTTACAATGGGTGAGACCCTAGGTTCCATCCCCAAACCTAAATCAAATGCATGCATGCATACTCACATGCATGCATACTTACATGTCAACAGATAATACTTTCATGCAAAGACCTCTGTTGATATGAGAGAGTAAACTGGGCAAGAGGTAAGATTTGAAGGTTGTCTGTGGCCATCACATTTCAGGTGAGGAAGATGAACAGTGAGGTGGGAACAGCAGAGATAAGAAGTGGCTGAATGAGATCTATTCTCAAGAATGGCAAATCAGACCATGGATGGTTATAACTGGCTTTGGCTGAGGAATGCATGAACAATGTGACACATTTGTGACCAGGAGTTGAATCTAAGATCCTAGTAGATGTAGGAAGAGAAAAAACGGAGAACTTGCAACCTGGAGTCTTTGACATTAGGGTATGAGAGAAGTAGCTAAGGTTACATGAGGATCAAAGTTAGATGAGTCCAAAAGGTGTGGGGCTGGAGTCTGAGGACTGGTGAGCCTATGGAATAGGAGAAGCCTTCCAGAGTCTGGAAAAGACAGGGTACCTGTGGCTCATGCCTGTAATCAAAGCTACTCAGGTGGTTGAGATCTGAGATCTGGGCACCACAAAGCCAGCCCAGGCTTGAAAGTCCATGAGATTCTTATCTTCAGTTAACCTCTCAAAAACTAGAAGTGGTGCTGTGGCTCAGAGTGGTAGAGCTCTAACCTTGAGCTGAAGAGCTCAGGGACAGTGCCCATGCCCAGAGTTCAAGCACCATGACAGATAAAAATAAAAGGATCTGGGGGAGGCCGGGAGTTTGGCCTAGTGGTAGAATGCCTGCCTAGCATGCACGAAGACCCAGGTTCGATTCCTCGGTACCATATACATAGCAAAAAGCCAGAAGTGATGCTGTGGCTCAAGTGGTAGAGCTCTAGCCTTGAGAAAATCCAGGGACAGTGCTCAGGCCCAGGACTGGCAAAAAAAAAATAAAAGGATCTGGAAAAGAAGGCATCCCAAGAAGGTATGTCTTCTGAATCAAACATGAGGGCAGATGGGTAGGATCCAGTCACTGAGCAAAACAGGCAACTCTGGCTGCACAATTTATGGGATTATTAAGAAATTATTATGCATTTCATGATGGTGACATGTCATAGAGCATTAAGCCTACCACAGGGTCCTCTGTGACTTAGATATCTACCTGGGAAACTGGCCTGATCCTAAGGACCATGGGGACAGTTGTAGGGCTGTGGTGGGCAGAGAACGTAGGCCTAATGGCTGGGGCCATGGTATATCCTCATTCCCTTCCTTTCCTTTCTCTGAGAGGCCACACAGGCTGGGACCAGCAGTCAAACTCAGCCTACAATTCTTGCCCTGATCTCCTGGTCTAGGAGCCCAGAGTCACATATTAAGTGAAGAATGACCTCTTCCCCCTCTGTCTGTGCACCCCCAACAGCTAGCAACCCCTTGGACAGCAAATAGCACATCTGGAAGTCAAACCAGAGGCAGACCCTGGTGAGTATGGCTAGTGTCTGCACACAATGGCTTTCTTGAGTTCATCTCTTTTCCACAGGAGCCTGCTTCATCACAGAGTTTTGAGTTATTTGCTTCTAAATTAAGGTAGAACTCTCTTTTAGAGATATCCCTGGAGCATTCATTGAACAGTGCTAAGAAGCAAGACTGTTAAAAGCCATGGTGCAGGGAGGGGCCTTATAAACAGTGACAAATTGCTGTTCCTGCTAGCAGCCTCAACCCGGAAGCCTGGCTAGTTCAGCCCTCAGCTAGGTCCCTCGTGGTAGTGACCATCCTGAGGCTGGAGGCACAATCATCAGAGCAGACTTTTCAGACCCATACTCCTGGGGTGGAAAGCTGCCAAGACAGGGTTCCCCTTGTTGAGGCTTCCCCTGTGAGGCATGAAAGCCAAAATCCTTCAAGATGTTGGGATGTTGGAGTAATAGACTGTACATGCTCTTCCAGAGGTAGATATAGGTGTTCTCAATGGCATGAGGCACAGAGAATCTGCCCTGGATTTCACAGCCAAGTAGCTTCCATCAGGCCAGTGTTCATCTCATTTCACAACTAGAGCTGCCAGCACAAAGACACAGGTTGTAGATGTCTCTGAACTTGAGAGTTCTCAACACCTTGAGGTGGCCCAGCCTCCTCCTGTACAGCCTGGCTCCATCCCCATTGGTCACGGGAAGGATGATGGAGGAGGCCTAGTTAGACCTGCTGAGCCAGAGCCAGTATGGCAGTACTTCCAGCTCTTAGGCCCTGGCCCCTGTTCCACATAGGCCACATCCTTCTAGCCCTGTCCTTTCTCTACCTACACCCCTGGGAGAGGCAGTTCAGGGCCTGGGCTCTGCTCCTATAGCCAGGTCCCCTGGGACTGATACACTTCTTTGCTCATAAAGTGAGAGCAGAAGCTCATAGGCTTCTGCTAATAGGGAGCAGAAACTCCCTTCTGTGCTAACACTAGGCTGGTGACTGGAAGCTTGCTGCCAGGTCAGACCCTCAGTGGAGGTGGCATGGGAGCTTTCCATCTTTGCACATGCTTGGTTTTTGCCTAAAATTACTGTCCTCCAGCTGCTCTGTGTTTTTTCTCCACAGAGCCAGCTGGGCCTTGCAGCTGCTACTTCTTCCCAGACCCCATCCCATATAAAGAGTTTCTTGATCCTCCATCGCATGCTCACTTGAGGCCTGTTGGCCCTGTCTCTGTAATAATGCCTGTGTCCCCTACATTCTCCACTGTCCCTTTGAATGTTCTTTTTCCTCTTGGCACTTGTTATACTCTATCTGTTCCATATTTTATGTACTTAATGTGCTTGCTTATTGTCTTCTGGGCTTCAGTGTAAGTTCTGTGAGGCAAGAATTTTGCTCTGCTTGCTTCCCAGAATGTGCCCAGGAAGTCCCTGTGGACGTGAACGAGCACTGGCGGGCAGACATGCCTCCAGTCATCCTGTCTGAACAGGACAGGACTTGCAACTTGGATTGACCACCCAACACAAACCATCCACAGGTAGATACCACTAGCTAGGCCCCATCTGGCTCAACTGTAGTGCACTTGCCAACCAGCAACAGGAGGATCGTCTGTCTTCTTACCACCCTGAATTGGATGATTCAGGCTGACACCTGGCGTCACCTTCAGTGACGTGATGTGCCTCATCCCAGCCTTGGTCAGATATGGGGAAGATTCACATAAGTCACGACATACAGAGATTTGTCCATGGAAAAGTGTACTGAGAACATGAGAGAAGACTGCTAGAAATAAAGGAACATGGTGACAACTGAGTAGCCCTTCCAGACCCCCGTGAATCCTGCTCCCTAGGACCCAGGAGCAGGGACTGGGTCTGCTTATAAATCTTGTCACTCTGTGAGCCTTGATTTCCTCAACTTTCTTACTTGTTTAGTAAACATGCATTCATGCGTGCATGCTTATATGTTTGTATGTATTTATCCAGGCAAGTGGTCTACCATTGAGCTGCACTCACAGGCTACATGACCCTTAAATTGAAGGCCCTGGGTGAGTCAAGAGTACCGAATAAGAACCTTTTACTTCCTGTTCCAAATTTAGAGTGGCTTCCCAAAGCACAGTGCTGAAGATTCTAAGGCTGTATTGTAGCTCAGAGAGGAAACTAGCATGGTTGATTAGTGATGTCTTTAGTAGGTCCAGGAGTCAGAATTAAGACATGCCTGCCTGCAGCTGAGCAATCTTGAACCTGTTACATCTGGCCCTTTCCTTTCTCCCTTCACACCCCTGAGAGAGGCAACTTGAGTATTGAGGATTTCCAGCGCTCTCTCCTCAGTGCTTCCCCAGCTGGCATATAGAGTTTATGAGCAGCTCAGATCATATCACTGACTCTCTTCTCCTCGTAACTGATTCCTTGCCTCCTGCCTAACCCATGACAACCTCTCCCTGTACACACAATAAATGAATGAAGGGCCTGGAGTATGGCCTAGTGATAGAGTGCTTACATAGCATGCACAAAGATCCGGGTTCAATTCCTTGGTACCATATACATAGAAAAAGCCAGAAGTGGTACTGTGGCTCAAGTGGTAGAGTTCTAGCCTTGAGGGAAAAAAAAAAAAAAACAAGGATAGTGCTCAGGCCCTGAGTTCAAGCCCAGGGCTGTCAAACAAATGAACTCGTGAAGAAGAAAAGGCAGAGAATCAACCACCTAGCAAGGTCAAGAGCCTGTTCCTAGGCATAACACTGACACAGGGCTTTGTTCCAAAATGGAGCTCCAAGAAGCCTACCTGTCTGTCTGGACCGGTGACAATGGAAGGAGGTACTAAGCTGTGTCCAGTGTGGGCAGCCTGGTGCGAGGGAACAGAGTGACCAGGGAGAAATGTGGTATATGCGTTATAGGCTCTTTGTCACGTGGGACAGCTCCGTGCGCCTATGTGATATGGGCCATGGCATGATCCATCAGCCTTCAAAATGAGAACACCCTCCAAACCACTGGGAGGGTCTCTGCAGGTCTTCTTTCATGAAGATTTATAGACCTAGACCCCTCAGCATCTCTGGCTCCAGCAAGGCCTGAGATCCTCAAGAGATCCTTAGCTTGACCTGAGCTGGTAGCATTATGGGGTTGGAAAAAAGGAAGGGAGGTGGTGAGCCGGGAAAGCATCAGTCTATATTAGAGTGGGGATTTTGTGTCCTGAACCTCCTTCCTCTCTTCGTGCCTCCCCTTGTACGGCATGTCCTGTCTAGCCTTAGCTGTTCCAGCCGTGTATGATCTCCGGCATGTCCCATCTACCTCTCCTGCTTCCTAATGACCCTCTGGACTAGCTACCAGGACGCTTACCATTCGTCACTGCTAGTGTGGGTACAAGTGGTCTGTCCCCAAGCCAGGCTTCCCCTCCAGTGTGGCAGCCCCCCTCACCCACTCCATTACCTCTGATATGCTGTGTAAACATATTTCTCGATAAAATGCCGGGAAGAAAAATAATTAGAGTGTTGCCTCCATTATCCAATTTCTGATTAATCAAACTCGCTTTGTCCTCGGCCAAAATCTATTCATTTCCCTTAAACACTGGGCCAGTGCCAGGCATCGATTTCCTCTATGATAACACCATGCACGCACGCACATTCCCAGCCCTGCCCTGCCCTGCCCTGCCACTGGGACTGCACAGAGGCCCTAAAGGGGCTGCTCTTCTTCTTCCCACCTATCTGCCAGCTCCATGCACTTCCTTCAGGGAGCCTCTTGGCCATAACATCACCCTCATCCCTCACCCCTGCACTGAGGTGCTGAGCTTGCTCATCGCTACGTGGTCTCAGGCCCCTATCTGTAAGATGAGCTGCAGCCCCAGACTCTGAGCTGCCCCAGATTTGGGGGAAATGTCCCTGTCACTGCCACATGAAGGAAGCTAAGCACTGGATGGGAAAGGACTAAGAGTGCAAAGAGAGATGAAGGACTCTATGTCGCATGTGGGTTGTGGAGTCAAGCTTCCTACGACACAACTGAAACTTAGCCCCAAAGGACTTAGAAGATGAGGCTATCATCCCTTGGGCTTGGTGGTAGCCTCAGGCTTAGCCATCCACCTACCAGGTCCCATTTAGCTGAAGGACCTTTCCAGAAGGCCCCCTCTCTTCAGCCTTCAATTGACATGTGAGGACTTGGTTCCAAGGGGTTGAATTACCAGCACCTTGGCATCTGATATTTGTAGGCCCATGAGAACAAACAGTCCAACAACCCCGGTGTATGGTGTTTCGACTGTCATGAGCACTGTGGGAGAAGAGGTGTCTTCCCAAATGAGGCATTCAGTGAGGTTTGAGAAGGGACAGTGCTATGGGCGTTTGGATCAAGGTGGTAGGTTTGCATTGTCTATAGGGAAGCAGAGTGGCCTTTGAAGAGGATACATCTGAGCCATCAGATCTGCAGTGGTTCTGGAAGAAAGCTTTCCAGATGGAAGAGCCAGCTATCATGAAGACACTGAATTGAGTAATAGCCGAGGGCATCAAGGGGCCAGCACAGAGCAGAGGGAAGACTGGCAGAGCAGCTAGGTTGACCTAAGAATCCTGGAAGGATTGTGACTCTGGCTCTGAACTCAGATGGGAAAGAACGGAACGCTTCAAGTACAAGGGAAAACCACTGTGTCTTGTTTAATGCTGCTGGAACACTGAGTTCATGGGGCTGTGGACCATAGAATTGCTGTTAAAGTCCAGAAAAGGGGCTGGGCAGTGTGGGCTCTGACTCATGATAACAACCAAAAGCTCTACCTGAGGTCTCTCCTCCCCCCACCCCCCACCCCACCCCACCCCGAGCATACACACACACAAAAGGCCAGAGATGGAGCTGTGTAGAACACTAGCCCTGAGCAAATAGAGCTCAGGGGCAGCTCCCTGGCCCTGAGTTTAAGCCCCAGGACTAGCTTCCAGCCCCCCCCCCCAATAAAAACAAAACAAGTAGAGGGAAAGCATGTTGTATACATACTACTGTGTACTTATGAGAGCTGCAGTGTCAATGGTTCTAGTCCAGCAGTTCATTACTGTATCCCTCACTGAGGGTGTAGATACTCATTGTGTGTCTTCCCTATGCTCTTAAAACCCCTTTTCTTGAAATGACTGGAGGAGATTCTCAGGTAGCCAGCTATAAGGTCCTTCTCCTAGACCAAGGCTCTGTCATAACTGAAACTTCCTGGGCCGCTCGGGTCTTTCCTCTGTAATTTTCTCCCGAACATTCTCCCTCTATTGGTCACGGGCTTAAGAATGTCCACCATGTTTGGCCAATGCCTCTTGAGGATCTTATCAAGTCAGGCTTAGATACTCCTGGGAGAGGCCTGTCACGGATAGGAGGACCAGTGCCAGCACTTAGTGTCACCAGCCAGTACAGGGGCTCCACACTGCTGGCTGCAGAAGGACCCACAGCATTTGACAAATGCATATTCTTCAGTCATGGAGAGACTGTAAACCTACACCTTTCTGAGAGCATCCAGTTTCCTGGGTAAGTTGGGTGTGAGTTTCTTGCATATATAAATGTGGGTATAGGATCCTCAAGAAACAAACTGGGGAAGATCAAGGAAGAAAAGGGGGCAGACAGATGGAAGAGGCTGCTTACCTTCCAGGAGGGACAGAGAGAAAGGGGTTGCAAGGACATAGAGAGGCTCTGGGAAGAAGCCAGACTCTCAGCTGGTCCCATGAAATCCTCAGCAAATAGGGTCTAAGCCTTGAGTTCAAGGGTTGGAGGGTTGGGTAGAACCTGTCCATTTTTATCAACTTATTTACTCCTGGCCCAGGAAAGCATCTGGCCTGATTTCCTCCTGAGTCAGTGTTCTTTTGGTGATGCTATCATCTCTTGTCTGGCCAGCCTTGGTGGCTGTGGGCCAGAACTATTGACACGTGGCTGAGGGTGTCCAGAGCTGGGAGAACACAGGGACACAGGGAAGAGCTTGCTGGAGGTCTCAGATTAGCACAAAAACACACAGCTAAGGCAGAGCTATTGCTAGAGCCATTTAGTAGGGTCTGTTTGTGGATGGGGACAGTAGATAGACTAACTCTGATCATTCTACTTAGATCCTAGTTCTGAAATAAGCAGAGAGATTGGAGGAGGCAAAGAAAGGGAGAGATTATGGAGAGATCCAGATTATGAATGAGGCAGAGAATGCAGGACAGAGGAGCCAACCTAGTAGCCTAGGCCCTGAGTTGGGTGAGTGCAAAGAACCCCAAAACATTTCCCTTATCAGTAATATCTTACACATGCATATGCTGTCATTTTTTCAAACATTTCATTTGTGATAAATGAAATGCAGAGTCATTTACAAGCCTTACAGAAAACTGGTGAGACACCCTTTTCCCTCTGGCATCAGCTTGCTGGATGAATCCTCGACGGAAGGCTTCCTGGCTGGTGTCCATAGCTAACTGAGCACCCAGGCCAGTGGACAGCCTCTGATACCTTCCAAGATCTTCTTTCACCCTTGGTGTCAGCTGTGTTTGTCCTAAACCTGTTGTCCTTGAATATCACATAATGATAAGATGAATATCAAATAGGCTGTAAAAATGAGAGTAGATACGTTGGAAAGCCTCAAGAGCTATGGTTTGGTGTGGGCAAATAGTTACAGGTTTGGGGACAGAAAATTCTAACAACATAGGGTTTGAATTCTGATTACTTTGCCACTTCACTGATGTTGGAGAAAGTTAAGTAGATGCACATGGGGGCCTGTGCACCAGGAAAAGGCCTTGACCCTGGGTCTGTCTGCACTGAAGTATTCGAATGAACCTGTGTCTGTTTTGCATGCAACTAAAGCATGTAAAGCCCTTGTTAGGACTTCCTAATGTAATACATTTTTCAGCCCACAACTCCAACTCTGAGGGTAATTTCTGGTCATTAATAGATATGAGAGCCAGGCATTGCCGACCCACATCTGTAATCCTAGCTATTCAGAAGGCTCAGATCTGAGGATCTTACTTCAAAGCCATCTTGGGCAGAAAGGTCTCATGAGACTTTTATCTCCAATTACCAAAATGTCAAAAGTGGTAGAGAGCTAGCCTTGCACAAGCTGTGAGAAGAAGCAGGGTAGAAGCTTCAGGAGAACTGTGGCCCCACATGTGAGAAGGAGCTAATAACTGTTGGCTTTGAAGTCTTTGACTAGCTTGCAGCTATGGAAGGCCAGAGAAGTGCCTGCTTTAGGAGTGTGTAGGGAGTAGAAGCCAGAGGGCAAGAAGAAGTAGGGAACCTGACAGGAAGACCTGGGTCTGAGTCCCTGAGATGAAAGCCTAAAGAGCCATCTGTGTACCAGCAGAGATCTAAGGTCCAAGGCATGATATGGTTGTACTCTGGTGCGACCATTCTGTTGCAGGCTCCTGGGAGAGGTCATGTTAGGTAACCCTCAAAAGGAAGTACTGGGAAGCTTTGAGCACTGCATATTTTTTGGTATTCATCCATCTACCCATCCATCTGTTCCGCAAATTTTTTACACAGCACCTGCTTTGAGGGAAATAGATCTGACAATTAGGGCAGAGGGGCAGAGCAGAAGCCCAGACTGGCTCCCAGTGGATGCTAGGAGAACCATACATACAGTCTGGTCCGGGCTAGGCTCACCACCAGTTCTATGCCACCCCTTGGTTCAAGGTCACGTGACCCTGAGTGGCAAAGTTGAGGCTGAGTACCCTGACCTTGCCCAAAGAGGACATTTGCAACCAGGTGGACAGGCAAAGCCCTGTGGGCACAGGAGTAGGGAAATGCAGCCAGCAAGGCAGGAGCCTCTTTTCATTCCTCTAGTTTCTGAGAGGGTGGCCTACCCTAGTCTTTTGCCCGGTGACATTGGCATTAGCATGAGTAGTTTTCATCTCTTCAGGAAGATGTGGCTTTTGTTGTGTCAAAAGCCTGAAGCCATCAGGCCCTTCCTACAGGTAGCCACACAAAGAATCTGTGTCCGTGTGGGCACAGGTTGCTAGTGACCATGTCTGAAAGGGGGAGAGGGCAGCGGGGTGCTGGTGACAGTGTCAGGAAGAGGAAAATGCAGTGCGGTGCTGGTAGCTGTGTTCATACGATGAACACAACAGAATGTGTTGGGATGCTGGTGGCTGTGTCCATGAGATGGGGAGAATGCAGTGGGATGCTTGGGGCAGAGTTCATGAGAGGGGCAGGCTGCTGATGGCTGGGTCTATTGGCAGAGGCAGTGAAATGGGCCATATCTGTGGCAGGTCACAGTGGGGTGATATGCTGGAGGCTGTGGCCATGAGAGAAGGACAATATAGTGGGACTCTGGTGGTGGCACCCCAGGTACTCACTGAGCACCTGCTTCTTACTGGCACTGCTTGGTGCTGGGCGGAAGCCTTGAGTGCAAGGCAGTCCTGCCCTTCTCCCTGGGGCCTAGTGGGGAGCTGGAGAGCCAGCCATTCAGAGGGGACATTTCATATAGCTGAGCTGGAAAAGCAGGGAATATTTGTCTCCACCTGCCAGACAAGCATGGGTTCAGTGCTTTTATCCAGTGTGTAGCCTTCCCAACAGGGGTCCACATACCATTACACGCTGCAATGTGTAGAGGCTGCAACATGGAAGACCTTCTCCCTGGTCCCAGAGCCCAGACAGCCTCATGCTATCCTACGGAGAACCTAACCCTGCACTACCCTGCCCAAGAGCACTGGGTCTGTCCACGTCAACTACCTGCTCCAGGTGTGAGCCTCAAAAGCTTTTGGAGGGCAGTTCTCATGCTTGGAACCCCACCTATGAGATGCGGATATGGTTTCCGGAGGCTTTTCCCTTGGACTGCTATGAGCCCTAGAAAACATATACTGTATGTCTTGCTGCTCTGTCTGTTGGAACAGCTCTAGAAGTTATTCTGGCCCTTTGTGTCCTCAGCTGTTTCTCACTCGTGCCTTTCTGCATCTTCCTCCTATTCTGATCTCCATAGCACTGGCCTTTCTTTGTCAGGCACATCCTGACTGACTTGCTCCTGATCCTCCCAATAAGCACACCAGCGCCTAACACACATGCACAGCCTCCCCTCAACCCTGCCCCTGCTCTTCTTTGCCCCAAGCAGGACCACTCACACTGGTGTTGAAGTCCAAGAGGGTACAGTATTGTTCCTCACCAGCTGATTGATTGCTCATCCACACAGATCTAAGGGTGGACAGCCTCAAGCTGATGTGCATGCGCTGGATTATTTAAGAGGAGTCAGCAGAGCAGTGGAGGACACCCTGCTGAACAGGCCAGTGGAACTGAGCCAGAGGAGATGACCCACTTTTCTGTGACAAGAGGCCTGAGGGTGAGAAGTATTGGCAGTTTTAACATATACCATGGCCTGAGAGTCCCATCCTAATGGTGTCCCAACAGAGAGGCTCTCTGTAGCTCCAAGCTTCTGAGCACCCCAGCCATATTTCCAGGACACAGTGGGGTAGAACCCAGATTCTCAGAGCAAGGCAGTTATGACTGTGGTCAGAGACCATAGCTGTTCTAGCCTTTCTTATGAGGAAGTTAATCCTTTTGATTTCTCTCTCACAGTCCTTTACCTTTGAGGAAAAAGTCCCAGTTTGGTGTCTCTGTGACTCGTTTGCCTCCAACAGGTGCTAATCTCTGTTGTTTAACAAGCAACAAGCCGCCTTGCCCGGTCCTCATGCAGCAAAAGCAGTTCCTTTACACTGTTGTATAGTTCTGATGACTTCATTTTTTTTTTCATGAGTACCTGGCTTTCCATTTAAGCTGAATATGGAGTTGTTTTTAAAGTACAGTTTAAGTTAAAGAGAGAGAGAGAGAGAGAGAGAGAGAGAGAGAGAGAGAGAGAGAGAGAGAG
The DNA here is from genome assembly GCF_031878675.1 of Megascapheus bottae. Lineage (NCBI taxonomy): Eukaryota > Metazoa > Chordata > Mammalia > Rodentia > Geomyidae > Megascapheus > Megascapheus bottae. The sequence goes on from NC_143536.1 coordinate 16,726,893, forward strand.
AGAACATTTAAAAAAAATTGAGTAGGGGCCAGGAGTTTGGCCTAGTGGTAGAGTTCTTGCCTAGCATGCACAAAGACCCTGGTTTGATTCCTCAGTACCACATACATAGAAAAAAGCCGGAAGTGGTACTGAGGCTCAAGTGGTAGAGCTCTAGCCTTGAGAAAGTCCAAGGACAGTGCTCAGGCCCTGAGCTCAAGCCCAGGACTGGCAAAAAAAAAAAAATTGAGTAGTAAATAACAGCAGGTAATAGCCAGGCAAGGTTAGGCTAAATGCTGGGTGTGCTACGGGGGTAGAGGCCTGGGTCAAGCCTGGTCTCTCAGCTAGAAGACCCTGAGGAAGTTTCCTCCACTATTCAAACCTTAGTTTCTACATCTGCAAAGATCTAGTTACCTCCCAGGCCTATTTTTACATGTGTACAAGCACAGCAAGCAGGCATCTCAATGGCAGAAGCAAGGTTTGCTAGAGATTCAGTTATCCCCTGAATGTCTCTAGCTCAGCACTTGCTGTCCCCTGGTAGCCAAAGGATGCAAAGCACAGCTAAGCTCCAGATGGGATCCATGGTCTTCTCCCCAACCCCACTCTGCCAGTCTCCCTGATAAACATGTCCAGTGCTCAGCCAACAGCTGTCCCCTTCTGTCTTGAGAACACATATGGATGGTTCTATTAAGAGACATTCCAATGATATGCATGGGACTTCTGGCTGGAGAGGGAAACCTCAACCCTAGAGAGGGTCTTTGCTTCTTAGGAAGAAGCTGGCAGGGAAGGGATGTTAGAACCAGCAGGAGAGCCAGACAGCACTAAGGTCACCTGGCCTGAGAGACCACTGAGAAGTGGCTGTCGTGAGGAAATGCCTTGCAGGCCCAGGCCAGGCTCCGGGAAAACCCCTGAGAATGTGCGATATGCCAGCTGCAAGCAGAGAGTGCTGTTCCAGTAAGCCAGGCGTGAAAGGGCAGTGGAAAATGTTTCCTTAGAAGAGGGAAGGAAACTGATTATCAGTGGTGGCTGAGGGCACAGGCTTTTCCGGACTTTTTTTTTTTTCTGCCAGTCCTGGGCTTGAGCTCAGGGCCCGAGTACTTGGAGACTTTCTTAAGGCTAGAGCTCTACCACTTGAGCCTCAGCTCCATTTCCAGCTTTTTTCTATGTATGTGATACCGAGGAATCAAACTTGGATCTTCATGCATGCTAGGCAAGCACTCTACCACTAGGCCAAACTCCCGGCCCCCGGATGTTTTTTTTTTTAAGACAAGTCTCACTGTGTAGCCCAGGCTGGCCTGTAACTTGTGACCCTTCTGCCTCTGCCTCTGCCTCTGCCTCAGTTGCAGATGAGTGCTAAGATTACAGACATGGGCCAAGACACATGTGCCAGTCAGATTTCTAAATTAGTTAATGGTGGAAGCCAACTTGGGGATGGTAATACTGAAGGTTTATGAATCCAGTTTAAAAGAAGGGGGTTAGAAATACCTAGAAGGGGGCCTGGAGTTTGGCCTAGTGGTAGAGTGCTTGCCTAGTATGCATGAAGACCCCGGTTCAATTCCTCGGTACCACTGTACATAGAAAAGCTGGAAATGGTGCTGTGGCTAAAGTGGTAGAGCTCTAGCTTTAGAGAAAGCCTAAGGACAATGCTCAGGCCCTGAGTTCAAGCCCTGAGACTGGCAAAAGTAGAGAAGAAGAAGAGAGAGAGAGACAGAGAAAGAGGGAGAGAGAGAGAGAGAGACAGAGGGAGGGAGGGAAGGAAGAAGGAAGGAGGGGCCTAGAAGGATGAGCTCAGGATTTTAGGCTTATACACTGGCCTGAGAGGCCAGCAATATGTGAATTGCCCACATGGCTCAATGGTGTAGGCTCAGGAAAGTCTGGGTACATTCCCCCTGTTGTTCCTGCACACAGAAGCACCAGCTAACTGAGGCTGGGAGTCTTCCCACTTTGTCTGATATCCTTGTTGGAGGAGATGAAGAACAACCACCCTAGGGCCTCTCTTTGCCCACACTGGATCACACAGAGTAGCCATTGGTATCCAGGGGTGGAATTGACAAGTGGAAGGGCCACTGCTGCCAGGACAGGTGCCCTAGCAAACAAAGGCAGGGGATGGGTGGGTAGTGCTGTCAAAGATCTTGGCCTCTGAGGGGCTTCTAGGCATGCTCAGGGACAGTCAGGCACAGACAGCCAAGGGTAGCTTCTGTGGAACACCACCAGTCCCCATGCTGGGACTGGACATACTGTAAGCCACGGCCTGGCTGGGCACAGGACAGCAGAAACACAAGGACTCAAGGTATGTGGTGACAGAGGAACTGGAAGGCCATTAGCGTGGCAGGGGTAAGGGTTCTTCATCGGGGTTGGCCAGCTAAGTGCCCTCGTGTTAGGCCTCAGACGTGACCAACCATGTCTCATCTAGTCACGGTTGAGTACTGGCTATCTCTTCAGTGAGGACAAGCCCCCCCTTCCTGGGAGAGACTCTGTGGGTGGAGCACTTTCCATTGGCCAGTCTGGATGTGATGCAGGCTTTTCCTACCTCTAAGGACAGAGGGGAGTGTGGCAAGCACCTGGTCTGGAGAGTGAGAGGCTGGGATGCTTGTCCCTCAGGATGTTGGGGTGCTGGTGAGGGAGCCTGCCTATAAGCTGATAAGTCTTTCCACTCTAGATCGCCTCTGGCTTAGCCTGGCTTGGGCAGCAGCGCCTCCATGACCTTGGCTGCGTTCCCCCACCTCATGGGGGCCAACTCACTGGCAGCTGCAGATGAAGCCCTAGGAGATACTTTCTGGGGAGAGGTGTGGGATGAGAGTGTGGGACAGGTCAGAGCTGGAGTTCTACAAGCCTGGCCCTGTCCTGGTGGGTTCACAACAGCCATGAATGTTGTATGCTCAGGGAGGGTGAAGCCTGCAGGGTGGCAGGTCATGGGGACAGGTTCAGGTTAGGGGAGAGCAGTTATAACTAGTATAAAGAACATCAGGAGGAAGTTGCACTGTGGCTCAAGGGGTAGGGTGGTAGCCTTGAACTGAAGAGCTCAGGGACAACAGCCAGGTCCAGAGTTCAAGTCCCACAACTGACCACAAAAAAAAAAAAGAGCATCATGAAGCCAGGAGCGGTGGCTCATGCCTGTAATCCTAGCTACTCAGGAGGCTGAGATCTGAGGATTGTGGGTCAAAGCCAGCCCAGGTAGAAAAGTCTGTGAGACTCTTATTTCTAGTCAACCACTAAAAAACTGAAAGTGGCCCTGTGGATCCAGTGAAAGAGCCTTGAGCTGGCCTTGAGCTGAAGAACTCAGGGACAGCACCCAGGCCCAGAGTTCAAGCCCCACAACCAACAACAACAACAAAAAAGAGCCTCTCGGATTCTAGGCCCCTGGGAAAGGTGACAGCACTGTCCCTCCACAGCTGTGCCTCTGTGCTGGCTCAAGGTCATTATTCTGTCCCAGAAACAGACCAGAGGAGCCTACATCTGAAAAAAGTAGCATGGTGTAAGGACAGCCAGCCTGCCAGTTGGGGAATAAGGACCAGGGGTCAGGGACCCAGGAGACAGATCAGAGGAGTCTTAAAAAGGACAGTCCATGTGTGTGATAAAGAGTGCCCCTGGGACTAGAGTAAGGGTCTTTCAGGGGCTTGGAGAATGAGCCCTGGAGTCAGTGGCTAGGATAAAATTGGTCTCCTGAGATCTCAGGAACTAGAGCAGGACAGCCACACACAGGACAGGGCAGAATGGGCTGGCTGGACTCACTGATGGGTGTAGTACACACATTTGGACTGAGCTCCCGCCATAGCAGGGCAGGGTCCCGCACTGGAGGGACAGCTGACAGTTCCCCCCAACACCTGCCACTTCTTGCCAGTATCTTCAAAAATGCCCTCGTGCTTGCAGCCCACCTGCCAGGCCTTGAGACCTTTTTAATATCCAGCCACTGTTCTGTCACCAGGCATTGCCCACCCCACAGCTCCTGCAGCATCTCTGTGCTGATACTACTTGCCCAGCCTTTGCCACATCATCACCTTCTCTCGTGGATATCCATCCACAGTAACTCCTCCAGTCTAGCCTCAGCCCAAGAGCTAGAGGGCAGGCCATGGCACACTGCACTTGAACCTTGGCTTCTGATTGGCAGATTGCCTTTCCACCAGCTGTACTTCATGACCCTCAGACTAGCCAGGCATATTCCTATCTCGGGTGCTTTGCATTGGCAGTGGTCTCCTTATCACCTGTTTATGGACATGTCACCTGTTGAGATGCTGGCCCCACCCACCTTTGTAGATGTGCAACCTGCATCCCCACCCGTTGTTCTGCTTATCTAGATGTCTGTTCAGTACCTTCTGTCACTCACTGTTTATACTGTCCATGGTCTAACTCCGCTCTTCCCTAGTTGGACAAACTCAAGGACTAGGTTTTTGTCTTGCTTAGCAACGCAAACTTCTCCTCCCCCAGCCCACTGCCAAATACCACATTGTGCAAAGTAATAGGAGCTCTTAGTCCATCTCTTTCCAGCCCCAACTGTCATGTAAAGAGCTGGTCCCTCCTTTCAATAACCACCTCTGTCCCTAGACACCACATGGAACCACCCCATTACACGTGCAACTGCACACACACCCAGAGGAGTGTACCCCTCGCTGTCACAAGCATGCCCTGGCCCTCATGGCTTAAAACTCTTCAGAGATTTCTTCTTCCTCTTTGATAAAGAAGACCAAAGCCTCAGTGGGGCTTTTCTTTTGCCTCTTCCTCTCAACTTTTACCTCTGTCCTTTCTCAGTGCTTACTGACACATGCCCAAATATATCACATGGAGAGGCTACCCCCTAGTTCCAGACCTAGCTTCTGTCCACACAGGCCTGCCTGCCTTACAAAGGTAGAGACCACACAAAGTTGTCTTCTCTCCTAGTCTGGAGGGCAGAGAAAGGCCCACAGGGAGGGAGACACAGTGCAGGGAGATGCTAGTGGTCAAAGAGGGGAAAGGGAGGGAGGGAGACCCACTGGTAGGGAGGCACTGAGCAGGAGCTGACCTGTGAAAAGTAGGCAAAGTACTAACCAGAAGCCAAGAGGAATTCTCTGTAGGCAAGAGTCACTGATAATGACAAGGGAGAATTGAGTAGTAACTGCTACAGACTGGCACTTGCTAGTCTGGTGAAGGCTGGGTGAATACTTGGCCAACAACCATGTATAAAATACGCCTTCCCTGAGAACCTCAGGTTTTATCTAGGGAGAGAGGTGGCATCAAAAAATACTATTGGAGGAAGATATGCCAAGACACGGTAGCTGAGAGAAGTCAGGATCTAGAGCCAGGGAGAAATGTGGCACCCCAGGACCAGTTGAGAGCAGGATCACTGGGATTTGTAGTAGGTGTACAAGGGATATGAAATAAAGTGGGGTACAGATAACAGCTAGCTGGATGATCTGAGGGTTTTGAACCAGGGTGGAGAGTGAAGATTTTTTCCAACACTACCTAGAGACAAACAGAGGCCCTCTGCTGTCAGGGCTTGTCTGCCATGGGTCTTCCCACGATGACTGTGCTAGGATGACTGTTGAGAGAATACCAGGAAGGAAACCAAGACGTATGCTGTATCCGGTACCACCCTGGGCTCCCTTCCAGTCAGGGGCAGAAGCCCCTGGGTGGTGGCCTAGCTCTACCATCCAGAACATCACACAGGTGTTCTACAGTGTATTCCTCTCCCTGTCTGGTCAACAGGTAGTTTTCAGAAGCCTGGGTGCCATAGACCTGCCAACCGACAGGTACAGCTATACCTCATGTTAGTATGTTGGCCTAATCAGAGTGAGAAGAGGAAGGCGCTGGGCTGCTCCATCATGCCTGGACCTAGCAACTCCCACTGCCTATCTCACCTTCCCAGTCACACTTCCCCATGTCACCTGTTTTGTTGACTCTGTCCCCTTCCTGAATCCTAGCTTCCCTTATCCCACCAGAAATGAGACCCCCCCCCCACCTCTGCCCCTTATCAAGGCCTAACCCCCACCCCCAACTGCTGTCACTCAGGCACTCAATGGACCCCTGGTCTGCAGCCTGCTGCTTGCTTTGGCACTGTTTGCTTATGAGTTGACCCATATGGGCCCAGAGTTTGGCCTAGTGGTAGAGTGCTTGCCTAGCATGCACAAAGACCCGGGTTCGATTCCTCGTTACCGCATACATAAAAAAAAAAGTTGGAAGTGGTGCTGTGGCTCAAATGGTAGAGCTCTGGTCTTGAGAAAGCCCAAGGATAGCGCTCATGCCCTGAGTTCAAGCCCCAGGACTGGGGGCGGGGGGGGAGGGGGAAGCTGACCCACAGATTGCCTTGAGGGCAGGCAGGACAAGATCTCCCTCCAGACACATCCTGGGGAACAAGGCCTCCTTCAGGCAGGACCCCAGTCAGGACCACATTTTAAATAGAGTAGGACTGACCTCCCTCAGTGCTGTGGAAGAATGGGAGTCCAGGGCTTCATAGCAGGGAGGCTCAGGGAAGGTGAGGCCAGCCAAGTCAGCAGGCAGGGAGACTCAGCAGAGTGGAGTCCACCGTAGAGGCAGGCAGGTGGGGTATTGAACACTAATTCCCTTCCCTCGTGCACCTGGCTTCAAACAGTCTCGGCAGAGAGCAAGGCAAGGAGATTGGTATTCTGGGTTTACCGTGGGTTGGTCACTATCCTTACAACACCCCCAGAACATCGGACATGTTGGATTATCCCTGTGTCGTCTCAGATCTGTGGGCTTCTCCCTTTCCCTGTCCACCTCATGGGAGCTGGCTCATGCTGTTCTCTGTTTGGCAGGTGAAAGGCCGGATGCAACACAGGGAGCTGGAGCAGCCTGAGGCAGGGGGGCCACCAGGAGTGCAGGGCCCTCCAGCCGCGCTTAGCAGCATCTCCACAGCAACCAGCGACCAGACGGCAGCAGCCTAGGCAGACGCAAGAGGACTACTTCCCACCGTGGCCAAGGAATGACAGCGGCAAATCAGGCCACAGCACTGACAAGGGAGGTGGAGTGTCACTAGAGGGGAGGGTGCGGCCACCGCCCCGCTGCACAGAGCGCCATGCCGGCTGGAGAAGAGGCACTGGGGCAGAGGCTGCAGTGTGCCTCAGTTTTGCCCACCGTTTTGCCTTGAACACTCCCAAGGCACCTGGCTCTCGTCTGCTGGACACACCAACCCACATTTCAGCATCTGTCATTGCAGCCATCCCTGCTTGGTGGCCAGAGGGAGAGGTGCACAGCCTGTGCTCCCACATCTGGGTCTGCCGCTGCCGGACCATGGGATGTCGGCAAAGCTCAGAGGAGAAAGAGGCAGCGCGGCGGTCCCGGAGAATCGACCGCCACCTGCGCTCAGAGAGCCAGCGGCAGCGCCGCGAGATCAAACTGCTCCTGCTGGGTACTAGCAACTCAGGCAAGAGCACCATAGTCAAACAGATGAAGATCATCCACAGCGGTGGCTTTAACCTGGAGGCCTGCAAGGAGTACAAACCCCTCATCATCTATAACGCCATTGACTCGCTGACCCGCATCATCCGGGCCCTGGCTGCCCTCAAAATTGACTTCCACAACCCAGATCGTGCATACGATGCTGTGCAGCTCTTTGCACTGACTGGTCCAGCGGAGAGCAAGGGAGAGATCACACCCGAGCTGCTGGGTGTCATGCGCCGGCTGTGGGCTGACCCCGGGGCACAGGCCTGCTTTGGCCGCTCGAGTGAGTACCACCTGGAGGACAATGCAGCCTACTACCTGAATGACCTGGAGCGCATCGCCGCACCAGACTACATCCCCACCGTGGAGGACATCCTGCGCTCCCGGGACATGACCACGGGTATCGTGGAGAACAAGTTCACCTTCAAGGAGCTCACGTTTAAGATGGTAGATGTGGGGGGGCAGAGGTCAGAGCGCAAAAAGTGGATCCACTGCTTCGAAGGTGTCACGGCCATCATCTTCTGTGTGGAACTCAGTGGCTATGACCTGAAGCTCTACGAAGATAACCAGACGGTGAGTAGAGCCCAGGTTTCTGTGCTTGCTCCTGCTGTGTTGGGTGGACTCGTGGAGGCAGGGAGAGGCCGTAGCTGGACTGGTCCAGCCATACGATGCCTGTGATGGCTCCAGCAAGATAGGGGTGAGTGTACCCCTTGTGTGCTCAGGGAACATAGTGTGGAGCACAGCAGGTCTTGGACCTGCCAAGATGTCAGCCATGGAGGGGTACCCTGGGCAAGCAGGGCCATGCTGGGCTTAGGGGCCTCATTTTGATCTAGCTGACCATGTGACATTCCTTCCTAAAGTTGTGACAGCCCTGAGCTCCACAAAAGGTGAAGCCTTACCTTTCTTCATGAGGTATGGCCTCCCTCCATGAGTGGCAGGTGCCCACATGGCATATGCTGGCCCTAGGTTCTCGGCTTGCTCCTGTCTCAGTGCTGTGAATGGACCCGTGCCTAAACTATGGCACCCACAGTACAAGAGAGTACAAGACCTGACTAGGCCTCATTTTGGTCCACATCGTCTCCTGGCAAATCCTTGAAGTTTCTACCAGTGCCAAATAGCCTGTGGGTCCTAGACATAGTTTTCACAGCTGCAACCCCATGTTGAACCTATGCATTTGTATAATGGCGGAGTAAAGAATGTTGAATCTGGGGTCCTGGTGCCGGGGTGGGTGTTGGATTCTTTGGAGTTCTCGGCCTAGGCTGAGAAACACTGGGGGAGGATCAGAGTCATGAAATAGATGAGGATGACTCGAGGGAGAACTGAACCCAGTGTTGAGCTATTTAGGGGCTTGAGAAAAGAGGGGGGAGAGAGAGAGAGAGAGAGAGAGAGAGAGAGAGAGAGAGAGAGAGAGAGAGAGAGAGAGAGAGAGAGAGAGAGAAAGGGAGAGAGAAAGGGAGAGAGGTGTTCTGGTGTTCCTGGAAAGGAGATGGTCAGCCAGCATGCACAAGTCTAATTAAGTCTTGAAATACCTGGAGTTCTCAAGAGTAGCAGCAGTGGAAGCCGTGTAGCCAGACAAGTGACCAGCATGGCCAGGCTCAGACCATGCTAGAGCTGTCCTGGTCAGCAGAGTTTGTATACCAGGTCAACACTCAGGACCTGCTGCTAAGAGAAAAGACCTTTAAGTCTGCAGGTCAGTAAAATGGATCAAACAGGAAGTCCTGGAGCATCTGTGGGTGAGGCTGTGGGTGCCCTGGAACGCAGAGAAAGTAATGGTACAGGTAGAGGTGGGCATGGCTCCTCCACTGAGTCTTGTTAAAGCAGGTGGCAGTTTTAATCTTGGAGCTCGTCCAGTCATTCAACTTCAGCCTGTACCCCTTCTCCAAGGAAGTCAATAGAAAGGCTGCAGGATATGACCACAATGCTGAGGGCCTGAGCATTCTTCTGGGCAGAGAGGGTGAGTGGCCTTTTGTCAGGAGACAGTGACAGCGGGAGTCAAACCTCTGAGTGTTGATGGTAGCCACAGTACGTCTAGGTCAGGTGATAAGTCTCAGGCGTCCCAGTTGTGTCCCTCTAGGAGTAAATGGTCTTTAGGGTTTAGCTTCTTTTATTCCTCTGCTGTCTCACCTGAGCATTATGTGGCTCCTGAAGAGACGACATCCCAACAGGTGAGCAAGATGAGGCTCTTTTGATGAGGCACCACTGCAAAGTAGCTGGGCTGGGCCTGAGAGATGGTGTCATGGCAGTTCTGTCAGCCATATTGTAGTCAGCAGTCAGACAGTCTCAAGCTCCTGTTCACTTCTGCTATTCCCTGGGGCTGACTAGAAACTCTTCTCAAGACCTAGATCCACATGGGCTGCCCCTCGCTCATCTCCAGGGTGTGTGCATGGCAAATCCCCTCCAAGGCAGGCCTGGTCCCAGCCCATCCTTGGCAGCCTGTACCACAGGTGTGCCTGGATCCAGGAGGCCTCGACACCAAGTTTCATGGAAGAATTGTCATCTCTGCACTCTGAAAATGTCAGTGAGTGGCAGTCTCTTCAAAGATGAGTCCAAGGCCAGATTTTCGCCTGCTCCGGGACCTTATGTTTTACTTGGCCTATGCCACTTCCTCCTACTCCAGGTTCCATTCATTACACGCTCCTTTTACTCTCATAGCTCCTTTCTGTCCAGTCTTAAGCTCGTGATCATGTTTGCTAGGCTAGCATTTTACCACTTGGACTATATCTCCAGCACAGCTTTCTGCTGGTTATTTTAGAGATGAAATCGAGTAAACTTCTCTGCCTAGGCTGACCTCAAACCTCCATCCTCCAAATCTCAGCCTCCTGAGTATCTAGGATTACAGGAAAGAGCCACCACTACCTAGCCCCCTGTGATCTCTATGAGGCCCATATGTGTCTCCTGGAGAATCCAGGCTCTGAAGTGGTGTTAGGGCATTTTCTAAAGGAAGAGGCTGGCAACTGGAACACACACACACACACACACACAGACACACACACACCCCACTCTACAGCCTTACAAAGTGGTTGTTCACCAGAAAAGGAAATCTTGATTTCTGGTTGGAAATTCACTGGCTTCCAAATGATTCTGACCTTTCACGCTCTACCAGTAATATCTGAGGATGCAAAACAAACAGGCTGCAGAGGAAAGACAATGCCCTCCCGTGATTCCTCCAGCCAGCAGCCGGCTGTGTACGGCGGGGACAGCAGCAAAGACCTGCCTGTCCCTCCATCTGGGCCAGGGCTAGTACCACAGGTACTAAGGCAGTACTAAGGCAGGCCTTCCACCCTTTGCCCTCTCCTGGAATACCCTGAGCTGGCCTCCCAGCCCCAACAAAGACAATTCAGCCAAGAACAGACCACACTACTTTTTTGAAAAGCCAAATTAACCTTGGGCCCAGTGCCAAGGGTTGGCCACAGCCCTCTACATCTTTCCTTCCTTGCTTAGCTCCAAGGCCTCATCTTCCCTCTAATGGAAGCTGGCATTCCCCCTCTGCCCCCATGCCTTGAGAAGCATTTACAGCGCCCCCCCACACACACACAGCCCGCCTGCTGGCTTTTGCGTCAGCATGTTGCCAAGGAGAGCATTAGCATCTCTGGGCTCCAGGGCTGCAGAGAGCACAGGGAAGTGCCTTGGAGGCAAGGGGAGGTAGATTCCCAGGCACCCATGACCTGTGGCAGTGAGCCACAGCCAAGGAGTTATAGCCACCCTCAGTCCCAGGAGCATAGGTGATCTGGCTACCTGGGACCGCTTCCCCTTGTGGGCCTCCTAGGTCCTTGGGGCTCCAAAACTACATAGTCTTCCAGTGTTCTCTTTAATACCCACCTTCCCTCACCCCATTTGACGTAAGAGTCCAAGACATAGTTCAGTGATTTGTAGATTTTTCTCTTAGCACTGTTCTCTTAACTATAATATGGCAGTACCTGTTATTTCTGTCACAGGCAGGGGCTCTGGGGCACAAATGCAGGGCAGCTGCCAGCCCCCACAACATTCTCCTCAGGAATAACCCCTCCTCACTCAGCCAGGCCCAGGACTAGGGGCTCTGCTCCTCCTCTTTAGTGCACTTATAGGCCTGAGACCTCAGAAGATCTGTGGACAAGGAGGAGAGGTGGAAATACTGGGCCCCCAAAGCTCAAGTAGATGATGAACATGGCTGAGACCAGCAGAGATGGTGCACCCTCACTCCCCTGTCAGAGGCAGGTCAGTGTCAGGCAGGCGCCCAGCATTCTTGCTCCAGGCCAGTGAGGAAGTGGGTGCCTGCTGCCCATTCTCTGTCAATGTGGATCAGCTCCTGGACTCCAATGGCCACTTAATGGTGGAGGGATCTTCAGAAGAGAGAGATTAAAAGGCCGGGTGGTAAAGTGTCAAATGTTCTTATGTGGAAATCCACAGGGAGCTCACAGCCCATTTCCCAGAGGAGCTGTCAGTGTTCCCAGTCCAGCCAGCAGGCCTGTTGTTTGCCTGCGGTATACCTGCTGTGTGTGCGTGCTGTGTTCCCGCTTGGAAGCCCAAGGTCCCTGCTGGGGGCTGGGTGTGAGTGTGAGCCAGATTTTAACTGCATGAGGAGGGGAGAGGAAGTCACACCACCATAGCTACTACTGAATCTCCACAAACAATCATGCTGCCAGAAGCACTTGCTCCCTCCTTCCAGAGCCAGTACACACAGTTCCTAGGGGGGGTGTTCTCTGTTTTGCTTTTACCTGTGGCCACATGGAAGACACAGGTGAGCTGGGCCACAGTAAGGCTCATCTTGGGAGACTAATCAAAGAGTTAGTTGGTCAGCATGTCAAGGAGAGAATGAACTGGACTCAAGGACATTCGCTTTGGGAGAAGAGGTAAGTGCTGCAGGTAGTGGGTGCTACAGTTGCCAGACTTCAGGCAGGTGGCTTCCAATGACCCCTTTGCATAGGCAGCCGCTCCTGCCCCAGACAGATGAAGCAACCTCTGTACACCCTGCAGGCCAGGGATCACCTACCCCATGGCCTTCTCTATGAGGAAAAGACCTGGCACATAGTAGGTGCTCAGTGGATGCTTTGGACTAGGCAGGAGACAGACTGGTTTGGGAAGAGCCACAGTCATGGGGCTCTGGCTTCAGCTCTTCTAGGATAGTCCTGGGTCCTTAATGGGTAATGGGGAAGAGGCCCTGAGGAGAGAGCTGCTAGAAGTGGTCCTGCAAACATAGTATGTGCCAGACACCTTAGCCTTGGCCACTGTGGTTTGCCATTTAGCCTGAGGAGGGAGCTTGGTTTAATGCTTTGGAAATGGAGTTCAAGACAGGTGTGGTGAATACACTTGTAATCCCAGCTACTTGGAAGGCGGAGATAGGAAGACCTAAGTCTAGGTTGATGAGGCAAAAGTGAAATCTAGCCAGGTGCCTGTGTAGTCCTAGCTACTCAGGAGACTGAGATCTGAGGATCACGGTTCAAAGCCAGCACGGGTAGGGAAGTCTGTGAGACTCTTATTTCCAGTTAACTACCAGAAAAACAAGTGGTGCTGTGGCTCAACTAGTATAGCACTAGCCTTCAGCTGAAGAGCTCAGGGACAGTGCCCAGACCTGGAGTTCAAGGCCCATAGCTGACCCCCCACCCCCCGCAAAAAAGTAAAACCTTAACTAAAATTATAAACTAAAGGAAAAAGGACTGGATTCAAGACTCACAGTGGTAGAATGCTTGCAAACATGAGGCTCCAAGTTCAAACCCCCGCAGCACCAAAAAAATAATAATAGAGTTTAAACATCTGTGTCTTGAGGTAGGGGAGGAAGGGGGAAGATACAGATTGTCAAACAGTCCCAAATCTGTTCATTACGGAGCTGGTTTATCTTTAGCCAAAGGAGAGATTTCAAATGGGAAACAGCTAGGTGTGGACAGCTTCCTTCTCCAGATGGTACACACACTTGGAATTGGAAAGTCCTTTTTGATGTCCTTAATCACCTGGCTTTGCAGAGGAGGAGCTGAAGCTGATAGGTTACATGACATGCCTGGAAGCGGTCCTTGGTTCTCAAGGAGGGGCTTAGCATTCCCATCTGAAGGTTCTAGAGATCCCTTCCCTACCATCCTCCCATTTTGAGGTTGCAAGGGTGCTCCAGGGAAGGCCCTGGGAGCGGAGCCTAGGCTGGGTTCCACCCTGAGGGCTGCTTTGGCAAGTCTTCCTTCAGGAAGGATGGAAGGCAGTCACAGTGCAGCTTTGTGTATGTGAACGCCTGTCTAGGCTGGCCCTGCTTCTTCTCTTTGTCCACAGGCCCACAGGGAGCTGCAGAAGCATTGTCCCCACCCTGCCTCCTGTTCTTGACCCAGTCTAGGTCATCAGTCCAGCAGTAGAATTGGGCTGGTGGCCCACCCACCAAAAACCTACCACCCCTCCCCCTTTAGCTGCTGGGAGACCATTATCTCATCATATGCCAGGATGCATGTAGTTTGTTCCCCGATATCCATAAATCATAGTGACCTCATGTGGGACAGTGGAGACCTCCTGGGCCAGAGACAAAGCTGAGCCAGGCTGGCAGAGGTTCCTAAGTTCTTAGGAACTGGATGACTTCAGAGGCAATACCATTCTAAGGTATACCACAAAAAAAAGTGGGAGGCAGGCACACCAGAGGCAGGTGCAGAGTAGGAGACAAGAGTTCAGCACCCTGTGGAGTACTGGCTAAGCTCAGGATAGGCAGGTAAAGGAGAAATGGGAACCGTGTCCTGGCACAAAGCCAGGGTTTTGCCAATTGGCATTTCAGAACATTTGAGTTGGATTTCCCCTGCTTCTGGGGAACAAAGGGCATGAAGCTACAGTGACCCTGATCAGTTGCCGCTTCTTCCATTCTTCTCTTGTCAATGGAGACGTCCAAGAGCAGAGCTATTCCTTAGCTCCCTTGTGTGGTAGCTTTTGCCTTTGGTGGGTTCTCAGTGAGGTATAAACCAAAAGGTAGGATGGACTCTGGGCCCCAAACTGGAGCATCTGCCATATAGTGCATTCCTTTGCCCCATACACCAACCACATCTGCCTTGGGTTCCTAATTGGACCTTTTCATTTATCCCTGTGTCTTCCCCTTATGAGACTAGTTCTCTCCCTGCACCACTTCCTGCTGTGTCACTAGAGGTACCCAAGACCTGGCTATCACTGAACATAGCTGGACAGCAGCTGGAAAAGGAACTCCATCGCTTTATCTTGGCCATCACTGTGCTGCCTCATGCCTTGGCAGATATATATAAGGAATGCTGGTCTTTGAATCTCTGAGACAAGTGGCCATACTGAAACAGGAGGTCAGCCAGCTTGGGACCTGGTAGGGAGTAGAACTGATTCATCTCATGACAGTCTGACCCCATTCTTGGCTGAGGTCAGTCTCTTGTCTCAGTACTGCTAAGTTTTAAGGAAGGACAGCAAATAACCTGCTCTTCGTGCTTTCCCATCCTGAAAAGGGGTTGTTGAGACCAAAATAATGGTTAGCAGTAGCAGAGCCTTCCTTTTTTTTTTTTTTTTTTTTTTTTTTTGCCAGTCCTGGGCTTGAGCTCAGGGCCTGAGCACTGTCCTTGGACTTTCTCAAGGCTAGAGCTCTACCACTTGAGCCTCAGCACCACTTCCGGCTTTTTTCTATGTATGTGGTACCGAGGAATCGAACCTGGGTCTTCATGCATGCTAGGCAAGCACTTTAACCACTAGGCCAAACTCCCGGCCCCCAGAGCCTTCCTTTCTTGCTACCAACCCAGTGAGAGCAGCCACTGATTTATACCAGCTCATAAAAGCTGGTATAAATCTTTAGGAAGTTTATGAGCTGACATCTAACCGATAAGTTATCAGATCAACCAAGTAGCAGTAATTATACCACAGAAGTTGGCACACTACAAATCAGGGTAACTCTAACACACGCATATTTGCCAGTCCTCAACTCCAGCGGGAAGAATCTGCCTCTGGTCAAGCTCAAATATTCGTGAATTATTGGATTCACTATTTGAGGAGAGTGGCCTTGGCTTTCTACACACCTCTGGTTCTTCAATGATTCCACTAACCACACAGTATTTCTGTGCACATTGGTCCTGTTGGAGAAGAGTTATTTTCCAGAGTGGCTTTACATTCCTTCTGGTCTTTACTCTTGTCTTCCTTTGGCAGACTTAAGAATTCTACCATGCCGAGAAGCAGCCTCAGAGCTGAGAGCTCAAAATAAATTAATTAATTAATTTTAAAGAAAAAACTGAGGGTTCAGCATGCTCTGTCATCAGGTAACATGAGAACAAGCCCTGTGACATTCAGGAAGTGTCCTGCCCAGAATATGCAGTCCCCAGACCCAAAGAGGATCATGTTCCTCCTTCACTGAGGCCAGCTGGGGACAGCATTGAGCAGCCACTGGAGAACCTGAGTGGCTGGGGAGGACCTATGGCTGGCCACATGAGAGCCCTGTGAAAAAACTTGGAGCCCCAGAGACCAACTTGCAGAGAAAAGGCCCCAGACACAGGAGCAGGGCCTAGGTGGATTAGGACACAGACATGAATGGTAATCGATCTGGAAAAGTCCAGATTTACACAGTCCAACCCACAAACTGCAAGGTACTGGCTGGGCAGCCAGCAAAGGAAGGACCAGAGGGGCCATTTAGGTCTGCGGAGAGCGCAGTACTGTGTGTGCATAGCACACCCTGAAGGGAAAAATGAAGCACCAGAAATCCTACACCAGTGGCAAAAAAAAGGATCCTGGCAAAGTCCTAGATACCCAGCACTGAAAACACAGGGATGGCAGTACTGGTGTTGACTTACTTACATCTCCTCTCTGTGCCATTCTTTATGCCTATCAGGTGATTTCAAAGATGCCACTCTAAGCTCTACCAAGAGCTTTGGAGAAAAGTGGCTTCCTTACCCATTCGCTCAGCAGCCCTGGGCAGTAGTAATTAATTTCCTGAGCGCATTAGCCCTGCTCATTATACACACATCAGAACAGCTATGGGTTTTAAGATTCAAATCATTACTGTATAAGCCCAGAACTGAAAAACAACGTTTCCACTTATCAAAAACAGACTCCAGGATGAAGGCTGAGAGAACAGGAAGTTTCACTGGCTTGGGGAGGGCCTCCTGATAGCAGGGAAGAAGTTGGGAGGTCTACCACCCAGGAAAGTTCTGTTACCTGGCATCTAAACAAGAGGTGAGTGAGGTAGGGTACCTAGATCTACCCGTAAGACAGAAAAGATGCTTTTGTGGTGACAGAGTACAGGACTCTTTCACCCATCTATGGAGTCCTCCCTCAGGCTCAAAGACCACCTAATTTCTGGAGGCATTAGAATGATGATCCTCCAGGGGAAGCCCCAGGGGTGGCAAGGGTGGGGAACGACTCAGTACTGGCTAAGAGAGGAGACGGGACTTCATTGCATCCCAAAGTGAACCCTTTGCAGCTGTGGCACTTTTTCTAATTTCATCAATAATGAAATTACTAATGAGCCAGGCACCCATGGCTCACACCAGTAATCCTAGCTACTTCAGGAGGCTGAGAATCACAGTCAAAGCCAGCCTAAGCACAACACTTTTCCAGACCCCCTCTCCAGCAACCACCAAAAAAAACCAGGCCAGAGCAAGTTGAGCGAGTATTGGGACTTGGGCCTTGTGTCCTGACATTTCCCCAGAGGCCATCCTAGGGCCCCAGCCTCATATTCCTTGTCCTGGAGACCACTGTGCCCCACAGAATGGACCTGCATGCCTGACCCAGGACACTCAGAACCCCCACCACAATCTGGCAGGTCTCTGCCCACTGGGCAGCTAGCCTCCCTTGAGCAGTGACAGGTGAAAGTAGAAAACTCATCACCTGCAGAGTGATCCTCAAGAACCTCAGGCTCTTGTGTCCCAGGACCAAGGACACCAGTTGGAAAGAGCTTAAGACAGTGCTCCAGAAATACTGACCAACACAGCCTATGCTTTGGGGATGGCTTCCCATCATGGCCGATAGGACAGAAATGAAGGGAGGTGACCACAACACATAATCCCACATTTGCCATCTGCAAGGCTCCAGGCATGTCTGTCTTCTACTTCTCTTGAAGCCTCATTTGCCCAAGGAGGGAGCGGAGAGGCACAGCCCAGCTCAGGCAGCCTCTGCTCTGGCTCTGCCTCAGCCTGGACCAGCTCATCCAGCTTTGCTCCCTTGGCTGTGAAGTAAGGCTGGCTGTGGCTCAAGGTAGAAATGCTGCTTAAGCAGAAATGGATAAGCTGGTGGCTCATGCCTATAATCCTAGCTACTCAGGAGGCTGAGATCTGAGGATCATGGTTCAAAGCCAACCAGGCAGGAAAATCTGAGACATATCCAATTAACCAACAAAAATCTGGAAGTGGGGGTATGAGCCAAGTGATCATTAGCCTTTAGCTTTAAAAAGGTTCAGAGATCACACCTGGTCCTAGAGTTCAAGCCCCAAAACTATAAGAGGAAAAAGAAGAGGGCTGAGAATATGGCTTCCTAGTAGAGTGCTTGCCTAGCATGCGTGAAGCCCTAGGTTTGATTCTTTTCTACCACGTAAACAGAAAAAGCCAGAAGTGACGCTGTGGCTCAAGTGTTGGAGTGCTATCCTTGAGCAAGAGAAGCTCAGGGACAGTGTGCAGGCCCTAAGTTCAAGCCCTGAGACTGAAAAGAGGGAAGGAGGGAGAGAAAGAGGAGAAAGAAAAGAAGGAAGTAGAGGAAAAAGAACGAGGAGGAAGGAAGGAAGGAAAACCTACAATGAAGAAAGAAGGGGAGGAGAAAGAGAAAGAAGGAAAGGAGTTACGAAAGACTATAATGTGGCCTTCAACTGAGCACCAGCTTTGGGATTTAGACTGGGGGATTAGCAGGACAGGAGCTTCTCCCAGCCCTAGCAGCCTCATTCATAAAATAAACCCCTGCTGGTTCGGGGTTGCTGAAAGGACTGTGGGAACTGTGAGAACCTGAGTGCTATCTGCCATCAGGTCTACAGACACTTAGTTTTCCCTCTCACTAAAAATTCTCTCAGGCCAGCTATGTCTACTGCAGGAACAGTACTGTATGAGGTCTTTTCTTACCTGCTTATTAGATTGTGGCTCATGACCGACTACACAGTTTTTGCAACATACCAGAAAGTGGCAGTCTGCATTGTGAATATGGCTGCTACTCTGGACCTACCCAATGACCCTGCCCTTGACCAAGGATGCAAAAACTGTTTTGTCTCCTAGAGCAGCTGCTCGGGAAAGTCAGAAAGCGTCATCTTTGGTGCTATCTATTATCATACACTTCCTACAGTTTCTCCAAAGGGACACTTGTAAAACTGGGGCCTACCTAGACCCTTCTGCCAGCCACAGTCCTCACATATAGGAAGCTGTTGCATTCTGGACAGCATCTGTCCTGCACCTCAGCATATGTAGTGATGGTTATTGGAGTTGGAAGCAGCTACTGCCAAGCTCCAGGCTTGCGTGGTGATCAAACCTAGGAACCAGGTAGGAAATTACATCTACGCTAAGTAGCCACTCAAACGCACCTGTGTGCACCCTTCTCCAGGGAGGCTCTGTACTGCAGGTGAAGTTTGGCCACCGAGCCTGTATTTGCTCCAGCCCTCCCTGACCTGCAGGTGGAGGTGCCTGACCTGCTGAGTGAGGGTGCTGATATGCCCAGAGCTTTGTCTCTTCTTCTCTGAAGGATGAACATTGTTGAAAGCCATCTTTTAAGCCACAAGCACAAGATTCTGTGCTTAGAATCACTCCTTATTCCATTTCTCATGTCCCCAGTGGGAAATAACCAGAACTGCTTCCACTATCTTCACCTTGTTGAAGGGGCCAGGCAAGGTGCTGGACTGGGAATCCCAAGGGTCTTCTGGGGCAGAAGTAAAAAGAGCATTATGTATCAGTTTCCTTATGCCAGCCTGTGTCTATATTGACAGCCTCCAGTCCACAAGGCGCCTGCATCCTGCTGTCTGTTAATTTCCTGTCTGTGACTAGCAGCAGGGGCATTTAGATAAAGCCTGCAAGGTTCAACATAGAAACAAATAGGAGACAAGTCTCATTTCAGCGGAGGCAAAGGCGGGTTGGGCCTCTGGAAGAGGTGGCTCCTCCTTGCAAGATGGGAGAAAGTGGGGGCTTTAGCACTACCCGCCATCTGAGCTTCACCTCATAGTGTGGCAGCCTGTGGGGGGGTGGATGGGACAGCAGGATTCAGCACCTCCAAATCTTTCCAGGGAAAACGCCCTCAGCATCTTGTGAGAATTTGCTGTTCCAGGAGTGGGACACTTGGGGCATTCCTGAGCCACCCCATCTGGTGCCCACTGCCAGTGTCCCATTATTCCCGGAGCTCTCCCTCTTTAGGGAATCTTGGTCAATATGTATTGATGTGAGAAAGGCCTCATCAGGATTTTAACAATCTGCTAGTTACTTGGGCAAAGATCTAGTGAGAACAAATCGCAAAAGTGACTCTAGAGCACTGGGCCGCTGGTGGCTGCACGCACACTCCTGAAAAACCCTGTCAGGTGGGTGGGACTCCAGTGGGGCAGACGCAGTTTCCCTGGGTGTCATACCATCTCCAGCTCACATTGGGCCTTCCAAAGTGGATAGGTCCCTGCCTCAGGGTTACTGTGGAACCACCTCTGTCTTCCTGGACTGCCCAGGTCCAAGCTGGCCCAGCAACACAGCCCAGGCCTCCTCAGCCTGTCATCCAGCTCCTGGAGTTTTGGGGCAACTCTTGAGGTATGTTGTAGAAAGCAATGTGCATCATAAATGATCATAGAAGGCCAGAAAATGTGAACAGTGGCATTGAGCCTTTCCCAAAGCATATGATGCATTGCTCACACCTTCTCTGAAGTCCCCCAGCCCTGCAGGAAGTGGCACCTCCACCAGACATCAGGCAGAACAAGAAACTTGAGTTCTGACATTGCCCAGGTGGCAAGGCCAGGAGCCTCCTACAGGTCCCTACATGTACTGAGGAGGACCCGGGGCCTGGCAGGATCAGAGGCAGCACAGCCTCTTTTGCTGTCACTTCAGGTTACCCCAACCCCCACTGTATTGTGTACAGGTAAACAGGAGGTGGCCAGAGGCTGAACCGCATGAGACAGGAAGTAACTCTGTGCTGTCTCCAGCAGGTTCAAAACAAGGGCTTTTCAGGCCATTAAGGCCCCAGTTACAGCTTTACCAGCAGCCTGTTATCTTGTTTAAACAGCTCTTGCTATTTGAAGTGCACGTCTGGCCAGTGCGTTACTATGAACATTGGCCTATCACTGGGTACAGTTGGGTACCCAAGGCTCTCATTTGTTTGAAACAAAGCCCTACCCAAGTCTGCAAGTCAGGAAAGCCTCAATATCACTGCTGGCTACAAAGCCTAGTGGCTAAACCCTGAGAGTCTTCCCATCCCCCATCTGTAGCCCAAAGGAGCAAAGGGGCCAGGGCTAGAAAAGACATCAGATGAGGAAGAGAGAATTGGTAGCCCTAAGGTTGAGAGGGCCCTGTGATTTGAACCAGGCTGGTTCTGTAGATTCAGGCTGCCTACAGGTGTCTGTGGCAGTTGGGGATGGAGAGCAAGATCCAGGACGTTGGCTCACACAGTGTTCCAGCAAGAAACACAGGGAACCCAGCATAGAGTCACCATCATGGAGCCACGTCCATCCGAGGTCCCTGTACACACAACCCCAGGGGAGAATGGCCAGAGGGTACTAAATCACAAAGATAAACCCCAAGTCTTCACTTGTCAAAGATGAGATCAGACAGTTCCTGGTCATTTTAAAGCCCGAACCTTTTTGTTGTCTTACCCACTGAACAACAAAGCTGTCATGAGAAGGATGCAGACACAGGCCACCTGTCACTGCAAGGCCAGGTCAGGCCCAAGCCTACTATAGGGGAGGGAGACCCTAGTCCCACTTCCTTCACTTGCCCCAACCTCATCTTAGAAGTCCTCACAGAAGCCTACGGGCCTCCTCCACCCAGCTACTGTCAGACTTCCTACAACATGCTAGGCTGAGGGGTAGATTCACCTGTGCAAGAAGGCAGGGCCACGGGGGGTGGGGGTGGGGGAGGGTAATGGGTACCAAGACATGTGAATTAATGCACCTTCTATCTGGCAAATATCATGTAACCTTTTTATTAATTACAATAAAAAAATATATTAAATAAAAAAAAGGCAGGGCCAGGAGCACAGAAGGACAGCCAGCTATCCATATGCAGCCGCCATGTCAAATGCCTAGCATACGTGCCATTAGGCCTGCCTGCCATTTGCCCCAATATGGCGACAGTCATCCCCATACACCAGATGACTGCTGGTTGAAAAAAGCCAAGAGCATGACTAGGATGGAGACACAGAAACAGGAGTCAGTGAGACACACTGTGAGACAAACCTAACACTGGGTACTCTGTACTCTGTGCCCTGTAGGTAGATAGTACCCACACCTGGGCTCCTTCTCCTGTGGGAGGTTGGCACCATCTTCCATGGCCAGCCCAGTCTCGGCTGTCTGTGCTGCCGTCTTCTCAGATTGCACAGAATGGTACCAGCTGCCCCCACCTTTTTGGACAACCAGTAGCTTGTCTCTCAAGGCAAGAGAATGTTTTGTATACAACAGGAGTTTAAGAACTATCTTGGAGTGACCACCAGAGGTACAGAGGCTAGAGGTATCTGAGAGGCCACATTTCCTCTGAATGCATATGTACCTTCTTAAGGCCTGGTTTACACCCATTAGGTGACTAGGAGATGCTGGGCTCCAGGTTCCTCTTGTGGTTTTTTTTTTGGGGGGGTGGGGATTGGTTATTTTGTGTGGGGGGGTCAGGGGGCTTGAACTCACGATCTAGGTGCTGTCCCTGAACTCTTCAGCCCAAGGCTACTACTGCCTTACTCCTGAGCCACAGCCCTACTTCCTGTTTCTAGTGATTAATTGGAGATAAGAATCTCAGTCTTTAGTGCCCAGGCTAGCTTTAAACCTCTATCCTTAGATCTCAGTCTCCTGAGTAGCTAGGATTACAGGTGTGAGCCACCGCACCCGGCTATTTATTTATATTTTTAATGCCAGTTCTGAGGCTCGACCTCAGCTTCAAGCTCTTGCTCAGCTTTTTCACAGCTGGCACTCTGCCACTTGAACCATGCCTTTGTTTCCAGCTTTTTACTAGTTAATTGGACATGTGAGCCTTATAGATTTGTCTGCCCAGGCTGTCTCCAAACCACAGTCCTCAGATCTCAGCCTCCTAGGGAATCAGGATTATTGTTAAGCATAAACCACTCAGGCCCAGCTCCAGCTTCCTCTTGTTACAGCCTTGCTGACCATGTCATTTCACAAGATAACTGCTGTCTCACAGCCACCAGGACCTAAGCCTTTGAGGTAATATGGAGTTGAAGGAGAACCAAGGTAGCCAAACAGGATACCTGGCATCAGGGTATACAGATAGGCAGAGGATCCAGCTCGAGACAGCCTGTAGGCAGCCTGTCGCTCTATTCCTCATTCTCCACAGGGCTGTGTCTTGACTTGCTGAGGGGCCAGTTGCTACCTTTCCAGGCTGACCTCCACCCTCCCCACTTGCCATACTACCTGGTGAACCTGAAAGCTGAAGTGAACCAGAGAAATGAGATCAAATAGAAAAAGGGGTACTGAACTGAGTTTATGTCTGGTATGAGGATCTGACAGCAGGAGTACTGAGGAGACTGTGGCTGGGTCAGGAGACACAAGAACAAGGCAGGGTGTGGAGCTGGGATAATGGAGTGGCTAGGGACTGGTAGTGAGGAGGTAGAATGGGAATTGGGAATCACAAGTCAGTGTGGTTGGAGCCAAAGTAGCCCTCCAGCATAGACAGGGCCGTTTCCATCTGCCTTAACATCCCAAGCGCTCAAATGACAATGGCAGCAGTGTATGGAGGTTTACACGCCAGATTGGTGAATGAGTGAGGCTTCCCCAGCCTGGACATCTGTAGAAAGCAAAAGCTGGGCCTAGTAGGCAGGCAAGCATAGCCCAGGCACTCCTGTGCTGGTGCCCTCTCAGTACCGGGCATGCAAATGACCCCCAGAGCTGTCTTGTGTTCCCTCATCATTAACCAGCATTAAGCCAATTCTCTAGGCAGTTTTAGGTTTCCAGGAAGAAGAGGAAAATGCTAACCAGGTTATTCTGGGAGTGACCCTGGCATCTAGTACCTCCTGCTCCCTGAGGCCAGTAGCAGAGGGGATGGCCAGGCCTGAGGGATGTCTGAGGCTCTTTGAGGCAGGATAGTGGGACCTGGTGGTGGTGCAGTTTCCATACCTATGAGAGGAAGGTTGTGGGAGCCCCATCTTGGCTTTCGCTCCCTGTAGCCCCTTACAGTTGGTTCTCTAGTGAACTGAAAACCAGGACACTAGGGCAGTTCCCACTTCTGAAAAGGCCAAAGCTAAAATGGCTACAGGGTGTGCAAGGTGAGATAATTCAAGCTCTCCATCATTGCTCTTTCAGGAAAGGACACCACACTACCCTGCACCTTGCCTCCATACCACTTCCCGGCTCATTATCTGCCCCTCAGGCCAGGGAGAGCTGGGTTCCCTAACTCCCAGAGGCTCCCCCACTACTAAATCAATGAGCATTGGATGCTGGGCCAGGAAGTATCTCAATTCAAGGACCAGCAGTTTCCTTCTCCTGCCTTTGGTTTAGGTTGTTCTGTGAGACTCAGGGTGGAGGCATCCTCCCCCGTTGTCATGGAAACAGCATTCTGCTGTACAAGTGCTAAGCTGAGCAGAGGGAGGGGTCACTGGTCCCAAGCAGAAACTGCTGTTACCACCTTCCAGAGGGGCTGCCATTCACCTGATCCTGACAGAATAGCACTGGCCATCTCCTGTGGATGGTGGAACTGTGGGTACAAGTCTTATCTAATTGGATTGGCTGTGATTCCATCCAGGCGCTGGGGTGCTTTAGCATGCCCTGCCCCTGGAGCTACTTTCACTGAAGGGACAGGATAACCTCAGGATTCCAGCAGACAGTAACTGGGACTGCTTGGGAAGGCCCCCAGTCCTGCAAGGGCCATCAGACATGACTCGTGTCTCCCCACCTGCTTCTGCACTGAGCTTCTGCTGGGAAGCAGCACTGAGCTGCCTACTTGGGTTTTGTCTGGCTTCCCACTGCTTCCATGACTCTCATGTGTCATAAACTCCCTGAGGACATGGAGCATGGATCTTGGCTTCCCTCCACAGTCTAAAGCAAAAGGGCAGCCAGCTGCCAGGAAAGGGCTGCAGCCACAAATCTCCAGGCCCACAAGGAGGCACAGAGAGTGGACCTGTTCTATCCAGAGGCAAGGGGAAACTCTGGGAAGTCTCAGGGGTTTGGAGGCAGGACCCATGTGGCAAATCTGCTATCGGCGGGATACCATGCGTCCTAGAGACACAGAGGTCTTGCTCAGAGGCATCTCAGAAGTGGTAGGAGTCCCTTGACCAGTGGCAGCTTCATGAGGACACCAACACAGTGAACAGTTTGGTGGGGTGATAGGCAGGACCGGGTCTTGAACTCAGGGTTGCCAAGCACTTGCTAGGCAGTTGCTCTACCACTTGAACAGCACTCTAATCTATTTTGCTTTAGTAATTTTTTCAGATAGAGTCTCATGATTTTGCCCAGGTCTGGCTTTGACTGTGATATTCCTAGCTATGCCTTCTATACAGTTAGGATTACTGGTTTGCATTAGTTTATTTGTTGAGATGAAGTCTCACTAACTTTCCTTTGTCCAGGCTGACCTTGAACTGCAAACATCTGATCTCCACCTCCTGAGTAGCTAGGATTACAGGCATAAGCCACCATGCCTGCCAGGCAGCTAATTTTACAAAGTCAAAAATTATGACCTGAAAAATAGGAAGTGACACGCTCAAGAGTCTCACTGCTGTTTGGCAGTTTGCCATTTGAGCTCTAGAACCCAGGCCAACCAGGACCTGCCAGGCCCCATCCCAAGGGAGCCGGCAGGGCTGTGTCCAACAGAAGCCTCTCCACAGCCAGCCTATTAGTGACATATCTAGTCTCTTGCCACCTTCTGATTCCCCAGTGCCAGCGGGCTGTCTCAAATCTAATGGTTCTTTGTCATTTCCAAACACAGTGTGGCAGTTGGGAACGTGTCCTGAAGAGCCAGGGCCTGGAGCACAGGTTGACATCCTCAGATTGATCCCTGCACCTGCCAGCCTGGGTTCAATTCCTTGATGCCACATACACAGAAAAAGCCACAAGTGCAGTGCTGTGGCACAAGTGGTATAGTGCTAGCCTTGAGAAAGCTTAAGGACAGGTCCTGAGTTCAAGCCACATGACTGGCAAAATAAAAAAAAAAAATTAGAAGAGGTAATTCCTCTCTCTCCCTGATGCCAGACTATGGGGACTCAGTGTCCCATGAATCATTTGTATCTTGACACATTTGGCAGTGGCAGCCCAAGACCCTGGAGAGGCCAGGCACGCATTCACTCAATATGTCGTCATAGGATTTGAGAGCAAAAGAAAAGCAGAGAAGTATATGCAGCCAAGTGCCCACACCCAGCAGAACAGGGACAGCAAACAGACAGGGTCGAGGGAGGGAAAGATGGATATGCAGTGGGACCCTTGGCCAAGCACTCCGACACTGGGGTACAGGAAGATTCCTTTGTACAGCAGGGACACAAGCATGCACCTGCAGCCAGAGAGGCCAGGGTAGGGCAGAGGACCTGGCAGAGGGATCTAGAGAGGTCCAGGTGCTGAAAGCGCAGGAGGATCTGCAGGGGGGGGGGCGGGGGACAGGCACTTTCATTTCCTTTAGCCAAGGCTAGAAACAAGGAGAGAAAACAACATGTAGAAACAAATTCCCGCATCCAGCTTCCTGAGCTAATATGGCCCTCTGTTAGGGTTCACTAGTAGGGTTTACTCTAAGCCTTTTTCTTCCCAGCCCCACCCCCTTTTTTTTTGCCAATCCTGGGCTTGAGCTCAGGGCCTGAGTTCTATCCTTGGATTTTCTCAAGGCTAGAGCTCTACCACTTGAGCCTCAGCACCACTTCTGGCTTTTCTCAATGTATGTGGTACTAAGGAATTGAACCCCGGTCTTTGTGCATGCTAGGCAAACACTCAACCACTAGGCCAAATTCCTGGCCCCCAGCCCCTTTTTTGGAACTCTTAAAGGTATATCAATACCTGGGCAAACACCCTGGCCCCAAGACTTATCCTGACGAGGGAGGCTTGTGGCAGACTGCTGCTCAGCCTCAGTGCTCTGCCAGGGGAACAAGGGTATTCCAGGCCTAAGTAAATGGTCCCTTAGTGACAGCACCTGCCCTGTGTCCATCAGCGTCCTCCCCAGAATCTCCCCTTCTCTGCCTGACTGGCAGCATCACCCGCATATCCCCCTCCCACCCACTCTACCCAGCTGAGTCCCTACCCCCAGCCGCCTATAGCTGGCACACTTGCCTCCATTCCTTTAGCCTAAGGGTAGGTGCCAAGTGTCACCTCTACAGGAAAGGAAAACAAAATCAGAGAAGCACAAGGCTGCTGTGATCCACTCCTCCTGTTGCATTCTGGGCCTGGCCTGTCCCATGAATCGGCCACATTGCACCTGCCTCCTACAGCCAGCCAGCAGGACCCGCTGTCCACCCCATCAGCATACATCTGTCTGGCACTTTGCAGGGGAAAGCACACACTGCCCTCACCTGGAAGACCTGTTCTCCTCTTTGGAGACAGTAAGCCTCTTCCTCAATGACTACCACCATCCTCAGAGTAGCCTTTGCTGGTTTGGTCACACTGTTCCCTGCCGTAAAAGAAGCCAGTATGTGGCTATGTGAACAGGTATGGAAGACACAGGCTCCTCGACCTTCTGTGACTGATGGCACAGGATGAGGTCCCTTCACCCTCTCCCTACTAGAGAATTATGGGTTACTTATGCCCCGGATTTCCCTCAACCATGACTCAGAGTAGTTCAGGGACATACAAGGTTCTTCATGTCTACCAGAGAGGAAGAGAGGCAGTCCCACAGTGAAGTACAGACCAGGACATGTTGGTCACACACACACACACACACACACACACACACACACACACACACACACACCCCTTAAGTCATACCAATAGGCACCCTCACTCCTTGATTCCCCTAAGTCTTTTACCACAAAGGGAGGCTCAGAGAGCGCCAGAGGTTTCGCTGTCACTTCATAAAGATGGCCAGTGTGGAGTCTAGCCCGTGTGAAACCTCTGTTGTGGCTGCTCCGGTGAGGATGCTACCCTCACAGCCTGGCACTCTGTTGCTCCGGCTGGGCAGTCGTGGGGCTGGCTCTGTTGGGTGAATGGAGTTCTTTCATGTCTCAGCCCTGCCCCACGTCCAAGTGAATTCACTGTTTCATGAACAAACACTCCAGGCTTCTCTTATGACAGGCTGACTGGAGCCTCTCAGACTCCAACTGAGAACTTGGTTCACAGATGAGGAAAAACAAAGGCCCACAGCAAGGGTGCCTCCCCCAAGCAGCCGTCTGACACTGAATCCCTGCTTCCCAGAATGCCCTCAGTACAGTTCGAGGCTTTTGCCCAATCTTTACCTCCACCCCAAAAGTCTAGCCAACACATTCTGTACTCCTGAAAGCCTTGGGTCATACTTAGCGCAGATATACTGTCAACGATCACCGGGGCCAGCTGCTGGAAGTCACTTGGACCTGGTGTGGAAACCATGTGTGTCTCACTTGAGCCCTCACCTTGTTTAGGGGTACACTGGCGTAGGCTCCTTTACCAAGTCAGGCTTCTACCTAAGACCCTGCCCTCGCTACCCACTCAGTTCATTCTGCTCCCCTGGAATACACCTGCCCAGGGAGAAGGCTAAGGAGAGCTCACATTTCGAGGTCATCACACCAAGGTCTACAGTGGCACTAGAAAGACCTCTAACATTGGCCTCACCTCTGTTTTCTGTGAGGTCTGGGGCTTGAGATGCCTGAATGGGTCAAGACAATCTTGCCCTGTGTTCTAGGCAGTAGTAAGCTCTGGCCTGGCCTGGGTGGGATGAGGCCCTGGCGGGGAAGAAGAGAAAGGAAGACCACAACCTTCCACAGATAGCCCATATGCACTTCACTATATAGCACTCTACTGCCTGTTTGGAGGATGCACTGTATCAAGAAGCAGAGTGTAGGCTGGGCCAGGGCCCCTCTGCAGTTCTCCTGTGACCAGCACATGACTTATTATCTGGGGACAAATGGTGACTTGGGTAAAGGACCCATAGGGCTGTTCAATACTCCACACACTAGAACAGAGGAGGGTGTGGCCCCATGCACATCTAACCCAACATGAACCAAGGGACTACACTCCCAGGCTGGCCCAGCATGTTCCAAGATCCATGTGGTCAGCAGTGCAACCTCAGCCATCTCTGGAGTCTCCAAGCCCCCCAGGCCCACCGGCCCTGTGGCTGGCACTGAGGTGTCCTGTCACTAACTCACCCTGGTTTAAAGAGTCGAGGCCTCTTCCATCCCACCAGTAGCGGAAGTCCTCCCATAGTCCTGGTATCTTGCAGATAACGAAACTGAGGCCCAGAGAGGACAAAATGACTTGCCCTGGGCAGTAGACTCAAGGCCTTGTATGCGTACCCAGAGTATCTACCACTTTATATATCTGAACAGCCTCTGTGGGGACAGAGGCCAGAGGGTCTCAGCCCATCTTGCCCAGCATACTTACGCTCCTAGCTACACTCAGCTGGTGCCTAGTGTCGGTCCAGGGGTCAGTCCAGGGGTCAGTCCTGTCTCAGCCACCACAAATGCTGGCACCTAGCAGCAGTGTTTGGGATAGAGACCTCAGACTCACAAGCCTACAAGCTGAAAGACCCTTAGAATTGGGCCAGAAATGGGCCTTCACATCTGAGTATTGATAGCTCATGCCTGTAGTCATAGCTGTTAAGGAGGCTGAGATCTGAGAATCACAATTCAAAGCTAGCCCAATCAGGAAAGTTTATGAGACTTTTTTGTTTTTGCCAGTCCTGGGGACTGAATTTGGCCTAAGCACTATCTTTGGGCTCTCCTCAAGGCTAGTGCTCTACCACTTGAGCCACAGCACCACTTCTGGCTTTTTCTATCTATGTGGTAGCTAGAAATTGAACCCGGGTCTTCGTGCATGCTAGGCAAGCACTCTACCACTAGACCAAACTCCTGGCCCCAAGAGACTCTTAACCCCAATTAATTACCAGAAAACCAGGGTGGAACTCTGAATCAAAGTGATAGAATTGCTTAAACGGGAGAACTCAGGGACATTGCCCAGGCCCTGAGTTCAAAGCCCCACTGCCACACACACACACACACACACACACACACACACACACACACACACACGTCCACCCCCAGTGGTGAAGAAGCTGAGGCCCAGGCAGGCACCGCTTGGGGGATAAAAGAGGTTCAATGGCATTGAATCGTCTGCTCGGTGTTATTTATGTAAACGAATGTGCAGGCATGCCCCAACTTCCTAGATGTGCCATCTCACTGCTGAGCAGGCCCTGAAGAAATCGGAGTGGGCATTAGCCCTGGGCTGGCATCACATCAACCGATGCCAGCTGCACTTCCAACTGTGACTCCTCCAACTACAGCTGCAGAGCTAAAAAGCAAGGGGACTTTTTGCTGGAAGAGGCATGGTGGCTGATGAAAAATGGGGTTCTCCACTGAGCCTGGCAAGCAGGTGAAATGGGAACCTTGAGGAGAATGTCACCACTGGACAAGGGGTGTGGTAGAAGTGGTCAGTCAGATGATTCTAGAGCTGCCTGGATCTTTGCCTTGGTACCCAGAAGTCCCCCATCAGGCTGCTTGGATAACATCCAGTCCTGTCATACCACCTTCAGGCCTCTTAGTAGCAAATGGGCCAAAATAGGAAATTGGTGGGACCCCTCCCAGGCCATGCACGTCCACCAGACTGGAACTAGGCTCTTCCACAGACGGCTGTAGGCTCCAGGGAGGTGGATGGGCTATAGGAAGGAGAAGCCTGGGGCAAGATCCCCACAGGGGGACAGGGGGAGCACAGTATGCATCGATGGGAGGTGCTTCAGGAAAAGGCCCAGATCGCAGGCCAGAGGCATGCTCTGGCTTCAGTCCTCCCATGCTCACACTCATGTAACACTTACCATGGTCCAGAGTTACATCCTGAAATAGCATATGCTCCTTCAATGGTTGTGTTGCCAGTCTGCCCACTTGTCTGCAAGTGGGGCTGCAGGAACGCTGGAACACACCCATTGGCAGGCATAGGGGGACAAAATAAGGCCTCCCACACACACACACTTCCTCTTACTTAGGTGCGGGCTTTTTCTTGTTAGCTTTAGCTGAGTCCTCACTGACTGCCTCTCTCACCCTGCCCTAACTCTGAGAGGCATGGACCTCTGGGCTAGGTACAAACTGGATAGAGCACAGCTTCTGCCTCACTCTGCCCCATCCCTTAGACCCTGTGAGAGGGGGCGTCGCAACACCACACCAGCTGTGCTGGTGCAGCTTCTGAGCAGCCTTTCCAATTTGTACACACATCCATCTTCCAGCAGTATAGCACCTAGATGCAGCAAGGACTCAGCCAGCATTGGGACCAAAAGCCCTGGCTGTCCTGAATTGTGTTGGGCAGGACCCAGATGATGAGATCAAAGGTGCAGGTGGCTCCACAGAGCACATTTTACTAATATTCTTGGAGACCTGTCACTTACTGGCAGCCCATTAAATGATAGGCATCATGATTTGCAATAGAGAAGAAGCCCCTAAGCACCAGCAAAGCAAAAGTTGCATGGGGTGTGAGGATGGTGAGTGTGAGTAAAGCACTGTAGTCAAAGACAACGGAACTTCCCTCTGCTCTCTGCTGCCCTGTGAGAAACATGTCTGCAATTTTCTTGGACTCTTGAGTCAGATGCACGAGGCTTATTAAGGCTTCAGGGTCCCCACAGTGTGGAGTCAGTGTCAAAGACTTGGGTCAAAGGAGTTCATGGTGCATTAGGCTAGTGTAGACCATGAGAAGAGTGGCCTGGATAGCACCAGCCCTGGGATGGCCCCAAGACAGTCCAAACAGTCCGTTGTGCTCCCCACAGGGCTTGACAGCTGACTCTTAACCATCCTCCGATTCCTAGCCAAGAGCTGCTAGACTGAGCAGGGTAGGTGACCCACACTCTGCTGTCATCCCAAGCCACCCAGAATGACTCGAAGCCAGCCCTCACCCCAGCTGTGTGCTAGACTTTGAACCCCAGGACATGTTCTACTGATGGCCAAACCATCTATGTCACAAGGCTGGGGTAAGCGCTGGTCCACCCCTAGAAGAAGCCTGCTTTTCCTGCAAGGCTTTGCTCCTGTAACCCAAAAGCTCTTAGCCCCAAGGCTCACAGCTCAGCTCCACACCCCACAGGAGAGCTGTGAGCCTGCCAGTAGCTTTTGGACTCAGGACATACTCAGCGAGTGCTCAGTGAAATGACGAATATGTGTTAATAGCCATATCTGATACAGAATTTAGATTCAGAAGCATAGCCCCCAATTATGACATCATTTCTATGAGAAGTGACAGCTCCATTCCCACAGACATCTTAACAATGTGGTTTCCAGGAATCCATTAGAGTTAATGATTCTCCCAGCAGAAATGTGACATTCCTAGACCCCCACGGATCTCGCCTCTGGAAGCTTACACCCAGATCCAGCTGTGGAGGGGTGCTGGCTCCCCAAGCAGTAATGGGGACTAGAGACCTGCTTCCTGTTTCTCTGCAGAAAGCTCAGTTGCTGCTCACATTTCAGACTTCTTAGAGTTTTTCTCATCCCGAGCTCATTTTAAAAAAGCAACAGGGCTAGATTTGGAAGAAAAACAAAAAAAAAAAACAAGGACTCCCAAGTGGATGCAGGCTCTCCTCAGTAAAGCCTACACCTGGAGAACCCAGGGGCTGGAGTTTTCTGTGTGGGGCAGCTTTCCCTGCCTTTACCCTGCAGGAGCCATAAGCGTAGAACTCCTGGCCAAGGCGCTCAGGGCACTTCCTGTTTCCAGGAAGGGTGGGGCGGGAGGGGGGAAGGAAGGAGGGTTATGAATTAGGAGGAAGGACAGATCACCAGCTGTGATTCCCAAGTGGCAGTTCTAAGTAGTTAAATCCTTGTTGAGGCAAGAGTCTGCACATAGCAGGCTCTCGGTGAGGTGGGCAGCATCAACTGTGAGGAAGTGATGGATTTTGGAGCCAAACAAAAGCAGTACAGTCCTTTAAGCCTGGTCACTGAAACTTGTCAGCAGAGAGAGAAGGGCTGGATGTGATAACCCAAACCTGTCATTGTAGCTACTTGGGAAGCACACAATAAAGGATCCATGGTTCAAGGCCAGTCTAAGCCCCACCCAAAATTTGCAAGACTCCATCCCAGGTATAGTGGTACTCGGCGTTATCCCAGCAATGCTGGGAAGCACAAACGGGATCACCATCTAGACCAGCTCAGACCATTTCAAAATTAACTAACACAGACATGAGTAGTGTAGTGACTCAAGGTTGCCTGTGTGGAAAGTACAGGGCCCTTTATTCAGACCCCAGTACTGCCAAAAAGAAAGGTAAAGTGTAAGGGACTGCCCTCGGGTACCTCTGTACCTCTTGGTACAGCTGTGTCCCAGGGGGGCTGCCCCACCCATCTCTGCATCTGCTGAGCTTGCTTCATCCAGGCCACTGTGGGGTAGAGCTGGGATGCTGCCCTCATCATACAGAGGGGCAAGACATCCAGAGCACTGGTTGTGTACTCCCAGAGCCAGGGCCGGCAGGGAGGAGAAGCTGGCATAGGACTGTGCTTTACTCCCAGCTCTTGGAAACTGGATATTCGGGTTATGAAGAGAAGTCCATGCCACCCCTCAGAGGTACCATGTGGTAGAATCATGGTCTCAAAGTACCATGTGAAACCCGGATGTCACATGACCTGACCCTCAGAAGACAGGCTTAAATGCGGGTGTGGAGTGGGTGGGGCTGGGGACTGACGTTGGAGATACTATGTGTTAGGCTATGAAGAGACTGCTGGGCCCTGCCACCGCCCTGCGGCCATACCAGTGATCACCGTGGCCTGAGGAAGGGCCCTACAGGGGAGAAAGCCCCTTCTAAGCTCTCAGTGAGGTGGGCAGCCGCAGCTGTGGTTCTAAAGAAGCTGTAAACAGATTTGACGGGAAGGAGGAAGAGAACGTTTTCTCAGGGGCCATCATTGGGCTGGCAGACTCTACCAAAGGAGCCTTTCTCTGGCAGGGCCGTAGGGCTAGAATCCCTGCTTGCTGCTACCCTGACTCATGCCAAGCACTTTTTTTTTTTCCACCCCCACCCAGAGTCGAATGGCAGAGAGCCTGCGCCTTTTCGACTCCATCTGCAACAACAACTGGTTCATCAACACTTCACTCATCCTCTTCCTGAACAAGAAGGACCTGCTGGCGGAGAAGATCCGGCGCATCCCGCTCACAGTCTGCTTCCCGGAGTACAAGGGCCAGAACACGTACGAGGAGGCCGCCGTGTACGTCCAGCGGCAGTTTGAGGATCTGAACCGCAACAAGGAGACCAAGGAAATCTACTCGCACTTCACCTGCGCTACCGACACCAGTAACATCCAGTTTGTCTTTGACGCGGTGACAGACGTCATTATACAGAACAATCTCAAGTACATTGGCCTATGCTGAGGAGCCGGGGCCAGCCGGCTTGCCTGTGGTAAAACCCATGGGGTGTTACACCCCGATTTGTGCTAGAGAGGCCCAACTCAAGGGCAGAAAATGGTGGGAGGGGGCTGAATGTCATCCCCCCACGCCCCTCGGCCTCGGCCTCCTTGGCCTCAGGTTTCTGCATACAAATATATATGGATAGATTGCTAGGTAGGTAGCCACACAGGCACACACACACACACACATACACACACACACACACACACACACACACACACACACACACACACACACACACACACATTTGGAGATGGCAAAGTTCTCCAAAGCATTGAGGTCTCCTGAGGACATGTGAAGCTACCGTCACAAGTTCACTCCAAGGCCATCCTGTCCCTTCACTCCGCCTTCTTGAATTGGTCCCCTCCCCCCCCCAGTCTGCATGGTGTCCACGTTGGACTACTGGGGAAAGACAGCAGGGTCAGGGTTAAGTCGAGCCAGCTGTGCCCATCACCCAGAAGAAGGCCAGCTCACCACCCGAGCTCTGGACTGGGGACCTTGCCACTGAGCAGGAGTGAGGACCAGAGCAGGGATGTATCCCTTCCCTGCTTGGCCACATCTGCCACCGTAGCCTCTCTGCACCGTGTTTGTCACAGACCTGGGGCCTAAGGTGCCAGGTTCACAGCACTTAACCAGATGTCCAGCCACTCCCTTCAGGTTTTAAATAGCTTCAGAATATGCAGCAAAAATCCACACACACAAATGAGTGGCACATATTCCTTCAAACTAGGCCAGCTGGGTCTCCAGCTTTTCTTCTACTAGTCTGATATTTTATAAACCATCTTTTTTTTTTTTTTTGGTTTTTTGGTTTGGTTTTGTTTTTGCCAAATCTTGTGGTAGTTCATAGAACTACAGAAATTTCAGATGCAATTGATTATTCTTTTTTAAAATGCAGATTTTTTCAAAATATAATTTTTTCAGGTGGTCCTTTATCGTGTCTGGCTTGCTGAGTATAAAAGTTGTTATCTGGATGATTCTGTCCCTCTGCTCCAAAGAATTATGGGTTAATGGCCGTCCTGTGCCACCTTGTGGGACACTTGTATATACGCCTCTGCAGTGTCCTCTTGTTATTGGTGCAGTTTTCTGCTTTGTTTTTATTTAAGAAAAATAAATGTGATGTATTTAAAGAAAGGTTCTTCACCTAGGAGCGAATGAACAATAGCTAAATGTCTTGGTATTTAAAGCGTAAATTATTTGTGGCTTTGCTGAATGAAGGAAGGGGAGGCAAGAGATGGCGCTCTCCCCCAACCCTCACCCCCGGTCCCTGCCTGCCCCCAGCCTGAAACAAGCTGGGAGCTGCTACTCCTGTGAAGGCCTAGCCAGTGTTGTGGCCTGAGGGAGGCCGTGCTGGGACCGGGTACTCTGGGCCTTCCCATCTGTCCCAGGGCCCTTGGACACTGGCCTTGAAAGGACCTTGGCCTAGGGCCCCATGTAAATACACCCTCCATCCCCTGCTGTGGAGAAGGGGCGGTTTCCGCCAGAGCCCCTCTCTCCCATGTGTCCACGGGCAGTGAGCAGAATCACAGCCAAGGACTTGAAGAGATATACAGAGGGAAAAGAGGAGCTGGTGACCATATGAAAGTCAAAGATTGTCTACTTTAAGAAAATAAAATACCCTAAATGAAGCCAAATCTTGCTTCAGTGTGCTATGTGTGTGATGGGCATGTACTACACTCGGGGGAAGCACTGGGGACACCTTCTGCGTTGAGGCTCCTCCCTTCCCTCCCTCCACATTTCCAGACGTTTAGGTTGAATGTCAACAGTAACCTTATGAAGATGAAAGATGCAAAGGAGAGAGACCTAGCTCGGTGCTGGTGGCTCGTGCCTGTAATCCTAACTACTTAGGAGGCTGAGATCTGAGGATCACGGTTCAGAGCCAGCCAGGGCACTAAAGTCTGGGAGACTCTTATCTCCACTTAACCACCAGAAAACAGATCCAGGGGTAGGGTGGTAGCCTTGAGCCGAAGAGCTCAAGGACAGTACCCAGGCCCAGAGTTCAAGCCCAATGGGGTGGGGGGCAGGGAGGGAGAGACCTGCCAGAGGTTTGGGGTGATGATGGCTCACTGCTCCCGTGGCCATCTTCCCACAGACACCTGTATGGCTGAGTCCTCCCCTCACCACAGAGGGATCACTTGTTGGGGCAGAGCCATCTCAGTAGAGGACAGCCCCTGCAGGTGCTGGGAAGGAGATGAGGCGATGTGTCCACGTGTGGAACCCTGAGCCAGGCTCATTACATGTTTTAGCATCATCCAGCTCTGCAGCTCACCAGTGGTGACTCTTTTTTGCAGACCAGGAAAGATACCCAAGGTCAAGGTTATACAACAATTGGTCAGGAATTTATTTTCCCAAGCCAAAGAAATGTATTCCCCCTAGAGGAAGGGTGCATTGCCTCTGGAGGCCTGGGGCTCTGTCCTGTCCTGCACCTGGATGGGACAGGTATGCAAGAGGAGAACTCAGAGCCACCCTACAGCCTCCTTCCCAAAAGCAGAACCTGAGTGGGGAATGATGATACACACACATATACACAAACACGAGTGCCAATGTACAGATACACGTACTCAGGCACACACAGACCTGGTCCTGGCCACTCCGCCTTGACTTCAGTCCATGGGAGGATTTCCTTTACACCTTCCCACATTACTAAATGGCAAGTACCCAAAGGCACTCTGGTTTAAGAAGAAATAACATGTGACTTGAAATTGCTCAGGCTTATTTTGTGCTTTTAATACCAACTGTGAAAATGAGCAGGGCTTTTACCGTAAGCATCTTTAACCTAAAAATACCCAGCTGCAGAGAAAATAGTATTCTACCTTGTTGGTGTGCTCAAGGACGCTTCCTCCTGTTTCCAGAGCCTCACAAGTGCTCTGTCACCATAGAAGACCCTAGACTCCCCAAATCCCAATGTCGAGTCTCCCTACTGGTTCTTCCCATTCCCTTCCCCATATCCCATCTTACTCTGTTTGTTTTTTATCTGTAATTTTTGTCTTTTTTTTGGGGGGGGGTACTGGGGATCGAACCCAGGACATTACACTTGCTAGGCAAGCGCTTTGCCACTGAGCTACATCCCAGCCATCATGTCCCATCTTGCTCTCTCTGCCTTAAATATCCTTTGTAAGCCATCCACCAAAGGTACCATCCTCTACCCATAACTAAACTTGACTCCCACTCCAGTATCCTCAGGTTGTCTTCCCTCCACAGACTGGCACTCTCCTCTGGTTTAGTAGCTATGTCTGCTTCAATCCTTAGGGCCCAAGTCCAGGCTGTACACACAGAGTTAGGGCCAGAAGGTTCTACCACACTGCTGCTAATGGTGGGCCACCATGAAAGCTAGCAGGCAGATGGCTGAGGCCAGGCTCACGGGTCCTAGGGGATGCTTCTGGGGCTCGTAGTGGGATACTTTTGGGGAGCCCTACAGGTAGGTTCATTTGCACTCCAAAATGCAAAGCAAGCATTTTCAGCATCAGCATTTAACTTCTTTTTCCCTAGGCACTAAATGAGACCTATTTCTTCATGGGGTTGACAGAAGCTGGGTAGAGGGGGTGGAGAGGTTGGGGAATGGGAGGGGGAGGGGGCATTTAGAGCCTAGGTGATGGGGACCTGGGATAACAGCTTCTGCGTGGCATTTGTCTCTACTATCCTGGTTTCCCCTCTCCTAGCAGGGCACCATCTTGCAGCCTGAGCTGTCCTGAAGGAATGGTGAGAGACGAGCCAGGATGGTCCACGTCCTGGAGCGCCCTCTGCTGGTTACTTGAGGAACTCATGCAGTGAGACAGACCTTGCCACGGGCAAGGATTCAGAGGAAAGCACTTCCAAACCCACAGAAATTCCATGTTACAGGGGAGGAAACTGGGACATAGTGACTGGAACACGGCAAGGGTGCACACATATGTGTTTAATGCATCGGTAATTGGGTGAGTGAACTGTAGCAAGAAAGCAAGTGACATGAAACCTGCAATATTTGAATACTAACCACTTATGGGTGCTCTGCCAGTCACCAAGAATGCTGCAGTAAATGGCCTTCTGGTGTGACTTTTGACAGAAAACAAGCCTATGCTGCAAGCTGGCTGAGTCCTGTGTACAGATTGTCCCAGCTACACCATACAGGTAACAAAATCTAGGTTTCATATCACACCCTGGTAAGATGGTCTCTGGAGAGGCCAGGAGCAGAGCCTGATGGTAGAGTGCTTGCCTAGCATGCACAAAGCCCTAGGTTCAATTCCTTGGTACCACAAGCACAGAAGAAGCTGGAAATGGTGCTATGGCTCAAGTGGCAGAGCGCTAGCCTTGAGCAAAAAGTGTCCAAGGACAGTGCCCAGGCCCTGAATTCAAGCCCCAGGACTAGCAAAAAAAAAGATGGTTACTGATAAAGAACCTCAGACACCCTCCACTATCACCAACCTAGAATGCCACCTGAGGCACAGCTGTGCTGGCCAACCAAAGAGCTACAGGTCTCAGTCTCCTCTGAGACATGCTCTATTCCCGTGTCTGCCACACTTCTCCTTTCTGTCTATCTGTCCAGCCATGCTCTCAGCCCCATCCATTGCCTCTCATTCTTACCAGACTTCTCCAGGCCTCCCTTCTGGGGACCTACAGACTGTGAGCAGCACCTAGTAAATCATGTGACTACGGGCTCTTGGGGTTGAGTGCCACAGATCCCTGCTTCTCATGTGTGTGGATTACAGGAAACTCTGAGGGAGATGAAAGATATTTGCCAGAACATAGATAACCTAGAGTTGTGGGGGTTTTTTTAGAATCCAGACCGTACTCAGCATTGGTGGCTCATGCCTTGAATCTTAGCAAATCAAGAGGCTGAGATATGAAGATCATAGTTCAAACCCAGCCCAGGCAGAAAACTCTGTAAGATTCTTGTCTCCAATGAAGTGGCTCTACCAATTGGTTCAAGTGGTAAAGTACCAGCTTTGAATGAAAAGTCAAGTGAGAACGTGAGGCCTGAATTCAAGCCCCAGAATAATAAAAACAACAACAATCAGAAAAAAAAAAAGAACAACAGAATTCAGGCAGCATAAATTGGCAAGAGCTAGGCACAAACAATACTCCATTCAAGGTACCTTCAAAGTGAAGTGTGAAAAAGAAAAACTATTTTAGTAGACAATATATGTAGCACTGCTACACACCAGTGAGACAGCACAGCAAAACTATTAGGCTCATGGCCCACCTGTGCCTGTGATGATCTTGCCTGCTTTGTGGGGAGGGACTGAGAGAAGTCAGTATCAGATAAGCAAGAATTGTCTGAGACCTAGTTGCACCACCCTCCCCACCAGAACTCTTGGCACCATCCTTCACGTGTATCAGAAATCCGAGCACTCAATGATCACACAGCAATAAATAACAGAGTTCCATGACTTCACAGGGACATCTCTCAACATTATGATAACATTACTTTGTTTTTTACTGATAGACGGCAAGATCCATTCACATAGTTTTTAAATATGAAAAGCAAGATTTTGTATATAGTCTACCTGTCATTTACAACTGTAATAACATATAAAGATATTGAAGATCCAGTCACCATATTATTGATGGCTCGAGAGAGGACAGGAAGAAAGGATGTGAAATGGATATAAATCTCAAGCAACTATGGAATGGGGTAGAACATTACAATTTGACAAGACTGGCCTATAGTGCATGGGGTTCATTACTGTCGGGATAAGAACGCGGGTGAGAGCAGGAAACCTCCTCTTTCCACACCTCAAGAATGATGGAACCACACTCTGGCTGACGCTTTGGCTTCTTACACAGTGTACACAAGCTATTTGTTTAGTTGGGCCCTGGTGCTGAGGCTTTGTGGAAACATGCTCTCTCCAGTGGCTTTTGAGGCCTGACACACATGAGAATTGGCAAAGCTATGCACGGTCCACTCAAGAGACTAACTATGGTAGACTGACGGGGCAAGAGATACAGTGATACCTCTCTCTCTCATTAGGATTTCTGTTGTGCAATCCCCATCACCCAGGTTTTCCCAGCTGAAGGAAAGCTGGTCTCCAGGGCCGGAACAACAGTCTTGAACCATCCTGGGCTCTGCTCACTGGGCCTTCATTCAGGGAAACACCCTAAATGTCTACACGTTCTCTTTCAGGTACATGTTGGGACAGCATTTTCTCGTTTTCCATAAGGATACACCAGGAACAGGGAGAAGGGAAGTGAGTACCCACGTGGGTTTGATGCCTGGCTGTGACACTATTCATCTACCTTATCTAAGGTACTGCTTCAAGGCCTTTGACCCTACCTCTTGGGAATGAGCACCGCACTTAAAAATGTTCACCTCAGCCAGGCATTGGTGGCTTATGCCTGATCTCATAGCTACTCGGGAAGCTGAGAGCTAGGGATCATACTGCTCAAAGACACAGCCTGGACAGGAAAGTCTGTGAAACTTTGAACTCCACTTAACCACCAAAAAGTCAGATGTAGAGCTGTGGCTCAAGTGGGTAGAGCACTAGTCTTAAGTAAAAAAGCTTAGACCCCAAATTCAAGCCCTAGTCCATTCTCTCTCCCTCTCTCTCTTCTCCTTGTATCTCTATCTCTCTGTATCTCTCTCTGTCTCTCTCTGTCTGTCTCTCTCTCTCTGTGTCACACACACACACACACACACACACACAAAGGTCACTGCACTCAGACAATGGGGTGATGTCAGCTGACATAAAGGTCACCCCTCTAGCTGTGGTTGGCAGGTAGTTATTCTAGATTCCCCAGTTATCAGGGCTCATCTAGTTATTATTCTAGATTCCCCAGTTATCAGGGCTCATCATTTAAGGAGAATTCATGCCAAGGGGAAGGTGCCCTCGGTGAGTGTGCACACAAGACTGCCTGTGGAGGGCACCTTCTTATTTCACACAAAATAAACAAGCATGCAGCAGTGGTGTTTGCTAGACACTATGTTGAAAATGAACCATACAACTTGTGGGGAGGAATGGAAAGGGAAACTGGGAAACAACAAAGGAAGGGGTGGAAATGCACTCAATATCTGACTTATGAGATGGTAACCCCTCTATATATCACTTTATATACTTTTATAATAACAGTAAAAAAAATTAGCTAAGAAAAAAGCGCCATACACCAGGCACTGGTGGCTCATGCCACTGTTGGTGGGAGTAGAAACTAGTGTAACTATTTTAAAAAACCATCCGACATGGGCCGAAAGTTTAACCTAGTGGTAGAGGGCTTGCCTACCATGCACCAAGATCTGGGTTAGATTTCTCAGTATCTCATACATAGAAAAGTCAGAAGTGGTGCTGTGGCTCAAGTGGTAGAGCTCTAGCCTTGAGAAAGCCCAAGGACAATGCTTAGGCCCTGAGTTCAAACCCCAGGACTAGCAAAGGAAAAAGAAAGAAAAGAAAACCATCAGCTGGGCGTGGTGGCTCATGCCTATAATTCTAGCTACTCAGGAGGCTGAGATCTGAGGATCAAGGTTCAAAGCCAGCCCAGGCACAAAAGGACCCGAGACTCTTATCTCCAATTAACCTCCAGAAAATGGGAAGTGGAGCTTGGCTCAAGGGTAGGGTGTTACAGCCTTGAGCTGAAGAGCTCAGAGACCGCACCCAGGCCCAGAGATATGAAGGTAGCCTTGAGCTGAAGAGCCAGGGACAGCTCCCAGCCCAAGTTCACACCCCCTGACCCACAAAAAAAGAAAGAAAGGAAGGAAGGAAGGAAGGAAGGAAGGAAGGAAGGAAGGAAGGAAGGAGAAGGAAAACCATCTGGCAACATCTTCTAATACTAAATAAGAATTTACTTTACACTCTGCCAACATTCTACCCCGGGATACCTCTCAAAATAGAGGTAGTAAGAAAGAAAGAAGAGAAAATATTATAGACTGTATGTTACTATGTGAAGTGGAAAAGAGACAAAATCTAGGCTAGGGTGTGACTCAATGAAAGAACATGTGATTAACATGAGGCCTTGGGACTGTATCCCCAGCATCATAAAAGAGAAAAAAGAAAAACAAACAAAAGCAAAACAGATGGATATGGTAGCTTAGCTCTGTAATCCTAGCTATTCAAGAGGGAGAGATCAGGGGATGAAGGTTTAAGGCTAGCCCAGGCATGAAAGTTTATGAGACCTCATGCACTGTCTGTGCATGGTTGCATACATATGATCACCACAGCTACTGGGGAAGCACAATAGCTAGGTGTAGTGGCATATACCTGTTCCCTCCAGTGACATAAGAAACGCAAGGAGGATCACAGTCCAAGCTGGCCTGGGAAATAGAGCAAAATCCTACCTCACAAAACCAACATATAAATGAGGTACAGATATGGCTCAAACGGTAGAGTGCCTGCCTAACAAGGGCAAGGCCTGAGTTCTACCTCCCAAAGTACTGAGTTCTAGTTCTCAGTACTACCTCCCTAAAAAAGTATGAATTGATATATGGCAGTATATATACTACATGTTTCTTGGCATGCTCACTAATTGTGTGTGTGTGTGTGTGTGTGTGTGTGTGTGTGTGTGTATAACTTTTTGGTGGTTGTGTGGTGGTGATGGCCATCATGGTGTTTGAACTTGGGGCCTGGGCACTGTCCCTGAGCTTTTTTTGCTCACAGCTAATGTTCTACCACTTTGAGCCACAGCTCTACTTCTGAGTTTCTGGTGGTTAATTGGAGATGAGTCTCACAGACTACTTGCCTGGGCTGGCTTTGAAATGCAATTCTCAAATCTCAGCCTCCTTAGTAGCTGGGATTACAGGTGTGAGCCACCAGTGCCCAGCCGATTAATTAACATCAAACCAAATGTCCATTTATTGCAAAGCTTCCTGGGGAGGTTTGGGGGTTAAGGAGGAACTCAGGACTCGGCGCATGCTCTGTAGAACTTACATCTGAGCCACATCACAATTTTTCATCTTTTCTTATTTCAGCTCTTCGTTGTACTTAAAGACAAGGTAATTTCCTTGTGGTTGTTGCTGCTCCTGTTGGCCTGGCTGTATGGCCCAGGCTATTTCAAACTCCATGTGATTCATACCTCAACCTCCCAAGTAGCTGAGACTACAGGTGTAAAGTACTATACTAGTTTAAAGACAAACAAACCAAGAAGTGCTATGGTCTGTGATAAGCAGCCTGGCACACACTTGACCCATGTGCCAGGTGCCAGCCTACCTTCAGGCAGCTGAGCCAGGTGCTTGAAGGCTTTGTGCATGTTCTTTCGGCAGAGGCTGATGGGGTCGTTGAGCAGCAAGGACAAGGAAGAGATGATGTCTCTCTCTAAAAAGCCGAGTCTAGAGAACAGAAGATGGGTTGGGGGTATAAGTAAAACCATTCCTGGAGGGGATCAAGGAAGAAAAGAACAGACCAGTGGGCCTTCCAGAATCTCGACCAAGTGAGGCCAAGCAAGGCCAGAGGGAGACCCTACATGTCAGATGCCCCAGAGTCTGCACATGAGCAGAGTGCACAGCACTGCCTCCCTTCTATGACTGAGACTTGGGTCTTTTGCACCCTTGGCTTCCTGTTGCCATCATGAGCCTCAGACAGTCTCAAAGTCTGTAAAATGAGAATTTAAAACAAACAGAAGCCCATAACCCACATTGCTTGATCTGTGGAAGTGAGCTCACCGTCTTTCTACAACTCCAAGGAAGAGAGCGGGCAGGCCCAGCCCACAGCCCTCCTACTTTTCTGGTCTTCTCCCAGCTGTGAGCTTCCAGTGGCCAGTTGTCTATCTCCAAACCTATGGATTGTCTTTTATGCTTACTAGAATCGTATAGAAGTTAATTAAATCTTAGATAAGCCAATTAGATGAGAAGAGTTTTATTTACTTAGGGAAAAAAACTACTATTTTTCAACTCAAAGTGTCAAAAACTCCAAAGTTAATATATGTGTGGGAGGGCTGTTTGTGTGTATGTGTGTGTGTATGTGTGTGCATGTGTGTGCATGCACACACTGATGGTCCTGGGGTTTGAACTCGCTTGGACTACTTTTTTTGTCACCTAATTCTACACTCTGTCATTTCATCGACAGCTCTATTTCTGGCTTTTTGTTGATTAATTTTCCTGCCTTCGTTGGCTTTGAACCATGATCCTCAGATCTCAGCCTCCTGAGTAGCTAGGATTATAGGCATGAGCCACCAGCTTATCCATTTCTGCTTAAGCAGCATTTCTACCTTGAGCCACAGCCAGCCTTACTTCACAGCCAAGGGAGCAAAGCTGGATGAGCTGGTCCAGGCTGAGGCAGAGCCAGAGCAGAGGCTGCCTGAGCTGGGCTGTGCCCCACCGCTCCCTCCTTGGGCAAATGAGGCTTCAAGAGAAGTAGAAGACAGACATGCCTGGAGCCTTGCAGATGGCAAATGTGGGATTATGTGTTGTGGTCACCTCCCTTCATTTCTGTCCTATTGGCCATGATGGGAAGCCATCCCCAAAGCATAGGCTGTGTTGGTCAGTATTTCTGGAGCACTGTCTTAAGCTCTTTCCAACTGGTGTCCTTGGTCCTGGGACACAAGAGCCCAAGATTCTTGAGGATCATTCTGCAGGTGATGAGTTTTCTACTTTCACCTGTCACTGCTCAAGGGAGGCTAGCTGCCCAGTGGGCAGAGACCTGCCAGATTGTGATGGGGGTTCTGAGTGTCCTGGATCAGGTGGGCTCATAAACTTTTGCCGGGACTAGCCTCAAACCACAATTTCCCATTATCTACTTCCCAAATTTCTAGGATTGAAGACATGAGCCACTATGCCTAGCTCAGCTTACTTTTTGATTTAGAGTC
This sequence comes from Megascapheus bottae, assembly GCF_031878675.1. Lineage (NCBI taxonomy): Eukaryota > Metazoa > Chordata > Mammalia > Rodentia > Geomyidae > Megascapheus > Megascapheus bottae. The sequence continues at coordinate 16,771,423 of NC_143536.1, forward strand.
TCCCAAACTTTTTGCTTTAGCTGAACTTGAATCGTGATCTTCTTCATAGTGGTTGGAATTATAGATGTAAGCTTCCATACCCAGCTTACTTGCTTGCTTTCTCTCTCTTTTTTTCTTTCTTTTTTCCTTCTTGTTTTTTTTTTTTCCAGTTCTGCTCTTGATCTCAGGGTCTGAGCACTGTCCTTGGGCTTTTTTCTCAAGGCTAGTGCTCTACCACTTGAGCCACAGCACCACTCTCGGCTTTTCTATGTTTATGGTAACGAGGAACCAAACCCAGGTCTTTGTGCATGCTAGACAAGCACTCTACAACTAGGCCAAACTCCTGGTCCCCAGCTTTGTTTCTTTTAAGTGAGCTGAGCCTGTTGCATCAGGAAAGAGAGCTTCTCAGGTTCCATTTGTCAAGCCCCCATCTCTTTAACAACAACAACAAAAAAAGGATGGCCTGGAGAGTGGCCTAGTAGTAGAATGTTTGCCTAGCATGCACAAAGCCCTGGGTTCCATTCCTCAGCACCATATACACAGAAAAGGCTGGAAATGGTGCTATGATTCAAGTGGTAGAGTGCTAGCCTTGAGAAAACCTGAGGACAGGCCCAGGGCCTGAGTTCAAGGCTCAGGAGTGGCAAAAAAAAAAGAAAAAAGAAAGGCTGGCAGTGGTGGTTTGTGTCTGTAATCCTAGCTATTCAGGAGGCTGAGATCTGAGCATCATTGTTCAAAAGCAGCTCAACAGGAAAATCAGTCTCTTATCTCCAATTAACTTCCAAAAAGCCAAAAGTGGAGCTGTGGCTCAAGTGGTAGAGTGCTAGCCTTGAGCACAAAAGGTCAGAGACCAGGACCCTGAATTCAAATCCTACAACTGGTACACACACACACACACACACACACACACACACACACACACACACACACATTTATAATCCCAGCTACCCAGGCAGTGAGGTCAGAAAGCTTGTGGGTTTGATGCCAGTACAAAAAAGTTAACAAGACCCTATCTCAAAACTACATGATAGGCCAGGGACGGTGGCTCATGCCTGTAAACCTAGCTACTCAGGAAGCTGAGATCTGAGGGTCAAGGTTCAAAGCCAGCCCAGGCACAAAAAGACCTGAAACTTTTATCTCCAATTAACCTCTAGAAAATGGGAAGTGGGGCTTGGCTCAGGGTAGGGTGGTAGCCTTGAGCTGAAGAGGTCATGGACAGCACCCAGGCTGAGTTCAAGCTCCATGACCTTCCCCTACCACACACACACACACACACACACACACACACACACACACACACACACACACACGCGCGCGCGCGCGCGATAGACCAGTTGCCTAACAATTGAGAGATCCTAGTATCCCCAACTTAAAAAAAAAAAAATCACTGGGTGCCAGTGGCTCATGCCTATAATCCTTGATACTCAGGAAGCTGAGATCTGAGAATCACAGTTCTAAACCAGCCAGTGCAAGAAAGTCAGAGAGATTCTTATCTTCAATGAACCACCAGAAAACTGGAAGTGGTGTTAAGGCTTAAAGTGATAGAGTGCTAGCCTTGAGCCAGAAAGCTCAGGGACAGCCCTCAGGGTCTGAGCCCAAGCCCCAAGACCAAAAAAAAAAACAAAACAAAAGCCTATAAGCATTGTTATGTTGGTTATAGCACAGAACTGATTGTCCCTACTTGAGGCCAAGTATGTGAGTAAAGGTGCATTATAACCATGGCATGCATCAGACATTCCCCCCCCCCCCGTCAGCAGGTGCCAAGGAGGACTCCATGGGTCTGAGAGAGCTTGGGGGAGTGCAGGCAAGACCCAGTGACTTTGGATTTTGTGGCACATTCCAACTCGCTTGACATGATGTGAAACCTGTCTCAATAATAGCCTGTGGATTACACCTACCAAGCCCAAAGCCAGTCAGCTTTGAGTTTCCTTTCCTTCTTTTGGGGCCTGAGAATACTGGGCAATGCCTTCTTTATGTAGGAGGCTGGAGCAGGATTTTGAAGGGTATGAATGGGGTTCTACTTTTTTTTTTGCCAGTCCTGGGACTTGAATTCAGGACCTAGGCACTGTCCTTGGGCTTTCTCAAGGCTAGAGCTCTACCACTTGAGCCACAGCCACCATTTTTGGCTTTTTTCTATGTATGTGGTACCAAGGAATCGAACCTGGGTTTTTTTGCATGCTAGGCAAGCACTCTACCACTAGGCCAAACTCCCAGCCCAAGTTCTACTTTTAATACAAATAAAACTAATGATCTTTGGTAAACAGCACAGATTCAGCTGACATAAGAAAATTCCCCAAGATTGCCAACCCAACTCCTAACCAAAATACTAGGTGAAAAGTATTGCTCTCTGTGTGTGTGTGTGTGTGTGTGTGTGTGTGTGTGTGTGTGTGTGTGTGTGTGTTGAATTGAATTCCGGGCTTTGTGCTTACTCACAGCTGGCACTCTACTATTTGCCTCCAGTCTGGCTTTTTTTCTGGATAATTGCAGCTGGAGTCTCAGACTTTTCTGCCTAAGCTGCCTTCAAATCATGATCCTCTAGGTATCTGCCTCCTGAGGAGCTAAGATTGTAGGTATGAACTGAGGAACTAAGATTGTAGCCCAGGAGAAAAAAGTTTTAAGTATAAAATGTAAAGCTTTATACAGGCAAAGGAACAGTTCTAGGTCAGAAGTACAAATAATCTCAGTATCAGAGAAAGACATGAGGCCACCAGCCCAGACCAAATGTGTGCTTTGAAGCTGATATTTTAACACCCACATAAAGACAGGAGCCAAAGCCACAGGCCCTGTGTGGGCAATCTAGAACATAGAACTTGGCTCTCCATAAAAAGCTTTAAAAAGGCAAAACCGTTTCAGGTGTGGGCTCTGAACTTTCCTCCCATCACATGTGGGAAGCCGAGAATTAAGAGCTATCATAAAAATTAACCTGGAACAGAAGGTCCTATTAGGCACTCACGGATGCAATCAAACCGTCCCACAGAGAGGCATGTTTTAGCCAAATTTAAGTCCCACCAAAGACTAGTACTGCAGACAGATATTCAGTGCTGGTATTCAAGGTCATTCAAAGGCATCCACCCTAGGGAGTCATACAACTTCCAAGCGGGGCATTTGGTACTGCAGAGGCTGAGATCTAAAGAGTACAGTTCAAAGCCAACTCTGTCAGGAAATTCCATGAGACTCTTATCTCCAATGACCCACCCAAAAGAAGTCAGAAATGGCACTGTGACTCAAGTAAAAAAAAGCTCAAGAACAGCACTAAGGCCTTGAGTTCAAACCCCAGTACCAACATACACACACACACCCACACACACACTCACACATGGTGACAGTTCCCAAAGATGGCTGCTCACCTGCCCACACTGTGGGTCGCCATGATATGGAGCACCTCAGTGGTCTTTATCCGTACCAGGTCGTCACCATCCTTCAACAAGACCTTCAGACTCTCCAGGCAACCTGTTAAGACAGAATAAAACCTTGGAACATTGGCCCAAGTCAACTAGCCCAGTACTCAACACATGGACAAAGAGAAAGCACCAGAGATTCTATTGCTCTAGGATGTCGGGGAATCAAGTCAGAGTTATAGTGTCTTTGAGCATCACCAAAGGGGTTCACAGACAGGAATCGTCTCATCTAATACTCCTTGCCATTATCCTTGCACACTTCCTACCAGTATCTTCCCTTAAAGCCTGCCAAGGAGGTTAAGAAAATGTTAGGAGGTTTGGGGGTTTTTTTTGGCCATTTTTTATGTGCCTGTGTGCCAATATTGGGGTTTGAACCAGGGAGTCCCCCCTCCGGGGAATCGGGTAAACCTCAATTTTCTTTTTCAATTCAACATGTCACTCTATGGATATAATGCATCTCAATCCATGTCACTTCTTCCATCATTCTCCTTAAGTTACCCGCCTCTATTTTCACACGCATACATTGAATATTCTGTTTGTTTGTTTAGTTGGTCATGGGGCTTGAATTCTGGGCCTAGGTGCTGTCCCTAAGCTCCTCAGCTCAAGACGAGCATTCTTGAGCCACAGTGGCACTTCTGGTTTTCTGGTGGTTAATTAGAGATAGAGTCTCATGATCTTTCGCGCCCAAGCTGGCTTTGAACCGTGATCCTCAGATCTCAGCCTCCTGAGTAGCTAGGATCACAGGCGTGAGCCACAGGCTTATAACTGATTTTTTACTTCCCTTCCTCTCCCTACTTATCTGCCCTTCTCCTTGTGATCTCCTTCTCTCTTCCCAACCACACATGTTTCCGCTACTAGTATTCATTTTATTAAACTGTAACTTAGTGTTTCAAAGAAGTTACATCACTGGAATCCTCTCTTAATGTGTATCTTATTTTAGTCAATTCATTTGTGTATATATGTATATGACCCTGTATATGTTTTCATATGTTTATAATTTAGATCTAATTTCTACTTATGAGAGAAAATGTGCATCCTTTTCCCTGCAAATTATAAATTATTCTTCCTAATGGATGAGTAAAATCAAGGGCATTTATATCCTATTTTTTTAATCTGCTCATCCACTGTAAGGCATCTGGATTTCTTCCATTTCTTGGGTATAGTGAACAGTAAGGCAATGAATATGTATGTACAAGGTGTCATTGTTGTAATTTATAATTTTTTGGATAAATGCCCCCAAAGTATCTGAACCTTGATTTCCTTATGTGTAGGTTTAGAATAGTCTCTCCCTTGTAAGTGGCTGCTGTGAGGACTGAGACAAACCAGGCATTGCAAGTCAAGTACTGCTGGCCTGAAATCTGGCTCATTATATTGCAACTCTTATTATTCAAGCTCCCCCACTGTATGGGTCATGCCATGATCTCAGTCATGTCACCTGGGAAGTGATGTTCTCACCTATGGAGATAGCCTCGTAGACATACTCCGGGTCATGCATGAGGTCACATAGGGCCACAAGGGCTTTCTGTCTTGTCAGAAGGTTGTTTGACTGCAGCTCTCTGTTCAGCTTGGGCAGAGCGAGGCATCCATAGGCAATGTCAGCCCGGGCGGGATTGACGTTGGGAGGCATATACATGGAGATCTTAGCATGAGCCATCTTGTCACATCAACAAAGGGTCTTCAAAAGCAAAAGTCTGCAGGGACCCCTGATTAAAAGAATCACAGAATCCGCTGTCATTACTATTGTGATTTTCAATCTATTTATCAGATCCCAAACTATGAGGACAGGCAGATGGGGATTTTTTCCCCAGGTGTATGTGCCAGTACTGGGGCCTCACATTCTTGCCTTCACTTCTTCACCAACATTTTTTTTGGTGGGGGGATGTGGAGCTTGAACTCAGCCTGGGTGCTGTCCCTGACCTCTTCAGCTCAAGGCTAGCACCCTACCCTTGAGCCAAGCCCCATTTCCCATTTTCTAGAGGTTAATTGGAGATAAAAGTTTCAGGTCTTTTTGTGCCCAGGCTGGCTTTGAACCTTGATCATCAGATCTCAGCCTCCTGAGTAGGTAGGATTACAGGCGTGAGCCACTACACCTGGCTTTCACTAGCTTTTTGCTAGCTAATTGAAAGTAAGAGTCTCTCTCTCTCTCCCATTTGTCTTCCCAGGTGGCTTTGAATGGTGATTCTCACATCTTAGATTCCTGAGTAGCTAGGGTTAAAGTTATGAGCCACCAGCACCTGACTTGATGGGTAATTTTACTCCTGTTCTACAGAAGAGCAAACTGAGGCTCAGGGCAATGAAGAAATTCACTTAAGGTCACAGGGAAAGTACAGACACTGAAAGGACTAAACAGAACAAACAAAGAGCAAGATGGTCTCTCCATTTAGTGCTTATCAGTGCCAGCATTACTTAGTATCTAATTAAATTACCCCATAAAGAGAGGAGCAATGTCATGGACATTTCACAAATGAGGAAACCAAGATGCTGGAGTTCATGGAACTGGAAAGCTAGATGCCATTGCTCAAGTCCAGTTTTAAGCCAGGCACTGATAGCTAACACCTGTAATTCTAGCTACTCAAGAGCTTGAGATCTGAGAACCATGATTCCAAGCATCCAGGACTCAAAAGTATGTGAAATTCTTATTTCCAATTACACAGTAAAAAGACAAAAATGGAGGTATGGGTCAAGTGGTAAGGGCATCAGCCTTGAATCAAGCCCCAGTACTGTGTGCATGGACGTACAGAGTTCTACTAATTCATCTTTCAGGGATATTTATTCACACCTGCCAAAGGGAATTACAGTTAAAAGACTATTTCTTTTTATTCAACATGTGTACTTTGACCAACTATAGCAGTATGACTTAATGGTTAAAACTGGCTTCAGGTCCAGACCATAGGTGACCCTTGAGAAATTACTTCCTCCATCTGGGTTTTTCTACAGCTACACAAGGTAATACATAATACGTCCTTTTAGCCCTTTCCACTGTTGTCATATTAACTGATATTCATAAGCCTAGTTCATCAGAGCTTGAGATATATCGGCCATGGATATTATTATAATTGTTATTGCGTTTCCTCACGTGGACAGAACTAGTCCTAAAAGAACCTCCCTTAGAAAAATATTAACAAGACCTAAGTACCCAGTATCAGATGACAGGGAGAAGAGACACAGCCATGTCTTGTATGGGTTCCCCTGTCTTAGAACTGTAGGCACTGAAACAGAGGCTAAAGAGCACGCGATGTGGGAGTTTTGCCACAGATAAAGAGGTGTAACTTGAGGTGTTGGGATTTGGACACCATGTGAATGAGACTGAGTAGATCAAAGCACCCCTACCCCCGCCTCCGGGCCCAGAGCCCCTGAACCACAACCACGGCCTCACCTGATTCAGAGAGATGTCTCTAGGCACCAGCCAGCAATGGGACGCACCTGTTGCTAGGCAACCTGGTTGCCAGGCAACTTTAGGCAGCAAGTGCTTTGTCCAGTGTGCACGCTCTGGTGCTTATTGTACTGCGCAGGCGCGCCAGCCACTGGCCCTGCGGCCCCCTGCAAGATGGGAACAACTTCTATGTAGTGGGCTGGACTTTGTCTGTGGCACAAAAAGCAAAGGGAAGTGATTTATGTACACTTTTTCTGTACATTCAATAGTTTTGTATGACTTTTATGTCAGTAAAGCCAGGAAGTAGAAATGGGGAGCATGGTTTAAATGGCAGACCACCTGCCTACTAGCAAGCCAGAGAGCAGGAGTTAACAAAAAAAAACAAACAAGGGCCGGGAGTTTGGCCAAGTAGTAGAGTGCTTGCCTAGCATGCATAAAGACCCAGGTTTGATTCCTCAGTACCACGTACATAGAAAAAGCCAGAAATGGTGCTATAGCTTAAGTGGCAGAATGCTAGCCTTGAGGAAAAAGACCAAGGACAGTGCTCGGGCCCTGAGTTCAAGTCCTTGGACTGGCAAAAAAAAATCGGGGCGGGGAGTTTGGCCTAGTAATAGAGTGCTTGCCTAGCATGCATGAAGATTAAGGGTTCTATTACTCCGTACCACATACACAGAAAAAGCTGGAAGAGATGCTGTGGCTCAAGCAGTAGAGTGCTAGCCTTGAGAAAGCCCAAGAATAGTGCCCATGCCCTGAGTTCAAGCCCCAGGACTGGCAAATAAAATTAATGCATGCATACATACATACATACATACATACATACATACATACATACATGTCCTCAGATTCAATACATTCCCCCAAATCACACAGACCTGTCCCCCAGATGGTCTAGTCTTGGCCCAAGCTTCTTGATCTAAATTCTGTCCACATTAATAATAACGAAGATTTATCTTACAGTTGACATTACACATTGCTAGATGGGACATCACCTCCAACACCTCCTTACTCCTTTCCATGGTTCTCCACCTGATCTCAAGTTTGAGTCAACTTCCTCGCCTGAAACAGGGTATGGGGTTACACACTTGTAGTCCCAACTACTGGGAAGGTTGACTGCTTGAAACAAGTTGTTTGTGAGTTGCACGAACAACATAGACCACGCCTAAAACAATCCCCTAAAGACTCTCTTCTCTCCCTCCCTCCCTCCCTCTCCCTCTCCCTCTCCCTCTCCCTCTCTCCCTCTCCTTTCCCCTAGCCTGCTGCTCAAGGCTATGGCTTCTAGCCATGCTAGAATTGTTCTTTTGTGATTTGGTTTTATTTGGTGCTAGGGATTGAACTCAGGTCCTGATGCTCTTGTTTGGCTGTTCCTGCTCAAGGCTGGCATACATGTGCTTAAGCCACACCTCCACTGCTGGCTTTTTTTTTCCCTAGTTAATTAGAGATAAAACTCTTCTGGGTTTGTTTGTCTGGAGTGGCTTTAAATCACAATTCTCAGATTTCAGCCTCTTGAGACCTAGGATTACAGGTATGAGCCACTATAGTTGGCAAAAACAAAAACAAAAAACAACAGTGATTTTAAGTCAGTTACATGTAACATAGTAAAATTGAGCATAACATGCTTACAATTATACCTATACTTACTTCCAATTACAATAGTTTTTAAACATAAAAAAATGTCCTTTCTTTTTGTGCCTTTCAGCCATCATCATTCCTCCATGCTAGGGAGCTTAAGAATAATACCTTTCCAGCTCTAAGCCTGGCTCACGCCTATAACCCTAGCTACTCAGGAGGCTGAGATCTGAGGATCACAGTTCAAAGCCAGCCTGGGCACTAAAGTCTGTGAGACTTTTATCTCCAATTAACCAGTACAAAACTGGAAGTGGGGCTGTGGGTCAAGGGTGGTAGCCTTGAGCCAAAGAGCTCAGGGACAGTGCTCAGGCCCAGAGTTCAAACCCCACAACCACCACCACCAACAACAACCACAACAAAAAAGAATATCTTTCCAGCCCCAAAGTCATCATATTTCTTATCTCAGGGAGCACAGGAGTGAAAGAATGTTCAGGACAGCAATACTCTAACTTCAGATCCAAATTTATCAATGGTCTGATAACTTACTTACTATATTGGTATATTCCCTTCCCCTAATTCTTTAACTCCCACCCCCAAAGATGTTGGGAATTGAACCCAGGGCCTTAAGGTAAGTGAGACAAATGTTCTACTGTACACCCTAGCTTCTGTTTATTTCTCATTCCAAAAAACCTATCCTCTGTATTGCAGCTTTCGAGATAGTAGCTCACTGCATTCCCTTGCCTAGTTTCCTTTTCTGCAAAACTTGACTCTTTTAATTGTGAATTCAGCTTCCAGTTAAGGACTAAATTCGTGACTTCAGCTTCCAGGTAAGGACTAAATTTTCTGTGTTGAAAATGCTTTCTTTTTTTTCATTCTTTCTTCCTTTCTTTCCATCATGGGGCTTGAACTTAGGGTCTGGGCACTGTCCCTGAGCTCTTTTGCACAAGGCTGTACTACTTTGAGCCATAGCACCACTTCCATCCTTTGAAATGGGAGACGAGTCTCATAGGGACTTTTCAGCCTGGCTGTCTTCAAGCCATGATCTTCAGATCTCAGCCTCCTGAGTAGCTAGGGTTATAGCCATGAGCCACTGGCACTGAGTCCAAAAATGATTTTAGAATGAAAAGTTTTATTAAGTCCATTAACTACTCATGTTCTACAGGTAACAAAAACTTCCTGATAGGTGGCTGATATTTAAGAGAGAAAGAACTGATATGGCATTTATCCTTAAAGAATTGGAGTTTTGTTTTTTGAGCACCATCCTTAGGCTTTCTCAAGGCTAGAACTCTACCACTTGAGCCATAGCACCACTTCCGGCTTTTTTTCTATGTATGCGGTACTGAGGAATCAAACCGGGTCTTTGTGCATGCTAGGCAAGCACTCTACCACTAGGCCAAACTCCCGGCCCCCAGAGGATAGGTTTTAAAAGAGAAAGTCCACTTCTTTCTAAGCTATTGGCAGTGCGTAGTCTAGACTTGCATTTTTACTTGCTGAGAGGCGTGACTTTGGACTGCTTGCTTCCTAATGTTCCACTGTTAATCTCTGGGGGTATAATTCTTGCTATCCTGAACAATCCTTCTCTCTAATAGTCACTAAGATAAGAAGCCTGATGACTTTTACTGAGGGGGGGGGAGATAGGCTTAAGTTTCCCAGCCTGAGGGTGGGGGTAGTCAAAAGAAATGTCTTTAAGAAATTATCTGGCTGGGAGTTTGGCCTGGTGGTAGAGTGCTTGCCTAGCATGCATGAAGCCCTGGGTTCAATTCCTCAGTACCACATATATAGAAAAGCCAGAATTGGTGCTGTGGCTCAAGTGGTAGAGCTGTAGTCTTGTGGAAAAAGTCCAAGGAGAGTGCTCAGGCCCTGAGTTCAAGCCCTGGGACTGGCCAAAAAAAAACAAAAAACAAAAACAACCTTTCATGATTTAAAGGGGTGCTGGTGGCTTATGTCTGTACTTTAAGCTACTCAGGTGGCTGAGGTCTGAGGATCAAGGTTCAAAGATAGCCTGGGCAGACTAATCTGAGAGACTCTCATTTCCAATTAACCACCAAAAAAGCAGACATAGAAGTGTGGCTCAAGTGGGCAGAATTCCAGGCTTGAACAACAACAAAACAACAATAACAATAAAGCTAAAGGAAAGTACAAAGCCCTGAATTTAAGCTCTAATATTGGCACAAACAAATGAACAAGAAAATGTCACACAATGGAATTTTACTCATCTATCACAAAGAATAGTAATATGTGATTTGCAGGGAAATAGATGGACCTGAAAAGAAACATTACCTTAAGTGAGATGAATCAGGTTCAGAGAGACAAAGAGCATCATGTTTTCCCTTATATGTGCCAGTTGGAGATAATTTACAAACATATATGAAAGCATACATGCTTTCATATGCATGTGGTAACATTGTAACATTGTCATAAACATTGTTTAAAGCATGGTACATACAGAGGAAGTTTGCAATGATGTAACTCCTTTTTTTTTTTTTGCCAGTCCTGGGCTTGAGCTCAGGGCCTGAGCACTGTCCTTGGACTTTCTCAAGGCTAGAGCTCTACCACTTGAGCCTCAGCACCACTTCTGGCTTTTTTCTATGTATGTGGTACCAAGGAATCGAACCCGGGTCGTCATGCATGCTAGGCAAGCACTTTAACCACTAGGCCAAACTCCCGGCCATGATGTAACTCCTTCTAACCATTTATAGTCTAACAAAATGAATACCAGGAAACTAAAATATGTGATGTCAGGAGCAGGGGGTTGTCAAGGGGAGGGAGGGCAAATAAATAGAGGGAAAGGGGTCAAGTACAGTCATAATATATGATGTACCTATGTAAAATGGACCTAGGGAACTTGAGGGGATGGTTGTGGTTGAGAGATGGGGGCAGGAATGCAAGAAGTGACATTGATCAAGCTGCATTATATTCATAAATTGATAAGTTGAATTGAAGCTTCTTTGTACAACTACTTAAAGATCTTTTAAAATTTACTGAAAGTGAGTTAGGTATTGGATTTAAACTATAGTTCTGAGCATATTTAGGTGTTTGCACGAACACTTTCTCCATGTCATATGTCACTGACTTCAAAATCACTATTTTTGTAGGCCACACAACTGTGCAATAAATTACTCATTTCCCACCAGCTTTGCTGCAGATTACATCTCAGACGGTGAATTCTAATAACAGTTGCCCAGATATTTACTTTTATTGAAAACACTGACTGTTCACGTAAGCCTGCATGGGTCTGGTGGGTGATTGGTACAGAATGAAAAGGCATTGTGTCTGTCTTTGGCTCTGCTGACTTTGCCTTTGAGTCAAATCTATTCAGCTGAGCAGACAGCCGTGTTCATTACCCATTGGACCTGATCTAACTACATCTTCATCTATCTACATGTTATTTCAATAACAGACTCAGCAGCAGCTTAAGCACCTTGAGACCTGTGAAAGCCATCCTTATGCTCTTAAAGCACCTGATTCCTTCAGCTTCTTCCATTCTCTGGAACTCCTTTAGCACCTGAAGTCATTCAGGCAAGACAATGACAGCCTGTCAACCTACTCCAACAAATCAGGAAGGCCAGCTTCTATGGTCCAGGAGCAACCTGGTCTGTTACTACTGACTCCTTTCGACTCACTAGCTGAAAAGCTTTGCCTGAAAAGCTTGACTTCATTTCTATTGTTTCTATGCAAAACAAACAAACAAACAAACAAGTCTTTAGTAACAATGTAATTCTCACAGAAACCCTTAAAGTAGGTAGGGCCATTTCAACTCTGAGTAAACTGAAATGTGGGAAGTAGGGAATCTTTAGTCAGGTTCGTTAGCATCAGGCTCCAGCCCAATCAGTCTGGAAGATGACTGACTTAGGATGTGTGTCCCAAGGACCTCGTATTGAGATGCAATGCCTCCTCTTGCTGTCCTTCAAAAGCAAATGATGCGAAGAACACCCGCCGAGTCACAAAGTCTGACTTCCAATTCTAGTTCTAACTCATGTGACAAAAATTTTTGAATGTGTGTTGTAGTTTCCTTGGCTGTGAAAATTATGTTCAGCAGTACAATTCAATCAAGTTCTCAATGCTAAGAAGCTTGAACCTGAGAATCTGGTTATATAGTTTTATAAGTGCCTCTCCATGCCTACTGTACCAGATACACCTCATCTTCCAAACAGAAACTAGTTCAGAGTATCTTAGTGTTGATGGAATCAGAAATGTATGTGTGTGTGTGTGTGTGTGTGTGTGTGTGTGTGTGCACTCCTGTGTAACAGTTCTGAGACCTAAACTCAGGGTCTGAGCACTGTCTATAGAGTCATAGGTTTTTATGTCTATGTAGTTGTGTTTACATTTCCAATACCATGTCCATAGCATTGGGTCTGCAAATATTGAGACCTCGCTCTTGTACTGTTTGGATCTAATAGCCATATATTAAGGATACCATGAGCCTTTTGTTCCTTTGGTCTTGACTTGTCTCACTCAACATGATTTGCTCTAGATTCATCCACTTCCCTGCAAATGCCATTATTTTATCTTGTCTGTTGGCTATGTAGAATTCCATTGTGTATATATATATATATATATATATATATATATACATACCACATTTTCTGTATCCATTCATCTGCAGTAGGGCATCTGGATTGTTTCCATCGCCTGGCTATTGTGAATAGTGCAGAGATAAACATAGCTGAGCAGGTGTCCTTATCATATCTTGGGTTATGATGTTCAGGAGAGATGCCCAGAAGTGGTATGGCGGGATTGTAGGGAAGGTCAATTTTCATCTCATTAAGAAACCTCCCCCACTGCTTTCCAGAGTGGCTGAACTAGTTTACAATTCCACCAGCAGTGTAGTAGGGTTCCTTTTTCTCCACAACCCCGCCAGCATCTGTCATTATCTGAGTTCAAAATCTTGGCCATTCTTGTTGGGGTAAGGTGGTATCTTAGGGTTGTTTTAATTTGCATTTCCTTTATGACCATGGATGATGAACATTTTCTCATATGCTTTTCTGCCATTTTAATCTCTTCTTCTGATAAGTCTCTCTTTAGTTCCCTGCCCATTTAGTGAATGGTTGTTGGGTTTGGAGGGGATTAGTTCCTTGAGTTCCCTGAAGATACTGGATATTAAGCATTTGTCAGGTGATTATTGGTAAATATATTTTTCCAGTCTGTTGGCTGTCTCTCTACTTTTGTGGCTATGCTTTTATCTGTGCAGAAACTTTTGATTTGTAGGTTGTCCCATTTATCGAGTCTCTCTCCAATCTGTTGTGACCCTGGGATTCTGTTCAGAAATCTTTTGCCTGTGCCTATGAGTTCCAGTGTCTCTCCTACTTTATCATGTAGCAGTTTCACAGTTTCTGGTCTGACATTGAGGTCTTTGATCCACTTTGAGTTAATGCTTGTGCATGGCAAAAGGCTAGGGTCAATTTTTAGTTTTCTGCATGTGGCTGCCCAGTTTTGCCAGCACCAATAATTGAATAGACTGTATTTGTTCCACTGTATATCTTTGGCTCCTTTGTCAAATATAAGTTGACTATAGGTATGTGGTTCTATTTCTGAGTCTTCTATTCTGTTCCATTGATCTTCTGGTCTATTTTTGTGCCAGTACCAGGCTGTTTTTGTTATTATGGCTCTATAGTAGAGCTTGAAGTCTGGTATTGTAATACCACCAGCATTGCGCTTTTTGCCTAGAATTGTTTTGGATAGTCTAGGTCTTCTTTTGTTCCATATGAACCTTAGGATTGTATCTTCTATTTCAGAATGTCTTTGGGATTTTGATGGGGATTGCATTGAATGTGTATATTAATTTTGGCAGTATAGCCATTTTCACTATATTGATTCTCCCTACCCATGAGCATGGGATGTCTTTCCATTTCCTGGTGTCCTCTTTAATTTCTTTTGTTAGGCTTTTATAGTTTTCATTAAATAATTCCTTTGCATCTTTGGTTAAGTTAATTTGTAAGTGTTTTATTCTTTTCGGGGCTATTGTGAATGCAATCATTTTCTTGATTTGGCCTTCTGTTTGTGTATTGTTGGTGTACAAGAAGGCTACTGACTTCTGAAGGTTAATTTTATATCCTGCCACTTTGCTAAAGTGGTTTATTAATTCTAGGAGTTTGTGAATGGAGTTTGTTGGGTCACTCAAGTAGAGGATCATGTCATCTGCGAATAGGGATAGTTTAATTTCTTCTTTTCCTATGTGGATCACTTTGATGTCCTTTTCTTTCCTTATTGCTCTGGCTAAGGGTTCCAGCACTATATTGAAGAGAAGTGGAGAGAGTGGGCATCCCTGTCTAGTTCCTGATTTTAAGGTGAATGGTTCCAGTCTTTCACCGTTTAGTATAATACTGGCTGTAGGTTTTTCATATACAGCTTTCACTATTTCAAGGAATGTACCTCTTATTCCTATTTTTTCAAGTGCTTTCAACATGAATGGATGTTGTATTTTGTCAAATGCCTTCTCTGCGTCCAGAGAAATTATCATATGATTCTTATCCTTAGCTCTATTGATGTGATGTATTACATTGATTGATTTGTGAATGTTAAACCAGCCTTGCATCTGTGGGATGAAGCCTACTTGATCGTAGTGTATAATTTTTAAATTTGTTTCTGGATTCTGTTGGCTAATATTTTATTGAGGAGTTTTGCGTCTGTGTTCATTAGAGAGATATGTCTATAGTTTTCTTTTTTTGTTGTTGGGTCTTTTCCCGGTTTGGGGATGAGTGTAATATTAGATTCATAAAATGAGTTTGGTCGTTCTCCTTCTGCTTCTATTTCTTGGTAGAGTTTCAAGAGTATAGGTATTACTTCATCTTTAAACGTCTTGTAGAATTCTGCAGTGAAACCATCTGGACCTGGACTGTTTTTGGTTGGCATTTCCCTGATTGCTTCCACAATTTCATTGTAAGAGATTGGTTTATTCAATTTGTTTACCTCATCGTTGTTCAGTGTGGGTAGCCTATATTTATTTAAGAAATCATCCATTTCTCCTAGATTTTCTTGTTTCTTTGAATATAAGCCCTGGATATCTCTACTTTGGGCTTTTATCTGGTTAATTGGAGATCAGAATTTTGTGGAGTTTCCTGCCCTCACTACCTTCAAACCTTTAACCTCAAATCTCAGTTTCCTGAGTACATAGGGTTACAGACCTGAAACACTGGTGCCTAGCTGGAGTCAACTTTTATCTATCTATCTACCTACCTATCTATCTATCTATCTATCCATCCATCTATCTTGGTGTTGGTCCCAGGGCTTGAATTCAGAGCCTGGGTGTTGTGCCTGAGCTTTGGTTCTCTAGAATAACACTCCACCACGTGAACCATAACTCCACTTCAAGCTTTTTTGGCAATTAATTAGCGATAAATAGACTTTTTTGCCCAGACTGGTTTTGAATCTGATCTTCGGATCTCAGCCTCCTGAGTAGCTAGGATTACAGGTGTTGGCTTTTTTTTTCCAGTCCTAGGCTTGAACTCAGGGCCTGAGCACTGTCCTTGGGCTTTCTCAAAGCTAGAGCTTTACTACTTGAGCCACAAAACCACTTCTGCCTTTTTCTTTTTTTATATATATTTTTATTGTAATTAATAAAAGGGTTACATAATATTTGCCAGATAGAAGGTGCATTAATTCACATACATTGATACCCTTTCATATGTCTTCGTCTCCATTACCCTCCCCCCTAACCTCACCCCTCATCTTGTTTTCCCCCCTTCCCTATCCAATTTCAAATAACCAAATACAAATATATCCAATATACCAGATAACAAAGTGAGATACTGTAACAATATAATATAACCAAGGGACAGCAAAAGAGATGAGAGAAAACATAGTACATTAAGGACAACAATCATTCATTATATGGCTTTTGTTTCAATATTCTGGAGGTCCTTTCAATTAGCTTCATACTAAATGGCCTTATGTATCAAGGTTTTGCTCTATTGCAAATCTCTGCTAGTAGAGCCCAAGGTTTCTACAGATTATGACTAATGAGGGAAACCATTGAGCCTAAGTTCCTTTGAGTCTGGCTTACTTCACTTAATATGATTTTTTCTAAGTCTTTCCATTTCCTAACAAATGGGTCGATGTCGTTTTTTCTGACAGCAGCATAGAATTCCATTGTGTACAAATACCACATCTTGTTGATCCACTCATCAACTGACGGACATCTAGGTTGGTTTCATATCTTTGCTATGGTGAATAATGCTGCAATGAACATTGTTGTGCTAGTGGATTTAGTATGCCCTAGTTTCTGGATGGTTGGGTAAATGCCAAGTAGTGGAATTGCTGGGTCATAGGGGAGCTCTATGTTTAGCCTTTTGAGGCACTGCCATACTGCTTTCCATAGTGGTTGAACGAGTTTGCACTCCCACCAACAGTGTAGTAGTGATCCCTCCTGGCCACATCCCCTCCAGCATCTGTTGTTATTAGTTTTCCTGATCCTGGCCATTCTAACTGGAGTGAGGTGGAATCTTAGCGTTGTTTTGATTTGCATTTCTTTTATGACCAGAGATGTTGAGCATTTCTTCATGTGTCTATAGGCCATTTTTGTTTCTTCTTCAGAGAAGACTCTCTTTGTCTTTGGCCCATTTTTTAATGGGATGGTTGTTACTTTGGAGATTAGTTTTGGAGTGATTTAATTTTTTGAGTTGTTGATATATTTTAGATATGAGGCCTTTGTCCGCTGTATGGTTGGCACCAACCATACAGTGGAAATTATTTTTAAATCAAAATGGCCTCATAGAAAAATTTCTTTCAGTGAAAATCATATTCTACAGCAGACCCTTCCAGATTTATCATATTTAGCCCAATGTTTTATTTTTCCAGGTATTTCTAGGTTATCATTAGTAATACATGAATTCTATCTTTTCTGTTAATGATTCCAATTAATGTCCTTCTAAGAAGAAAACATTGCCTTAACCTCTATAATCTTGGGCTGTTTGGATTTTTCCTTTGAATTGACTATTATAACATCAACTTGATTCCTTCATATCTTATGAGTAAGGTAACAGTGCTTATTTTTATGTGTGAATTTGAATCGTGACTTGTTCTTTCCCTTCTAAAAATGATCTTTTAACATGTTTATTTCCAAGATATTAACAATGCATTGCAGGTCATGTGATTTAAAGAGTCATGTGTTTTGCATTAGCTATAAAATATTATGTTGATTATAGCACTACCAATAAGACAAAAGCATTTTTTCTCAGATGCAGAAAACATAAATTTGGGAAACCATGTTCATCTACTAGTTGAGCAAAAAATAAGCAAGGCATTGAATATTTGGTTTTGTCCTTGCATATTTTAATAGAGAAACAAAGTACAAGACCTTTTTTTTTTTTAACAACTTCTTTGTAGCAAAAAGCAAAGCTGCCTATTTAATTTGTTTAAATAAGTAAGTCACTGCAAGCCTCTCTACTGCAGCCACCCTTCAGAGCCCTACCCCCAAAGACCCTGGCCCCCTGAACTCCCTGGTCCCGCCCACCGCCAACTAGCCATCTCCGCCCTCGTTGCCATGGTGATCTCCCGCCCTCCCACCTCTTCCGGAAGTCTCTGAGCTGGTGGGCGGGACCCAGGCCCCTGGGAGGCTGCAGTTGCTGTGGTGATCGCCTACCGGAACTCTCTCCTCCATCCGTCACCGCCCCCCCCTTCCCCGACCTCTGGGATTCGTCTAGACGCCCGCCAGTCCCGCGCGGCCCGCGTTGCTGTGGTGATCGCTGAGCGCGCGCGGCCGAACTGGAGCCCTGGAGCTGCCCTAGTGGGTGAGTCCTGTAAGCTCGCGGTCCGAAGCTCGCCTCCGCCCCTCACCCGGGCCCACACGTTCAGGATCCCGAGGGTGCCCTCCTCAGAGTCTGAGTAAGGCCTGTGGGCCGGGGCCCACTCCCTTCCCTGAGGACCTACCTACCCGGCCGGAGCTGCAGGTTCAAACAGTGGACTAATGGAGCTTGGTCAGGGCCACCCTGAGGCCGGGGTAGCCAGGGGGCGGCTGGACGGGACGAGTGATGGTTGAATTCCCTGGAGCTGGAACTGGACGGGAGGAAGACTTTCTGGGAACCAGGCCTGACACCTGAAGTCCCCTGACAACTCAGAGCCTTCCTGCTTACTGCCTCAGACCCGGGGACCTCCTCCTCCCACTACCTGAGCTGTGATTCTCCAGATTGGGGGGGTGGGCGGGGTTACCTGGAGAGAGGGAAGCGCAGAGAGGTTCAGACACCTGCCAAGAAAAGACGGAGTTTAATGACTGCCATACAACCAGGGTCACGCCTGGGTCTTCAGATGGAGAGACAGATTGACTTTCTATGTCCCCGTGGCCTGTAGATTCCTCTCTCCTGACAGACAGGGAGGCCTAAGATCTGGTTCTAAAAACTTGAGACATTCAAAGATACGTCTTTACAGCATTCTGATTGTTGTGGAACGCAACAACACATTTGATAGAATTAAGTTGATTTTATTCGTGATTCTATCATGGAGCAAACGCCTATGAAATAAAGTGTTCTGACGAGCGGAGAAAAGAATGGTAGATTTAGTGTGTCTTGATTATGTCAGCAACTAGAGTTTTGAACTGGTCTCACGCTTGCTTACCTGGCATGCTCCACCACTTAAACCATACCCTGAGCTTTTGGCTGGTTTTGTTTTGTTTTGAAATGGAATCCCATGGACTTTTCTACTCAGGCAAGCTTCAGGCTAGCTTCAAACTGTGAGACTCTGGAGCTCAGCATCCTGAGTAACTAAGATTACATTTGTGACCTACTGGTGCCCAGCTCACAGAATCTCACTGGGTGCCTCAGGCTGGCCTCTTTTAAACTCCCCATATGGATGTTTCAAAATTTCTTTCTTCTTTTGCCAGTCCTGGGGCTTGAACTCAGGGCCAAGGCACTGTCCTTGAGCATCTTTTGCTCAAGGCTAGCTCTCTACCACTTGAAACACTTCTGGCCTTTTCTGTTTAAGTGGTACTGAGGAATAGAACCAAGGGCTTCATGCAGGCTAGGCAAGCACACTACTACAAAGCCACATTCACAGCTCCAAAATTACTTTCTTTATAAAGCTAAAACAGTTGAGACTTTTTTTAAAAAAAAAATTCATGCTGGCTCATATAGACTGAGCCTCCTTAATTGCTGTGAATCTCTTGGGTTTGTTTTTTGTTTTTATTTTTATTTTTTTTACTGGTCAGAGTTCAATTTGGTCACATGGCACCTAGCATGTGATCCCTTCTGGTTTGATCTAGTGTGCTGGTCACTAGTCGAGAAGGCTGTTCTAAAAGGATGGCCTCTATAAATTTTATTGAACAGTTTCTTTCTTCTGGTCAGTTCCACAGATCTCTTAGAAGAATGAAGTCCTATCTGATGCCTCTGAGCCCTCCTGTGAGCCGGGATCGTGTCATCACCAACTTCCCTAAGGTAGACAGTCATAAGACCCTTTTGGTCTGCATTGTTCTCATGACCCTTGGCCCTATTGAGCTTTCCCAGTTTACCTTCAGCCCTGGAAATCAGGCAGATGAATTCAAGAAATCTGTCTTCCTTTTGAAAAATTGAAAGACTGCATATTGACTTCCTCCAAAGAAGGCTAGTGGTGAAATGGGCAGCAGAGAAATGGAGGTTATAAGTCAGTTAGACAGTCCTAGGTGTGATCTTGACTCATCCATCATTAAGCTGCATGACCATGGGGAAATTGCTGAGTCTCTCAGAGTTCTTGCTACCTACATGAAACTAATGCCTCTTCCATTGGATACCTTGCTTATGGTAAACAGGAATTCCCTTACAATTGTGGGTGTTCCTTGCTGTTCTTGGTGTAGTACTCCAGGGGCTGGAAAGTGGCTCAGTGGTAAAGCACTTGCCTAGCATGCACAGGCTTGGGTTCTATTACCAGTGTGCAGATCACACACACACACACACACACACACACACACACAGAGGGGGGAGGGAGGGAGAGAAACAACAAAACAGCCCACTGTGGTTAAGTGTACCTGTAATTCCAACACTCAGAAGACTGAGGAAGAGGGGTCTCGAGGGTCTCGACTTCAAGATCTTGTCTCCAACAACAATAACCAGCATTCCCAGTTTCTTGCCCCCAAATTCAGGGCTTTCTCACTTGTGATTAAGCCTTCAGTTTCTGTTGAAATCTCACATCCGTATTACAATCTGCTGTTGGTTGTAGCAATCCATCTTCTGTAGTTACCTTGGGACATGTGTAGAGCGACATTTTTCCAGCTAATCATCGTCTGTATCTTTTGGGTTCTATACGTAGACTGCTAATCAGGAAGGAAGTGACTAGAACCTCTGGATGTTTTGTGTCTGTCGCCATTTCTTCCCCTTTCTTCCTGTTCCTTCACACACTGGAAGCCTCAGACACTGGACACTTCCCCCAAGTTTTCCATTTTGAAGTTGGGTTGTTTTTCCCTTCTGGGGCTTGCCATGGCAAACCAGGGACAATGGAGATAAACATTTCATCAGTAGAAAGGAAGTGAAATGTGATTGGCAGGAAACAAGTTTAGGTTATATGGGATGAAGGACCTGGTTACAGAACAAGATGGCAAGGATCAGAGAGATAGAAAAGGTTGTCTGACATTACATAGCCCAACATGGTGAAGCTTGGATTTGAACTGGCTGCTTCTGGCTCCAAAGCTCCCTGCCCCAATGAGGCAGCTTGAGACATGTGCCCTGTTTTCAGAGAAGTGTAGATTCTTCCCCATCCCATCGCGAAGTCACCAGGGATTGCTGGCTAAGTCCCTTCTGCATCCCAGAGCCACATTATTTCAGTACTGAGTGTGTGTGTGCGAGTGTGTGTGTGTGTACGTATGCACACATGCATGTGCATGCTGTTACTGGGGCTTGAACTCTAAGCCTGGGTGTTAGTTCTGATTTTTTCCCTAGACTTTCCTTCCCAGGCTAGATTTGGCTGCAGGGCTGGTTTCAAACTGGGATCCTCAAATCTCAGCCCTCTAAGTAGCTAGGATTACAGGCATGAGATACTGGTGCCCAGCTTGCTGAGATCTTAGATTGGCTGGGTCCACATAGTGCCTTGTAGGTTCAGTCCTTCCCTTTCCTTGGTATACTTCCCTTTCCTGTCTCTGAAATCAGCTCACATTTCCTACCCTTTAGCCTACAATATGACAGAGAATGGAAAAAGGCTCCCAAGCCTCAAGGTCTAAGAAGGGAGGGAGGAGGGAACGCTGTGAAGTTGCTCACTCTTACCCCTTGACACTCAGCTCAGGTTACAGGACACAGTTCTCCAAGGCATTATGTCTGTCTGTCTGTTTCTTTGTAGTGGTACACACCTGACGCCTGCCTGCAGCTCAAGGAGCACTTCCATGGGCAGGTCAGCACAGCCTGCCAGCAGAGGAACACAGGGACTGTCGGGTGAGCACTGTGGGGACTTGGGATGTGAGGAAAATGGCCAGGAGGAACGAGTACATGAATAAAATATGGAAATGAGCCACACAGATTGGGCCATACTGGGGTTCCTTGATTTAGGATTTGGTTTGTTTTTAGATTCTTTGTTTGAATTCAGACCCTTGGGCTTGCTAGATAGACACTCTACCACTTAACCTCAACACTTCTATTTTTATTTTAATTTATTTATGGGTATACACACAAACAGTAATGAGCATATACATATGTATATATACTGACATACATAAATATTTATGCCAGTACTGAGACTTTAGCTTTTTTTTTTTTTTTTTTTTTTTTTTGCCAGTCCTGGGCTTGAGCTCAGGGCCTGAGCACTGTCCTTGGACTTTCTCAAGGCTAGAGCTCTACCACTTGAGCCTCAGCACCACTTCCAGCTTTTTTCTATGTATGTGGGTACCGAGGAATCGAACCCGGGTCTTCATGCATGCTAGGCAAGCACTTTAACCACTAGGCCAAACTCCCAGTCCCGAGACTTTAGCTTTTTCTAGTCAATCCTAGTATTCTACCACTTGGGCCACAGCTCGACCTCTAGCTTTTTACCGGTTAATTGGAGATACCAGTATCATAGACTAGCCAAATGCTGGTGGCTCATGCCTGTAATCCTAGCTACACAGGAGGCTGAGATCTGAAGATTGTAGTTCGACTCCAGCTCAAGCAGAAAAGTCTGTGAGACTGTAACCTTCAGTAAACTACTCAGAAAAAGCTGAAAATGGCGCTATGGTTCAAGTGGTAGCGCATAAGCCTTGAGCACAAAGAGGCTCAGGGACAGCATCCAGGCTCTGAGTTCAAGCCCCAGGGCTGGCAAACAAACAAACAAAAGGATTATCATGAGCTATTTATAAGTGCAGTCTTCAAATCTCAGCTTCCTAAGAAGCTAGGAGAATGGATGTAAGCCAAGATTATTACAGATGTAAGCTATCAGTGCCTGGCTTTCTTTTCTTTTTTTTAACCAATATTCTAATATTCTTTAGTATACTTCATCCCCTCTTATCACTATGTTTTGCCCACCTCCCTCTGAAAACAATTTCAGCAGAATCCATTGTTCTGTTTTCATATATGCATGTAAACTGCATCAACCATATTCGTCCTCAGCTACCCTGCCTTGTTACCCTACACCCTTCTGCTGGTCCACCCCTATATCCAGCACAACCTGGTTTCTTTTTCTCTTTCATGTGTATCAGTTGCACCAAGGGGTTCAACCAAGATATTCAGATGTGCACAATTTTTGTTTTGTTTTGCTAATCCTATCTATTGCTTTATCTTTTCCCACCCTCCAAGCCTTTACTGATAAAAGCTTTCAATGAGATTCTTCGTGCCTTCTACATGCATAGTTGCAGTGTATTTCAGTTATTCACCCTCTGTCATTTTTTATCCCTTTCCTCTTCCTCTCCTCCTCTTAAATAATTCCATCTCCTGTGCCCTTTTAGTTGGTGATTTCTAACCAGTTCCTTAATACTGGGTAGTGACTGGGTTGTGTATTTTTGTATTCCTAGATTGGAGAGGTGCAGTTCAGTGATTACATAATCACTTTCAAAGCTCTAGGCACTGTCCAGGCAACTCCTCTCCAGTCAGGATGAGGAAGCTTGATGACAAAGCTATTATAGTTCATAAACAACCTTGTGATTTGATTTGGGCAATCTGTAATGGAGAATAGTCTCTACTACTGCTCCAGTATTTTTAGATGAACATAAAAACAAAGATGTAGGGGTCGGGAGTTTGGCCTACTGGTAGAGTGCCTTTCTAGTATGCATGAAGACCTGGGTTCAACTCCTCAGTACCATATACATACAAAAAGCCGGAAGTAGTGTGGTGGCTCAGGGTAAAACACTAACCTTGAAGAAAGCCCAAGGACAGTGCTCAGGCCCTGAGCTCAAGCCCAAGCCCAGGAATGACAAAAAAAAAAAAAAAAAAAGAAAAGAAAAGAAAAGAAAGGAAGGAAGGAAAATGTATTATGCTTTTTCGAGTCAGTTTTTTTCTTTTTCTTATCTAGACTCTTGTGTTAACACTAGATTCTTCTCTTTTTTAAAAAATTATTTTATTGTATTGTATTTTTGTTTGCCAGTCCTGGGGCTTGAACTCAGGGCTTGGGTACTGTCCTTGGGCACTTTTTGCTCAAGGCTGGCACTCTGCCAGTTGAGCCACAGCACCACTTCTGGCTTTTTCTGTGTATGTGGTTCTGGGGAATCAGACCCAGGGCTTCATGCATGCTAGGTGAGCATGCTACCACTAGGCCATGCTCCCAGCCCTAAATTCTTCTTTTTTGAGAAGTAAAAGGGTGGTGGGGCTTAAACTCTGGGCCTGGGCACCGCTCCTGAGCTCTTCAGCTCAAGGCTACTGCCCTACCCCTTTGGCCACAGCACCACTTCTGGTTTTCTGGTGGTTAATTGGAAATAAGAGTCTCACAGACTTTAGTGCCCTGGCTGGCTCTGAACCGAAATCCTCAGATCTCAGCCTCCTGAGTAGCCAAGATTACAGGCATCAGTCACTGTGCCCAGCTTTATTTTGCTTTTGATATAAAATCTTGCTAACTTTGCCAAGGGAGGCCTCAAATTTGAACTCTTTCTGACTGTAGTCTCCCAAGTAACTAAGTATCGCAAACATGTGCCATCACACCCAGCTTATTAGGTTTTTTAATTTGGCTGCTTGTTTTTGCCAGTACTGGGATTTAAACACAGGGCCTGGGGACTATCCCTGAGTTTCCTTTGCTAGCACTCTACCACTTGAGCTCCACCACTGGCTTTCTGGGTAATTTATTGGAATTGAGAGTTTCACAGTTTCCTGCCCAGGCTGGCTTTGAACTGTGATCCTCAGATCTTAGCCTCCTGAGTATCTAGGATTGTAGGCATGAGCCACAGGTACCCACCTATATTAGGTTTTTGTTGTTGTTGCTGTTGTTGTTGTTTGCCAGTCCTGGGCCTTGAACTCCGGGCCTGAGCGCTGTCCTTGGACTTTGTCAAGGCTAGAGCTCATAGGTTTTTAATCTGGGCTTATTGTATACACCTATGCCACGTGGCACACATTCATGAGGATGAATTTTTGGTCTAAGAGCTCAGTACAGGTCTGGAATATTTTTCTTCTTCCCATCACCTCTTTTCCCTTTAAGAGATGATCCCCAAAAACTTGTCACAGAATTGCAAGTTTGCCTGTCTGGAATTTTTCCTAGAGCCAACCCAAAAGGGCCAGGGCTGTATGCCTGGTTCCTGCTTCTGCAATGCTTTGAGGAGGAGATTAATAACATCAGGTGGGCCAGGTTCTGGTGGTTCATGCTTGTAATCCTAGCTACTCAGGAGACTGAGCTCTGAGGATCACAGTTCAAAGCCAGCCCAGGCAGGAGTCTGTGAGTCTCATCTCCATTTAACCACCAGAAAATGTGGTGACACTGTGGCTCAAAGTGGTGGAACTAGCCCTGACTCAGGATAGCACTAGACCCTGAGTTCAAGCCCTACAACCAACAAAATAAATGAATAACATCTGATAGGGGTGCTGTTCCACAGTAAGCGCTTTCTGTGTCTTGTTCCTTGTTCCTGCACAAGAGCACTGGAAGAACACTGAAAGCCAGGCTACCCACTATGACATTCTGGCAATAACCTCACTCCTGTACCTAAATGAGAGAGACACACAGCCCCCTGCTCTCTCAGATGCTGTGACATGATCTGTGCCCTCTTTGAAGAGGAAATATCTGTCACATATGTTCCCAGGTCATTTCAACCATTGAGACCCTTTAAGACATTACTTGAAGAAGTTCTAACCAGGTATGGTAGCTCAATTCTGTAATCCTAGCCACTTGGGAAGTGGGGAGTGAAGTATTGAAGTTCAGAGCCAGCCATTCATAAAAGTTTGTGAGAGTACATCCCACTCAATGCCTGTGTGTGTGGTGCACATGATTAACCCCAGCTACAGAGGAAGCACAATGGCCGAGCAAAGTAGCCGGTTGCCTGTTATCTCCAGTGACACTGGGAAGCACAAGTAGGAGGATAACAGTCCAGGCCAGTCTAGAAATAAAGTGGGACTCCACCTGGAAAATAAATAGTGCAAAAGGGGGCTAGAAGCATGACTTAAGTCTTGAGTTCAATCTCCAGTACTGCTAAAAGAGGAAGAAGAAGAAAGAAGAGGAGGAGGGAAAAGGAGGAGGAGAAAGAGGAGGAAGAAGAGAAGAAAAAGAAAAATTGTCATCCAGTCACCAGTGACTCACGCCCATCATCCGAACTACTTAAGAGGTTAGGAATAGGAGAATCCCAGTTTGAAGTCAGCCAAAACAGAAAAGTTCACAAAGCTCTGTCTTCTTAGAGGACTCAGTGCTTGTCATCCTAAGGATTCTAAAATAGATATATCATAGCTCCTTAGGAGAAGTGGTGCCCTATCTCAAAAATAACCAGTGAAGGGCTGGGAGTATGGCATAGTGGTAGAGTGCTTGCCTAGCATGCATGAAGCCCTGTGTTCAACTCCTCGGTACCACATAAATAGAAAAGGCCAGATGTGGTGCTGTGGCTCAAGTGGTAGAGCTCTGGCCTTGAGAAAGCTCAAGAACAGTGCCAAGATCCTGAGTTCAAGCCACAGGACTGACAATAAATACATAAATCAATAAACAGGGCTTGAGATGTGGCTCAAGTGGTAGAACAACCAGCCTAGAAAACAGAAGTTGGGACAAACACAGTATGGAGTTCATAACTCCATACCACCAACAAAGTTCTTTTTTCTCTTTTTCTTTTGGTTGGGGGGGGGGATGGTGGGAGGGTTCTTCTTTTAAAAAAAAAAATACAAAGTTCTTATCACTGTGCACCAGTGGCTAATGTCTATAATCCTAGCTACTCAGGAGGTTGAGATCTGAAGATTACCCAGATCCTGAGTTCAAGCCCTGTGACCAACAACAACAACAGAAAGTCCTATCTCATCCAATGTCCGGGCAGAGTGGCCAGAGCCTGTTATGTCAGCTAGTGGCTCACACCTATAATTCCAGCTACTCAGGAGGCTGAGATCTAAGGATTGCCATTTGAAGGCAGGGGATTCAGGGAAGTCCGTAAGACTCTTACCTCCAGTGAACTACTCAAAAAAAGCCGGAAGCAGCACTGTGGCTTAAGTGGTAGAGTATAGCCTTGAGTATAAAAATGCTCAGGAACAGTGCCTAGGCCCTGAGTTCAGGCACCAAGACTAGCATACACACACACACACACACACACACACACACACACACACACACACACACACACAAATGGTTATAAAGGTGAAGCACAGAGAGGTTTCATTATTCAAGTAAAGAATGCATTTCTTAAAGAATGCATTTCTTGCCGGTATGGTGGCTCACATCTGTAATTCTAACTACTTAGGAAGCTGAGATTTGAGGATCAATGTTCAAAGCCAGCCTGGCACTAAAGAATGTGAGGCTCTTATCTCCAATTAAGCACTAGAAAACAGGAAGTCGGGTTATAGCTCAAGGGGTAGGGTAGTAGCCTTGAGCTGAAGAACTCAATGACAGCACCCAGGCTGGAATTCAAGCCCCATGACCCACAAAACCAAAAAAAGGATACATTTCTTGTGGCCAGGAGTTTGGCCTAGTGCTAGAGTGCCTAGCATGCACAAAAACTGGGGTTTGATTCCTTGGTACCACATACATAGAAAAAGCCGGAAGTGGTACTATGGCTCAAGTGGTAGAGCTCTAGCCTTGAGAAAGCCCAAGGATAGTTCTCAGGCCCTGAGTACAAGCCCCAGGACCGGCACAAAAAAACAAAAACAAAAAAACAAAAAAAAAAAAACCATTTCTTTCTAAACAATGTCATCCCTTCCTTTGCTCTCTCCCAGTTTTTCCCTTCTATCCCCATCTACAAGTTACATAGTTCATTTTTAATATAGTATCTGTACCACTGCTGCATTTATTGTTCACCCTTTGTCCCTCCATCCATTTCTTTCTTTTTCTTTTTTTTTTTTTTTTTTGCCAATCCTGGGGCGGGGTACTGTCCTTGAGCTTTCTTAAGACTAGCCCTCTACCACTTGAGCCACAGCACCACTTCCGGCTTTTTCTGTGTAAGTGGTACCGAGGAATCAAACCTAGGGATACATGCATGCTAGGCTGCTAGCACTCTACCCCTAGGCCACACACCTGGTCCATTTCTTTCTTTTTTTTTAATGTAAGAGCAGTTTACACCAAAGAACCTCAATCTAACTTGCCTCCAGGTCCAGTCCAAATGTTGTCGTGCTGCTTTGCCTGTCTCATCCTTATAGATATCACCAAGTGAACAGATAACAATGGCATCCTGGGCAGGGAGTGCCTTCTGGGAAGGGGCTGAGGCACACGGCCCCAGGGGATACATTGAAGGAAAAATGCAGGGCTACCTGCTTGCTCCTGGTGCCAGTGTCTCTGTGTCTATGCTATCACTTAGCTTTCACAGCCCCACCTGTGCCCGTCCTCTGCCCCTTAGCCTGTGCCTCAGTCCATCCTCATGCCCATTTCTGATTCTCAGGAGAGTAATGTGGGATCAGAGCTATAACCTGAGAGATAGAAAGGTCTCCAGAACGAATGCAGTTCTTCTACCTTCCCTCAGAGGGCTGGGAAAGTGAAAATGGAAAGGCTCAACAGGGTGGCCTGTCTTTTATCCAGAATGGCAGGCTGGCACACACAGGGGTCAGGGAAAGAAGGGTCGGATATGCTGGTGACACTCTTAAAACCATGCTAAAGGAGAACATGGACATGTTTCTCCCAGGCTCAAACTCTCCAAGGTGGTGGTGGTTGGCGATCTCTACGTGGGGAAGACCAGTCTCATCCACAGGTATGTCCAACCAGCTTCCTCTTGCCCAGTCAGGTCAGTCACAACTCCTAGTATTGGGTTGTCACACATTCACTTGGGAGGGCTAGATAAACTATCATACTCAGAATTATTGTGGGTGCTAGAAATACCAGCCAGATGGGAGCAGAATTGGGAATCAGGGAGATAGTGGCACTGACAGATAGCCAGGAATTCTAGGAGATTGCCACTGATCCACTGTCTTCCTGGGCCTTCCGACTGGTTGAACATTGCCAACCCTGAGAAGGAGAGCCTCAGTTTCTCTGCTTGTCATCTGAGCTTCTGCAGGCTCTTTCTCCATAGCATTTTTGCTGGCTGCCCTAGTTCTATGGATTAGATCAGAGTCCACATGACTATGGAAGGTAATGAAATCTTTTAAGATGTGAGGCCTAGCGAGAGGTCTTTACATCACTGAGGGTGTGTCCCCGAAGGCAATAGCAGCACCCGTTCTTCCCTTTGTCATTTGCTTTCTGGCCTTGAAGTAGGTGATTTGCTCTTCTAGGATTCCTGTTATTACATGTGGTTCTGACACAAAGCCCAAAGCCAAGGGCTAAGTGATGAGAGACTGGAACCTTCAAATCTCTAAGCCCAAATGAAGTTTTTCCCTGTATAAATTATTATAAATTGCTTAGTAACTAAAAGCTGACTAACATACCTAACCATCCACTGCCTCGGTGGACCCTCCCTTCTTTATGGAGTTTCTACTAGTGGACTTCATTTGGCTGCAGACTGCATCCACTTTCTGTGAAGTTATTTCACTGATGATTTCCCTACCTCCTACAGGTTCTGCAAGAATGTTTTTGACCGTGATTACAAGGCTACTATTGGGGTAGACTTTGAAATTGAGCGTTTTGAGATTGCTGGGATTCCCTACAGCCTGCAAATGTAAGTCACCCACAAAGCTTGTGGGTGGGCTTTCTAAAGACACTTGGGAAAGGCCATGGTCAGTTTTGCCCCGTGGTATCCAGCAAGGGCCCATCTGGACAAGCTAGAGCCTGGGATAGTTTGAGAAATAAGGCTTCATGACTTCCCAAGATCCTGGACACCCCATTACTTGTTTTGTGTTTGTCTTGGATCTGAAGATAGACAGTCACTGGCTGATCTGCCCACTCACCTCCCCTGATGACTTCCAGATCTTGCCAAAGCTCAGCCCCCCCCTTCTTGGGCTCTGCTTAATTCCTCCCCCAGTGGATCCACTGGAACGTCCCATGACCTCAAAAGAAGACAAGGTGGCCTCTGGAAAATCTCTCCTGACCTCTGAGTTTGTGTCCTGACCTTTAAAATGGGCCCAAAGTCAAACCTATGTGTCTTCCTCAGGTGGGAGATGCTCATCTTGCCTCAATAAGAAAATAACTTTTATTTTCAGTTTCAGTATGGGGCTTGAACTCAGGACCTGGGCAGTGTCCCTGAGTCCCCCCCCCTACACACACCCCTGCTCAAAACTAGTGCTCTATCTACCACAGTGCAACTTCCAGTTTTCTGATAGTTAATTGGAGATAAGAATCTCAGAGACTTGGGGCCGGGAGTTTGGCCTAGTGGTTAAAGTGCTTGCCTAGCATGCACGAAGACCCGGGTTCAATTCCTCGGTACCACATACATAGAAAAAAGCCAGAAATGGTGCTGAGGCTCAAGTGGTAGAGCTCTAACCTTGAGAAAGTCCAAGGACAGTGCTCAGGCCCTGAGCTCAAGCCCAGGACTGGCCAAAAAAAAAAAAAAGAATCTCACAGACTTATTTGCCTGGGCTGGCTTCAAACAGTAATCCTCATATTTTAGCCTCCTGAGTAGTTAGGGTCACAGGAGTGAGCCATCCGTGCCTGACTTGGAAAGTAACTTCTGTCCCCACTCCCAGCCACTCTTGTTTCTGCCACTGTCTTCACTGCCTCTTATAACCCTCTAGCTTAAACTTCTACCTTTCAATTTCTTCCTGAAAGCCTAAGATCTCCCTAGGGCACACCTTTTCTCACCTCAGCCAAAGTGCCACATGTTTGGCCTTCCCTTCCCTCTGGCACCTAGAGAGTGCTTCTGGGCTGCTCAGGTTCCAGCTGCAACCACATGCTCTTCTACATGGCCCCTCTTCCTTTTCTGTGCTCTTTGGCAGTCCAGTCACTGTCCCATTCTTTCCCTCTGACCTTCTCTGGGCCTCTGCTCTCATCCACAGCCCTTCTCCTCTAGCTTTATCCCTATCCTCCTTGCCCTGCCTAGGCTGAGCTTGGAGATCCTGTGGGTGTCTGCTCCCAATCTTCCCAAAGAGTGGCCCAGTGCAGTCTTAGAGCTAGATGATAAATTTGTCCCACAGTAAACAATCAGTCCAGAGCAAAAGACATGGTACATAGGCAGAGCTGTGGTACTGAAGGAGTTGAAAAACTGAGAAAAGCAAAGAGCCAGTAGAGGCAATCCAGATGCAGCCCTGCAGAGATGACTGGTGGCTGGTTTCTCATTGTGACTGAAGGCTGTATCATATTAGAAAGCCCAAGACAAAACAGGGAACTGTTCTGCTGCAGCCTATCAGTGTCTTATGTTGAGACAATTACAAGCCTCCCAGCTGGCCCCATCTCCAGATCTGCCCCCATCACTTTCCCACAGTCTCCTTACGAGATGAGAGGGCTGGGGATATGGTTTAATATGGCATGAAGCCCTGGGTTCCATTCCTCAGTATCACATAAACAGGAAAAGCTGGAAGTGGCGCTGCGGCTCAGGTGGTAGAGTGCTAGCCCTGAGCAAAAAGAAGCTGAGACAGTGCCCATGTCCTGAGGCTCATCTATGCATATTGACCACCAGCCTGTTCTAAATGAGAACAAGAACATCTTCAATTTGTCCATCTTCGTCTCTGTAGTACTATGCCAATCACAGACATTGTTGATCCATCATTGCATTGTTTCAAGCTAGGATTCATCTTCTGAGACCCCCACCCCCATACAAGGACCTTGTGCTCTCACTGGTCTTCTGTTTGAGCTAGTTTCACTTCTGGCTGCTGCTGCTGCTTCCTGCTTCCTCCTCCTCCTCCTCCTCCTCTTCCTCCTCCTCCTCCTCCTCCTCCTCCTCCTCCTCCTCCTCCTCCTCCTCCTCCTTCTTCTTCTTCTTCTTCTTCTTCTTCTGTTGTGGGACTTGAATTCAGGGCCTAGGCACTGTCACTAAGCTCATCAGCTCAAGGTTACCACTCTACAATATTGAGCCATAGTACCACTTCTGGTTTTCTGATGGTTAATTGGAGATACGAATCTCATGGATTTTAGTGCCTAGGCTGGCTTTGAACTCAGATCTCAGCCTCTTGAGTAGCTAGGATTACAGGCATGAGCCACTAGCTCTAGTAGCTAGGATTACAGGTATGGCGCCTGACATACTTCTGGCTTTATTTCTGATTCATTGGAGATAAGAATCTCAAGGACTTTTCTGCTCAAGCTGATTTCAAACCACCATCTCCAGATCTCAGCCTCATGAGTAGCTAAGATTACAAGCAAGCCAGTTCTAAGTTGTTGTTGTTGTTGTTGTTTTTTAATAGCTCTGGCTTTCTGGGTCAGAGTTACCCAGGGGATACAAAACATATTCCTAAATGTGCCCTAGTCACACACAAAAAAAGTGACTGACAGAACCAGCTGAGGCCCTAGCCTGGGGCCCCAGCAGGAGGCCTCACTCACAGAGCATATGCTTTCTCATAGTGTCAACCTTCATAAGATCATGTGTACATTTTTTTTTCCAGTCCTAGGGCTTGAACTCAGCGTAGGCAATGTCCTTAGGCTTTCTCAAGGCTAGTGCTCTACCTCTTGAGCCACAGCACCACATCCAGCTTTTTTTTTTTTTCTGTGTATGTGGTACTAGGGGAATCGAACCCAAGGCTTTGTGCATGCTAGGCAGACACTCTACCACTAGACCACACCCCTGGCCCCAGTCATATGCTCCTTTATAGTGCCATAGTCAGAGGCCTAAATTGTAACTCCATTCATCTGCCTTTACCATAGACACTGAATCCAATAGCGAATCCTCTTGAAGTTCCTGTGAGGAATCATCTAGCTGGGAGCAGAGAGAATTAACTCATAGTCACTTTGTATATATATGTGTGTGTTGGTCCTGGAGCTTGAATTTGGGGTCTGGGCTCTGATACTGAGCTCAAGGCTAGCACACACTCTACTACTTAAGCCACAGCTCTACTTCCATCAAAAAGATGGTGGTTAACTGGAAATAAGAGTCTCATGGACTTTCCTGCTCTGGCGAGCTTTGAACTGCAATCCTCATATCTCAGCCTCCTGAGTAGCTAGGATTGCAGGCATGAGCCATCAGCACCTGGCCCACACAAGCACTTTTGTGTGTGTGTTTGTGTGCCGGTACTGCACTGTCCCTTAGCTTTTATGCTCAAGGCTGGTGCCACCACCCTACTTCTAGCTTTTTGACAGTTCAATGGAGATAAGTATCACATGGACTTTTCTGCCCGGGGTTGGTTTCAAACCTTGATCCTCAGATCTCAACCTCCTGAGTAACTGGGATTACAAACATGAGCCACCCATGTATAGTTTCACATATGTACTTTTTTGAAGCTCATGTGAGACTGGTACTATTGTACAGGTCCTTAAATTTCCCTTCCATGATCTCATTAGCCTCTCTGCTTAACCTGCTTCCACCATTTTCCTTTCTCTGTCTCCACTTTATAGCTGGGACACAGCTGGGCAGGAGAAATTCAAGTGTATCGCATCCGCCTACTACCGTGGTGCCCAGGGTAAGCAGCCGTGATGGTGGGGTCCTCAGCCATATGCAGCCCAGGGCTCCCAGCTGGAATCACTAACAGGAAACACCAGTTTTCTGTCCTCCAGGACCACTGAGGAAATGTCAGCCAGTGCTTGGAGATAGTGAGGGGGGCTGCCTTCAAGCTAGGTCCCTGTCTGGCTTTGGAAGTCACACCTCAGGAAGCCTGCAGTGGTGGGTGCTGACTACTGGTGTCTGTCTGTTTTCAGCTCAGAAGGATGCTCAGGTTTGCCAGGGATTCTAGAAAAGAGCAATCTTAGACTCCAGGGAAAGGTGAGAAAAGGCTTTTCCTGTCTTAGCAGTGGGGTTAAAGGATTAGGCCAGTGTTAAAAGAAGGATGAATCCTGCAGGACTGGCAGATCTCAGGTGGGGGTCCAGCAGGGCTCAGTACCCGCTGCTCCCATGGCTAAGGACAGCCTGGCACTGGGCAAGGCTTATAGTCAGCAGAGGAAGCAACATCAGCTCTCCATACCAACCATTCCAGTAGAAGAACTGTAATAAGTGTGATATCTCAGGAATTTTGGAGGACCCCAAACCTCCTAGCAATAGAGTCACCAGCATGCAGTGAATTGAGCCAGGAGTCATTTTAATAGCAGCACAGGTAAACACCATACACAGGTGGTAGTAACAGTATGCTGTCACCTTACAATGCATATAGTCAATCAGCACAAGCATGAAATTACACGCAGGTGGTCCTAACCACTTGCAGGTGATTGAGCAGGTTAAGCCTCTTTACAAAAACAATTTGGCAGTTAGGCCTGCTGTGTTATTAACATCCACCTTTCAGCTGATAGAGAGCAGTCCTGTACTGTCCTTGGGCTTTCTCAAGGCTGATGCTCTACCCTTGAGCCACAGCACCAGTTCCAGCTTTTTCTGGGTATGTAATACCAAGGAATCAAACCCTGGAGCATGCTAGGCAGGCACTCTACCAATAGGTCACACCCCAGCCCCTGGGCCTGAGCTTTTAAAGGTAAACACCACACATAGGTTGTGTCATTATATGATGTCACCTTACGACGTCCTTAGGCAATAACCACAAGGAGGAAACCACACGCAGGTGGTCGTAACCACTCACAGGTGGTTGAGCAGGTTAAGAATTTTTACAAAAACAAAAACCATTTGGCAGCCAAGCCTGCCAGGTAATTACAACCTCATCCCTGGATTGGAGGACCAACTCAACCAGGGCTACTGTGGCCTTCGGAAAACTTCCAGCCTCTAGGCTTCTCTCTTCCAGAGGGAATGCTGCCTCCATGGGGCTAGTGGTGTGTGATGTGCTTGTCACGTCTTTGCAAACAACAGGTAGGCTATCATCATGAGCATGCTTAGAGTCCTGCTCTTTGCTCCCCTCTGTAGAGCAGGGGTTCCTCCAGCCATCAGCCATGGTACAGAGGAAGCCCCTGCCCAGCCCACTCATACCTCCAGGGAGCAGTAGAGAACAGACTTTTACCTAGACTGCGTTTTCCCCAGGAACCACGCTGGATACCAGGAGTCTGGGGCAGGGTCAGTGATGAGAGTAGCTGACCATAGAGACTGTCTTCCAGGTATTTGTTCATTAGCTCCATAGAAATTGATTTCCCTGAAGCTGGTGGTTACTTTTGTGTGTGTGTGGGGGGGGGGATCATGGGGCTTGAATTTGGCCTAGGTGCTGTCTCTGAGCTCTTCAGCTCAAGGCTACCATCCTACCACCCTTGAGCCAAGCCCCACTTTATTTTCTAGAGGTTAACTGGAGATAAGTCTCAGGTCCTTTTGTGCCCGGGCTAGCTTTGAACCATGATCCTCAGATCTCAGCCTCCCGAGTAGCTAGGATTATAGGTGTGAGCCACCGGCACCTAGCTGGTTACTGTCTTTATCACAGTCTTGGCTGCAATTAACTGAAAATCTAAGTTATGTCTAGTAACTTTTCAAACCAGCTTACCTTCATAGAAATTCCCAGGACTAGAGGTAATCATTCTCAGTATTTTATCATATCCTCACCAGATGGAGAAGCTGAGGCACTTAAAAGTGAAGGCCCTCACTAGAATTTCCTTTGCCAAAAGTGGAAGAGGTTCTCTTTGCTAAAACTCAAATGGGCTCACGTGGCCCCTATTTAACCTTGTCCTGCCTCTCTCAATTTTACCCCGAGGCTCAGCTGCCTAGGTACAGAATGGGGAGAGACTAGCAGAAGGACAGGTCTCGGGCCATTGCCACAGGATTTTTCTTTGCCAGCCTCCACCAAGAGGTCCAAGGGTGAGGGCCCTGGGGCTTCCCCAGAAGTTCCTCCTGGTCTGGAAAGGTGACGGATAGATGGGAGCCTTCTTTGTCATTGTCAGCTCTGCTGCTCGCTGATTACCTGTTGGCATTTCCTCCCATGACAGTGATCATCACGGCCTTTGATCTCACCGATGTGCAGACTCTGGAACACACCAGGCAAGTAACTCAGACTCTGCAATCCCTGCAGGGTCCCCCAAGTTCCAGAAGCTTCCTTGAAGGACTCTCCAAATCTAGGATCCTGAACTGGGCCT
The DNA here is from genome assembly GCF_031878675.1 of Megascapheus bottae. Taxonomy (NCBI): domain Eukaryota; kingdom Metazoa; phylum Chordata; class Mammalia; order Rodentia; family Geomyidae; genus Megascapheus; species Megascapheus bottae. The sequence goes on from NC_143536.1 coordinate 16,807,123, forward strand.
TTGACCATAGATTTCAGTGACTGGTTCTCATCACACACAGATCACTGTCTTACTGCCTTCTGACCCAAGACTTGCCCCTGCTGTTCAGGCACTCATGAACAGCACTTGCTTTAATACGCTATTAGCTATTAGTAAGCAACTCTTTAATGAGGGGGCCTCACATATTCACTTTACCCTGAACCCTGATAACTTTACAGCCAGAGTTCTCTGAAGCAAAAGAGATTTGGCATGTGGTATTGGGGAGAATTCTAGGCAATGTTACCAATTTCAGGAAGCCATTTTGCTTCTGCCAGGAATCATCCAGCTAATGGGACATAGCCCTTCACTCCTCATTTCTATGGGACTTGGACAATCCCGCATCCTCCAAGCCTTGTGAGGGAGGCAAGGTGATCATGCCAAGTGGTTAAGTGCAGGGTTCACACCTAAGGATTGGGTCATCATCACTGGTGATCAGCGCTTTTTATCTCCCCAACCCCAAAAGTCCATTGAGAGTCCATTGGCTACAAATTCTCCTGAGCCGGTGTGGGGAGTGCTCCCAGCCTTGTGACGGACTTCTGTCTGCACAATGGTCCCTAGTCTTCTTTGGGCCTCCCTGGAGAAGGAGGATGACATCTCTGAGCCTGTCATTTTATGCATTCCAGGCAGTGGCTAGCTGATGCCTTGAGGGAAAATGAGGCGGGTTCCTGTTTTGTCTTCCTTGTGGGAACCAAGAAGGATCTTTTGGTGAGCAGATGGAAGCTGGAGGCCTAGGTGGCCCCTGGGAAAAATGCCCGTGCTTTCTGCTCAAGTTTGAGATATGGGAGTGGTGCTGATGGGACACAGGCCTTAAAAGTAGAAAGAGGAGAGAACTGGAGTTCCTGTGCTGTCTCCTATGGAAGGATGAGTGGCACTCAGGTTTGCCTGGAGACCATCAAGGGGCTACCCCTGGGCAAGCAGCATCTCTGCACTAGGGCCTACCTGCCCAGGGTGAAATGGGGAGCAAGGGTCGGGAGGTGGCAGCTGCCTTCTGCCAGGGGCCTTCCCCCAGGATCTCCCCACAGAAGGCCTCGAACACCGGGCCAGGAGGACTACTTCTCCCAGTCAGGGGCGGCGTGTGAACAGGCTGAAGCAGAGGCCGTCCACCTGGCCAATGAGATGCAGGCAGAGTACTGGTCAGTGTCGGCCAAGACAGGTGAGTTGGGGCCAGGGGATGTCCCAGAGACAGTCTTGACAAGCTTAACTTAATCCAGAAGTTCTTGCCTGCCCATCTGCAGCTCTGGTCATGCTGGACTCACAGTCCAGCTGTGCTGGTTGTGCCATCTGTTGCCTGAGAGGCAGCTTCTCTCCAGAGGCCTAAGCTAAGGACAGAAAGAATTGCAGCCCTTGCCGTGCCTTGCCAGGACACCATGTTCTCCAGAAACCCCACAACCACCGTGGGTCACACAATGTCTTCAAGCCTCTGTCTTCTAATTAGGGAGGTGGTGACTAGCTGATGTCCTGAGGGCATCCTTCTTGCTCTGTGAAGACCCCCCCCCCTTTGTCACAGTAACAAAAGGTTCACTGAGATTTTACCATGGGCAAACAAGACTGCCCTGTGCAGTAGGATAGGTTTGAGTAGCCCAAGGGCCTTGTTCACATGGGATGCTAGAGCTCTGCCTCATCCCTGATAAGCAGCTACCTCTACCTGTAGGAGGATAAACAGCAGCCAGCCATCAGTGGATAGAATGTTCTAGTAAATCAGAGCTTGAAGTTATGAGCCTTACTGTCCTCAGTCTGTCCTGAGCTCTACCTGTCCTAGCACCTAGTCCATAGGAAGGACTCCTTTGCAACTGATTGGAAGAGTAGAGGCTAGGAACTAAAAGCCAGGTAAGAAGCTAGGTTGGAGGGCTCTGCCCACATGGATGTGTAGGGCTGCCCCCTTCTGTAGTCACTATTACCGTCAGAGCTGTTACTGTCTAGAAAGGGTTGTAGCTGACCTGAGGGTAGACGGGCCTGGCTCCTGTACCCACATGTATCTAGGGAAAGCCAGAGTCACAGCTATCTCATGGGTCCCCAGGAGAGAACGTGAAGGCATTCTTCAGCCGTGTTGCTGCCCTGGCATTTGAGCAGTCCATTCTGCAGGACCTGGAGAAGAGGCACAGCACCCGGCCTCAGGTCGGCGACGGAGACCTCATTCGTGCGTATAGGTCTGGCTGATCAGTCTAGTACAGAGACTGGAGGCCGGAAACCATACCCACTATTCCCTTCACCCAAGACTGCCTGTTCTCTTTAATTCCTAATCTCTGAGCTGTCACCTGGCCTCAGGACTATAGACTCCTCACCCCACCTCCAAGGCCCTCCTTGGCCCAGGCCAGGCATCCTGAGCTCTGATGTGTCCTGGCTCTGGCTCTCCCCGTCTATACTGTTGCCCACTCAATTCCACTAACTGGAAGGCCCCACCTGGCCTTTAGTCCTGTGGCAGGTCATCTAGGCCATGAAGGACACATCTGGGGGTGAAGCTCAGGCATTGCTACCTTGGTAGGTGGCCCCTTTCCAGGGTCAGCTGCAGGATGCTGGATTCATGTTCTTTTCTTCTCCTTATAGGAATGGAGGGAAGTATATTAGAGACCCAGGACAGCAAGAAGCCCCCCACCCTGAGCTGCTGTTAGCTGGGTGTCAGAGACCCCCACTTTCTGCATGGCAGTGGCTTCTGTGACTTTTGGAGGGGTGATATGGAGTCCAAATTCTGCATTGTGTCTGTCCTCCAACTATGGAGGGTCTGGATTCATCCACTGCTCTTCAACAGGCTTGGGAGCCACTGGCTGCCGAGGGCTCTACACTGCCTCGCTAATGGGGGCCCTTCAGTGATCTGAGAGACCAGTCCTACTGCAAGATCAGCAGATGGTCACCCAGGTCTCTCAGGGCCTAAGTTCTGCAAATTCGAGGACACGCCAGTGCTGGCCCCACATCTCTCGCCCATGGCCTACCTTGGTAGTCAGCTGTGGTACTGCGTCCTGGAGATCTAGATAGGGCTTCTGAACTGCTTCCCTTGTGGTGTTCCAGGAACCAGAACTTTGTCTGAACTGAAAGGAACCCACCTGCTGGCCCACTTGCGAGTTTTCTGTTATCAGTGGAATTTGATGTTCTGGGTCTCACTGGCTTTCAGGGCTCCCAGGAGTCCCGCTGCTCTAAAGGGCAACAGACAAGAAGTAAGGTCTCTCAGATCTGTCTAGCTGATACCTATGAGATGCCATCGAGGACAAGGACAAGGACAGTAGAATGAGCCACCGGCTCACCCGGAGGATGGGTTTCCTTTGTCTTGTTGAGAGATGAAGATTGCATGGCTGCCCTTCAAGTAGCTCACTCAACCTTTGAGCCTGGCATTGCCCTGCTCAATTGCCCACGCCCACATCCACTGCTCCCCCGCTCCCCATTTTCCACTAGCCTGAATAACTCGCAGTGCTTTCGTATGGTGTCTATGCATCTTAGAAAGTCTTTAGAGAGCGTCTAGCCCATGCCTTGGTTCACCACCTCTTCCTCAGGTCTCCCTCACTTCATTGCTGCGCCCCGTTTCTGCCACTGGCAAATGAGTGCATCCTGTGTCCATATCCACTCCTTGTTGATTGTGAGAATCTGGGAGGCTGGTGTGCTGGTATGCACCCTTCTCCTACTGGCTGCCAAACATCAAGGGCACTAACATATTTTCCTGCCCAGTACCCTTTGACTGTACTTGTGTGCATATATATATGTATATGTATAAAATACATTTTTATTATTATAAAGGCGATGTCCAGAGAAGTTACATAAGTCAGGCATTGTCTTTTAGGACAATGTCTCCCTCACTTGGTGTGGATGAATCATCATTTATTTAACCTATGTCATCTAGTTTCATTGGTTGATTATCAATTTGAACTCAAGGTCCTCTGTTTTCTAGGCAAGCATTCTTCCACTTGAGCCATGGACCCCATCCTTCTTGCTTTTCTTTTCCCCACTGGGGCTTCTGCTTTTGTGGGGTGTGGTACTCAGACCAACATCTTCATACCTCAACCTAAATAGCTGGGATTAGAGGCATGATGCTTCATTGGTCATCCTTGTACTGGAGCTTTGAACACTCAAGATTCCCAGAGAGAATCTTACTGGGCTGTTTGTTTTATTTGCTTACTGTGTGTGTGTGTGTGTGTGTGTGTACGTACTGGGACTTGAACTCAGGGACTGGGCGCTGTCCCTTAGCTTTGTTGCTCAAGGCTCTACCACTTGAGCCACAACTCCACTTCCAGCTTTTTGGTGGCTAAGAGTACCAGATTTGTCTGCTTGGTTTGCCTTTAAACCTTGGTCCTCAGGCTGGGAATGTGGCTTAGTGATAGAGTGCTTGCCGATCATGCATGAAGCCTGGGTTTGATTCCTCAGTACCACATAAACAGAAAAAGCTTTCTGTCCATCCTTCCATCTGTGTCCTCTGCCAGAGACACCTTCCTGTCCCTAATAGATGAGGAGGCAGAGGTCTGAAAAGTCGGGGAAACATCTGAATACCTTCTCCATACTCCTGGTCCCACCTTTGCCTCTGTTCTACCCTGGCTTGGGGTTTGGGCCCAGTAAGCTTCACATTCCACACGGCTTTACCCTGGGGGAAGGGGGGTTCTGTATCCCTTAGATATGTCAGCTTAGAGGTTCTCAGTGCCCTGCCGCCCAAGAGTTGTGACTGGAACAGGCTTATTTGCAAATGCTCAACCATGCCCAGCCCTCCTCAGGATGCCCCAATGGAGCCCTTTCCTAGCCCAGCCTGATCCCCATGACCCATTGTGTTGAACAATCTTCTCCCAGCCCAGCAACCACTGTGAGCAGCCTCATGTAGATCAGGCTCTCACTCCCAGCTTCCCTCAGTCTTGTCTTCAGCCCCACTACAGATCTCTAGTGAAGAGAAAGGTGTTAGAATCCATCCAAATCACAAATCACACTACAGCCTACAGGAGTGAAATGGGAGCTACGTCTAGATGAACCTCACTGAAGATTCAGATGTCTTAAACCAGGACACTTACAGTCCTCTAACATATAAAGGAGGCAGAAGATAGATTAAATTCACATGGACATTCACTCTGTGTGTGTGTATGTGTGTGTGTGTGTATACTGTGTGCACGCACACGTGCATGCATGTACCAATATCAGGGCTTGAACTCAAGGCCTAAGGCACTGTCCCTTAGCTTTTTTTTTCATATATTTTTATTGTAATTAATAGAAGGGTTACATTTATATTCACCAGATAGAAGGTGCATTACTTCACATACATTGATACCCTTTCTCGTGTCTTGGTCCCCATTTCCCTCCCCCCTCCCCTGCCCCTCATCTTGTTTTCCCCCCTTCCCTATCTGATTTCAAATAACCAAATACGCATTTAGGATATATCAGATAACAAGGTGAAATACTGTAACAATATGAGATAGCCAAGGGACAGCAAAAGAGATGAGAGATAACATAGTACATTGAGGACAACAATCACTCATTATATGGCTTTTGTTTCTATATCCTGGAGGTCCTTTCATTTAGTGTCATCCTATATAGCCTTATGTATCTATTGTAAATCTCTGCTAGGAAAGCCCAAGGTTTCTATTGATTATGACAAATGAGGGAAACCATTGAGCCTATGTTCCTTTGAGTCTGGCTTACTTCACTAAGTCTTTCCATTTCCTTACAAATGGGGCAATGTCGTTCTTTCTGACAGCAACATAGAATTCCATTGTGTATAAATACCACATCTTGTTGATCCACTCATCCACTGCATGGTAAATAGTGCTGTAATGAACATTGTTGTGCCCTTAGCTTTTTTTTTTTTCAATTTTATTTTATTGTAAAGGTGATGTACAGAGGGGTTACAATTACATAGGTAAGGTAATGAATACATTTCTTTTTGAACCTCTCCCTTGTTTTCTCCTGCTTTTCCTCCTCCCCCCAAGTTGTAATGTCCATTTCCAACATAGTGTCTAGTGAGTATTGCTGTTACATTGGTTTACCCACTGTTTCTGTGATTCCCCTTGCCTTCCCCAAATCAGATAAACTTGTATGCAAGAGAAGGAGGATTGAAATCAGAAAGTGACCGCAAGGAATAAAACAGAAAAGGAAGTGGCACTGTGGCTTAGGTGGTAGAGCGCTAGCCTTGAGCTGAAGTGCTTAGGGACAGGGCCCAGGCCCAGAGCTCAAGCCCCATGACCAGAAAAAAAAGGAAAAAAACAAGAAATAACGTCAAACAGTACACTAAAAAAAAAAATCCTCATTTCTGTATCGTAGAGATCATTTTGCTTAGACCATTTTATGTGGCCATATGTACATAGATATTAGGCTATTGTCAACCTCAGCTAGAACTATCTTAGGCATATGCTAATTATTACAAATGAGGAAAACCATGGAGCCTATGTTTCTTTGGATCTGGTTTACTTAACATGATTTGGAAAGCTGTATGGAAGTCCCTTATGACCCACCAATCCCACTCCTGGGCACTTAAACTAAAGCTCCAGCACAACTATGTTCACTGCAGCATTATTTACCATAGCTAACATACAGAATCAACCCAAATGCCCTTCAGTAGATGAATGGATCAAGAAAATGTGATATAGGGCTGGGAATGTGGCTTAGCAGTAGAATGTTTACCTAGCATGCATGAAGCCCTGGGTTTGATTCACAGTACCACATAAACAGAAAAAGCTGGAAGTGGTGCTGTGGCTCAAGTAGTACAGTTCTCGATTTAAACAAAAGAAGCTCAGGGACAGTGCCCAGGCCCTAGGTTCAAGCCCCAGGACTGACCAAAAAAAAATGTACATATATACAATGGAATTCCATGCTTCCATCAGAAAGAATGATACCACCCATTCATAAGGAAATAGACTTGGAAAAATCATGTTAAGTGGGTTTTTTTGTTGTTTTTATTGTTTTGTTTTCTCAAGGCTAGAGCTCTCTTATTTGAATCACATCTCTACTTCCAGCTTTTTGGTGGTTAACTGGAGACATTCCTGCCCAAATTGTCTTCAAAATGCAATCTTGAGTTTCCTAAGTAGTTAGGACTACAGGTGGGAAACACCCCTGCCTGGCACATTCACTATTATTCGTTTTCTGTTTGTTTGTTTGTTTGTTTTTGAGACAATGCCTCAGTATATAGCCCAGGTTGGTTTGAGCTTCTGAATGCTGGGATTATATACTACCACCCATTTTTATTCATGAATTCTTTTTTTTTTTTTTTTTTGCCAGTCCTGGGCTTGAGCTCAGGGCCTGAGCACTGTCCTTGGACTTTCTGAAGGCTAGAGCTCTACCACTTGAGCCTCAGCACCACTTCTGGCTTTTTTCTATGTATGTGGTACCGAGGAATCGAACCCGGGTCTTCATGCATGCTAGGCAAGCACTTTAACCACTAGGCCAAACTCCCGGCCCCTATTCATGAATTCTTACAAGGTCCTTTCCCAGCCTGGTCCTCAGCATTCTCTCATTTACTACTTCCAGAGCCAGCCCAAGCCTGCAGGGCAGGTGACCTGACTTTTAAGTGACTCCTGGTGCCACACAGGCTAAGACCAACTCTTATCTAGTTATAGTCCTGGGCCTCTGGAGACAATGGCAGGTAGACACACCATTCTAGGCCTGGGGGACTATAGAGAGGACATGGTGACAGAGGAAGAGTAGACCTGGATGGGGGGGGGACAGAGTGGGGTGGGCAGAGAGTCTTTTGGAAAAAAGAGAGAGGCACCTCTCTTCTATGCAAGAAATAGCGGGGTGGGCAGAGAGTCTTTTGGAAGAAGAAACACACAGAGAGGCACCTCTCTTCTATGCAAGAAATAATTTTAGATTGGCTTTGAGCCTCACCCAAGAAGCCCAGGGGCTTCAGGCACCACCCTGACATACAGCCCCCCACCCAACAGCTCCAAAGGCTCCTCTGCCATCTGCTGTGGCCTCCCATGTCACCTCCCATATGTCAGGCTTTTCCCAGGGGGGAAGCTGATGGGCAGACGGGAAGTGTGGCTGTCATTGCCTCCTTCCAGACAGATCCTTTCCAGACTGGATGCCTCCCTGGCATTCAAAGATACCAACCACCTGTCTGAGCCTGTGCCCCAAGAAGATGTTAGCTTTTCAGCCAGCCTACCCACTCTCAGTGATCTGGGATGCAAAGATCTTTACCACCATGGGTGGGGGTTCTCTGGCCTGAGGGTGTTCTGAGCTGCTGGAAGAAACAGCCTGGACATCATAATGGATAATGGTATCAAGAGCAGAGCAAGCTTGACTCATCTCAGCCCCTTCTCTCCCTGCAAAGGCTGCAGACAACAATTGGGAGATTGCACTGGGATTGATTGAGCATAAGGGACCTCATCAATAATTAATTCTGTGGAAAGCAGGGGAGTCTGCAAAGGGGCTTGGGAATTTTTTTTTTTTTGCCAGTCCTGGGCCTTGAACTCAGGGCTTGGGCACATTTGCACTCTGCCATTTGAGCCACAGAGCCTTTCTGGCTTTTTCTGTGCATGTGGTACCGAGGAATCGAACCCAGGGCTTTGTGCATGCTAGATGAGCACTCTACCACTAGGCTA